>NC_092734.1:42062342-42662342 GCF_047496885.1 Scyliorhinus torazame | reverse complement strand
GAATTAGTTACACCAAAGATTGGAGATAGGTGGGTAACTGTAAGAGGGACTGGGAAAAAGCAGTCAGTGCAGGGATCCTCTGCGGTCGTTCCCCTGAGAAACAAGTATACCGCTTTGGATACTTGTGGGGGGGGGGACTTACCAGGGGTAAGCCATGGGGTACGGGCCTCTGGCACGGAGTCTGTCCCTGGTGCTCAGAAGGGAAGGGGGGAGAGGAGCAGAGCATTAGTAATTGGGGACTCTATAGTCAGGGGCACAGATAGGAGATTTTGTGGGAGCGTGGGAGACTCACGTTTGGTATGTTGCCTCCCAGGTGCAAGGGTACGTGATGTCTCGGATCGTGTTTTCCGGGTCCTTCGGGGGGAGGGGGAGCAGCCCCAAGTCGTGATCCACATTGGCACTAACGACATAGGTAGGAAAGGGGACAAGGATGTCAGGCAGGCTTTCAGGGAGCTAGGATGGAAGCTCAGAACTAGAACAAACAGAGTTGTTATCTCTGGGTTGCTGCCCGAGCCACGTGATAGTGAGATGAGGAATAGGGAGAGAGAGCATTTAAACACGTGGCTACAGGGATGGTGCAGGCGGGAGGGATTCAGATTTCTGGATAACTGGGGCTCTTTCTGGGGAAGGTGGGACCTCTACAGACAGGATGGTCTACACCTGAACCTGAGGGGCACAAATATCCTGGGGGGGAGATTTGTTAGTGCTCTTTGGGGGGGTTTAAACTAATGCAGCAGGGGCATGGGAACCTGGATTGTAGTTTTAGGGTAAGGGAGAATGAGAGTATAGAGGTCAGGAGCACAGATTTGACGTCGCAGGAGGGGGCCAGTGTTCAGGTAGGTGGTTTGAAGTGTGTCTACTTCAATGCCAGGAGTATACGAAACAAGGTAGGGGAACTGGCAGCATGGGTTGGTACCTGGGACTTCGATGTTGTGGCCATTTCGGAGACATGGATAGAGCAGGGACAGGAATGGATGTTGCAGGTTCCGGGGTTTAGGTGTTTTAGTAAGCTCAGAGAAGGAGGCAAAAGAGGGGGAGGTGTGGCGCTGCTAGTCAAGAGCAGTATTACGGTGGCGGAGAGGATGCTAGATGGGGACTCTTCTTCCGAGGTAGTATGGGCTGAAGTTAGAAACAGGAAAGGAGAGGTCACCCTGTTGGGAGTTTTTTATAGGCCTCCTAATAGTTCTAGGGATGTAGAGGAAAGGATGGCGAAGATGATTCTGGATAAGAGCAAAAGTAACAGGGTAGTTATTATGGGAGACTTTAACTTTCCAAATATTGACTGGAAAAGATATAGTTCGAGTACAATAGATGGGTCGTTTTTTTGTACAGTGTGTGCAGGAGGGTTTCCTGAAACAATATGTTGACAGGCCAACAAGAGGCGAGGCCACGTTGGATTTGGTTTTGGGTAATGAACCAGGCCAGGTGTTGGATTTGGAGGTAGGAGAGCACTTTGGGGACAGTGACCACAATTCGGTGACGTTTACGTTAATGATGGAAAGGGATAAGTATACACCGCAGGGCAAGAGTTATAGCTGGGGGAAGGGCAATTATGATGCCATTAGACGTGACTTGGGGGGGATAAGGTGGAAAAGGCTGCAAGTGTTGGGCACACTGGATAAGTGGGGCTTGTTCAAGGATCAGCTACTGTGTGTTCTTGATAAGTATGTACCAGTCAGGCAGGGAGGAAGGCGTCGAGCGAGGGAACCGTGGTTTACCAAGGAAGTGGAATCTCTTGTTAAGAGGAAGAAGGAGGCCTATGTGAAGATGAGGTGTGAAGTTTCAGTTGGGGCGATGGATAGTTACAAGGTAGCGAGGAAGGATCTAAAGAGAGAGCTAAGACGAGCAAGGAGGGGACATGAGAAGTATTTGGCAGGAAGGATCAAGGAAAACCCAAAAGCTTTCTATAGGTATGTCAGGAATAAGCGAATGACTAGAGAAAGAGTAGGACCAGTCAAGGACAGGGATGGGAAATTGTGTGTGGAGTCTGAAGAGATAGGCGAGATACTAAATGAATATTTTTCGTCAGTATTCACTCAGGAAAAAGATAATGTTGTGGAGGAGAATGCTGAGCCCCAGGCTCATAGAATAGATGGCATTGAGGTACGTAGGGAAGAGGTGTTGGCAATTCTGGACAGGCTTAAATTAGATAAGTCCCCAGGACCTGATGGGATTTATCCTAGGATTCTCTGGGAGGCCAGGGAAGAGATTGCTGGACCTTTGGCTTTGATTTTTATTTCATCATTGGCTACAGGAATAGTGCCAGAGGACTGGAGGACAGCAAATGTGGTCCCTTTGTTCAAAAAGGGGAGCAGAGATAACCCCGGCAACTATAGACCGGTGAGCCTCACGTCTGTAGTGGGTAAAGTCTTGGAGGGGATTATAAGAGACAAGATTTATAATCATCTAGATAGGAATAATATGATCAGGGATAGTCAGCATGGCTTTGTGAAGGGTAGGTCATGCCTCACAAACCTTATCGAGTTCTTTGAGGTGACTGAACAGGTAGACGAGGGTAGAGCAGTTGATGTGGTGTATATGGATTTCAGCAAAGCGTTTGATAAGGTTCCCCACGGTAGGCTATTGCAGAAAATACGGAGGCTGGGGATTGAGGGTGATTTAGAGATGTGGATCAGAAATTGGCTAGCTGAAAGAAGACAGAGGGTGGTGGTTGATGGGAAATGTTCAGAATGGAGTACAGTCACAAGTGGAGTACCACAAGGATCTGTTCTGGGCCCGTTGCTGTTTGTCATTTTTATCAATGACCTAGAGGAAGGCGCAGAAGGGTGGGTGAGTAAATTTGCAGACGATACTAAAGTCGGTGGTGTTGTCGATAGTGTGGAAGGATGTAGCAGGTTACAGAGGGATATAGATAAGCTGCAGAGCTGGGCTGAGAGGTGGCAAATGGAGTTTAATGTAGAGAAGTGTGAGGTGATTCACTTTGGAAGGAATAACAGGAATGCGGAATATTTGGCTAATGGTAAAGTTCTTGAAAGTGCGGATGAGCAGAGGGATCTAGGTGTCCATGTACATAGATCCCTGAAAGTTGCCACCCAGGTTGATAGGGTTGTGAAGAAGGCCTATGGAGTGTTGGCCTTTATTGGTAGAGGGATTGAGTTCCGGAGTCGGGAGGTCATGTTGCAGCTGTACAGAACTCTGGTACGGCCGCATTTGGAGTATTGCGTACAGTTCTGGTCACCACATTATAGGAAGGACGTGGAGGCTTTGGAGCGGGTGCAGAGGAGATTTACCAGGATGTTGCCTGGTATGGAGGGAAAATCTTATGAGGGAAGGATAAAGGACTTGAGGTTATTTTCTTTAGAAAGAAGAAGGTTAAGAGGTAACTTAATTGAGGCATACAAGATGATCAGAGGATTGGATAGGGTGGACAGTGAGAGCCTTTTTCCTCGGGTGGTGATGTCGAGCACGAGGGGACATAGCTTTAAATTGAGAGGAGATAGAGTGGTTTCACAGGTCAGCGCAACATCGAGGGCCGAAGGGCCTGTACTGCACTGTAATGTTCTATGCTCTATGTTCAGGGAGCTCGGGTGGAAACTTAGATCTAGGACAAACAGAGTTATTATCTCTGGGTTGTTACCCATGTCACGTGCTAGCGAGACGAGGAATAGGGAAAGAGAGCAGTTGAACACGTGGCTACAGGGATGGTGCAGGAGGGAGGGTTTCAGATTTCTGGATAATTGGGGCTCATTCTGGGGTCGGTGGGACCTCTACAAATGGGATCGTCTACACCTGGACCAGAGGGGTACCAATATCCTGGGGGGGAAATTTGCTAATGCTCTTCGGGAGGGTTTAAATTAGTTCAGCAGGGGATTGGGAACCTGAATTGTAGCTCCAGTATACAGGAGGTTGAGAGTAGTGAGGTCATGAGTAAGGTTTCAAAGTTGCAGGAGTGTACCGGCAGGCAGGAAGGTGGTTTAAAGTGTGTCTTCTTCAATGCCAGGAGCATTCGGAATAAGGTGGGTGAACTATCTACAGTATGTAGATAGGCCAACGAGAGGCGAGGCCATGTTGGATTTGGTACTGGGTAATGAACCAGGACAGGTGTTAGATTTGGAGGCAGGTGATCACTTTGGTGACAGTGACCACAATTCGATTAAGTTTACTTTAGTGATGGAAAGGGATATACTGCAGGGCAAAAGTTATATCTGGGGGAAAGGCAATTATGATGCGATGAGGCACGACTGAGGATGCATCGGATGGAGAGGAAAACTGCAGGGGATGGACACAATGGAAATATGGAGCTTGTTCAAGGAACAGCTACTGCGTGTCCTTGATAAGTATGTACCTGTCAGGCAGGGAGGAAGTGGTTGAGCAAGGGAACCGTGGTTTACTAAAGCAGTCGAAACACTTGTCAGGAGGAAGAAGGAGGCTTATGTAAAGATGAGACATGAAGGTTCAGTTAGGACGCTCAAGAGTTACAAGTTAGCTAGGAAGGACCTAAAGAGAGAGCTAAGAAGAGCCAGGAGGAGACATGAGAAGTCTTTGGCAGGTAGGATCAAGGATAACCCTAAAGCTTTCTATAGATATGTCAGGAAGAAAAGAATGACTAGGGTAAGAGTAGGGCCAGTCAAGGACAGTAGTGGGAAGTTGTGCTTGGTGTCCGAGGAGATAGGAGAGGTGCTAAATTAATATTTTTCGTCAGTATTCACACAGGAAAAAGACAATGTTGTCGAGGAGAATACTGAGATTCAGGCTACTAGATGAGAAGGGCTTGAGGATCATAAGGAGGAGGTGTTAGCAATTCTGGAAAGTGTGAAAATAGGTAAATCACCTGGGCCGGATGGGATTTATCCTAGGATTCTCTGGGAAGCTAGGGAGGGAGCCTTTGGCTTTGATCTTTAAGTCATCTTTGTCCACAGGAATAGTACCAGAAGACTGGAGGATAGCAAATGTTGTCCCCTTGTTCAAGAAGTGGAGTAGAGACCAGTGAGCCTTATTTCTGTTGTGGGCAAAGTCTTGGAAAGGTTTACAAGAGATAGGATGTATAATCATCTGGAAAGGAATAATTTGTTAGAGATAGTCAGCACGGTTTTGTGAAGGGTGGGTCGTGCCTCACAAACCTTATTGAGTTCTTTGAGAAGGTGACCAAACAGGTGGATGAGGGTAAAGCAGTTGATGTGGTGTATATGGATTTCAGTAAAGCGTTTGATAAGGTTCCCCACGTTAGGCTACTGCAGAAAATACGGAGGCATGGGATTCAGGGTGATTTAGCAGTTTGGATCAGAAATTGGCTAGCTGGAAGAAGACAAAGGGTGGTGGTTGATGGGAAATGTTCAGACTGGAGTCCAGTTACTGGTGGTGTACCACAAGGATCTGTTTTGGGGCCACTGCTGTTTGTCATTTTTATAAATGACCTGAAGGAGGGCGTAGAAGGATGGGTGAGTAAATTTGCAGATGACACTAAAGTCGGTGGAGTTGTGGACAGTGCGGAAGGATGTTACAAGTTACAGAGGGACATAGATAAGCTGCAGTGCTGGGCTGAGAAGTGGCAAATGGAGTTTAATGCAGAAAAGTGTGAGGTGATTCATTTTGGAAGGAATAACAGGAAGACAGAGTACTGGGCTAATGGTAAGATTCTTGACAGTGTGGATGAGCAGAGAGATCTCGGTGTCCATGTACATAGATCCCTGAAAGTTGCCACCCAGGTTGAGAGGGTTGTTAAGAAGGTGTACTGTGTGTTAGCTTTTATTGGTAGAGGGATTGAGTTTTGGAGCCATGAGGTCATGTTGCAGCTGTACAAAACTCTGGTGCGGCCGCATTTGGAGTATTGCGTGCAATTCTGGTCGCCGCATTATAGGAAGGATGGGGAAGCATTGGAAAGGGTGCAGAGGAGATTTACCAGGATGTTGCCTGGTATGGAGGGAAGATCTTATGAGGAAAGGCTGAGGGACTTGAGGCTGTTTTCGTTAGAGAGAAGAAGGTTAAGAGGTGACTTAATTGAGGCATACAAGATGATCAGAGGATTAGATAGGGTGGACAGTGAGAGCCTTTTTCCTCAGATGGTGATGTCTAGCACGAGGAGACATAGCTTTAAATTGAGGGGAGATAGATATAAGACAGATGTCAGAGGTAGGTTCTTTACTCAGAGAGTAGTAAGGGCGTGGAATGCCCTGCCTGCAACAGTAGTGGACTCGTCAACACTAAGGGCATTCAAATGGTCATTGGATAGACATATGGACGATAAGGGAATCGTGTAGATGGGCTTTAGAGTGGTTTCACAGGTCGGCGCAACATCGAGGGCCGAAGGGCCGGTACTGCGCTGTTATGTTCTATGTTCAAAGTCTCGTCTTGCATCTTTGACTTTGTCTATATATATGTTTCTGGGGCCCACTTCTTCACTCACCTGAGGAAGAAGCAGTGCTCTGAAAGCTCGTGATTCCAAACAAACCTGTTGGACTTTAAACTGGTGTTGTAAGACTTCTTGCTATGTATTTCCAGCATTTTCTGTTTTTAATTCAGATTTCCTGTTGTTCACATAAACTGAGGGCTATGACATTTGACAACACTCATTTGCCAAGCAATCTTTTAACAAATAAGCCAAGTATTTTTCCGAAAAAGCCAACAAAAATCATCCTCACCAGATCAGCAACTTTGGCTAAATCTATCATGGAATTCAAGTCGTTCCCACACTCGATGATTGAGAGACGCCGCTTTTTCCCTATTGGAAACAAAGCATCTGATTAGCCACAAAGATTTGAAAGGACAATGCTAAGGAAGACCAATCTGCTTGTGCAATTCTGGTCACCACATTATAGGAAGGATGTGATTGCACTGGAGGGGATGCAGAGGAGATTCACCAGGATGGTGCCTGGGATGGAGCGTTTCAGTTATGAAGAGAGGTTGGATTGGCTTGGGTTGTTTTCGCTGAAGCAGAGAAGACTGAGGGGCGACCTGATCGAGGTGGACAAGATTATGAGGGGCATTTTTGTAAGGGCCACGAAGAATCCAGCACGAGTTTTAAGGATACAAAGTAATAACATTTATTTACTACAACAAATATACATAACAGTAGCAGTAACTTCCCTTGCTACATACTGCTTCCTGCTGGTTCCTGAACTGGCCAGCTTTATTTATACTCGGAGTTTACTAGTGGTTTCTCCGCCCCCCTCATTGGGGAAGCTCATACTCCCACAGGATTGTGGGATAGTCATTAGTCCCCAGCCAATAGTAAGTAGGCAGGTTATAACATCCCTCCCCCCACAAAGTCCAAGGAATCCACCAAAGACCCTGGCGAAGGAGGGCGTCGGACTCGTTTGGCCGCAGGCCGGACACCACTTGCACGCGGCGCTGGATCAGGCGGTGTGTAACGAGACGGAGACCGCCGCTTCCGTGATGAACGGCGCAACGGTTGTACATCCACGGCCCGTGGACCCGAGGATTCCCCCTCTGATGCATCCTGTGTCTCCATCTCGGAGTCAGAGTCTGCTGCCTCCGTCATGTCAGCATCTCTATCTCCATTCGGTCCCGTAACGACCTGCGCAGGCTTCGAGTGAGGCACCAGTGGAAGATTGTGAGTATTACCTTCCCTTGTCTCTGGTCTCTGCGGCTGTAGAAATTAGCTCCGGGGGCGGGGAATCCTTTGAGGGGATAGTCTTCTGGACCGAACGTGGTCTACATGTTTTCGCTGGAGACGACCCTGGGCTTGCAATTGATAAGATATAGGGCCCGTTTGGCGAAAGATTACACCAGGGACCCATTGGGCACCACCAGCAAAATTCCGAACGAACACTGGGTCACTGGGCGCAAACTGCCGAATCAGCCGATGCCGAGAAAATCCCTGTCCCCGCCATTCTTGTGTGCGGCGTACTTTTGCGCCAATGTCCAGGAAAACCATACTAAGGCGGGTGCGAAGTCTCCGGCCCATTAGGAGTTCTGCGGGAGCTACCCCAATCACTGCATGGGGGGTGGTCCTGTACGTAAACAAAAAGCGAGCCAGTCTCGTGTCCATTGATCCGGAAGACTGCTTCTTTAGGCCTCTTTTGAATGTCTGCACTGCGCGCTCTGCCAACCCATTTGAAGCCGGGTGGTATGGGGCAGTGCGGATATGGCGGATGCCGTTCATCTTCGTGAACCTCGCAAACTCCTCACTCGTGAATGGAGTGCCGTTATCCGTGACCAGCACCTCGGGGAGGCCATGCGTACTAAACGATAAACGCATCTTTTCAATTGTTGCGCAGGACGTTGTCCCCTGCATCTTATGCACCTCTAGCCATTTGGACTGGGCATCAATTAGTAGAAGGAACATGGATCCTTGAAAAGGGCCTGCGAAATCTGCATGCAAGCGTGCCCAAGGCCGCCCTGGCCATTCCCAGTGATGTAGGGGTGCGGCCGGCGGAAGCTTCTGATGCTCCTGGCAAATGGAGCAGTTTTGGGCCACCTTCTGAATGTCGGTGTCAAGGCCTGGCCACCAGACATAACTCCTGGCCAACATTTTCATTTTGGTCACGCCTGGATGCCCATTGTGCAAGTCTGTTAGTATCAGCTCCTGGCCTTTTTCCGGGACAATCACACGCGTCCCCCACAAGAGGATGCCGTCTTCCACGCTGAATTCTGACAGCTTGGAGGAAAATGCCTGCAACTCGCCTGGGAGCTGTCTATGCTGCCCACCATACAGAACTATGTGCCGAACCTTTGACAGGACTGGCTCCGTCTGGGTCCACTCACTGATCTGTGATGCCGTGACAGGCAAGGTGTCCATAAAATTTAGTGTTGCAACCACCTCACCAGTCGTGGGGGTCGACATGGGGCCGGTCGATAAAGGCAATCGGTTCAGTGCGTCGGCATTTGCTATCTGCGTACCTGGTTTGTGCTCCAGAGAATGCTCGTATGCAGCAAGCAACAAAGCCCAGCGCTGGATCCGTGCAGAAGCAATGGGCGGTATTGGCTTATCCTCTCTGAAAAGTCCCAGCAGGGGCTTATGATCAGTCACGATAGTGAAATGGCGGCCGTACACGTACTGGTGGAAGCGTTTCACCGCAAAAACCACTGCCAGGCCCTCCTTCTCGATCTGCGCGTACTTTTTCTCCGCTGCAGTCAATGTGCGGGAGGCGAAAGCTATCGGTCGTTCGGCCCCGTTCTCCATCTTGTGGGACAGGACGGCCCCAATACCATACGGGGATGCATCACATGTGATGAGCAAAGGCTTTCCAGGATCATAGTGGGTTAGTAACCCAGACGACGACAATTGTTGCTTTACCCGTTGGAAAGCGGTTTCTTGCGGCTGACCCCAAACCCAGGTGTGATTTTTCTTTAGCAGAAGGTGCAAAGGGGCCAGCGTAGTTGCCAGATTGGGGAGGAACTTCCCGTAATAGTTTACGAGACCGAGAAAAGAACGAAGATGCAAAGTGTCAGTCGGGGCGGGGGCATGTTGAATTGCACGCACCTTCTCTGCGACGGGGTGCAAACCTTCGCGGTCCACCCGATGACCTAGGTAGACTACTTCCTTTGCCTGAAATACACACTTTGTGCGACGTAAACGGACTCCAGCCTCCGAAAGGAGTCTAAGGACAGCCTCCAGATTTTCCAAATGTTCCTGCTCCGACGTCCCGGTAATCAAAACGTCATCTAGGTAGACAGCCACACGTGGTAAACCTCTCAAAATGCCCTCCATAATACGTTAAAAAATTGCGCAGGCAGAGGATACTCCAAAGGGCAACCGTGTATATTCATACAGGCCCCGGTGTGTATTAATCGTTACATATGGTCGGGAGGCAGGGTCCAGCTCCAACTGCAGGTAGGCGTGACTCATATCTAATTTTGTGAATGAGAGTCCACCTGCAAGTTTCGCGTAGAGATCCTCTATGCGAGGCATTAGATATCGGTCGAGTCAGGAAACCGTATTCACTGTAAGTTTATAGTCGCCACACAAGCGAACTGTGGCATCTGGCTTCATTACAGGTACAATTGGTGCTGCCCAGTCAGCAAAACGGACGGGCCTGATAATACCCAAACTCTCCAAACGAGTGAGCTCCCCTTCTACCTTCTCGAGCAAGGCGTAAGGCACTGGGCGCGCCCGGAAATAGCGCGGCGTAGCTCCTGGTTCAACTTGGATACGGGCTACGGTCCCTTTTATTTTCCCCAAACCAGGCTGGAATACATCTGGGTATCGTCCTAGCACCTCAGTCAACCCTTCAGAAACTGTTTGGAGGATGTGCTGCCATTGCAACCGCAAATGGCGCAGCCAGTCCCGACCCAACAGGCTAGGCCCATGGCCGCGCACCACGATAAGTGGGAAAAGCCTTTCCTGGCGTCCATCGACAACAGGGGTCATTGTAGTTCCTGCAATGTCCAGTGGTTCCCCCGTGTAGGTGGCCAACCTGGCCAGTGAGTCGGTTAATGTAAGGGTCTGTATACCCTGCTTGATGCGGTCGAATGTCCTCTGGGCGATCACCGAGACCGCTGCGCCAGTATCCAACTCCATCTCCAGCGGGTGGCCATTGACCCGTACTGTCACCTTAATGGGGGCCACACGGGGAGCTGCCACACAATGCAGCTGCAGGCAGTAGTCCTCTGTCTCCACGTCCTCAGGAGTAGTCGCCGCAGGTTCATCCACATGGAAGGTACGGCCCCTGGGCTGGTCCCAGTTTCGGTCGGAACGACAGCGCTTCTGGCGCCCCCAGGACCGCCGTCCGCGACGGGGTCGGCGCCTACAAGTCTGACACGGACATGGCTCATCATCCATTGGCTCTGGAGAAGGCTCCCTTCGGGGAGGAATGTCCGACGGCCACTGGCGTCGGTCCGGACGTCACCTCGCCCAAGGTACCGCAGGAGTGTGGGGGGACGTTTTCGGATGGAAGGGGTTGCGCCCCAAGGCATGCACTTCCATTCCCTGTAGCTCCTGTACTCCTCGCTCTGCGCTCTCTCGGGACAATACTATTTGAATGGCCTGTTGAAAAGTCAATGTTGGCTCCGCTAACAGCTTTCTCTGGGTGGCCGCATTGTTAATACCGCAAACCAAACGGTCGCGTAACATTTCTGACAAGGTCTCACCATAGTCACAGTGCTCCGCAATCCTGCGTAGCCTGGATAGAAAATCGGCAAAGGATTCTCCAGGGGTCCTCTCAGCGGTATTAAACCGGTAACGCTGGACTATCGTGGACGGGGTTGGGTTAAAATGTTGCCCCCACTATATTCAAGTTCATCAAACGTTTTGGTGTCCGGTGCAGCTGGGTACGCAAGGCTCCTAATCACCCCAAACGTATGCGGCCCGCAGGCGGTGAGCAATATGACCACCTGGCGCTCGTTTTCGGTGATATTGTTTGCCCGGAAATAGTAACGCATCCGCTGTGTGTACTGGTTCCAGCTTTCCAGCGCAGCATCAAAAACATCCAAACGTCCGAACAGAGGCATGGTATAATAGAAAACAACTTCCAACCTGTAACCAACAAAAATCCAGGGAGGTGGCTTCAGCAGTGTAGACAGCTATTCACTTTAACCTTCGTCGCCAGTTTTGTAAGGGCCACGAAGAATCCAGCACGAGTTTTAAGGATACAAAGTAATAACATTTATTTACCGTAACATATATACATAACGGTAGCAGTAACTTCCCTTGCTACATACTGCTGGTTCCTGAACTGGCCAGCTTTATTTATACTAGGAGTTTACTAGTGGTTTCTCCGCCCCCCTCATTGGGGAAGCTCATACTCCCACAGGATTGTGGGATAGTCATTAGTCCCCAGCCAATGGTAAGTAGGCAGGTTATAACAGGCATGGACAGGGTGGATAGGGAACAGCTGTTCCCCTTAGTTGAAGGGTCGGTTACGAGGGGGACACAAGTTCAGGGTGAGGGGCAGGAGGTTTATGGGGGATTTGAGGAAATCCTTTTTCCCCAGACGGTGGTGAGGGTCTGGGACGCGCTGCCTGGGAGGGTGGGAGAGGCGGGTCTGGGACGCGCTGCCTGGGAGGGTGGGAGAGGCGGGTCTGGAACGCGCTGCCTGGGAGGGTGGGAGAGGCGGGTCTGGGACGCGCTGCCTGGGAGGGTGGGAGAGGCGGGTTGCCTCACATCCTTTACAAAGTACCTGGGTGAGCGCTGGGCACAGCATAACATTCCAGGCTGTGGGCCCAGTGCTGGTGGATGGGGTGAGGTGGGCAGGTCGGGTGTTTTTCATGCAGCGGGGCAGACTCGATGGGCCGAAGGGCCTTTTTACTGTATTATTCTGTGATTCTGATCTTCAATAAAAATAAAGGGCCGAATTTTCAGATCTTTCCTCGTTCCGACTGAATTTGTGCTGTACGCCCCTGAAACTGAACTTCCTGACACTGCACAAGGTCCTCAAACTGAGGCCTTATTACATCGTGTACAGGCCCCCAGGGTATCTGGGCCAGATAACTTTCAGTAGTTTGGGGATAATTGACACTGGTTACAGGGCACAAACTGAAAGGTGTGGGTGCAGAAAATGTTGCACTAATAGATCACACACTCTGGGCAAAGACAGACATTATAACCTCTGCGCTGATCTGTAGGACCGGGTGCTGAAGAATTAGCTGAAATCAAGCACAGCGACCCATCAAGTGGCTTCTTTATCCCGGTTTTACAGATAGTGAAGTTGGAACATCTGATCATTATTACGCTGTACCAAGATATTCTGAAATGAAGCTGCTTAAAACCTAGCCCTGTCTTGTAGTGCTAAGGTGGGCCACTTCCACAGAGATCCGCAAACTCCCTGCAGTGCAGGAGGCCATTCGGCCTGTCCAGTCTGCCCCAACCCTCCGAAAGAGCACCCGACCTAAGTCCACTCCCCCACCCTATCCCCACCTAACCTGCACATCTTTGGAGTGTGGGAGTAAACTGGAGCACCCAGAGGAAACCCAAGTAGACACAGGGAAACGTACAAAGTCCACTCAGACACTTTTCGCTGGAATCCAACCCGGGCACCTGGCACTGTGAGGCAGTAGTGTTAACCTGGGTCCCTGGCACTGTGAGACAGCAGTGTTAACCCGGGTCCCTGGCGCTGTGAGGCAGCAGTGTTAACCCGGGTACCTGGCACTGTGAGACAGCAGTGTTAACCCGGGTCCCTGGCACTGTGAGACAGCAGTGTTAACCCGGGGCCCTGGCACTGTGAGACAGCAGTGTTAACTGGGTCCCTGGCACTGTGAGACAGCAGTGTTAACCCGGATCCCTGGCGTTGTGAGGCAGCAGTGTTAACCCGGGTCCCTGGCACTGTGAGACAGCAGTGTTAACCCGGGTCCCTGGCACTGTGAGACAGCAGTGTTAACCCGGGTCCCTGGTGCTGTGAGGCAGCAGTGTTAACCCGGGTCCCTGGCACTGTGAGGCAGCAGTGTTAACCCGGGTACCTGGCACTGTGAGACAGCAGTGTTAACCCGGGTCCCTGGCACTGTGAGACAGCAGTGTTAACCCGGGGCCCTGGCACTGTGAGACAGCAGTGTTAACTGGGTCCCTGGCACTGTGAGACAGCAGTGTTAACCCGGATCCCTGGCGTTGTGAGGCAGCAGTGTTAACCCGGGTCCCTGGCACTGTGAGACAGCAGTGTTAACCCGGGTCCCTGGCACTGTGAGACAGCAGTGCTAACCCGGGTCCCTGGTGCTGTGAGGCAGCAGTGTTAACCCGGGTCCCTGGCACTGTGAGACAGCAGTGTTAACCCGGGTCCCTGGCACTGTGAGACAGCAGTGTTTACCCGGGTCCCTGGCACTGTGAGACAGCAGTGTTAACCCGGGTCCCTGGCACTGTGAGACAGCAGTGTTAACCCGGGTCCCTGGCACTGTGAGACAGCAGTGTTAACCCGGGTCCCTGGCACTGTGAGACAGCAGTGTTAACCCGGGTCTCTGGCACTGTGAGACAGCAGTGCTAATCACTGCAGAGATGAAGAAAGATTTGAGATATGGAGTGGAGGCCCCTGACTTTCACAAGAAGTTTTTACTGTTACGCCCTCAGATCTCTCTCCCACGTAATTAGATATTAGTTGAATCTCTCACAGCAACTGATACCACTGAGCCCGAATAGTTTTTGTGGCCCAGAGTTTGGTCAGCCTCCTGTCTGTCCCCATGGTCCCAATGGGTACTTGCTGTCAGTGAAGCATCTTTAGAGTCTGTTTTGCATTGAAGTTGTTCAATCTGGACCACTCATTCAGTATCTTCAAATCATACTAAATACTAAAATTTATAGACTTACCTGTAATGATAGTGACTGGGCCTCTTATATCTGTTAGTTTCTGCTTGGTGAAGTTCCGAATAAGGCACCGGATCAGGGTACTCTTTCCCACTTTCGGGGGTCCTACAACAACAACGACAATAGGTGGGGGCTCCAAAGGTGTCCGGTCAACCACGGGAATGTGGTGCTTCTTCGTTTTCAAGTCCTGGGCCCTGTTTATGATAGTGGTAAATAAAATTATTAACCGCAGTCACAAGATGCCTCTTCCTAAGCCTACAGGTCGGATAATTAGCCCAGGGTGCTTCTCACTGGAACAGGAGTAGGCCGGTCAGCCGAGAGTCTGTTCCTCCATTCAATTAGCTTCATCTGTCCATCTTGGTTTAACCCTTTAAACCCCGGTGTCCGCACATGCTGCAAGGCCGATGGGTCCTTGCTGCGCGCAATGTGATACCAAGAATGGAATCCAAATAGGATCTAACCAAAGTTTTATATAAACCACCTTTTCATATTCCAATCCCCCGAGATTCCATTAGCGAGATAGTGAGCAGGTGGTGAGTACAGCGAGTTAGGTTCCTGGCCCAACGTTGGGGGTCGACCTGTACGCGAGATAGAAAAAAAATGAATACTTTTGACCAAAGCCGATGGATTGGTTTTTAATCAATGTGGGAATCTGATCTGTCTTGGGTCTCACTTTCCCCACATTAAACCTGTGCCATCACACTTGGTGCCATCAGCAGACCTGTCCTGTCCCCCTTTCCCTTCATCCAAGACCTTGATAAATATCGCAAAGTGTAGAGACTCAGGTGTAAGTTCCTGTATTTCACCACCAGCCACATCTGCACATTATTCAAACTCCCAGTTTTTTACCTCCTAACCAATTCCCAACCACATCAGTTGGTTAACAGCCTGTTACATAGAACGTCATTGAATGTCTTCCAGAACAGCACAGGAGGACCATTCAACCCATCACGTCTCTGCCAGCTCTTTCAAAGGCCAATGCCGTTGGTCCCACATCTTGCCTTCCCCATATCACTGCAATGTCTCTCTATCGAGTAATTGTCCAACTCTCCTTTGGAAGCTAATATTGAATCTGTACACATCACCCTATCACGCAGTGCAATCCAAATCCTAAACACGCATTACATAAGTATGTATTTCCTCTTGTTACCTCTCAACTCTCCAATCACCATTCAACCACCGGAAACAGTTTATTTATTTCATGTAAACCCGTCTTGATTTGTTTTTTAGAAAATATTTTATGAAGACATTTATAATTTTCTTGGTTTTAAACATTTTTATCAAATCACCCCTTGGCCGTCCCTGCTCTAACAATTTAATAATAATCCCATAGCCAGGGATGATTCCAGCAAATCTCTTCTGTATCCCCTGTCCCCCTTCTTCCTCCCAAATGCATCATCCCCACTGTTCTGCGATGAGTTTCATCGCATATGTATCCATAAGACCAGATGAAATAGGAACAGGAGGAGGCCATTCAGCCCTTTGGGCCTGCTCCTCCATTCAATAAGATCATGGCTGATCTAACAAAGTCCACTAGATATGCAGTTTAGGTGGATTAGCCATGCTAAATTTCCCATCGGTGTCCAGAGATGTGCAGGTTAGGTTACAGGGATAGGGAGGGTCGGTGCTGACTTGATGGGCTGACTGGCCTTCTCAGGACTCTATGATCCCTATCTTATCTCCGTAATCCTGAATTCCGGCACTGATTAAAAACCTAGCGATCTCAGCCTTGAAAATGTTCACGGACTCCCACCTCCACAGCTTCCTGGGGTAAAGAATTCCAAAGATTCGCCACTCTTTGGGAGAAGAAATTCTTAAATGAGCTCCCCCTTATTCTGCGACGATGCTCTCTGGTCCTACACCCTCCAATAAATGGAAACATCCTCCCAAACTTTCCCTATCTAACCCCCTGGGAATCTTATATGTTTCAATCAGATCACCACTCATCCTTCTGAACTACAAGTACAGACACAACCTTGGAAATCTTTCCTCATATGGCAGTCCCTCCATACCCAGGATCAAGGACAGTAGTGGGAACTTGTGCATGGAGTCAGAAGAAATAGGAGAGGTGTTGAATGAATACTTTTCTTCAGTGTTCACAAAGGACAGGGGCCATGATTTTGAGGATGAGAGTGTGATACAGGCGGGTAGGCTGGAGGAAGTAGATGTTCTGAGGAAGGATGTATTTGCAATTTTGAAAAACCGGAGGGTCAACGAGTCACCTGGGCCATATGGGTTAGGGTTAGGGTTAGGGTTAACCCTAACCGTAGGATTCTTTGGGAGGCAAAGGATGAGATTGCAGAGCCTTTGGCTTTGATCTTTGGGTCCTCGCTGTCCATGGGGATAGTGCCAGAGCACTGGAGAGTGGCGAATGTTGTTCCTCTGTTCAAGAAAGGGAATAGGAATGACCCTGGTAATTATAGGCCAGTTAGTCTTACTTCGGTGGTCGGGAAGATAATGGAAAAGGTCCTGAAGGATAGGATTTATGACCATTTGGAAAGATGCAGCTTAATCCGGGATAGTCACCACGGATTTGTGAAGGGTAGGTCTTGCCTCACAAATTTGATTGAATTCTTTGAGGAGGTAACTAAGTGTGTAGATGAAGGTAGAGCATTTGATAAGGTTCCCCATGGTTGGCTCATGAAGAAAGTAAGGAGGTGTGGGATAGAGGGAAATTTGGCCAATTGGATAAGTAACTGGCTATCACATAGAAGACAGAGGGTGGTGGTGGATGGAACATTTTCAGACTGGAGACCAGTTCCCAGCGGTGTACCACAGGGATCAGTGCTGGGTCCTCTGCTATTTGTGATTTTTATCAATGACTTGGAGGAGGGGGCTGAAGGGTGGGTCAGTAAATTTGTGATGACACCAAGATTGGTGGAGTAGTGGATGAGGTGGAGGGCTGTTGTAGGCTGCAAAGAGACATTGATAGGATGCAGAGCTGGGCCGAAAAATGGCAGATGGAGTTTAACCCTGATAAGTGCGAGGTGATTCATTTTGGTAGAAAAAATTTGAATGCGGATTACAGGGTCAACGGCAGGGTTCTGAGGAATGTGGAGGAACAGAGAGATCTTGGGATTTATGTCCACAGATCTCTGAAGGTTGCCACTCAAGTGGATAGAGCCGTGAAGAAGGCTGATAGTGTGTTAGCGTTTATTAACAGGGGGCTTGAGTTTAAGAGCCGCGGGGTTATGCTGCAACTATACATGACCCTGATGAGACCACATTTGGAGTATTGTGTGCAGTTTCATAGATTATCATAGAATTTACAGTGCAGAAGGAGGCCATTCGGCCCATCGAGTCTGCACCGGCTCTTGGAAAGAGCACCCTACCCAAGGTCAACACCTCCACCCTATCCCCATAACCCAGTAACCCCACCCAACACTAAGGGCAATTTTGGACACTAAGGGCAATTTATCATGGCCAATCCACCTAACCTGCACATCTTTGGACTGTGGGAGGAAACCGGAGCACCCGGAGGAAACCCACGCAGACACGGGGAGGATGTGCAGACTCCGCACAGACAGTGACCCAAGCCGGGAATCGAACCTGGGACCCTGGCGCTGTGAAGCAATTGTGCTATCCACAATGCTACCGTGCTGCCCCTGCAGTTCTGGTCACCTCACTCTAAGAAGGATGTGGAAGAATTGGAAAGGGTGCAAAGGAGATTTACCAGGATGCTGCCTGGTTTGCAGGATAGGTCTTATGAGGAAAGGTTGAGGGAGCTAGGGCTTTTCTCTTTGGAGCGGAGGAGGATGAGAGGCGACTTAATAGAGGTTTATAAGGTAATGAGGGGGATAGATAGAATGGGCGTTCAGAGACTATTTCCTCGGGTGGATGTAGCTGATACAAGGGGGCATAACTATAAGGTTCAGGGTGGGAGATATAGGAGGGATGTCCGAGGTAGGTTCTTTACTCAGAGAGTGGTTAGGGTGTGGAATGGACTGCCTGCTGTGATAGTGGAGTCGGACACTTTAGGAACTTTCAAGCGGTTATTGGATAGGCACATGGAGCACACCAGAATGACAGGGAGTGGGATAGCTTGATCTTGGTTTCGGACAATGCTCGGCACAACATCGAGGGCCGAAGGGCCTGTTCTGTGCTGTACTGTTCTATGTTCTATCATCCCAGTTAACCTTCTTTGTACTGCCTCCAATGATAATATGTCTTTCCTTAAATAAGGGGACCAAAACTGTACGCAGTATTCTAAATGTGGCCACACTAGTACCTTGTACAGTTGCAGCAACACCTCTTTACTGTTATACTCCAGCCCCCTTGAAATAAAAAACGGAATTTCATATTCCTTCCTTATTACCATCTGCACCGGTGTGATAGTTTTCCGGGTTTCATGAACAAGAATCCCCAAGTCCCTCTCCATTTCAACAATAGGCCGTCTCATTCTTTCTTCCAAAATGAAATCATTATAATAATCGCTTATATATGAAGTTACTGTGAAAAGTCCCTAGTCGCCACATTCCGGCGCCTGTTCAGGGGGGCTGGTACAGGAATTGAACCCGCGCTGCTGTCCTTGTTCTGCATCACAAGCCAGCTGTTCAGCCCACTGTGCTAACCCGGGTCCCTGGTGCTGTGAGGCATCAGTGCTAACCCAGGTCCCTGGTGCTGTGAGGCATCAGTGCTAACCCGGGTCCCTGGTGCTGTGACGTAGCAGTGCTAACCCGGGTCCCTGGCACTGTGAGACAGCAGTGTTAACCTGGGTCCCTGGCACTGTGAGACAGCAGTGTTAACCTGGGTCCGTGGCATTGTGAGACAGCAGTGCTAACCCGGATCCCTGGTGCTGTGAGGCAGCAGTGCTAACCAGGGTTCCTGGCACTGTGAGACATCAGTGTTAACCCGGGTCCCTGGTGCTGTGAGACAGCTGTGTTAACCCGGGTCCCTGGCACTGTGAGACAGCAGTGCTAACCCGGGTCCCTGGTGCTGTGAGGCAGTAGTGTTAACCAGGGTAGCTGGCGCTGTGAGACACCAGTGTTAACCCGGGTCCCAGGCACTGTGAGACAGCAGTGCTAACCCGGGTCCCTGGCGCTGTGAGACAGCAGTGCTAACCCGGGTCCCAGGCACTGTGAGACAGCAGTGTTAACCCGGGTCCCTGGCGCTGTGAGGCAGCAGTGGTAACCCTGGTCCCTGGCACTGCGAGACGGCAGTGCTAACCCGGGTCCCTGGTGCTGTGAGGCAGCAGTGCTAACCTGGGTTCCTGGCGCTGTGAGGCAGCAGTGTTAACCCTGGTCCCTGGCACTGTGAGACAGCAGTGCTAACCCGGGTTCCTGGTGCTGTGAGGCAGCAGTGCTAACCCGGGTCCCTGGTGCTGTGAGGCAGCAGTGTTAACCCGGGTCCCTGGCACTGTGAGACAGCAGTGTTAACCCGGGTCCCTGGCACTGTGAGGCAGCAGTGTTAACCCGGGTCCCTGGCACTGTGAGACAGCAGTGTTAACCCGGGTCCCTGGCACTGTGAGGCAGCAGTGTTAACCCGGGTCCCTGGCACTGTGAGACAGCAGTGTTAACCCGGGTCCCTGGCACTGTGAGGCAGCAGTGTTAACCCGGGTGGCACTGTGTGGCAGCAGTGTTAACCCGGGTCCCTGGCACTGTGTGTCAGCAGTGTTAACCCGGGTCGCAGGCGCTGTGAGACACCAGTGTTAACCCGGGTCCCTGGCACTGTGAGACAGCAGAGCTAACCCGGGTCCCTGGCGCTGTGAGACAGCAGTGCTAACCCGGGTCCCTGGCACTGTGAGACAGCAGTGCTAACCCGGGCCCCTGGCGCTGTGAGACAGCAGTGCTAACCTGGGTCCCTGGCGCTGTGAGACAGCAGTGTTAACCCGGGTCCCTGGCACTGTGAGACAGCATTGCTAACCCGGGTCCCTGGCACTGTGAGACAGCAGTGCTAACCCGAGTCCCTGGCGCTGTGAGACAGCAGTGTTAACCCGGGCCCCTGGCGCTGTGAGATATCAGTGCTAACCTGGGTCCCTGGCACTGTGAGACAGCAGTGTTAACCCGGGTCCCTGGCAGTGTGACACAGCCGTGTTAACCCGGGTCCCTGGCACTGTGAGACAGCAGTGTTAACCCAGGTCCCTGGTGCTGTGAGGCAGCAGTGCTGACCCGTGTCCCTGGCGCTGTGAGACAGCATTGCTAACCCGGGTCCCTGGCACTGTGAGACAGCAGTGCTAACCCGAGTCCCTGGCGCTGTGAGACAGCAGTGTTAACCCGGGCCCCTGGCGCTGTGAGATATCAGTGCTAACCTGGGTCCCTGGCACTGTGAGACAGCAGTGTTAACCCGGGTCCCTGGCAGTGTGACACAGCCGTGTTAACCCGGGTCCCTGGCACTGTGAGACAGCAGTGTTAACCCAGGTCCCTGGTGCTGTGAGGCAGCAGTGCTGACCCGTGTCCCTGGCGCTGTGAGACAGCAGTGCTAACCTGGGTCCCTGGCACTGTGAGACAGCAGTGTTAACCCGGGCCCCTGGTACTGTGAGACAGCAGTGTTAACCCGGGTCCCTGGCACTGTGTGACAGCAGTGTTAACCCGGGTCCCTGGCTCTGTGAGGCAGCAATGCTAACCACTGCAGAGATGAAGAACGATTTGAGATATGGAGCGGATGCCCCTGACTTTCCCACATTGAATTCTATTCTCTTAAGCTGTCAATATCTCTCCGTAAACTATTTATATCCTCCTTACAGCCTGCCTTCCCTCCCACCGTTGTATAATCCGCAAATGTGGCCATGCAGTTCTGTCGAAATCCTCAGAAATCTATCGCCTCCCTTGCTGTTAGCCACACCTCCAGGTTGTCTGCCAAAGATACTCCTTATCCACAACATTCATTACATCTTCAGAAAGGTTAATGAGGTTGGTTAGACACAACTTACCTTCAGAAATCTATTTGGACGAAGGCTTCCGGGTGCGGCGATGACCAGCTGAGTCACACGTTTCGGCAGCTCCCGGTGAAACGGACTTTTGGGCTCTTAATAGGAGCCCCAACGGCAATTTAAACGGCCAAAAACACTATGCGGTAAACCAGAAGGGAATCCCCCCGGAAACGCATGGAAAAGGGAGAGGATAGCGGCCGGATTGCGGAGGATCCTTTGGAGCAGCGGCAAGGAAGGGAAGCTCAAAGCAAGATGGCGTCGAAAGGTGGCCGTTTGTTATGGGGCCCGGAGCAACAAGAGTTCCTGCAGCGCTGTGTGGAAGAGCTGAAAAAGGGAGTTGAAGAAGAAGCTGTTGGCCCCGATATTACAGGTGATTGAAGGGCTAAAGGAGGAGCAGAAGACCCAAGAGCAGGAGCTTCGGGTCGTGAAGGCAAAGGCTGCTGAAAACGAAGATGAAATACAGGGCCTGGTGGTGAAGGCAGAGACGCACGAGGCACAGCACAAAAGGTGTGTGGAAAGGCTGGAAGCACTGGAGAATAATTCGAGGAGGAAGAATTTAAGAGTCCTGGGTCTTCCCGAAGGCGCAGAAGGGGCGGACGTCGGGACATATGTGAGCACGATGCTTCACTCGCTAATGGGATCGGAGGCCCCGACGGGCCCTTTGGAGGTGGAGGGAGCTTATCGAGTTATGGCGCGAAGACCAAAGGCTGGAGAAATACCTCGAGCTATAGTGGTGAGGTTTCTCCGCTACAATGACAGAGAGACGGTCCTCAGATGGGCGAAGAAAACCCGGAGCTGTAGGTGGGAGAACGCAGTGATCCGCGTATACCAGGACTGGAGTGCGGAGGTGGCGAGAAGGAGGGCAAGTTTTAATCGGGCTAAGGCGGTGCTTCACAAAAAGAAGGTCCAGTTTGGAATGTTGCAACCGGCGAGATTGTGGGTCACACACCAAGGGAAGCACCACTACTTTGAGACGGCAGAAGAGGCGTGGACATTCATTGTGGACGAGAAGCTGGAATAGTCTGGCGAGAGAAAGAGCTTTTGGGACAAAGTGGTGGGGTGATTATGTGGGGCGAGGAACGGGAAGGGGAAGGGGGGGGGGATGATTTTGCAATTTGTTAATTTTGTGATCCTGTAACTTTTCTCTCTTCCCCATGTTGGGGGGGTGGGGGGTGGGGGGGGGGTATGAGGAACTGTGGGCGCCGGCCATTAGGGGCGGGGCCGAGTGGGAAACGCGGGCTTTGTTCCCGTGCTATGGTAATTATGGCGGGAACAGGGACACAGGAAGGAGGGGGCCTCGCACAGTGGGGGCCGAGGACAAGGGGGGAAGCCGAGGTCAGCCAGAGTTCGCTGACTTCTGGGAGCAACATGGGGGGTGCAACTACGCTAGAGGGGGATCTAGCGGAGGGGGGGGGGTTAACTGGGTTGCTGCTGCTAAGGAGAAGGGGGAGCTGTTATGGGATGGGGTGGTCTAGGCGGGAGGGCACCGTCGGGGGGATATACGGGTACGTGGGAACCGGGTGAGGAGCTGGGTTAAAAAAGGGGATGGCAGAGGGCTTTTGCGAGGCAACAGGTGAGGGAATTCCCGCAGCTCCCGACGCAGGAGGTGCAGGATAGAGTGATCTCAGAGACATGGGTGGGGGATGGTAAGGTGTCGGACATATATAGGGAAATGAGGGACGAGGGGGAGATCATGGTAGATGAGCTGAAAGGGAAATGGGAAGAAGAGCTGGGGAAGGAGATTTAGGAGGGGCTGTGGGCTGATGCCCTACGTAGCGTAAACTCATCGTCCTCGTGTGCCAGGCTAAGCCTGATACAATTTAAGGTGTTACACAGGGCGCATATGACTGGAGCACGGCTCAGTAAATTTTTTGGGATAGAGGATAGGTATGCGAGATGCTCGAGAAGCCCAGCGAATCACACCCACATGTTCTGGTCATGCCCAGCACTACAGGGGTTTTGGGTGGGGGTGGCAAAGGTGCTTTCGAAGGTGGTGGGGGTCCATGTCGAACCAAGCTGTGGTTTGGAGCCCCCCAACCCGGCTGATCACGTGGAACGTGAGAGGGCTGAAAGGGCCGATTAAAAGGGCACGGGTACTCGCACACCTAAAGAAATTAAAGGCAGATGTGGTTATGTTGCAGGAGACGCATCTGAAACTGATCGACCAGGTCAGACTACGTAAAGGATGGGTGGGGCAGGTGTTTCATTCGGGTTTAGATGCGAAGAATAGGGGGGTGGCTATCTTAGTGGGGAAACGGGTACTGTTTGAGGCAAAGACCATAGTGGCAGATAGTGGGGGTAGATATGTGATGGTGAGTGGCAGATTGCAAGGGGAGGCGGTGGTTCTGGTGAACGTATACGCCCCGAACTGGGATGATGCAAACTTCATGAGGCGTATGTTGGGACGTATCCCGGACCTGGAGGCGGGAAAGTTGGTAATGGGGGGAGACTTCAATACGGTGCTTGATCCAGGGCTGGACCGGTCGAGGTCCAGGACCGGGAGGAGGCCGGCAGCGGCCAAGGTGCTTAAGGACTTCAAGGAGCAGATGGGAGGGGTAGACCCCTGGAGATTTAGTAGGCCTAGGAGTAAGGAGTTCTCATTTTTCTCCCATGTTCAGAGAGTATACTCACGGATAGACTTTTTTGTCTTGGGAAGGGCACTGATTCCGTAGGTGACAGGGACGGAATATACGGCCATAGCTATTTCGGACCACTCTCCACATTGGGTAGACCTGGAGGTAGGAGAGGAAAAGGAACAGCACCCACTCTGGAGAATGGATATGGGCTTATTGGCGGATGAGGGGGTATGTTTAAGGGTGAGGGGGTGTATTGAAAGGTATTTGGAGCTTAATGACAATGGAGAGGTTCAGGTGGGAGTGGTCTGGGAGGCGTTGAAGGCGTCAGAGGGGAACTGATATCCATAAGGGCACATAAAGGGAAGCAAGAGGGTAAAGAAAGGGAGCGATTGTTGAAAGAACTTTTGAGGGTGGACAGGCAATATGCAGAGGCACCGGAGGAGGGACTGTACAGGGAAAGACAAAGGTTACATGTGGAATTTGACCTGCTGACCACGGGTAAGGCAGAGGAACAGTGGAGGAGGGCACAGGGTGTACAGTACATAGAACATAGAACAATACAGCGCAGTACAGGCCCTTCGGCCCACGATGTTGCACCGAAACAAAAGCCATCTAACCTACACTATGCCATTATCATCCATATGTTTATCCAATAAACTTTTAAATGCCCTCAATGTTGGCGAGTTCACTACTGTAGCAGGTAGGGCATTCCACGGCCTCACTACTCTTTGCGTAAAGAACCTACCTCTGACCTCCGTCCTATATCTATTACCCCTCAGTTTAAAGTTATGTCCCCTCGTGCCAGCCATTTCCATCCGCGGGAGAAGGCTCTCACTGTCCACCCTATCCAACCCCCTGATCATTTTGTATGCCTCTATTAAGTCTCCTCTTAACCTTCTTCTCTCCAACGAAAACAACCTCAAGTCCATCAGCCTTTCCTCATAAGATTTTCCCTCCATACCAGGCAACATCCTGGTAAATCTCCTCTGCACCCGCTCCAAAGCCTCCACGTCCTTCCTATAATGCGGTGACCAGAACTGTACGCAATACTCCAAATGCGGCCGTACCAGAGTTCTGTACAGCTGCAACATGACCTCCCGACTCCGGAACTCAATCCCTCTACCAATAAAGGCCAACACTCCATAGGCCTTCTTCACAACCCTATCAACCTGGGTGGCAACTTTCAGGGATCTATGTACATGGACACCTAGATCACGCTGCTCATCCACACTTTCAAGAACTTTACCATTAGCCAAATATTCCGAATTCCTGTTATTCCTTCCAAAGTGAATCACCTCACACTTCTCTACATTAAACTCCATTTGCCACCTCTCAGCCCAGCTCTGCATCTTATCTATATCCCTCTGTAACCTGCTACATCCTTCCACACTATCGACAACACCACCGACTTTAGTATCGTCTGCAAATTTACTCACCCACCCTTCTGCGCCTTCCTCTAGGTCATTGATAAAAATGACAAACCGCAACGGCCCCAGAACAGATCCTTGTGGTACTCCACTTGTGACTGTACTCCATTCTGAACATTTCCCATCAACCACCACCCTCTGTCTTCTTTCAGCTAGCCAATTTCTGATCCACATCTCTAAATCACCCTCAATCCCCAGCCTCCGTATTTTTTGCAATAGCCTACCGTGGGGAACCTTATCAAACGCTTTGCTGAAATCCATATACACCACATCAACTGCTCTACCCTCGTCTACCTGTTCAGTCACCTTCTCAAAGAACTCAATAAGGTTTGTGAGGCATGACCTACCCTTCACAAAGCCATGCTGACTATCCCTGATCATATTATTCCTATCTAGATGATTATAAATCTTGTCTCTTATAATCCCCTCCAAGACTTTACCCACTACAGACGTGAGGCTCACCGGTCTATAGTTGCCGGGGTTGTCTCTGCTCCCCTTTTTGAACAAAGGGACCACATTTGCTGTCCTCCAGTCCTCTGGCACTATTCCTGTAGCCAATAATGACATAAAAATCAAAGCCAAAGGTCCAGCAATCTCTTCCCTGGCCTCCCAGAGAATCCTAGGATAAATCCCATCAGGTCCCAGGGACTTATCTATTTTCAGCCTGTCCAGAATTGCCAACACCTCTTCCCTACGTACCTCAATGTCATCTATTCTATTAGCCTGGGGCTCAGCATTCTCCTCCACAACATTATCTTTTTCCTGAGTGAATACTGACGAAAAATATTCATTTAGTATCTCGCCTATCTCTTCAGACTCCACACACAATTTCCCATCCCTGTCCTTGACTGGTCCAACTCTTTCCCTAGTCATTCGCTTATTCCTGACATACCTATAGAAAGCTTTTGGGTTTTCCTTGATCCTTCCTGCCAAATACTTCTCATGTCCCCTCCTTGCTCGTCTTAGCTCTCTCTTTAGATCCTTCCTCGCTACCTTGTAACTATCCATCGCCCCAACCGAAACTTCACACTTCATCTTCACATAGGCCTCCTTCTTCCTCTTAACAAGAGATTCCACTTCCTTGGTAAACCACGGTTCCCTCGCTCGACGCCTTCCTCCCTGTCTGACCGGCACATACTTATCAAGAACACGCAGTAGCTGATCCTTGAACAAGCCCCACTTATCCAGTGTGCCCAACACTTGCAGCCTACTTCTCCACCTTATCCCCCCCAAGTCACGCCTAATGGCATCATAATTGCCCTTCCCCCAGCTATAACTCTTGCCCTGCGGTGTATACTTATCCCTTTCCATCATTAACGTAAACGTCACCGAATTGTGGTCACTGTCCCCAAAGTGCTCTCCTACCTCCAAATCCAACACCTGGCCTGGTTCATTACCCAAAACCAAATCCAATGTGGCCTCGCCTCTTGTTGGCCTGTCAACATATTGTTTCAGGAAACCCTCCTGCACACACTGTACAAAAAACGACCCATCTATTGTACTCGAACTATATCTTTTCCAGTCAATATTTGGAAAGTTAAAGTCCCCCATAATAACTACCCTGTTACTTTCGCTCATATCCAGAATCATCTTCGCCATCCTTTCCTCTACATCCCTAGAACTATTAGGAGGCCTATAAAAAACTCCCAACAGGGTGACCTCTCCTTTCCTGTTTCTAACTTCAGCCCATACTACCTCGGAAGAAGAGTCCCCATCTAGCATCCTCTCCGCCACCGTAATACTGCTCTTGACTAGCAGCGCCACACCTCCCCCTCTTTTGCCTCCTTCTCTGTGCTTACTAAAACACCTAAACCCCGGAACCTGCAACATCCATTCCTGTCCCTGCTCTATCCATGTCTCCGAAATGGCCACAACATCGAAGTCCCAGGTACCAACCCATGCTGCCAGTTCCCCTACCTTGTTTCGTATACTCCTGGCATTGAAGTAGACACACTTCAAACCACCTACCTGAACACTGGCCCCCTCCTGCGACGTCAAATCTGTGCTCCTGACCTCTATACTCTCATTCTCCCTTACCCTAAAACTACAATCCAGGTTCCCATGCCCCTGCTGCATTAGTTTAAACCCCCCCAAAGAGCACTAACAAATCTCCCCCCCAGGATATTTGTGCCCCTCAGGTTCAGATGTAGACCATCCTGTCTGTAGAGGTCCCACCTTCCCCAGAAAGAGCCCCAGTTATCCAAAAATCTGAGTCCCTCCCGCCTGCACCATCCCTGTAGCCACGTGTTTAAATGCTCTCTCTCCCTATTCCTCATCTCACTATCACGTGGCACGGGCAACAACCCAGAGATAACAACTCTGTTTGTTCTAGTTCTGAGCTTCCATCCTAGCTCCCTGAAAGCCTGCCTGACATCCTTGTCCCCTTTCCTACCTATGTCGTTAGTGCCAATGTGGACCACGACTTGGGGCTGCTCCCCCTCCCCCCTAAGGACCCGGAAAACACGATCCGAGACATCACGTACCCTTGCACCTGGGAGGCAACATACCAAACGTGAGTCACTCACGCTTCCACAAAATCTCCTATCTGTGCCCCTGACTATAGAGTCCCCAATTACTAATGCTCTGCTCCTCTCCCCCCTTCCCTTCTGAGCAACAGGGACAGACTCCGTGCCAGAGGCCCGTACCCCATGGCTTACCCCTGGTAAGCCGTCCCCCCCACAAGTACCCAAAGCGGTATACTTGTTTCTCAGGGGAACGACCGCAGGGGATCCCTGCACTGACTGCTTTTTCCCAGTCCCTCTTACAGTTACCCACCTATCTCCAATCTTTGGTGTAACTAATTCCCTGAAGCTGCTATCTATGACCCCTTCTGCCTCCCGAATGATCCGAAGTTCTTCCAACTCCAGCTCCAGTTCCCTAACTCGGTCTTGGAGGAGCTGGAGATGGCAGCACTTCCTGCAGGTAAAATCAGCAGGGACACTAACTGCATCCCTCACCTCAAACATCCTGCAGGAGGAACATTGCACTCCCTTCCCTGCCATTCCTCTAACTTTCTACCAAGCTCTGGCTAACAACTAAATTAAATTTTTATTAAAAAATAATAATAATATAATAAAATATGGTACTTACCTCAGACCAATGGGTTTTATTAATAGGTTAGAGGAGGAGGGTGGGTGGGAGACACTACACGTGTAGTGTCTCGGGTTTCCTCTCCACCAGAATTTATTGGTGAGGGTCTTCCCAGACGTCCGCGGGTCGACTTCCTGTTCCCGCCTAAAAAACTAATTTTAAAAAAAAGAAAAATTCTCAGCTCCTGCTGAAATTGACTAACCAGCCAGCTCCACTCCCGCCGAAATCGACTGGCCTGCCCCTGCAAAGACAAGTGCTTTTAAAGGACAGACTTACCTCCCAGCAGCCACTTTCGCAATGCTCCCGCTGAAACTGACTCACCAGCTGTTCTCCCGCCGAAATCGACTGGCCTGCCCCTGCAAAGACAAGTGCTTTTAAAGGTTGACTTACCTCCCAGCAACCTCCTTCCGCAATGCTCCCGCTGAAACATACGAGTATGGAGAGAAGGCGAGTCGGCTACTGGCCCACCAATTGAGGAAGAGGGGAGCAGCGAGGGAGATAGGTGGGGTGAGAGATGAGGAGGGAGAGATGGAACGGAGAGCGGAGAGAGTGAACGGGGTGTTCAAGGCATTCTATGAGAGGTTGTATAAGGCTCAGCCCCCGGAAGGGAAGGAGGGAATGATGTGTTTCCTGGATCAGCTGGAATTCCCGAAGGTGGAGGAGCAGGAGAGGGCGGGACTGGGAGCACAGATTGAGATGGAGGAGGTGGTAAAAGGGATTGGGAGCATGCAGGCGGGGAAGGCCGGGGACCAGACGGATTCCCGGTGGAATTTTATAGGAAATATATGGACCTATTGGCCCCGCTTTTGACGAGAACCTTTAATGAGGCCAGGGAAAGGGGGCAGTTGCCCCCGACTATGTCGGAGGCGCCGATATCGCTCCTTTTGAAGAAGGAAAAAGACCCGCTGCAGTGTGGGTCCTACAGGCCCATTTCCCTTTTAAATGTAGATGCTAAGCTCCTGGCCAAGGTGATGGCGACGAGGATAGAGGACTGTGTCCCGGGGGTGGTCCACGAGGATCAAACTGGGTTCGTTAAGGGGAGACAGCTGAACACGAACATACGGAGGTTGCTAGGGGTAATGATGATGCCCCCACCAGAGGGGGAGGCGGAGATAGTGGTGGCGATGGACGCCGAGAAAGCATTCGACAGAGTGGAGTGGGATTATTTGTGGGAGGTGCTGAGGAGATTTGGTTTTGGAGAAGGGTTTATTGGATGGGTACAGCTGCTGTATAGGGTCCCGGTGGCAAGTGTGGTCACGAACAGGCAGAGGTCTGACTACTTCCGTCTTCATAGAGGGACGAGGCAGGGGTGTCCCGTCTCCGTTACTGTTTGCATTGGCGATTGAGCCCCTGGCCATAGCACTGAGGGGCTCCAGGAAATGGAGGGGAGTACTCAGGGGAGGAGAAGAACACCGGGTATCTTTCTATGCAGATGATTTACTGCTGTATGTTGCGGACCCGGTGGAGGGGATGCCTGAGATAATGCAGACACTCAGGGAGTTTGGGGAATTCTCGGGGTACAAATTGAATATGGGGAAGAGTGAGTTGTTTGTGGTGCATCCGGGGGAGCAGAGCAGTGGAATAGATGATTTACCGCTGAGGAAGGTAACAAGAGATTTCCGGTACTTAGGGATTCAGATAGCCAGGAGTTGGGGAACCTTACATAGGCTTAATTTAACAAGATTGGTGGAACAGATGGAGGAGGATTTTAAGAGATGGGACATGGTGCCCCTGTCACTGGTGGGTAGGGTACAGGCGGTCAAAATGGTAGTCCTCCCGAGATTCCTTTTTGTGTTTCAGTGCCTTCCGGTGATGGTCACAAAGGCTTTTTTCAAGAAAATTGAGAAAAGTGTCATGAGTTTTATGTGGGCCGGGAAGACCCCGAGAGTGAGGAGGGGGTTCTTGCAGCGTAGCAGGGATAGGGGGGCTGGCACTACCGAACCTAAGTGAATACTACTGGGCCGCCAATATCTCAATGGTGTGTAAGTGGATGGGAGAAGGGGAGGGAGCGGCGTGGAAGAGATTGGAGATGGCGCCCTGCAAAGGAACCAGCCTACAAGCACTGGTGACGGCGCCGCTGCCGTTCTCCCCGAAGAAATACACCACAAGTCCAGTGGTGGTGGCACGCTAAAAATTTGGGGGCAGTGGAGACGACATAGGGGAATGACGGGAGCCTCGGTGCGGTCCCCAATAAGAAATAATCATAGGTTTGTCCCGGGGAGAATAGATGCGGGATTTGCAGCATGGCAGAGAGCTGGGATTGTGCAACTGAGGGATCTGTTCGTAGACGGGACGTTTGCGAGTCTGGGAGCGCTGACGGAAAAATATGGGTTGCCCCAAGGGAATGCATTTCGGTACATGCAACTGAGGGCTTTTGCGAGGCAACAGGTGAGGGAATTCCCGCAGCTCCCGACGCAGGAGATTCAAGATAGAGTGATCTCAGGGACATGGGTGGGGGATGGTAGGGTGTCGGATATATACAGGGAAATGGGGGACGAGGGGGAGATCATGGTGGATGAGCTGAAGGGGAAATGGGAAGAAGAGCTGGGGGAAGAGATTGAGGAGGGGCTGTGGGCTGATGCCCTACGTAGGGTAAACTCGTCGTCCTCGTGCGCCAGGCTAAGCCTGATACAATTTAAGGTTTTACACAGGGCGCATATGACCGGAGCAAGGCTCAGTAAATTTTTCGGGGTAGAGGATAGGTGCGGGAGATGCTCGAGAAGCCCAGCAAACCACACCCACATGTTTTGGTCATGTCCGGCGCTGCAGGGGTTCTGGGTGGGGGTGGCAAAGGTGCTTTCGAAGGTGGTGGGGGTTTGGGTCGAGCCAGGCTGGGGGTTGGCTATATTTGGGGTTGCAGAAGAGCCGGGAGTGCAGGAGGCGAAAGAGGGTGATGTCTTGGCCTTTGCGTCCCTAGTAGCCCGGTGTAGGATATTGCTTATGTGGAAAGAAGCCAAACCCCCGGGCGTGGAGACCTGGATAAATGACATGGCAGGGTTTATAAAACTAGAACGGATAAAGTTTGCACTAAGGGGTTCGGCTCAAGGGTTCACCAGGCGGTGGCAACCGTTCATTGACTACCTCGCAGAACGATAAAGGAAATGGGAAGGTAACTGCAGCAACCCGGGGGGGAGGGGGGGGGGGAGGGCGGGTCCTCAGGGGTGTTTTTGTATAGATATTTGTACCTGGTTATGTATATTGGATTGTTTGATTTTATTTCTGGAGAGTTATTATTTTTGTTATGGCAGTTGCCATTTAGTTTATATATTATTTATTTATTTGTTAAAACGGTCACTGTTATTTATATTGTTTTATTGTTGTAAAAAGGAAAACCTTTGTATTGTTTTGTTTGGCCGAAAAATTTGAATAAAATATATTTTTTTTAAAAAAGAAATCTATTTGGACTTTCTCTGATCACTTCAGGCTTGTTCAAATGTTCAATTACTCGATCCTCAAGTGGGTTTCCTCCGGGTGCTCCGCTTTCATCCCACAGTCCAAACATCTGCACGTTAGGTGGATTAGCCACGCTAAATTACCCCTTAGTGTCCAGGGATGTTCAGGTTAGGCTATGAGGTTATGGGGATAGGGGGGAGCGGTGGGGGGGGTGCTCATTCGAAGGGTCGACGCAGACTTGAATGGCCTCCTTCTGCACTGCAGGGATTCGATGATTCCCAATAACACATTCTATGAACTGTCCGACAGCATGTCAGACTAAAAAGTCCATAATTTTCTAGTTTCTCCCTCCTTTCGTTGGTTCAATTTTAGCCTTACTGCTATCTCTGTTATGTGTGGTTAGGATTTGGAACATATATTGCCTGAGAGCGTGGAGAGAGATTCAATCGAAGCCTTCAAAAGCGAAGTGAAATACTGTTGGAAGAGAACGAGCAAGGCCATGGGTAAAAAGGCGAGAGAGAAGGGCTTGGAAAGCTGTTCTTGCAGAGGCCTCGGTATGGGCATACTGGGCTTCCATACCCTAGCCACCCCGGATTCTATTTATCCTCATCGTCTAGTCAAGACTGAAACAACGCAGCTGTTCTGCACGTCTGTCATTTTCTGATCTTGACTATATTTCATAATCCACAAGTTAATTACTGCACAGGCAATGCTTGCCCCAAATGCAGCTCACAAAGAGGGGGAACACCAACATTCATGAGTTAAGTTGAAATCTATTTCCATGTTATAATTTTCTTTATATTTCCCAATTAGAGTAAATAAGGAGAAACTACAAAAGAATCAATAAACGTGATCATTGGCAAAAGAGCCAAAGATGAGATGAGCCGTTTTTTTCTCTGGAGCAAGTTTTTTTGAGCTGGGAACAGATGAAAGAGGAGAACTAGGCCATTCATAGGACATAGCACAGTACAGGCCCTTCAGCCCACGATGTTGTGCCGACCATTTATCCTAATCGAAGATCAACCTAACCTCCACCCCTTCAATTTACTGCTGTCCATGTGCCTGTTTAAGACTCGCTTAAATGTCCCTAATGACACTGACTCCACCACCTCTGCTGGCAGTGCATTCCACACACCCACCACTCTCTGTGTAAAGAACCTCTGACATCTCCCCTATACCTTCCTCCAATCACCTTACAATTATGTCCCCTCGTGACAGCCATTTCCACCCTGGGGAAAAGTCTCTGGCTATCCACTCTATCCATGCCTCTCATCACCTTGTACACCTCGATCAAGTCACCTCTCTGCCTTCTTCGCTCCAGTGAGAAAAGCCTCCCTCAACGTTCTTAATAAGACATGCCCTCCAGTCCAGGCAGCATCCTGGCAAATCTCCTCTGCACCCTCTCCAAAGCATCCACATCCGTCCTATAATGAGGCGACCTGAACTGGACACAATATTCCAAATGTGGTCTAACCAGGGTTTTATAAAGCTGCAGCAAAACCTTGTGGCTCTAAAACTCAATCCCCCTGTTAATGAAAACCAACACACCATACACCTTCTTAACAGCCCTATCAACCTGGGTGGCAACTTTGTGGTATCTATGTAAGTGAACCCCAAGATCCCTCTGTTCCTCCACACATCCAAGAATCCTGCCTTTAACCCTGTATTCAGAATTCAAATTCGACCATCCAAAATGAATCACTTCACATTTATCTAGGTTGAACGCCATCTGCCACTTCTCAGCCCAGCTCTGCATCTTGTCAATGTCCTGTTGTAACCTGCAACAACCCTCAACACTATCTACAACTCCACCAACCTTTGTGTCATCAGCAAACTTACTAACCCACCCTTCCTCATCCAAGTCATTTATGAAAACCACAAAGAGCAGAGGTCCCAGAACAGATCCTTGTGGGACACCAACTGGTCACTGACCGCCAGGCGGAATACTTTCCATCCACTACCACTCGCCGTCTTCTTTCGGCCAGCCAATTCTGTATCCAGACAGCCAAATTTCCCTGTATCCCATGCCCCCTAACGTTCTGAATGAGCCTACCATGGGGAACCTTATCAAATGCCTCACTGAAATCCATTGAAATCGGCGCATTTAATTCGACCACGGCCGATCCTTTGTGTTTTGAATTTCACATTCCCATTGACCCCGATGACCTTTGATCTATCTAGAATCTATCCATGAGACCCAGGCTATTAGAATAGATGGCATTGAGGTACGTAGGGAAGAGGTGTTGGCAATTCTGGACAGGCTGAAAATAGATAAGTCCCCGGGACCTGATGGGATTTATCCTAGGATTCTCTGGGAGGCCAGGGAAGAGATTGCTGGACCTTTGGCTTTGATTTTTATGTCATCATTGGCTACAGGAATAGTGCCAGAGGACTGGAGGACAGCAAATGTGGTCCCTTTGTTCAAAAAGGGGAGCAGAGACAACCCCGGCAACTATAACCCGGTGAGCCTCACGTCTGTTGTGGGTAAAGTCTTGGAGGGGATTATAAGAGACAAGATTTATAATCATCTAGATAGGAATAATATGATTAGGGATAGTCAGCATGGCTTTGTGAAGGGTAGGTCATGCCTCACAAACCTTATTGAGTTCTTTGAGAAGGTTACTGAACAGGTAGACGAGGGTAGAGCAGTTGATGTGGTGTATATGGATTTCAGTAAAGCGTTTGATAAGGTTCCCCACGGTAGGCTATTGCAGAAAATACGGAGGCTGGGGATTGAGGGTGATTTAGAGATGTGGATCAGAAATTGGCTAGCTGAAAGAAGACAGAGGGCGGTGGTTGATGGGAAATGTTCAGAATGGAGTTCAGTTACAAGTGGCGTACCACAAGGATCTGTTCTGGGGCCGTTGCGGTTTGTCATTTTTATCAATGACCTAGGGCGCAGAAGGGTGGGTGAGTAAATTTGCAGATGACACTAAAGTCGGTGGTGTTGTCGACAGTGCGGAAGGATGTAGCAGGTTACAGAGGGACATAGATAAGCTGCAGAGCTGGGCTGAGAGGTGGCAAATGGAGTTTAATGTAGAGAAGTGTGAGGTGATTCACTTTGGAAGGAATAACAGGAATGCGGAATATTGGGCTAATGGTAAAGTTCTTGGACGTGTGGATGAGCAGAGGGATCTAGGTGTCCATGTACATAGATCCCTGAAAGTTGCCACCCAGGTTGATAGGGTTGTGAAGAAGGCCTATGGAGTGTTGGCCTTTATTGGTAGAGGGATTGAGTTCCGGAGTCGGGAGGTCATGTTGCAGCTATACAAAACTCTGGTACGGCCGCATTTGGAATATTGCGTACAGTTCTGGTCACCGCATTATAGGAAGGACGTGGAAGCTTTGGAGCAGGTGCAGAGGAGATTTACCAGGATGTTGCCTGGTATGGAGGGAAAATCTTATGAGGAAAGGCTGATGGACTTGAGGTTGTTTTCGTTGGAGAGAAGAAGGTTAAGAGGAGACTTAATAGAGGCATACAAAATGATCAGGGGGTTGGATAGGGTGGACAGTGAGAGCCTTCTCCCGCGGATTGAAATGGCTAGCACGAGGGGACATAGCCTTAAACTGAGGGGTAATAGATATAGGACAGAGGTCAGAGGTAGGTTCTTTACGCAAAGAGTGGTGAGGCCGTGGAATGCCCTACCTGCAACAGTAGTGAACTCGCCAACATTGAGGGCATTTAAAAGTTTATTGGATAAGCATATGGATGATAATGGCATAGTGTAGGTTAGATGGCTTTTGTTTTTTGACTTCCCATGTCGGTGCAACATCGTGGGCCGAAGGGCCTGTACTGCGCTGTATCGTTCTATGTTCCGCCACCTTAAAGATATTCAATGACCCCACCTCCGCCCCCTTCTGAAGCAGAGTTCCAAAGTCACACAATCCTGAGAAAATATTCTCCTCACCTATGTCCGAAAAGGTCAACCCCTAATTTTAACTGTGCCCCCTAAATGTGCGTGGGTTTCCTCCCACAAGTCCCGAAAGACGTGCTGTTAGGTGAATTGGACATTCTGAATTCTCCCTCTGTGTACCCAAACAGGTGCCGGAGTGTGGCGATGAGGGGATTTTCACAGTAACTTCATTGCAGTGTTAATGTAAGCCTACTTGTGACAATAAAGATTATTATTTCAAACGCCATTTCCTTACTACGTACTATTAACTACACATCTTTCCAACTACCCAAATTTCACCCGGAAGGTGCTGCTTCAAGGATGGCGATGGAAGTAGTCATTAGTAACTTCCAAGAGGGAATCGTATAAATACTAGAAGGGAAGATATTTGCAGGAGTATGGGGTGAGAACAGAATTGTAGGACTAATCGGATAGCTCTTTCGAATAGCCATTAAAGACAGGATGGGCCGAATGGTCCCCGCCAGTGCTGTAAAGTTCTAAGATTTTATGACGTTTAATTCCAATTGTTTGCATTTACCCCCCTCGGTCTCTTGGCCTTTTTGTTTTTGATCAGAAGGCTGTGGATTCAAGCCCCACTTTGGTTACTGAAGAACAAAGAAAAGTACAGCACCTGCCTCCTTCATCGGCCCTCCAAACCTGTGCCGGTCATGATGCCCTAACTGAAAACAAAACCTTTTGCCCTGGCTCGATCTGTATCCCTCTATTTCCTTCCAATTCATGGACCCATCCAGGTGCCTCTTAAATGTTGCCAATGTGCCTGCTTCCATCATATCCTCTAGCCGCGCGTTTCAGGCACCCACCACTCTCTGTGTGAAAAGCTTACCCTGCACATCTCCCTTAAGAACAAAAGGAACAAGAGGAATAGGTCTCACAGCTTCTCGAGCCGGTGTTCCATGTAATTCCTACAGTGCAGGAGGCCATTCGGCCCATCGAGTGTGCACCGACCCTCTGAAAGAGCACCTTACCTAGGCCAACTCCCCCACCCTACCCCAGTAACCACACCTAACCTGCACATCCCTGGACACACATTTGATCCACCTAACCTGCACATCTTTGGACAGTGGGAGGAAACCGGAGCAACCGGAGGAAACCCACGCAGACACGGGGAGAACGCGCTGACTCCGCACAGACAGGAACCTGATGCCGGAATGGAACCTGGATCTCTGTCTCTGTGAGGCAGCAGTGCCACCCAGTGTTGATTATACATTCATTGTGTTTAATTATATGCAGATTGTGTGCATTAATGAGGGCTTTAATCCCCTATAAGCAGAGACAGGCTGAAGGTATAGTTGTTCAGCTGGTCGGACGCTTGTAATGTGCAACTCTAAAAATAAATAGAAAGAGTGTGTAAAGATTGGCTCCAGTGCTATCCTTCACCAACTGGCTTTCTGCAGTAGAACAGGCTGCTCCACCATTCACTAAGATCACGGTCCCTCTGAATTCCCATATTCCTGACAATCCAACAATCTATCCCACACCCTGGAATACATTCAATAAGTCAGCAACAACAGTGTTTCACGTGAGAGAACTGCGAAGGTTCACAACTGACATTTATCCTCATTTCAGTACAAAATAGACCGAATCCTGGGACCGGCGCTCCCAGTGCCCCTAATACTGGGACCGGTGCTCCCAGTGCCCCTAATACTGGGATCAGCGCTCCCAGTGCCCCTAATACTGGGACCGGCCGACCCAGTGCCCCTAATACTGGGACCGGACCTCCCAGTGCTCCTACTACTGGGACCGGCGCTCCCAGTGCCCCTAATACTGGGACCGGCCCACCAAGTGCCCCTAATACTGGGACCGGCCCTCCCAGTGCTCCTAATACTGGGACCGGCGCTCCCAGTGCTCCTAATACTGAGACCGGCCCTCCCAGTGCTCCTAATACTGAGACCGGCCCTCCCAGTGCCCCTAATACAGTGACCGGCCCTCCCAGTGCCATTAATACTGAGGCCGGCCCTCCCAGTGCCCCTAACACTGGGACCGGCCCTCCCAGTGCCCCTAATACAGTGACCGGCCCTCCCATTGCCCCTAATACTGGGACCGGCCCTCCCAGTGCCCTTAATACTGGGACCGGCCCTCCCAGTGCCCCTAATACTGAGGCCAGCCCTCCCAGTGCCCCTAATACAGTGATGGGCCCTCCCAGTGCCCCAAATACTGAGACCGGCCCTCCCAGTACCCCTAATACAGTGACCGGCCCTCCCAGTTCCCACAACACTGGGACCGGCCCTCCCAGTGCCCCTAATACTTATACCGGCCCTCCCAGTGCTCCTAATACTGAGACCGGCCCTCCCAGTGCCCCTAATACTGAGACCGGCCCTCCCAGTACCCATAATACTGATACCGGCCCTCCCAGAGCTCCGAATACTGAGACCGACCCTCCCAGTGCCCCTAACACTGGGACCGGCCCATCCAGTGCTGCTAATACTGGGACCGGCCCTCCCAGTGCCCCTAATACTGAGACCGGCCCTCCCAGAGCCCCTGACACTGGGACCAGCCCTCCCAGTGTCCCTAATACTGGGACCGGCCCTCCCAGTGCCCATAACACTGGGACCGACCCTCCCAGTGCCCCTAACACTGGGACCGGCAATTCCAGTGCTCCTAATACTGGGACCGGCCCTCCCAGTTCCCACAACACTGGGACCGGCCCTCCCAGTGCCCCTAATACTTATACCGGCCCTCCCAGTGCTCCTAATACTGAGACCGGCCCTCCCAGTGCCCCTAATACTGAGACCGGCCCTCCCAGTGCCCGTAATACTGGGACCGGCACTCCCAGTGCCACTAACACTGAGACCGGCCCTCCCAGTGCCCCTAATACTGGGACCGGCACTCCCAGTGCCCCTAACACTGAGACCGGCCCTCCCAGTGCCCCTAATACTGGGACCGGCCCTCCCAGTGCCCGTAACACTGGGACCGGCCCTCCCAGTGCCCCTAATACGGAGACCGGCCCTCCCAGAGCCCCTGACACTGGGACCGGACCTTCCAGTGCCCTTAACACTGGGACCAGCACTCCCAGTGTCCCTAATACTGGGACCGGCCCTCCCAGTTCCCACAACACTGGGGCCACCCCTCCCATGCTCCGAATACTGAGACCGGCCCTCCCAGTGTCCCTAACACTGGGACCGACCCTCCCAGTGCCCCTAACACTGGGACCGGCCCTCCCAGTGCCCCTAATACTGAGGCCAGCCCTCCCAGTGCCCCTAATACAGTGACGGGCCCTCCCAGTGCCCCAAATACTGAGACCGGCCCTCCCAGTGCCCCAAATACTGAGACCGGCCCTCCCAGTACCCCTAATACAGTGACCGGCCCTCCCAGTTCCCACAACACTGGGACCGGCCCTCCCAGTGCCCCTAATACTTATACCGGCCCTCCCAGTGCCCCTAATACTGAGACCGGCCCTCCCAGTGCCCCTAATACTGAGACCGGCCCTCCCAGTGCCCCTAATACTGAGACCGGCCCTCCCAGTGCCCATAATACTGATACCGGCCCTCCCAGAGCTCCGAATACTGAGACCGGCCCTCCCAGTGTTCCTAACACTGGGACCGACCCTCCCAGTGCCCCTAACACTGGGACCGACCCTCCCAGTGCCCCTAACACTGGGACCGGCCCATCCAGTGCTGCTAATACTGAGACCGGCCTTCCCAGTGCCCATAACACTGAGACCGGCCCTCCCAGTGCCCGTACTACTGGGACCGGCACTCCCAGTGCCCCTAACACTGAGACCGGCCCTCCCAGTGCCCCTAACACTGGGACCAGCCCTCCCAGTGCCCCTAATACTGGGACCGGCCCTCCCAGTGCCCCTAACACTGGGACCGGCACTCCCAGAGCCCCTAACACTGGGACCGGCCCTCCCAGTGCCCCTAATACTGAGACCGGCCCTCCCAGTGCCCCTAACACTGGGACCGGCCCTCCCAGTGCCCATAATACGGAGACCGGCCCTCCCAGAGCCCCTGACACTGGGACCGGACCTTCCAGTGCCCTTAACACTGGGACCAGCACTCCCAGTGTCCCTAATACTGGGACCGGCCCTCCCAGTTCCCACAACACTGGGGCCGGCCCTCCCAGTGCTCCGAATACTGAGACCGGCCCTCCCAGTGTGCCTAATACTGAGACCAGCCCTCCCAGTGCCCCTAACACTGAGACCGGCCCTCCCAGTGTCCCTAACACTGGGACCGACCCTCCCAGTGCCCCTAACACTGGGACCGGCCCATCCAGTGCTCCTAACACTGGGACCGGCCCTCCCAGTGCCCTTAATACTGGGACCGGCCCTCCCAGTGCCCCTAATACTGAGGCCAGCCCTCCCAGTGCCCCAAATACTGAGACCGGCCCTCCCAGTACCCCTAATACAGTGACCGGCCCTCCCAGTTCCCACAACACTGGGACCGGCCCTCCCAGTGCCCCTAATACTTATACCGGCCCTCCCAGTGCCCCTAATACTGAGACCGGCCCTCCCAGTGCCCCTAATACTGAGACCGGCCCTCCCAGTGCCCCTAATACTGAGACCGGCCCTCCCAGTGCCCATAATACTGATACCGGCCCTCCCAGAGCTCCGAATACTGAGACCGGCCCTCCCAGTGTTCCTAACACTGGGACCGACCCTCCCAGTGCCCCTAACACTGGGACCGACCCTCCCAGTGCCCCTAACACTGGGACCGGCCCATCCAGTGCTGCTAATACTGAGACCGGCCTTCCCAGTGCCCATAACACTGAGACCGGCCCTCCCAGTGCCCGTACTACTGGGACCGGCACTCCCAGTGCCCCTAACACTGAGACCGGCCCTCCCAGTGCCCCTAACACTGGGACCAGCCCTCCCAGTGCCCCTAATACTGGGACCGGCCCTCCCAGTGCCCCTAACACTGGGACCGGCACTCCCAGAGCCCCTAACACTGGGACCGGCCCTCCCAGTGCCCCTAATACTGAGACCGGCCCTCCCAGTGCCCCTAACACTGGGACCGGCCCTCCCAGTGCCCATAATACGGAGACCGGCCCTCCCAGAGCCCCTGACACTGGGACCGGACCTTCCAGTGCCCTTAACACTGGGACCAGCACTCCCAGTGTCCCTAATACTGGGACCGGCCCTCCCAGTTCCCACAACACTGGGGCCGGCCCTCCCAGTGCTCCGAATACTGAGACCGGCCCTCCCAGTGTGCCTAATACTGAGACCAGCCCTCCCAGTGCCCCTAACACTGAGACCGGCCCTCCCAGTGTCCCTAACACTGGGACCGACCCTCCCAGTGCCCCTAACACTGGGACCGGCCCATCCAGTGCTCCTAATACTGGGACCGGCCCTCCCAGTGCCCCTAATACTGATACCGGCCCTCCCAGAGCCCCTGACACTGGGACCAGCCCTCCCAGTGTCCCTAATACTGGGACCGGCCCTCCCAGTGCCCCTAACACTGGGACCGACCCTCCCAGTGTCCCTAATACGGAGACCGGCCCTCCCAGAGCCCCTGACACTGGGACCGGACCTTCCAGTGCCCTTAACACTGGGACCAGCCCTCCCAGTGCCCTTAATTCTGAGACCGGGCCTCCCAGAGCCCCTGACACTGGGACCGGACATCCCAGTGCCCTTAACTCTGGGACCAGCCCTCCCAGTGTCCCTAATACTGGGACCGGCCCTCCCAGTGCCTTTTCCACCAAGACCAGCCCTCCCAGTGCCCCTAATACCGAGACCGGCCCTCCCAGTGTCACTAATACAGTGACCGGCCCTCGCAGTGCCCACAACACTGGGACCGGCCCATCCAGTGCCCTTAATACTGAGACCAGCCCTCCCAGAGCCCCTAATACTGGGAGCAGCCCTCCCAGTGCCCCTAACACTGAGACCGGCCCTCCCAGTGTCCTTAACACTGGGACCGACCCCCCCAGTGCCCCTAACACTGGGACCGGACCATCCAGTGCCCCTAATACTGGGACCGGCCCTCCCAGTGCCCCTAATACTGAGACCGGCCCTCCCAGTGCCCCTAATACTGAGACCGGCCCTCCCAGTGCCCGTACTACTGGGACCGGCACTCCCAGTGCCCCTAACACTGAGACCGGCCCTCCCAGTGCCCCTAACACTGGGACCGGCCCTCCCAGTGCCCCTAATACTGGGACCGGCCCTCCCAGTGCCCCTAACACTGGGACCGGCCCTCCCAGTGCCCCTAATACGGAGACCGGCCCTCCCAGAGCCCCTGACACTGGGACCGGACCTTCCAGTGCCCTTAACACTGGGACCAGCACTCCCAGTGTCCCTAATACTGGGACCGGCCCTCCCAGTTCCCACAACACTGGGGCCGGCCCTCCCAGTGCTCCGAATACTGAGACCGGCCCTCCCAGTGTCCCTAACACTGGGACCGGCCCTCCCAGTGCCCCTAACACTGAGACCGGCCCTCCCAGTGTCCCTAACACTGGGACCAACCCTCCCAGTGCCCCTAACACTGGGACCGGCCCATCCAGTGCTCCTAATACTGGGACCGGCCCTCCCAGTGCCCCTAATACTGATACCGGCCCTCCCAGAGCCCCTGACACTGGGACCAGCCCTCCCAGTGTCCCTAATACTGGGACCGGCCCTCCCAGTGCCCCTAACACTGGGACCGACCCTCCCAGTGCCCCTAACACTGGGACCGGCCCATCCAGTGCTCCTAATACTGGGACCGGCCCTCCCAGTGCCCCTAAAACTGAGACCGGCCCTCCCAGTGCCCCTAACACTGGGGCCGACCCGCCCAGTGTCCCTAACACTGGGACCGGCCCATCTAGTTCTCCTAATACTGGGAGCGGCCGTCCCAGTGCCCCTAATACGGAGACCGGCCCTCCCAGAGCCCCTGACACTGGGACCGGACCTTCCAGTGCCCTTAACACTGGGACCAGCCCTCCCAGTGTCCCTAATACTGGGACCGGCCCTCCCAGTGCCCTTAATTCTGAGACCGGCCCTCCCAGTGCCTCTAATACTGAGACCGGGCCTCCCAGAGCCCCTGACACTGGGACCGGACATCCCAGTGCCCTTAACTCTGGGACCAGCCCTCCCAGTGCCCCTAATACCGAGACCGGCCCTCCCAGTGTCACTAATACAGTGACCGGCCCTCGCAGTGCCCACAACACTGGGACCGGCCCATCCAGTGCCCTTAATACTGAGACCAGCCCTCCCAGAGCCCCTAATACTGGGAGCAGCCCTCCCAGTGCCCCTAACACTGAGACCGGCCCTCCCAGTGTCCTTAACACTGGGACCGACCCTCCCAGTGCCCCTAACACTGGGACCGACCCTCCCAGTGCCCCTAATACTAAGACCTGCCCGTCCAGTGCCCCTAATACTGAGACCGGCTCTCCCAGTGTCACTAATACTGAGACCGGCCCTCCCAGTGCGCCTAATACTGATACCGCCCCTCCCTGTGTCACTAATACAGAGACCGGCCCTCCCAGTGCCCACAACACTGGGACCGGCCTTCCCAGTGCCCCTAATACTGATACCGGCCCTCCCAGTGCTCCGAATACTGAGACCGGGCCTCCCAGTGTGCCTAATACTGAGACCCACCCTCCCAGTGCCCCTAATACTGGGACCGGCCCTCCCAGTGCCCCTAATACTGAGACCGGGCCTTCCAGTGCCCCTAATACTGAGACCGGGCCCCCCAGTGCCCCTAATACTGAGACCGGCCCTCCCAGTGCCACTAATACAGAGACCGGCCCTCCCAGTGCCCACAACACTGGGACCGGCCCTCCCAGTGCCCCTAATATTGAGACCGGCCCTCCCAGTGCTCCTAATACTAAGACCGAGCCTCCTGATGGTGTCTCAGTGACCACCCCACCAAGACCCTTCAGGATCTTGTCCAGTTCAATGAGATGACCTAAACTCCAGACAGTGCAGAGCCTCTCTGCTCAAAGCTCTCCTCACGGGATAACTCTCCCACCCCAAAACACGTCCGAGCAGAGCTGTGTTTTGTCCCAGCATGCCATCTTCTGGGCAAGGTGGAGTCAGAGTTGAAGGGTTCTCTGCCATGACCTTTAATCAAGAGGCATTTGTAATCTTTTTACTGGGTCTGTGGAAGCCGCAATGATTTTAAAGAATGTTTGAAAAGGACTTAAGCATTTGCAGCGATTGTAAAGGGATCAATGATAACTATCTGAGCTAGTAAGGAGTCTGTGTTTGTTGTTTCACGTCTTTACCGACACTGCTATCAGAGACTTTGCTGCATTCACTTTGTGTTTGGCTTTCAATTTATCGACTATTTTGGTATTTTGGCAGGCTGGGCACAGCAAAGTGACATCATTGGATTTCTGTGCATGCATGGACCAGTGTGGAGAGCGGTATCATATTACACTGGCAGGAAATAAGAAATATTGGTTTGTGTGACCTGCTGACCTTGATCTGACAACAATCCCGGCAGGAAAGAAGAAAGAATCCTTGTGCCTGACAAACCCAGGAGAGCTAGAAGCAGAGGAGCTGGAGGGTGACTGCAATCAGTGCACAGATGCTGACACAAAGAGAAAGCAGACAGACAGAAAGAGAAACACGGGGAAGCAAATCACCCTCAGTAAGAGATCGTTTTTCATGCCTGACAGAAGCACTTGGAGGAGACACTGGGTGAGCTGGCTAAAAAGATGTAAAACCTGGTAAGCTGTGTGAATAACTCAGACGCTAAAGAGCTGGGCCAGAACAAAGCCAAACTATAACATTGAATATTATTGTATGAAGTTGATCTTTTCTACCTAGTACACCCTAGTTGTGACTGTAACATTACATTCTGTAGTCTTTCCTTCCTTCCCTATGTACGTGTTGTCTGCATAGTATGAAAGAAACAATACTTTTAACTATATACCAACACAATGCTGGAAAATCTCAGCAGGTCTGGCAGCATCTGTAGGGAGAGAAAAGAGCGAACGTTTCGAGTCCGATGACTCTTTGTCAAAGTGAACAGAGAAAGTGAGAAATATTTATACTGTGGAGTGAGAATGAAAGATGAGTCAAGGCCACAGAACCCAGGGAAACCGGGTGCTAACGGCCACAGAAACCCAGGGAAACCGGGTGCTAACGGCCACAGAAACCCAGGGAAACCGGGTGCTAACGGCCACAGAAACCCAGGGAAACCGGGTGCTAACGGCCACAGAAACCCAGGGAAACCGGGTGCTAATGGCCACAGTAACCCAGGGGAAAGATGCTAATGGCAGTCCCCAGAGAGGACAAAAGATGTGAAAGGTCAAACAGCAGAGAAACTAACATCAGAGGGTGAACTGTAGATGTGGGGGGAGGGGAAGGGGGAAGCAAAGAGGAGAAAGGTGAAGGAAAGGTGGATAAGATTGAGGGGAGGGGGGGGGGGGGGGGGGGGGGAATTAAATATATATTAAGAAAGAATGGTAAAAGACAGTTAAAGGCCAGATGGAAGGACATCGAATTGAACAACTTCAGATGATCAGCTCCACCCCACCTCGACCCATTTGTTTTCATCCCATTTCATTTTAACTGTCTTTTAACTGTCTCAAAATGTTAGCTCATTTCTCTCCCTACAGATGCTGCCAGACATGCTGAAATTTTCCAGCATTTTCTCTTTCGTTTCAGATTCCAGCATCCGCAGTAATTTGCTTTAATCCAATGGAAAGGGTGAAAACTGTTGTCAAATAATCTGAATGAACAAAGAACAGCGAATTGTGGAACTGTGCAGCTCAGCAATGCCATACATGCGGAGGGACTGTGCAGCTCAGCAATGCCATACATGCGGAGGGACTGTGCAGCTCAGCAATGCCATACACGCGGAGGGACTGTGCAGCTCAGCAATGCCATACACGCGGAGGGACTGTGCAGCTCAGCAATGCCATACACGCGGAGGGACTGTGCAGCTCAGCAATGCCATACACGCGGAGGGACTGTGCAGCTCAGCAATGCCATACACGCGGAGGGACTGTGCAGCTCAGCAATGCCATACACACGGAGGGACTGTGCAGCTCAGCAATGCCATACATGCGGAGGGACTGTGCAGCTCGGCAATGCCATACATGCGGAGGGAGACTGCTGTGTAAGACAGATCTTTTTGTATCAGCTATTTAATTTGCATTGGTTCTGATTTGAATTGAAGTAAAATTTACAAAATGTGAAAATCGCGATGTTATTTTCTTCATTGGGATCCTGTTTAGTAAATTTGGTTGACGGTTCCCCCTCAGGGATCATTTCTCTTGGGTAATGTTTCATGGCAATGGCAGGAAACTCCCCGGTCTGTGGTCCAGGAGGTATTTTGCATTCCCACACTTGTCCCAATTGTTTAATCTGCAGTGATCCTGGTCCCACTGCATTCCTGCTGCTCCAGCCTTCCATTCAGCAGAGATCCACAATCATTTCCCTCCCCTGCATCACCTGAGCTTCCCCGTCAAGGTATTCCGGGTCATTTTGTCCTTACCTGTGGAAGGTTTTGGCCATGCGCACTGCAGACTGGACAGTGAAAGCTTTGGGATTTCTCTTGCGTGGATCCTCTTCATCGCCCACACCCAGCCCATTCAGGCGGCGCTGTTTCTTCCTGGCAGCTTTCGGCCCACTGTGTCGCTGATGATGGGCCTTATTAACCCCGTCCTCCATGGTCTTCCTGTCCCAACAAAACACTCAGTCACATCTGCACTTCTCACGTTCCAGTCCATCGCTCACGTTCTCCCTCCAGCTGGCAGCTAGTCCGCAGCACCTGCCCACTCACCCAATGAGCGGACTGACCTACAGCCAGGGCACTGAGATTGGAGCGACTCTGGCAGCCAGTGTCTCTTCCGCCCACAGCATTGCACTACCCCCAATCTCTAACACGTCCCGGCTCCCCCCCAATCTCTGACACGTCCTATCTCCCCCTCAATCTCTGACAAGTCCCGTCTCCCACCCCAATCTCTGACACGTCCCGTCTCTCCCCCCAATCTCTGACACATCCTGTCTCTCCCCCCAATCTCTGACACGTCCCGTCTCTCCCCCCAATCTCTGACACGTCCCGTCACCCCCCCAATCTCTGGCACGTCCTGTCCCCCCCCCAATCTCAGACACGTCCTGTCTCTCCCCCCAATCTCTGACACGTCTCGTCTCTCCCCCCAATCTCTGACACGTCCTGTCACCCCCCAATTTCTGGCACGTCCTGTCCCCCCCCAATCTCTGACACGTCCCGTCACCCCCCCAATCTCTGGCACGTCCTGCCCCCCCCCAATCTCTAACACGTCCCATCTCTCCCCCCCCCCAATCTCTGACACGTCCTATCTCCCCCCCAAATCACTGACACGTCCTATCTCCACCCCAATCTCTGACAAGTCCCGTCTCCCACCCCAATTTCTGACACGTCCCGTCACCCCCCCCCCCAATCTCTGACACGTCCTATCTCCACCCCAATCTCTGACAAGTCCCGTCTCCCCCCCAATCTCAGACAAGTCTTGTCTCCCCCCCAATCTCTGACGCATCCTATCTCCCCCCCCAATCTCTGACACGTCCCGTCTCCACCCCAATCTCAAGACACGTCTTGTCTCCCCCCCAATCTCTGACACGTCCCGTCTCCCCCACAATCACTGACACGTCCCGTCTCCCCCCCCAATCTCTGAGACGTCTTGTCACCCTCCCCCCACCCCCCCAATCTCAGACACATCCTGTCGCCCCCCACAATCTCAGTACGTCCTGTCTCCCCCCCCAATCTCTGACACGTCCCGTCACCCCCCCCAATCTCTGACACGTCCCGTCTGGTCTCGGGGCTGGTTTAGCACACGGCTAAATCGCTGGCTTTTAAAGTAGACCAAGGCAGGCCAGCAGCACGGTTCAATTCCCGTACCAGCCTCCCCGAACAGGCGGCTGACATGTGGCGACTAGGGGCTTTTCACAGTAACATCATTTGAAGCCGACTTGTGACAAGAAGTGATTTTCATTTCATTTCTCTCTCCCCCTCCCCCCCCAATCTCTGGCACGTCCCGTCTCCCCCCCCCCCAATCTCTGACACGTCCAGTCTCCCCCCCAATCTCTGACATGTCCTGTCTCCCCCCAATCACGGACACGTCCCGTCTCCCACCCCCTCAAATCTCTGACACGTCCTGTCGCCCCCCCAATCTATGACACGTCTCGTCTACCCCCCAATGTCTGACATGTCCCATCTCCCCCCCAATAAATGGCATGTCCTGTCTCTCCCCCCCAATCTCTGACACGTCCCATCTCCCCCCCACACACTGACACGGCCTGTCTCTCCCACCCCCAAATCTCCGACACATCCTTTCTCCCCCCCCAATAACTGACTCGTCCTTGCCCCCCCCCCCAAATCTCTGACAAGTCACATCTCCCCCCAATAACTGACACGTCCTGTCTCCCGCCCCCCCCCATCACTGACACGTCCAGTCTCCCCCACAATCTGACACATCCTGTCACTTCCCCCAATCACTGACACGTCACATCTCCCCCGCCAATCACTGACACGTCCCATCTCCCCCACCCCAATCTCTGACACATCCTGCCCCCACCCCCCCCTCATCTCTTACACGTCTTGTCTTCCCCCCCAATCTCTGACACGTCCCGTCTCCCCCACAATAACTGACACGCCCTGTCTCCCCAATCACTGACACGTCCCGTCTCCCCCCCAATCTCTGACACGTCCCGTCTCCAACCCCCAATCTCTGACCCGTCCGGTCTCCCCCCCCTCAATCTCTGACACGTCCCGTCTCCCCCTCAATCTCTGACACGTCCCGTCTCCATCCCAATCTCTGACACATCCCGTCTCCCCCCCCAATCTCAGACACGTCCCGTCTCCCCACCCCCAATCACTGACACGTCCCGTCTCCCCCTCCCAATCTCTGACACGTCCCGTCTCCACCCCAATCTCTGACACGTCCCGTCTCCACCTCAATCTCTGACACATCCCATCTCTCCCCCCCCCAATCTCTGACACATCCCGTCTCCCACCCCCAATCTCTGACACGTCCTGTCTCCCCCCCCCCCAATCTCTGACACGTCCCGTCTCGCCCCCGCAAATCTCTGACACGTCCCGTCTCCCCCTCAATCTCTGAGACGTCCCATCTCCCCCCCCCAAGCTCTGAGACGTCCCGTCTCCCCCCCCCAATCTCTGACACGTCCTGTCTCCCCCCCCCAATCTCTGACACGTCCCGTCTCCCCCCCACAAATCTCTGACACGTCCTGTCTCCCCCTCAATCTCTGACACGTCCCGTCTCCCACCCCCAATCTCTGACACGTCCTGTCTCCCCCCCCCCCAATCTCTGACACGTCCCGTCTCGCCCCCGCAAATCTCTGACACGTCCCGTCTCCCCCTCAATCTCTGAGACGTCCCATCTCCCCCCCCCAAGCTCTGAGACGTCCCGTCTCCCCCCCCCAATCTCTGACACGTCCTGTCTCCCCCCCCCAATCTCTGACACGTCCCGTCTCCCCCCACAAATCTCTGACACGTCCTGTCTCCCCCTCAATCTCTGACACGTCCCGTCTCCCCCCCCAATCTCTAACACGTCCCGTCTCCCCACCCCCAATCTCTGACACGTCCTGTCTCCCCCTCAATCTCTGACACGTCCCGTCTCCCCCCCCAATCTTTGACACGTCCTGACTCCCCCCCCACAATCTCTGACACGTCCTGTCTCCCACTCCCAATCTCTGACACATCCCGTCTCCCCCTCCCAATCTCTGACACGTCCCGTCTCCCCATCTATCTCTGACACATCCCGCCTCCCCCCCAATCTCTGACACGTCCTGTCTCCCCCCCCCCAATCTCTGACCCGCCACGTCTCCCCCCCCCAATCTCTGACACGTCCCGTCTCCCCATCTATCTCTGACACATCCCGTCTCCCCCCCAATCTCTGACACGTCCTGTCCCCCCCCCCCCCCAATCTCTGACCCGTCCCGTCTCCCCCCCCCCCCACACTCTGACCCGTCCCGTCTCCCCCCCCCAATCACTGACACGTCCTGTCCGCCCCCCCCCAATCACTGACACGTCCCGTCTCCAACCCCCAATCTCTGACACGTCCCGTCTCCCCCCCCAATCTCTGGCACGTCCTGTCCCCCCCCCAATCTCAGACACGTCCTGTCTCTCCCCCCAATCTCTGACACGTCTCGTCTCTCCCCCCAATCTCTGACACGTCCTGTCACCCCCCAATTTCTGGCACGTCCTGTCCCCCCCCAATCTCTGACACGTCCCGTCACCCCCCCAATCTCTGGCACGTCCTGCCCCCCCCCCAATCTCTAACACGTCCCATCTCTCCCCCCCCCCCAATCTCTGACACGTCCTATCTCCCCCCCCAATCACTGACACGTCCTATCTCCACCCCAATCTCTGACAAGTCCCGTCTCCCACCCCAATTTCTGACACGTCCCGTCACCCCCCCCCAATCACTGACACGTCCTATCTCCACCCCAATCTCTGACAAGTCCCGTCTCCACCCCAATCTCAAGACACGTCTTGTCTCCCCCCAATCTCTGACACGTCCCGTCTCCCCCACAATCACTGACACGTCCCGTCTCCCCCCCCCAATCTCGGAGACGTCTTGTCACCCTCCCCCCACCCCCCAATCTCAGACACGTCCTGTCGCCCCCCACAATCTCAGTACGTCCTGTCTCCCCCCCCAATCTCTGACACGTCCCGTCACCCCCCCCAATCTCTGACACGTCCCGTCTGGTCTCGGGGCTGGTTTAGCACACGGCTAAATCGCTGGCTTTTAAAGTAGACCAAGGCAGGCCAGCAGCACGGTTCAATTCCCGTACCAGCCTCCCCGAACAGGCGGCTGACATGTGGCGACTAGGGGCTTTTCACAGTAACATCATTTGAAGCCGACTTGTGACAAGAAGTGATTTTCATTTCATTTCTCTCTCCCCCTCCCCCCCCAATCTCTGACACGTCCCGTCTCCCCCCCCCCCAATCTCTGACACGTCCAGTCTCCCCCCCAATCTCTGACATGTCCTGTCTCCCCCCCAATCACGGACACGTCCCGTCTCCCACCCCCTCAAATCTCTGACACGTCCTGTCGCCCCCCCCAATCTATGACACGTCTCGTCTACCCCCCAATGTCTGACATGTCCCATCTCCCCCCCAATAAATGGCATGTCCTGTCTCTCCCCCCCAATCTCTGACACGTCCCATCTCCCCCCCACACACTGACACGGCCTGTCTCTCCCACCCCCAAATCTCCGACACATCCTTTCTCCCCCCCCAATAACTGACTCGTCCTTGCCCCCCCCCCCAAATCTCTGACAAGTCACATCTCCCCCCAATAACTGACACGTCCTGTCTCCCGCCCCCCCCCCCATCTCTGACACGTCCCGTCTCCCCCCCAATCACTGACATGGCCTGTCTCTCCCCCCCCCCCAATAACTGACACGCCCTGCCATCTCCCCAATCTCTATGACACGTCCCGTCTCCCTCCCCGAATCTCTGACACGTCCTGTCTCTCCCCCCCGAATCTCTGACACGTCCTGTCTTCCCCCCAATCTCTGACACATCCTGTCACTCCTTCCATTAACTGACACGTCCTGTCTCCCCCCCGATCTCTGACACGTCCCGTCTCCCCCCCAATCACTGACACGTCCAGTCTCCCCCACTATCTGACACATCCTGTCACTTCCCCCAATCACTGACACGTCACATCTCCCCCGCCAATCACTGACACGTCCCATCTCCCCCACCCCAATCTCTGACACATCCTGCCCCCACCCCCCCCATCTCTTACACGTCTTGTCTTCCCCCCCAATCTCTGACACGTCCCGTCTCCCCCACAATAACTGACACGCCCTGTCTCCCCAATCACTGACATGTCCCGTCTCCCCCTCCCAATCTCTGACACGTCCTGTCTCCCCCCCAATCTCTGACACGTCCCGTCTCCCCCACAATAACTGACACGCCCTGTCTCCCCAATCACTGACACGTCCCGCTCCCCCCCAATCTCTGACACGTCCCGTCTCCATCCCAATCTCTGACACATCCCGTCTCCCCCCCCAATCACTGACACGTCCCGTCTCCCCCTCCCAATCTCTGACACGCCCTGTCTCCCCCCCAATCTCTGACACGTCCGGTCTCCCCCCCCCCCCCAATCTCTGAGACGTCCCATCTCCCCCCCCCCAAGCTCTGACACGTCCCGTCTCCCCATCTATCTCTGACACGTCCCCCCCCCGGTCACTGTCCCTCTTTCACTCCTTCCCCCTCCATCACCTTTATTATTGATTATTTTCCTCCCACGTGGGTTTTCTCTCCGGCCAGTCTGTGTACCGGAAGTGCTAAGTCCGCCTCTCAAACCCGTCCCCCGGTCCGCGCTGCCGGTGCTCCGGTTCCCGAGTTTCCGCTTCCGGTTTCCACGCCGGGGAACCTGCCCAATGCCCTTCCGGCCACGCCCCTCTCGCGGTGACAGTTTCCGCTGAGCTGCTGCCTCCCGGGAGGAGGGGGAGTGGAGACAGGTCCCAGACACCCCTGTCTGTCTGGGGTCTGTCCGTCTGTCTGGGGTCCGTCTGTCTGTCTGGGGTCCGTCCGTCTGTCTGGGGTCCGTCTGTCTGTCTGGGGTCCGTCCGTCTGTCTGGGGTCCGTCCGTCTGTCTGGGGTCCGTCTGTCTGTCTGGGGTCCGTCCGTCTGTCTGTCTGGGGTCTGCACCTTCTGTAAGAATAAACAATAATCTTTATTATTGTCACAAGTAGACTTACATTAACCCTGCAATGAAGTTACTGTGAAAAGCCCCTAGTCGCCACATTCCGGCACCTGTTCGGGTACACGGAGGGAGAATTCAGAATGTCCAAATTCTTTCGTGACTTGTGGGAGGGAACCCACGCAGAACATGCAGACTCCGCACAGAGTGACCCAAGCTGGGAATGAAACCCAGGTCCCTGTTGCTGTGAAACCACATTGCTACCCACTGTGTTACCGTGCTGCCTTGTGGGGAGTTTCAACATTGTCCAAGTGTCTGCGTGGGTTTCCTCCGGGATCTCCCGTTTCATGCTACTGTCCACAGATGTGCGGGTTAGGTAGATTGGACATGACTGTTCAAAAGATTAGATGGGATTATTGGGTTGCAGGGATGGGGTGATCTTTGGGAGGGTCTGTGCAGACTCAGTGGGCTGAATTCTTTGGAATGATAGATTTCTAATTGTAAGAGGTTAATGATCTAGGAGTACAGGTCCACAGGTCATTGAAAGGGGCAACACAGGTGGAGAAGGTAGTCAAGAAGGCATACGGCATGCTTGCCTTCATTGGCCGGGGCATTGAGTATAAGAATTGGCAAGTCATGTTGCAGCTGTATAGAACCTTAGTTAGGCCACACTTGGAGTATAGTGTTCAATTCTGGTCGCCACACTACCAGAAGGATGTGGAGGCTTTAGAGAGGGTGCAGAAGAGATTTACCAGAATGTTGCCTGGTATGGAGGGCATAAGCTATGAGGAGCGATTGAATAAACTCGGTTTGTTCTCACTGGAACGAAGGAGGTTGAGGGGCGACCTGATAGAGGTCTACAAAATTATGAGGGGCATAGACAGAATGGATAGTCAGAGGCTTTTCCCCAGGGTAGAGGGGTCAATTACTAGGGGGCATAGGTTTAAGGTGAGAGGGGCAAGGTTTAGAGTAGATGTACGAGGCAAGTTTTTTACGCAGAGGATAGTGGGTGCCTGGAACTCACTACCGGAGGAGGTAGTGGAAGCAGGGACGATAGGGACATTTAAGGGGCATCTTGACAAATATATGAATAGGATGGGAACAGAAGGATACGGACCCAGGAAGTGTAGAAGATTGTAGTTTAGTCGGGCAGTATGGTCGGCACGGGCTTGGAGGGCCGAAGGGCCTGTTCCTGTGCTGTACATTTCTTTGTTCTTTGTTTGTTGACCTGGCTTTTTAGAACAGGAAAATCAAAGATAAACGATACAAGATAAATTACCAAGAACAGAACTGCTGTTGCATGGAACCTTTCAAAGATTGGTAGACCAGGCCCAAGAGTTTGTTGCACAGACAACTTGGGGTGGAAAGAACATGATTTTTAAAAAGCTATTTTACAACAAAGGTCTGTTATGTTACAATACCTGTCCAAAGTGCCAATTGATAGGACCTGAATCTTGTTCCCACGTTCTGTTAATCCCCCTACACGTAATGAAAGAATTACATGGGGTGAAGACACCTCAACAAAGGGACATGATTATATACTAATGATAGTTGATGACAAGGTTACATATCCAAAGGTTCCCTTATGGAACATGGCATGACCAAACATTTCCGATGAATTGATTGTCATTGAGATTGTCATTGTCATTGCCCATCCCTAATTTCACTTGAACAAAATGTTGATGAGGCCCCTTCTTGAACTGCTGCTGTCATGTGGTTGGTGTACCACACACACTGCTGATCAGAAAGGAATTTCAGGATTTTGACCAAGTGGACTATTACTTGTGGTTATGACAGACTCGTCAAGCCTCAGAATAAAATAAAAGCTCTTCGGCATTGGCCCAACTGTAACAGAAAGAAAACCAACATTTCTGGACCTTGTCAGATTTTATCAACTACTCATCCCAGATTCCCCATCTGGACAGCCCTTTTCACAGTTTGAATCAAACGTCAGGACCTAAAATTGATATGATGGACTAATGGAGTGGACAAAAAGCTTCTGGGGAACTCCAGGGTGCAATATTCTCAGACTCTTGATCATTCAGATTTTCTCCCTCTAGACAGGTGCAATAGACATTGGTCTAAGGGCTTAAATATCCCAGGAAGAGGCTGAACATCCCAGCACCCACCTGAGGATAAAGTTGCTATCTCAAGAATGTAAATACGCTACTGTCAAGACGTATTTAGTAATCACCTTTGAGAAGGTGACTGAACAGGTAGACGAGGGTAGAGCAGTTGATGTGGTGTATATGGATTTCAGCAAAGCGTTTGATAAGGTTCCCCACGGTAGGCTATTGCAGAAAATACGGAGGCTGGGGATTGAGGGTGATTTAGAGATGTGGATCAGAAATTGGCTAGCTGAAAGAAGACAGAGGGTGGTGGTTGATGGGAAATGTTCAGAATGGAGTTCAGTCACAAGTGGAGTACCACAAGGATCTGTTCTGGGGCCGTTGCTGTTTGTCATTTTTATCAATGACCTAGAGGAAGGCGCAGAAGGGTGGGTGAGTAAATTTGCAGACGATAGTAAAGTCGGTGGTGTTGTCGATAGTGTGGAAGGAAGTAGCAGGTTACAGAGGGATATAGATAAGCTGCAGAGCTGGGCTGAGAGGTGGCAAATGGAGTTTAATGTAGCGAAGTGTGAGGTGATTCACTTTGGAAGGAATAACAGGAATGCGGAATATTTGGCTAATGGAAAAGTTCTTGAAAGTGTGGATGAGCAGAGGGATCTAGGTGTCCATGTACATAGATCCCTGAAAGTTGCCACCCAGGTTGATAGGGTGTGAAGAAGGCCTATGGAGTGTTGGCCTTTATTGGTAGAGGGATTGAGTTCCGGAGTCAGGAGGTCATGTTGCAGCTGTACAGAACTCTGGTACGGCCGCATTTGGAGTATTGCGTACAGTTCTGGTCACCGCATTATAGGAAGGACGTGGAGGCTTTGGAGCGGGTGCAGAGGAGATTTACCAGGATGTTGCCTGGTATGGAGGGAAAATCTTATGAGGAAAGGCTGATGGACTCGAGGTTGTTTTCGTTGGAGAGAAGAAGGTTAAGAGGAGACTTGATAGAGGCATACAAAATGATTAGGGGGTTGGATAGGGTGGACAGTGAGAGCCTTCTCCCGCGGATGGAAATGGCTGGCACGAGGGGACATAACTTTAAACTGAGGGGTAATAGATATAGGACAGAGGTCAGAGGTAGGTTCTTTACGCAAAGAGTAGTGAGGCCGTGGAATGCCCTACCTGCTACAGTAGTGAACTCGCCAACATTGAGGGCATTTAAAAGTTTATTGGATAAACATATGGATGATAATGGCATAGTGTAGGTTAGGTGGCTTTTGTTTCGGTGCAACATCGTGGGCCGAAGGGCCTGTACTGCGCTGTATCGTTCTATGTTCTATGTTCTATAAATAGATGATAGAAACACTCAAACATTATTTAAAGTGAAGAATCTTGTGTCAGGTAATATAACATACTCCCTTAAGCAGATGTGGGGATTCAGGAAAAGAATGCCTAGATTATACGCTAGTCTTGTCTCTTTAAACCATATCCCTCTACCTGTCAAGTCGACACATGAGAATGAGACACCTTCTGAACATCTGAGTTCCAACAGAACTCCCTCAGTCTCTTGGCTCTTTGTTGGAGGAGGAATCATATGTAAGAGCGAGGAAGGCACAATATGTGAGCTATTGGATTTGGGAGCTTCGTATCCATGATGGGGGGATAACTTTTAAGTTGGCTAAAATATCTGAATGCAAGGCAAGGAGGTAAATCTTTCAGAAGTATTTTTTAAATATAAATTCAGAGTAACCGATTCTTTTTTTCAATTAAGCGGAAATTTAGCACGGCCAATCCACCTCCCCTGCACATCTTTTTGGGTTGTGGGGGTGAGACCCACGCAAACATGGGGGGAATGTGCAAACTCCACACGGACAGTGACCCAGGGCCGGATCGAACCCGGTGCATCAGATTTGATGAAGCACAATATATCCTGTCTTTGAGACCGGGGGTCGGTCTTCCCCACTGATCCTGTATTGTCCCATTCCTGATGCTCATCATGAGGGGTTGGAGATGGCCAAAATGGTTGGGTCATCCCCAAGGCCAAAGCCGCCTGGGTGTTGGTGAGACGGCAATGGTGGAGGTGATGGTGTCTCGTGCTTTGCTCATCGGAATCTTTGAGAGATCCTGGAGCGTGCTCAGGATCCTGCTTCATCCTTGGCCTTTGTTTTCTTTGTGCGATCAGGAAGATGTCTTTATCCTGAGGACTGCCCTGGAATTGTTGTTATCCTGGACATTGCTCCCTGTGGATCATGCTGTTGTCTGTTTGATGCTGTCTTTTTTCCTACAGGGGAGTGTATTATGGGTGTGAAGGCCTGTACCGCTGGATATCCTGACCAAAGGCAGAAATTGTGAAAGCAGAGGAGGAAGACATGGGAATAAAAGGCAATAAACAAGCAGTGGCTCTACTGTCCCTGGAGATGGGCATAGCGAAAGAAAAAGTGACCGAAAAACAAAATAGAACATAGAACATAGAAAATGCAGCACAGAACAGGCCCTTCGGCCCACGATGTTGTGCCGAACCTTTGTCCTAGATTAATCATGGATTATCATTGAATTTACAGTGCAGAACATAAGAACTAGGAGCAGGAGTAGGCCATCTGGCCCCTCGAGCCTGCTCCCCCATTCAATGAGATCATGGCTGATCTTTTGTGGACTCAGCTCCACTTTCCGGCCCGAACACCATAACCCTTAATCCCTTTATTCTTCAAAAAACTATCTATCTTTATCTTAAAAACATTTAATGAAGGAGCCTCTACTGCTTCACTGGGCAAGGAATTCCATAGATTCACAACCCTTTGGGTGAATAAGTTCCTCCTAAACTCAGTCCTAAATCTACTTCCCCTTATTTTGAGGCTATGCCCCCTAGTTCTGCTTTCACCCGCCAGTGGAAACAACCTGCCCGCATCTATCCTATCTATTCCCTTCATAATCTTATATGTTTCTATAAGATCCCCCTCATCCTTTTAAATTCCAACGAGTACAGTCCCAGTCTACTCAACCTCTCCTCGTAATCCAACCCCTTCAGCTCTGGGATTAACCTAGTGAATCTCCTCTGCACACCCTCCAGTGCCAGTACGTCCTTTCTCAAGTAAGGAGACCAAAACTGAACACAATACTCCAGGTGTGGCCTCACTAACACCTTATACAATTGCAGCAGAACCTCCCTAGTCTTAAACTCCATCCCTCTAGCAATGAAGGACAAAATTCCATTTGCCTTCTTAATCACCTGTTGCACCTGAAAACCAACTTTCTGCGACTCAAGCACACCCAGGTCTCTCTGCACAGCAGAATGTTTTAATATTTTATCATTTAAATAATAATTGGGGAAGGGAACACTGACAAAGGAGAGTACTTGCAGGCACGGAGATGGGTTGAAGTGTGTATACTTCAACGCAAGAAGCATCAGGAATAAGGTGGGTGAACTTAAGGCATGGATCGGTACTTGGGACTACGATGTGGTGGCCATCACGGAAACGTGGATAGAAGAGGGGCAGAAATGGTTGTTGGAGGTCCCTGGTTATAGATGTTTCAATAAGATTAGGGAGGGTGGTAAAAGAGGTGGGGGGGGGGTGGCATTATTAATTAGAGATAGTATAACAGCTGCAGAAAGGCAGTTCGAGGAGTATCACCCTATTGAGGTAGTATGGGTTGAAGTCAGAAATAGGAAAGGAGCAGTCACCTTGTTAGGAGTTTTCTATAGGCCCCCCAATAGTAACAGAGATGTGGAGGAACAGATTGGGAAACAGATTTTGGAAAGGTGCAGAAGTCATAGGGTAGTAGTCATGGGCGACTTTAACTTCCCAAATATTGAGTGGAAACTCTTTAGATCAAATAGTTTGGATGGGGTGGTGTTTGTGCAGTGTGTCCAGGAAGCTTTTCTAACACAGTATGTAGATTGTCCGACCAGAGGAGGGGCAATATTGGATTTAGTACTGGGTAATGAACCAGGGCAAGTGATAGATTTGTTAGTGGGGGAGCATTTTGGAGATAGTGACCACAATTCTGTGACTTTCACTTTAGTAATGGAGAGGGATAGGTACGTGCAACAGGGCAAGGTTTACAATTCAGGGAAGGGTAAATACGATGTTGTCAGACAAGAATTGAAGTGCATAAGTTGGGAACATAGGCTGGCAGGGAAGGACACAAGTGAAATGTGGAACTTGTTCAAGGAACAGGTGCTACGTGTCCTTGATATGCATGTCCCTGTCAGGCAGGGAAGAGATGGTCGAGTGAGGGAACCATGGTTGACAAGAGAGGTTGAATGTCTTGTTAAGAGGAAAAAGGAGACTTATGTAAGGCTGAGGAAACAAGGTTCAGACAGGGCATTGGAGGGATACAAGATAGCCAGGAGGGAACTGAAGAAAGGGAGAGCTAAGAGAGGGCATGAACAATCTTTGGCGAGTAGGATCAAGGAAAACCCCAAGGCCTTTTACACACATGTGAGAAATATGAGAATGACTAGAGCGAGGGTAGGTCCGATCAAGGACAATAGCGGGAGATTGTGTATTGAGTCTGAAGAGATAGGAGAGGTCTTGAACGAGTACTTTTCTTCTGTATTTACAAATGAGAGGGGCGATATTGTTGGAGAGGACAGTGTGAAACAGATTGGTAAGCTCGAGGAAATACTTGTTAGGAAGGAAGATGTGTTGGGCATTTTGAAAAACTTGAGGATAGACAAGTCCCCCGGGCCTGACGGGATATATCCAAGGATTCTATGGGAAGCAAGAGATGAAATTGCAGAGCCGTTGGCAATTATCTTTTCGTCCTCACTGTCAACAGGGGTGGTACCAGGGGATTGGAGAGTGGCGAATGTCGTGCCCCTGTTCAAAAAAGGGACTAGGGATAATCCTGGGAATTACAGGCCAGTTAGTCTTACTTCGGTGGTAGGCAAAGTAATGGAAAGTGTACTGAAGGATAGGATTTCTGAGCATCTGGAAAGACACTGCTTGATTAGGGATAGTCAGCACGGATTTGTGAGGGGTAGGTCTTGCCTTACAAGTCTTATTGAATTCTTTGAGGAGGTGACCAAGCATGTGGATGAAGGTAAAGCAGTGGATGTAGTGTACATGGATTTTAGTAAGGCATTTGATGAAGTTCCCCATGGTAGGCTTATGTAGAAAGTAAGGAGGCATGGGATAGTGGGAAATTTCCTACAGGGGAGTGTATTATGGGTGTGAAGGCCTGTACCGCTGGATATCCTGACCAAAGGCAGAAATTGTGAAAGCAGAGGAGGAAGACATGGGAATAAAAGGCAATAAACAAGCAGTGGCTCTACTGTCCCTGGAGATGGGCATAGCGAAAGAAAAAGTGACCGAAAAACAAAATAGAACATAGAACATAGAAAATGCAGCACAGAACAGGCCCTTCGGCCCACGATGTTGTGCCGAACCTTTGTCCTAGATTAATCATGGATTATCATTGAATTTACAGTGCAGAACATAAGAACTAGGAGCAGGAGTAGGCCATCTGGCCCCTCGAGCCTGCTCCCCCATTCAATGAGATCATGGCTGATCTTTTGTGGACTCAGCTCCACTTTCCGGCCCGAACACCATAACCCTTAATCCCTTTATTCTTCAAAAAACTATCTATCTTTATCTTAAAAACATTTAATGAAGGAGCCTCTACTGCTTCACTGGGCAAGGAATTCCATAGATTCACAACCCTTTGGGTGAATAAGTTCCTCCTAAACTCAGTCCTAAATCTACTTCCCCTTATTTTGAGGCTATGCCCCCTAGTTCTGCTTTCACCCGCCAGTGGAAACAACCTGCCCGCATCTATCCTATCTATTCCCTTCATAATCTTATATGTTTCTATAAGATCCCCCTCATCCTTTTAAATTCCAACGAGTACAGTCCCAGTCTACTCAACCTCTCCTCGTAATCCAACCCCTTCAGCTCTGGGATTAACCTAGTGAATCTCCTCTGCACACCCTCCAGTGCCAGTACGTCCTTTCTCAAGTAAGGAGACCAAAACTGAACACAATACTCCAGGTGTGGCCTCACTAACACCTTATACAATTGCAGCAGAACCTCCCTAGTCTTAAACTCCATCCCTCTAGCAATGAAGGACAAAATTCCATTTGCCTTCTTAATCACCTGTTGCACCTGAAAACCAACTTTCTGCGACTCAAGCACACCCAGGTCTCTCTGCACAGCAGAATGTTTTAATATTTTATCATTTAAATAATAATTGGGGAAGGGAACACTGACAAAGGAGAGTACTTGCAGGCACGGAGATGGGTTGAAGTGTGTATACTTCAACGCAAGAAGCATCAGGAATAAGGTGGGTGAACTTAAGGCATGGATCGGTACTTGGGACTACGATGTGGTGGCCATCACGGAAACGTGGATAGAAGAGGGGCAGAAATGGTTGTTGGAGGTCCCTGGTTATAGATGTTTCAATAAGATTAGGGAGGGTGGTAAAAGAGGTGGGGGGGGGGTGGCATTATTAATTAGAGATAGTATAACAGCTGCAGAAAGGCAGTTCGAGGAGTATCACCCTATTGAGGTAGTATGGGTTGAAGTCAGAAATAGGAAAGGAGCAGTCACCTTGTTAGGAGTTTTCTATAGGCCCCCCAATAGTAACAGAGATGTGGAGGAACAGATTGGGAAACAGATTTTGGAAAGGTGCAGAAGTCATAGGGTAGTAGTCATGGGCGACTTTAACTTCCCAAATATTGAGTGGAAACTCTTTAGATCAAATAGTTTGGATGGGGTGGTGTTTGTGCAGTGTGTCCAGGAAGCTTTTCTAACACAGTATGTAGATTGTCCGACCAGAGGAGGGGCAATATTGGATTTAGTACTGGGTAATGAACCAGGGCAAGTGATAGATTTGTTAGTGGGGGAGCATTTTGGAGATAGTGACCACAATTCTGTGACTTTCACTTTAGTAATGGAGAGGGATAGGTACGTGCAACAGGGCAAGGTTTACAATTCAGGGAAGGGTAAATACGATGTTGTCAGACAAGAATTGAAGTGCATAAGTTGGGAACATAGGCTGGCAGGGAAGGACACAAGTGAAATGTGGAACTTGTTCAAGGAACAGGTGCTACGTGTCCTTGATATGCATGTCCCTGTCAGGCAGGGAAGAGATGGTCGAGTGAGGGAACCATGGTTGACAAGAGAGGTTGAATGTCTTGTTAAGAGGAAAAAGGAGACTTATGTAAGGCTGAGGAAACAAGGTTCAGACAGGGCATTGGAGGGATACAAGATAGCCAGGAGGGAACTGAAGAAAGGGAGAGCTAAGAGAGGGCATGAACAATCTTTGGCGAGTAGGATCAAGGAAAACCCCAAGGCCTTTTACACACATGTGAGAAATATGAGAATGACTAGAGCGAGGGTAGGTCCGATCAAGGACAATAGCGGGAGATTGTGTATTGAGTCTGAAGAGATAGGAGAGGTCTTGAACGAGTACTTTTCTTCTGTATTTACAAATGAGAGGGGCGATATTGTTGGAGAGGACAGTGTGAAACAGATTGGTAAGCTCGAGGAAATACTTGTTAGGAAGGAAGATGTGTTGGGCATTTTGAAAAACTTGAGGATAGACAAGTCCCCCGGGCCTGACGGGATATATCCAAGGATTCTATGGGAAGCAAGAGATGAAATTGCAGAGCCGTTGGCAATTATCTTTTCGTCCTCACTGTCAACAGGGGTGGTACCAGGGGATTGGAGAGTGGCGAATGTCGTGCCCCTGTTCAAAAAAGGGACTAGGGATAATCCTGGGAATTACAGGCCAGTTAGTCTTACTTCGGTGGTAGGCAAAGTAATGGAAAGTGTACTGAAGGATAGGATTTCTGAGCATCTGGAAAGACACTGCTTGATTAGGGATAGTCAGCACGGATTTGTGAGGGGTAGGTCTTGCCTTACAAGTCTTATTGAATTCTTTGAGGAGGTGACCAAGCATGTGGATGAAGGTAAAGCAGTGGATGTAGTGTACATGGATTTTAGTAAGGCATTTGATGAAGTTCCCCATGGTAGGCTTATGCAGAAAGTAAGGAGGCATGGGATAGTGGGAAATTTCCTACAGGGGAGTGTATTATGGGTGTGAAGGCCTGTACCGCTGGATATCCTGACCAAAGGCAGAAATTGTGAAAGCAGAGGAGGAAGACATGGGAATAAAAGGCAATAAACAAGCAGTGGCTCTACTGTCCCTGGAGATGGGCATAGCGAAAGAAAAAGTGACCGAAAAACAAAATAGAACATAGAACATAGAAAATGCAGCACAGAACAGGCCCTTCGGCCCACGATGTTGTGCCGAACCTTTGTCCTAGATTAATCATGGATTATCATTGAATTTACAGTGCAGAACATAAGAACTAGGAGCAGGAGTAGGCCATCTGGCCCCTCGAGCCTGCTCCCCCATTCAATGAGATCATGGCTGATCTTTTGTGGACTCAGCTCCACTTTCCGGCCCGAACACCATAACCCTTAATCCCTTTATTCTTCAAAAAACTATCTATCTTTATCTTAAAAACATTTAATGAAGGAGCCTCTACTGCTTCACTGGGCAAGGAATTCCATAGATTCACAACCCTTTGGGTGAATAAGTTCCTCCTAAACTCAGTCCTAAATCTACTTCCCCTTATTTTGAGGCTATGCCCCCTAGTTCTGCTTTCACCCGCCAGTGGAAACAACCTGCCCGCATCTATCCTATCTATTCCCTTCATAATCTTATATGTTTCTATAAGATCCCCCTCATCCTTTTAAATTCCAACGAGTACAGTCCCAGTCTACTCAACCTCTCCTCGTAATCCAACCCCTTCAGCTCTGGGATTAACCTAGTGAATCTCCTCTGCACACCCTCCAGTGCCAGTACGTCCTTTCTCAAGTAAGGAGACCAAAACTGAACACAATACTCCAGGTGTGGCCTCACTAACACCTTATACAATTGCAGCAGAACCTCCCTAGTCTTAAACTCCATCCCTCTAGCAATGAAGGACAAAATTCCATTTGCCTTCTTAATCACCTGTTGCACCTGAAAACCAACTTTCTGCGACTCAAGCACACCCAGGTCTCTCTGCACAGCAGAATGTTTTAATATTTTATCATTTAAATAATAATTGGGGAAGGGAACACTGACAAAGGAGAGTACTTGCAGGCACGGAGATGGGTTGAAGTGTGTATACTTCAACGCAAGAAGCATCAGGAATAAGGTGGGTGAACTTAAGGCATGGATCGGTACTTGGGACTACGATGTGGTGGCCATCACGGAAACGTGGATAGAAGAGGGGCAGAAATGGTTGTTGGAGGTCCCTGGTTATAGATGTTTCAATAAGATTAGGGAGGGTGGTAAAAGAGGTGGGGGGGGGGTGGCATTATTAATTAGAGATAGTATAACAGCTGCAGAAAGGCAGTTCGAGGAGTATCACCCTATTGAGGTAGTATGGGTTGAAGTCAGAAATAGGAAAGGAGCAGTCACCTTGTTAGGAGTTTTCTATAGGCCCCCCAATAGTAACAGAGATGTGGAGGAACAGATTGGGAAACAGATTTTGGAAAGGTGCAGAAGTCATAGGGTAGTAGTCATGGGCGACTTTAACTTCCCAAATATTGAGTGGAAACTCTTTAGATCAAATAGTTTGGATGGGGTGGTGTTTGTGCAGTGTGTCCAGGAAGCTTTTCTAACACAGTATGTAGATTGTCCGACCAGAGGAGGGGCAATATTGGATTTAGTACTGGGTAATGAACCAGGGCAAGTGATAGATTTGTTAGTGGGGGAGCATTTTGGAGATAGTGACCACAATTCTGTGACTTTCACTTTAGTAATGGAGAGGGATAGGTACGTGCAACAGGGCAAGGTTTACAATTCAGGGAAGGGTAAATACGATGTTGTCAGACAAGAATTGAAGTGCATAAGTTGGGAACATAGGCTGGCAGGGAAGGACACAAGTGAAATGTGGAACTTGTTCAAGGAACAGGTGCTACGTGTCCTTGATATGCATGTCCCTGTCAGGCAGGGAAGAGATGGTCGAGTGAGGGAACCATGGTTGACAAGAGAGGTTGAATGTCTTGTTAAGAGGAAAAAGGAGACTTATGTAAGGCTGAGGAAACAAGGTTCAGACAGGGCATTGGAGGGATACAAGATAGCCAGGAGGGAACTGAAGAAAGGGAGAGCTAAGAGAGGGCATGAACAATCTTTGGCGAGTAGGATCAAGGAAAACCCCAAGGCCTTTTACACACATGTGAGAAATATGAGAATGACTAGAGCGAGGGTAGGTCCGATCAAGGACAATAGCGGGAGATTGTGTATTGAGTCTGAAGAGATAGGAGAGGTCTTGAACGAGTACTTTTCTTCTGTATTTACAAATGAGAGGGGCGATATTGTTGGAGAGGACAGTGTGAAACAGATTGGTAAGCTCGAGGAAATACTTGTTAGGAAGGAAGATGTGTTGGGCATTTTGAAAAACTTGAGGATAGACAAGTCCCCCGGGCCTGACGGGATATATCCAAGGATTCTATGGGAAGCAAGAGATGAAATTGCAGAGCCGTTGGCAATTATCTTTTCGTCCTCACTGTCAACAGGGGTGGTACCAGGGGATTGGAGAGTGGCGAATGTCGTGCCCCTGTTCAAAAAAGGGACTAGGGATAATCCTGGGAATTACAGGCCAGTTAGTCTTACTTCGGTGGTAGGCAAAGTAATGGAAAGTGTACTGAAGGATAGGATTTCTGAGCATCTGGAAAGACACTGCTTGATTAGGGATAGTCAGCACGGATTTGTGAGGGGTAGGTCTTGCCTTACAAGTCTTATTGAATTCTTTGAGGAGGTGACCAAGCATGTGGATGAAGGTAAAGCAGTGGATGTAGTGTACATGGATTTTAGTAAGGCATTTGATGAAGTTCCCCATGGTAGGCTTATGTAGAAAGTAAGGAGGCATGGGATAGTGGGAAATTTCCTACAGGGGAGTGTATTATGGGTGTGAAGGCCTGTACCGCTGGATATCCTGACCAAAGGCAGAAATTGTGAAAGCAGAGGAGGAAGACATGGGAATAAAAGGCAATAAACAAGCAGTGGCTCTACTGTCCCTGGAGATGGGCATAGCGAAAGAAAAAGTGACCGAAAAACAAAATAGAACATAGAACATAGAAAATGCAGCACAGAACAGGCCCTTCGGCCCACGATGTTGTGCCGAACCTTTGTCCTAGATTAATCATGGATTATCATTGAATTTACAGTGCAGAACATAAGAACTAGGAGCAGGAGTAGGCCATCTGGCCCCTCGAGCCTGCTCCCCCATTCAATGAGATCATGGCTGATCTTTTGTGGACTCAGCTCCACTTTCCGGCCCGAACACCATAACCCTTAATCCCTTTATTCTTCAAAAAACTATCTATCTTTATCTTAAAAACATTTAATGAAGGAGCCTCTACTGCTTCACTGGGCAAGGAATTCCATAGATTCACAACCCTTTGGGTGAATAAGTTCCTCCTAAACTCAGTCCTAAATCTACTTCCCCTTATTTTGAGGCTATGCCCCCTAGTTCTGCTTTCACCCGCCAGTGGAAACAACCTGCCCGCATCTATCCTATCTATTCCCTTCATAATCTTATATGTTTCTATAAGATCCCCCTCATCCTTTTAAATTCCAACGAGTACAGTCCCAGTCTACTCAACCTCTCCTCGTAATCCAACCCCTTCAGCTCTGGGATTAACCTAGTGAATCTCCTCTGCACACCCTCCAGTGCCAGTACGTCCTTTCTCAAGTAAGGAGACCAAAACTGAACACAATACTCCAGGTGTGGCCTCACTAACACCTTATACAATTGCAGCAGAACCTCCCTAGTCTTAAACTCCATCCCTCTAGCAATGAAGGACAAAATTCCATTTGCCTTCTTAATCACCTGTTGCACCTGAAAACCAACTTTCTGCGACTCAAGCACACCCAGGTCTCTCTGCACAGCAGAATGTTTTAATATTTTATCATTTAAATAATAATTGGGGAAGGGAACACTGACAAAGGAGAGTACTTGCAGGCACGGAGATGGGTTGAAGTGTGTATACTTCAACGCAAGAAGCATCAGGAATAAGGTGGGTGAACTTAAGGCATGGATCGGTACTTGGGACTACGATGTGGTGGCCATCACGGAAACGTGGATAGAAGAGGGGCAGAAATGGTTGTTGGAGGTCCCTGGTTATAGATGTTTCAATAAGATTAGGGAGGGTGGTAAAAGAGGTGGGGGGGGGTGGCATTATTAATTAGAGATAGTATAACAGCTGCAGAAAGGCAGTTCGAGGAGTATCACCCTATTGAGGTAGTATGGGTTGAAGTCAGAAATAGGAAAGGAGCAGTCACCTTGTTAGGAGTTTTCTATAGGCCCCCCAATAGTAACAGAGATGTGGAGGAACAGATTGGGAAACAGATTTTGGAAAGGTGCAGAAGTCATAGGGTAGTAGTCATGGGCGACTTTAACTTCCCAAATATTGAGTGGAAACTCTTTAGATCAAATAGTTTGGATGGGGTGGTGTTTGTGCAGTGTGTCCAGGAAGCTTTTCTAACACAGTATGTAGATTGTCCGACCAGAGGAGGGGCAATATTGGATTTAGTACTGGGTAATGAACCAGGGCAAGTGATAGATTTGTTAGTGGGGGAGCATTTTGGAGATAGTGACCACAATTCTGTGACTTTCACTTTAGTAATGGAGAGGGATAGGTACGTGCAACAGGGCAAGGTTTACAATTCAGGGAAGGGTAAATACGATGTTGTCAGACAAGAATTGAAGTGCATAAGTTGGGAACATAGGCTGGCAGGGAAGGACACAAGTGAAATGTGGAACTTGTTCAAGGAACAGGTGCTACGTGTCCTTGATATGCATGTCCCTGTCAGGCAGGGAAGAGATGGTCGAGTGAGGGAACCATGGTTGACAAGAGAGGTTGAATGTCTTGTTAAGAGGAAAAAGGAGACTTATGTAAGGCTGAGGAAACAAGGTTCAGACAGGGCATTGGAGGGATACAAGATAGCCAGGAGGGAACTGAAGAAAGGGAGAGCTAAGAGAGGGCATGAACAATCTTTGGCGAGTAGGATCAAGGAAAACCCCAAGGCCTTTTACACACATGTGAGAAATATGAGAATGACTAGAGCGAGGGTAGGTCCGATCAAGGACAATAGCGGGAGATTGTGTATTGAGTCTGAAGAGATAGGAGAGGTCTTGAACGAGTACTTTTCTTCTGTATTTACAAATGAGAGGGGCGATATTGTTGGAGAGGACAGTGTGAAACAGATTGGTAAGCTCGAGGAAATACTTGTTAGGAAGGAAGATGTGTTGGGCATTTTGAAAAACTTGAGGATAGACAAGTCCCCCGGGCCTGACGGGATATATCCAAGGATTCTATGGGAAGCAAGAGATGAAATTGCAGAGCCGTTGGCAATTATCTTTTCGTCCTCACTGTCAACAGGGGTGGTACCAGGGGATTGGAGAGTGGCGAATGTCGTGCCCCTGTTCAAAAAAGGGACTAGGGATAATCCTGGGAATTACAGGCCAGTTAGTCTTACTTCGGTGGTAGGCAAAGTAATGGAAAGTGTACTGAAGGATAGGATTTCTGAGCATCTGGAAAGACACTGCTTGATTAGGGATAGTCAGCACGGATTTGTGAGGGGTAGGTCTTGCCTTACAAGTCTTATTGAATTCTTTGAGGAGGTGACCAAGCATGTGGATGAAGGTAAAGCAGTGGATGTAGTGTACATGGATTTTAGTAAGGCATTTGATGAAGTTCCCCATGGTAGGCTTATGCAGAAAGTAAGGAGGCATGGGATAGTGGGAAATTTCCTACAGGGGAGTGTATTATGGGTGTGAAGGCCTGTACCGCTGGATATCCTGACCAAAGGCAGAAATTGTGAAAGCAGAGGAGGAAGACATGGGAATAAAAGGCAATAAACAAGCAGTGGCTCTACTGTCCCTGGAGATGGGCATAGCGAAAGAAAAAGTGACCGAAAAACAAAATAGAACATAGAACATAGAAAATGCAGCACAGAACAGGCCCTTCGGCCCACGATGTTGTGCCGAACCTTTGTCCTAGATTAATCATGGATTATCATTGAATTTACAGTGCAGAACATAAGAACTAGGAGCAGGAGTAGGCCATCTGGCCCCTCGAGCCTGCTCCCCCATTCAATGAGATCATGGCTGATCTTTTGTGGACTCAGCTCCACTTTCCGGCCCGAACACCATAACCCTTAATCCCTTTATTCTTCAAAAAACTATCTATCTTTATCTTAAAAACATTTAATGAAGGAGCCTCTACTGCTTCACTGGGCAAGGAATTCCATAGATTCACAACCCTTTGGGTGAATAAGTTCCTCCTAAACTCAGTCCTAAATCTACTTCCCCTTATTTTGAGGCTATGCCCCCTAGTTCTGCTTTCACCCGCCAGTGGAAACAACCTGCCCGCATCTATCCTATCTATTCCCTTCATAATCTTATATGTTTCTATAAGATCCCCCTCATCCTTTTAAATTCCAACGAGTACAGTCCCAGTCTACTCAACCTCTCCTCGTAATCCAACCCCTTCAGCTCTGGGATTAACCTAGTGAATCTCCTCTGCACACCCTCCAGTGCCAGTACGTCCTTTCTCAAGTAAGGAGACCAAAACTGAACACAATACTCCAGGTGTGGCCTCACTAACACCTTATACAATTGCAGCAGAACCTCCCTAGTCTTAAACTCCATCCCTCTAGCAATGAAGGACAAAATTCCATTTGCCTTCTTAATCACCTGTTGCACCTGAAAACCAACTTTCTGCGACTCAAGCACACCCAGGTCTCTCTGCACAGCAGAATGTTTTAATATTTTATCATTTAAATAATAATTGGGGAAGGGAACACTGACAAAGGAGAGTACTTGCAGGCACGGAGATGGGTTGAAGTGTGTATACTTCAACGCAAGAAGCATCAGGAATAAGGTGGGTGAACTTAAGGCATGGATCGGTACTTGGGACTACGATGTGGTGGCCATCACGGAAACGTGGATAGAAGAGGGGCAGAAATGGTTGTTGGAGGTCCCTGGTTATAGATGTTTCAATAAGATTAGGGAGGGTGGTAAAAGAGGTGGGGGGGGGGTGGCATTATTAATTAGAGATAGTATAACAGCTGCAGAAAGGCAGTTCGAGGAGTATCACCCTATTGAGGTAGTATGGGTTGAAGTCAGAAATAGGAAAGGAGCAGTCACCTTGTTAGGAGTTTTCTATAGGCCCCCCAATAGTAACAGAGATGTGGAGGAACAGATTGGGAAACAGATTTTGGAAAGGTGCAGAAGTCATAGGGTAGTAGTCATGGGCGACTTTAACTTCCCAAATATTGAGTGGAAACTCTTTAGATCAAATAGTTTGGATGGGGTGGTGTTTGTGCAGTGTGTCCAGGAAGCTTTTCTAACACAGTATGTAGATTGTCCGACCAGAGGAGGGGCAATATTGGATTTAGTACTGGGTAATGAACCAGGGCAAGTGATAGATTTGTTAGTGGGGGAGCATTTTGGAGATAGTGACCACAATTCTGTGACTTTCACTTTAGTAATGGAGAGGGATAGGTACGTGCAACAGGGCAAGGTTTACAATTCAGGGAAGGGTAAATACGATGTTGTCAGACAAGAATTGAAGTGCATAAGTTGGGAACATAGGCTGGCAGGGAAGGACACAAGTGAAATGTGGAACTTGTTCAAGGAACAGGTGCTACGTGTCCTTGATATGCATGTCCCTGTCAGGCAGGGAAGAGATGGTCGAGTGAGGGAACCATGGTTGACAAGAGAGGTTGAATGTCTTGTTAAGAGGAAAAAGGAGACTTATGTAAGGCTGAGGAAACAAGGTTCAGACAGGGCATTGGAGGGATACAAGATAGCCAGGAGGGAACTGAAGAAAGGGAGAGCTAAGAGAGGGCATGAACAATCTTTGGCGAGTAGGATCAAGGAAAACCCCAAGGCCTTTTACACACATGTGAGAAATATGAGAATGACTAGAGCGAGGGTAGGTCCGATCAAGGACAATAGCGGGAGATTGTGTATTGAGTCTGAAGAGATAGGAGAGGTCTTGAACGAGTACTTTTCTTCTGTATTTACAAATGAGAGGGGCGATATTGTTGGAGAGGACAGTGTGAAACAGATTGGTAAGCTCGAGGAAATACTTGTTAGGAAGGAAGATGTGTTGGGCATTTTGAAAAACTTGAGGATAGACAAGTCCCCCGGGCCTGACGGGATATATCCAAGGATTCTATGGGAAGCAAGAGATGAAATTGCAGAGCCGTTGGCAATTATCTTTTCGTCCTCACTGTCAACAGGGGTGGTACCAGGGGATTGGAGAGTGGCGAATGTCGTGCCCCTGTTCAAAAAAGGGACTAGGGATAATCCTGGGAATTACAGGCCAGTTAGTCTTACTTCGGTGGTAGGCAAAGTAATGGAAAGTGTACTGAAGGATAGGATTTCTGAGCATCTGGAAAGACACTGCTTGATTCGGGATAGTCAGCACGGATTTGTGAGGGGTAGGTCTTGCCTTACAAGTCTTATTGAATTCTTTGAGGAGGTGACCAAGCATGTGGATGAAGGTAAAGCAGTGGATGTAGTGTACATGGATTTTAGTAAGGCATTTGATGAAGTTCCCCATGGTAGGCTTATGCAGAAAGTAAGGAGGCATGGGATAGTGGGAAATTTGGCCAGTTGGATAACGAACTGGCTAACCGATAGAAGACAGAGAGTGGTGGTGGATGGCAAATATTCAGCCTGGATCCCAGTTACCAGTGGCATACCGCAGGGATCAGTTCTGGGTCCTCTGCTGTTTGTGATTTTCATTAATGACTTGGATGAGGGAGCTGAAGGGTGGGTCAGTAAATTTGCAGACGATACGAAGATTGGTGGAGTTGTGGATAGTAAGGAGGGCTGTTGTCGGCTGCAAAGAGACATAGATAGGATGCAGAGCTGGGCTGAGAAGTGGCAGATGGAGTTTAACCCTGAAAAGTGTGAGGTTGTCCATTTTGGAAGGACAAATATGAATGCGGAATACAGAGTTAACAGTAGAGTTCTTGGCAATGTGGAGGAGCAGAGAGATCTTGGGGTCTATGTTCATACATCTTTGAAAGTTGCCACTCAAGTGGATAGAGCTGTGAAGAAGGCCTATGGTGTGCTCGCGTTCATTAACAGAGGGATTGAATTTAAGAGCCGTGAGGTGATGATGCAGCTGCACAAAACTATGGTAAGGCCACATTTGGAGTACTGTGTACAGTTCTGGTCGCCTCATTTTAGGAATGATGTGGAAGCTCTGGAAAAGGTGCAAAGAAGATTTACCAGGATGTTGCCTGGAATGGAGAGTAGGTCTTACGAGGAAAGGTTGAGGGTGCTAGGCCTTTTCTCATTAGAGCGGAGAAGGATGAGGGGCGACTTGATAGAGGTTTATAAGATGATCAGGGGAATAGATAGAGTAGACAGTCAGAGACTTTTTCCCCTGGTGGAACAAACCATTACAAGGGGACATAAATTTAAGGTGAAAGGTGGACGATATAGGAGGGATATCAGAGGTAGGTTCTTTACCCAGAGAGTAGTGGGGGCATGGAATGCACTGCCTGTGGAAGTAGTTGAGTCGGAAACATTAGGGACCTTCAAGCAGCTATTGGATAGGTACATGGATTACGGTAAAATGATATAGTGTAGATTTATTTGTTCTTAAGGGCAGCACGGTAGCATTGTGGATAGCACAATTGCTTCACAGCTCCATGGTCCCAGGTTCGATTCTGGCTTGGGTCATTGTCTGTGCGGAGTCTGCACGTCCTCCCCATGTTTGCGTGGGTTTCCTCCGGGTGCTCCGGTTTCCTCCCACAGTCCAAAGATGTGCGGGTTAGGTGAATTGGCCAATGATAAATTGCCCTTAATGTCCAAATTGCCCTTGGTGTTGGGTGGAGGTGTTGAGTTTGGGTCGGGTGCTCTTTCCAAGAGCCGGTGCAGACTCAAAGGGCCGAATGGCCTCCTTCTGCACTGTAAATTCAATGATAATCTATGATTAATCTAGGACAAAGGTTCAGCACAACATCGTGGGCCGAAGGGCCTGTTCTGTGCTGTATTTTCTATGTGCTATGTAATCCCTTTTGCTGTTATTCCTACCAAAATGGATAACCTCACATTTGTCAACATTGTATTCCATCTGCCAGACCCTAGCCCATTCACTTAGCCTATCCAAATCCCTCTGCAGACTTCCAGTATCCTCTGCACTTTTTGCTTTACCACTTATCTTAGTGTCGTCTGCAAAATTGGACACATTGTCCTTGGTCCCCAACTCCAAATCATCTCTGTAAATTGTGAACAGTTGTGGGCCCAACACTGATCCCTGAGGGACACCACTAGCTACTGATTGCCAACCAGAGAAACACCCATTAATCCCCACTCTTTGCTTTCTATTAATTAACCAATCCTCTATCCATGCTACTACTTTCCCCTTCATGCCATGCATCTTTATCTTATGCAACAACCTTTTGTGGCACCTTGTCAAAGGCTTTCTGGAAATCCAGATATACCACATCCATTGGCTCCCCGTTATCTACTGCACTGTTAATGTCCTCAAAAAATTCCACTAAATTAGTTAGGCACGACCTGCCCTTTATGAACCCATGCTGCGTCTGTCCAATGGGACAATTTCCATCCAGATGCCTCGCTATTTCTTCCCTACTACCGAAGTTAGGCTCACTGGCCTATAATTACCCGCTTTCTGCCTACCTCCTTTTTTAAACAGTGGTGTCACGTTTGCTAATTTCCAATCCGCCGGGACCACCCCAGAGTCGAGTGAATTTTGGTAAATTATCACTAGTGCATTTGCAATTTCCCTAGCCATCTCTTTTAGCACTCTGGGATGCATTCCATCAGGGCCAGGAGACTTGTCTACCTTTAGCCCCATTAGCTTGCCCATCACTACCTCCTTGGTGATATCAATCCTCTCAAGGTCCTCACCTGTCATAGCCTCATTTCCATCAGTCACTGGCATGTTATTTGTGCCTTCCACTGTGAAGACCGACCCAAAAAACCTGTTCAGTTCCTCAGCCATTTCCTCATCTCCCATTATTAAATCTCCCTTCTCGTCCTCTAAAGGACCAATATTTACCTTAGCCACTCTTTTTTGTTTTATGTATTTGTAGAAACTTTTACTACCTGTTTTTATATTCTGAGCAAGTTTACTCTCATAATCTATCTTACTCTTCTTTATAGCTTTTTTAGTAGCTTTCTCTTGCCCCCTAAAGATTTCCCAGTCCTCTAGTCTCCCACTGATCTTTGCTACTTTGTATGTTTTTTCCTTCAATTTGATACTCTCCCTTATTTCCTTAGATATCCCCGGTCGATTTTCCCTCTTTTTACCGTCCTTCCTTTTTGTTGGTATAAACCTTTGCTGGGCACTGTGAAAAATCACTTGGAAGGTTCTACACTGTTCCTCAACTGTTTCACCATAAAGTCTTTGCTCCCAGTCTACCTTAGCTAGTTCTTCTCTCATCCCATTGTAATCTCCTTTGTTTAAGCACAAAACACTAGTGCTTGATTTTACCTTCTCACCCTCCATCTGTATTTTAAATTCCACCATATTGTGATCGCTCCTTCCGAGAGGATCCCTAACTATGAGATCCTGAATCAATCCTGTCTCATTACACAGGACCAGATCTAGGACCGCTTGTTCCCTCATAGGTTCCATTACATACTGTTCGAGGAAACTATCGCGGATACATTTTATAAACTCCTCCTCAAGGCTGCCTTGACCGACCTGGTTAAACCAATCAACATGTAGATTAAAATCCCCCATGATAACTGCTGTACAATTTCTACATGCATCTGTTATTTCTTTGTTTATTGCCTGCCCCACCATAATGTTACTATTTGGTGGCCTATAGATTACTCCTATCAGTGACTTTTTCGCCTTACTATTCCTGATTTCCACCCAAATGGATTCAACCTTATCCTCCATAGCCCTTACTGTTGCCCGGATGTCATCCTTAAATAACAGAGCTACACCACCTCCCTTACCATCCACTCTGTCCTTCCGAAAAGTTTGATACCCTCGGATATTTAACTCCCAGTCGTGACCATCCTTTAACCATGTTTCAGTAATGGCCACTAAATCATAGTCATTCACGATGATTTGCGCCATCAACTCATTTACAATATTCCGAATACTACGAGCATTCAGGTAAAGCACACTTATGTTGGCTTTTTTACCTCTGTTCTTAATCTTAACACCTCGATCAGTGACCTCTCCTAAGTTATATTTCCTCTTAACCTTTCTCCTAATTTTCCTTGTCGTCGAACCCATATCTTCCTGTAACAACCTGCCGCGTCGCTTACCATTAATGTTTTCATTTCTCGTTTTATTTCTTTTAGTATTCCTGGTCCTATTCACAGAGCTCCCCTCAGTCACTGTACCTTGTACTGTCGCCCTTTTTGATTTTTGACTATGGCTTCTCTGCCTTACACTTTCCCCCTTACTGCCTTTTATTTCTGTCCCTGTTTTACTACCTTCCAACTTCCTGCATCGGTTCCCATCCCCCTGCCACATTAGTTTAAACTCTCCCCAACAGCCCTAGCAAACACCCCCCCTAGGACATCCAGTCCTGCCCAGGTGCAGACCGCCCAGTTTGTACTGGTCCCACCTCCCCCAGAAACGGTTCCAATGTCCCAGGAATTTGAATCCCTCCCTCTTGCACCATCTCTCGAGCCACGTATTCATCCTCTCTATCCTGACATTCCTACTCTGACGAGCTCGTGGCACTGGTAGCAATCCTGAGATTACTACCTTTGAGGTCCTACTTTTTAGTTTAACTCCTAGCTCCCTAAATTCAGCTTGTAGGACCTCGTCCCGTTTTTTACCTATATCGTTGGTGCCTATGTGCACCATGACAGCTGGCTGTTCACCCCCCCCCCCCCCCCCCCCCCCAGAATGTCCTGCAGCCGCTCCGAGACATCCTTGACCCTTGCACCAGGGAGACAACATACCATCCTGGAGTCTCGATTGCGTCCGCAGAACCGCCTGTCTATTCCCCTTACAATTGAGTCCCCTATCACTATAGCCCTGCCATTCTTCTTCCTGCCCAGCTGCGCAGCAGAGCCAGCCACGGTGCCATGAACCTGGCTGCTGCTGCCTTCCCCTGGTGAGCCATCTCCCTCAACAGTATCCAAAGCGGTATATCTGTTTTGCAGGGAGATGACCGCAGAGGACACCTGCACTGCCTTCCTACTCTTGCTCTGTCTTTTGGTCACCCATTTACTATCTCCCTCAGTACCTTTCACCTGCGGTGTGACCAACTCGCTAAACGTGCTATCCACGACGTCCTCAGCATCGCGGATGCTCCAAAGTGAGTCCATCCGCAGCTCCAGAGCCGTCAAGCGGTCTAACAGGAGCTGCAACTGGACACACTTCTTGCACGTGAAGGAGCCAGGGACAGTGGACGTGTCCCTGAGCTCCCACATCGCACACGAGGAGCATGACACGGGTCTGAGATCTCCTGCCATGTCTTAAACCTTCGGTTAACGTCAACAATTTCAATTCCCCCCCAAAAAATTTAAATAAATAAATAAACAATGAAGAAAAAAAAATATATATATACCAATGAAAAGAAAAAGAAAACAGAAACACTCCTTACCAGGGATAAAAAGCACTTCCTCCCCACACAGCTTCGAATTCCCACCTCGATTCAAATTCCCAAACTCACTCCTGGCTGTCTTCTCTGTCTCACTGGGAGAACTCACTGGGAGAAGGAGGCCATTCGGCCCTTGAGTCTGCACCGGCTCTTGGAAAGAGCACCCTACCCAAATTCGAACACCTCCACCCAACACCAAGGGCAATTTTGGACACTAAGGGCAATTTATCATTGGCCAATCCACCTAACCCGCACATCTTTGGACTGTGGGAGGAAACCGGAGCACCCGGAGGAAACCCACGCAGACACGGGGAGGACGTGCAGACTCCGCACAGACAGTGACCCAAGCCAGAATCGAACCTGGGACCCTGGAGCTGTGAAGCAATTGTGCTATCCACAATGCTACCGTGCTGCCCTTAAGAACAAATTAATCTACACTATATCATTTTGCCATAATCCATGTACCTATCCAATAGCTGCTTGAAGGTCCCTAATGTTTCCGACTCAACTACTTCCACAGGCAGTGCATTCCATGCCCCCACTACTCTCTGGGTAATAAATCTACCTCTGATATCCCTCCTATATCTTTCACCTTAAATTTATGTCCCCTTGTAATGGTTTGTTCCACCCGGGGAAAAGGTCTCTGACTGTCTACTCTTATCTATTCCCCTGATCATCTTATAAACTGCTATTAAGTCGCCCCTCATCCTTCTCCGTTCTAATGAGAAAAGGCCTAGCACCCTCAACCTTTCCTCGTAAGACCTACTCGCCATTCCAGGCAACATCCTGGTAAATCTTCTTTGCACCTTTTCCAAAGCTTCCACATCCTTCCTAAAATGAGGCGACCAGAACTGTACACAGTACTCCAAATGTGGCCTTACCAAAGTTTTGTACAGCTGCATCATCACCTCACGGCTCTTAAATTCAATCCCTCTGTTAATGAACGCGAGCACACCATAGGCCTTCTTCACAGCCCTATCCACTTGAGTGGCAACTTTCAAAGATGTATGAACATAGACCCCAAGATCTCTCTGCTCCTCCACATTGCCAAGAACTCTACCGTTAACCCTGTATTCCGCATTCATATTTGTCTTTCCAAAATGGACAACCTCACACTTTTCAGGGTTAAACTCCATCTGCCACTTCTCAGCCCAGCTCTGCATCCTATCTATGTCTCTTTGCAGCTGACAACAGCCCTCCTCACTATCCACAACTCCACCAATCTTCGTATCGTCTGCAAATTTGCTGACCCACCCTTCAACTCCCTCATCCAAGTAGTTAATGAAAATCACAAACAGCAGAGGACCCAGAACTGATCCCTGCGGTACGCCACTGGTAACTGGAATCCAGGCTGAATATTTGCCATCCACCACCACTCTCTGATTTCTATCGGTTAGCCAGTTCGTTATCCAACTGGCCAAATTTCCCACTATCCCATGCCTCCTTACTTTGTGCAGAAGCCTACCATGGGGAACCTTATCAAATGCCTTACTAAAATCCATGTACACTACATCCACTGCTTTACCTTCATCCACATGCTTGGTCACCACCTCAAAGAATTCAATAAGACTTGTAAGGCAAGACCTACCCCTCACAAATCCGTGCTGACTATCCCTAATCAAGCAGTGTATTTCCAGATGCTGAAAAATCCTATCCTTCAGTACCCTTTCCATTACTTTGCCTACCACCAAAGTAAGACTAACTTGCCTGTAATTCCCAGGGTTATCCCTAATCCCTTTTTTGAACAGGGGCATGACATTCGCCACTTTCCAATCCCCTGGTACCACCCCTGTTGACAGTGAGGACGAAAAGATCATTGCCAACGGCTCTGCAATTTCATCTCTTGCTTCCCATAGAATCCTTGGATATATCCCGTCAGGCCCGGGGGACTTGTCTATCCTCAAGTTTTTCAAAATGCCCAACACATCTTCCTTCCTAACAAGTATTTCCTCGAGCTTACCAGTCTGTTTCACACTGTCCTCTCCAACAATATCGCCCCTCTCATTTGTAAATACAGAAGAAAAGTACTCGTTCAAGACCTCTCCTATCTCTTCAGACTCAATACACAATCTCCCGCTACTGTCCTTGATCGGACCTACCCTCGCTCTAGTCATTCTCATATTTCTCACATATGTGTAAAAGGCCTTGGGGTTTTCCTTGATCCTATCCGCCAAAGATTGTTCATGCCCTCTCTTAGCTCTCCTAATCCCTTTCTTCAGTTCCCTCCTGGCTATCTTGTATCCCTCCAATGCCCTGTCTGAACCTTGTTTCCTCAGCCTTACATAAGTCTCCTTTTTCCTCTTAACAAGACATTCAACCTCTCTTGTCAACCATGGTTCCCTCACTCAACCATCTCTTCCCTGCCTGACAGGGACATACATATCAAGGACACGTAGTACCTGTTCCTTGAACAAGTTCCACATTTCACTTGTGTCCTTCCCTGACAGCCTATGTTCCCAACTTATGCACTTCAATTCTTGTCTGACAACATCGTATTTACCCTTCCGCCAATTGTAAACCTTGCCTTGTTGCACGCACCTATCCCTCTCCATTACTAAAGTGAAAGTCACAGAATTGTGGTCACTATCTCCAAAATGCTCCCCCACTAACAAATCTATCACTTGCCCTGGTTCATTACCAAGTAATATCCAATATTGCCCCTCCTCTGGTCGGACAATCTACATACTGTGTTAGAAAAGCTTCCTGGACACACTGCACAAACACCACCCCATCCAAACTATTTGATCTAAAGAGTTTCCACTCAATATTTGGGAAGTTAAAGTCACCCATGACTACTATCCTGTGACTTCTGCACCTTTCCAAAATCTGTTTCCCAATCTGTTCCTCCACATCTCTGTTACTATTGCGGGGCCTGTAGAAAACTCCTACAAGGTGACTGCTCCTTTCCTATTTCTGACTTCAACCCATACTACCTCATTAGGGTGATACTCCTCGAACTGCCTTTCTGCAGCTGTTATACTATCTCTAATTAACAATGCCACCCCCCCCACCTCTTTTACCACCCTCCCTAATCTTATTGAAACATCTATAACCAGGGACCTCCAACAACCATTTCTGCCCCTCTTCTATCCAAGTTTCCGTGATGGCCACCACATCGTAGTCCCAAGTACCGATCCATGCCTTAAGTTCACCCACCTTATTCCTGATGCTTCTTGCGCTGAAGTATACACACTTCAACCCATCTCCGTGCCTGCAAGTACTCTCCTTTGTCAGTGTTCCCTTCCCCACTGCCTCATTACACGCTTTGGCGTCCTGAATATCGGCTACCTTAGTTGCTGGACTACAAATCTGGTTCCCATTCCCCTGCCAAATTAGTTTAAACCCTCCCGAAGAGTACTAGAAAACCTCCCTCCCAGGATATTGGTGCCCCTCTGGTTTAGATGCAACCCGTCCTGCTTGTACAGGTCCCACCTTCCCCAGAATGCACTCCAATTATCCAAATACCTGAAGCCCTCCCTCCTACACCATTCCTGCAGCCACGTGTTCAACTGCACTCTCTCCATATTCCTAGCCTCGCTATCACGTGGCACCGGCAATAAACCAGAGATGACAACTCTGTCTGTCCTGGCTTTTAACTTCCAGCCTAACTCCCTAAACTTGTTTATGACCTCCACACCCCTTTTCCTACCTATGTCGTTGGTACCAATGTGCACCACGACTTCTGGCTGCTCCCCCTCCCCCTTAAGGATCCTGAAGACACGATCCAAGACATCCCTGGCCCTGGCACCCGGGAGGCAACATACCTTCCGGGAGTCTCGCTCGCGACCACACAATCTCCTATCATAATCACACCCGTGGTTACACACATTTTACAACGGGCAAGTATCAATTCTAACACTATAGTTTATAATCTGTCTGTTTGCTTGGTTGCAGAACTGTTCTACACTTTCCGAGTACACTGGTCGTTCGCTCGCGGTCTCCTCCTGTGTTTGGGGGAAAGCCAATCGGATTAGTTCATTCATGTTCAGGTTTATACGATTTTAGCTGGGTCCAGTGTTTCCATGTTCCCTTCCCTCTTATGTCAATACAGGCACAGGTGTCTCCACTAATTATGACTTCATATGGCCCATTCCATTTTGGGGCAAATCCTGGCTTAACAGATAGTGTTTTTATTAGGACGCGACTTTCAAGCTCCCTTTGTGCGTCTTTTTGTTCCTGATTGTCTTTTACAAATTTGCGCATCCCTTTTAGCTGGGTGCTCAGTTCCGAAACATATCTCCTGATTCTGTCTTTTAGCGGACCTACATCGGTCAAACCTGTTATGATGCTTTCTGGTAATTGCATCGCCCGTCCTGTCATTAGCTCATAAGGGGTTAATCCGGTTGTCCGGTTTGTGGTAGCTCTTAGCCTCATTAGTATAGTGGGCATTACCTCTGTCCACATTTTTCCTGATGTTTGCATGGCTTTAGCTAATGTATTCTTCAGTGTTCTATTCATACATTCCACCATCCCAGAGCTCTGTGGATGATAGGGGATATGGAATTTTTGTTTTATCCCCATCAGCTTACATACTGTTTTCATCACTTTCCCAGTGAAGTGTGTCCCCTGGTCCGAATCAATTTGTAGCGGCACTCCCCATCTAGGTATTACTTCCTCTGCCAATATTCTGGCTACCGTGGTAGCAGTACAATTTCTGGTAGGGAATGCTTCTACCCACCGGGTGAATTGGTCTATGATGACCAGACAATAGGTTTTTCCATGGGATTGTGGTAGTGGCTCTGTGAAATCCATTTGCAGGTGTCCCCAGGGTCCCTTGGGTCTGGGTTGGTGTCTCATTTTAATTTTTATGGGTTTACCAGGGTTGTGTTGTGCACATATCACGCATCGGTGGCAGTGTCGGGCTACGTCTCTTCCCATCCCTTTCCACCACCATTCTCTTCCTAAGCTGGTTATCATGGCCTCTCTACCCACATGCGAGAGCCCATGGTGTAATTCCAATAGGGTATTCTGTATGCATGCCGGTGCTATCACCTTATCCTCTCGTCTCCAAACATTATCAGCCCCTTTGGCTGCACCCAGCGCTTCCCATCTCTCTCTCTCCTCACTTGGGATGTTCTCCTGTAATTCCCTAATATCTACATCTTCTTCTGCTGGTTCTGCAGCTGCTATTGGTAGCTCGCCAATTGTTTTTTGTTCTGGAGCCAGTTGTGCTGCTGCATCAGCTGCTTGGTTTCCTTTTAAATTCAACCAATCCGGGTTGTCTCTTCCTGGCTCCTTTAATGTTGATTACTGCGGCTTCTCGGGGTTTCTCACTGACTTTTAATAGCGCCTTTATTCTTTGCTGATGTTTGATAGGGGTTCCGCCAGTGGTTATGAACCCTCTCCTTCCCCATGTTGTCATGTAATCATGTATAATTCCAAATGCATACCGGCTATCCGTGTATATGTTCACGGTTTTTCCCTCTGATAACTCCAGTGCCTGTGTGAGCGCCACTAGTTCAGCTACTTGTGTGGATTGACCTCCGTCAATCCTTCCTGACCTTATGGTTTCCAAGTGATTTGTAAGTTTCCCTATTTTAGTTTTCCGACCGTCCTGTTTTGGCCAAATCAATTCTCCCTTTCCACAATCTATTAAAACTTTATATTCCTTCATTAAATCATTTCCCATTATTGTACCCTCGTTATTTTGGCAGACATAGAATCTCATGGGGATATACAAATTATTTATTTCTACTAACGTGGTTTCGCTCAGGTAGGCGGGTGTTTTGTTCCCTCCTATCCCGGTTAGGCGAATCATTTTGTTTGTACGGGGTAAGGGTAGGTTGGTAACAGATATGGACGCTCCTGTGTCCACTAGCATCTCGCATTGTCTGCCGCCTACTCGTGCAAATTCTTCCCTCCTTTTTACCCTTGTGAGTGGGGGCTGCAGACAGTCAGCCCTGCTGACCTCGGAGGTTCCGTGATCCCTCCGGTTCTGTGGTGGCCCTGGATCGGGTCGGGGGTCTCCCATGCTTCTCCCAACACACTGCCTCTGAGTGTCCATACTTATTACAGTGGCTGCAATGCTTCCCACTGTCTCCTGGTCTGTCTCCTTTCTGTGGGGCCCCGCAATCCCTCGCATAGTGCCCTTGCCGGCCACAATTGTGGCAGGTCAGTTTCGGCTTGGCCCAGTTCCCGTTACTGGGGGTTGCTACTCTTTCTGGTCTTGCTCTGACCTGGGACGTCTCCTCTACCTGTACACCGCTAGCCCACTCTACCAACTCGTCATAATCCTGGGACATAATCACTCCCATTTTTAGGAGAGCCTGGTGGGCACTAGAGAGTCCATCTTTAAAAGCTTGGATGAACGCCCGATCCCCACGGCATGGGTTCCCTTGCCCTGAGCACTCTTGGTACATGTGGAACAATCGTTCCCCGTATCCAGAAGCTCCTTCCCCTTTCTGCTGTCTTGTGGCAGTGATCTTGCTCCAGTTAGTGGGAGCGTTCCCGAACACTCTGGATTTCCATTTTAAATTGGGCGAAGGGGTCTGCTGTGCATCTATCTCTGCTGTTAAAGCGACGGCATGTGCCCACCGTCCCACCTTAATAATCCTGGGCTGCAGGAGTGGCGGGTCCGCCAGCTACCTGCCTCCACTTATCTGCTGGACAGGCTGCACTGACCAGCTGGTGTACGTCTCTCAGGTGTAACTGGTGTCCAACCCAGATTGTGTCTGATTCTTCCCAGAATTTGGTGTTTGCGCTTCTAGGTTGTAATTTGCCCAGGGAAGCCATTACCTGCTGTCTCTCACCTGGGGTAAAGGGTTTATAATTCGCTTTTGGCTGTGCATCTGTTCCCCCTCGGGTTACTGGCGCTAAATTGTATTCTAACGCACCCCACCCTGCCGGAGGGGTGGTTGGCCCCTGCTAGTGTGGGCTCGTAAGGGGGTAGGAGATCAGTTTCCCCCCTCCCTCGTTGTTCTCTCAACACGTGGTTGTGTTTCTCCAGTTCCCTTACTCTAGATTCTAATTCCTTGATCTTCTTTGTCTTCCTTCCACTTTTCAGTAGAGGTGCCGACTTGTTCAATTAGTCCTGCTAACTGATGTACTAACATTATCCCTATCTTTTTAGTCTTGTTTCTCTTCTCTTTGTCTATCCAACCCCTCTGTTGTTCTAATGTCTGGGAAGTGTCCCAGCCGTCCTTCATCATCTTTTTTTATCAACGCTTGTCTGTCTGTCAAAGAACAAAGAACAAAGAAATGAAGAGCCCGGGAACAGGCCCTTCGGCCCTCCAAGCCCGTGCCGACCATGCTGCCTGACTAAACTACAATCTTCTACACTTCCTGGGTCCGTATCCCTCTATTCCCATCCTATTCATGTATTTGTCAAGATGCCCCTTAAATGTCACTATCGTCCCTGCTTCCACTACCTCCTCCGGCAGCGAGTTCCAGGCACCCACTACCCTCTGCGTAAAAAACTTGCCTCGTACATCTACTCTAAACCTTGCCCCTCTCACCTTAAACCTATGCCCCCTAGTAATTGACTCCTCTACCCCTGGGAAAAGCCTCTGACTATCCACTCTGTCTATGCCCCTCATAATTTTGTAGACCTCTATCAGGTCGCCCCTCAACCTCCTTCGTTCCAGTGAGAACAAACCGAGTTTATTCAACTGCTCCTCATAGCTAATGCCCTCCATACCAGGCAACATTCTGGTAAATCGCTTCTGCACCCTCTCGAAAGCCTCCACACCCTTCTGGTAGTGTGGCGACCAGAATTGAACACTATACTCCAAGTGGCCTAACTAAGGTTCTATACAGCTGCAACATGACTGGCCAATTCTTATACTCAATGCCCCGGCCAATGAAGGCAAGCATGCCGTATGCCTTCTTGACTACCTTCTCCACCTGTGTTGCCCCTTTCAGTGACCTGTGGACATGTACTCCTAGATCTCTTTGACTTTCAATACTCTTGTGGGTTCTACCATTCACTGTATATTCCCTACCTGCATTAGACCTTCCAAAATGCATTACCTCACATTTGTCCGGATTAAACTCCATCTGCCATCTCTCCGCCCAAGTCTCCAAACAATCTAAATCCTGCTGTATCCTCTGACAGTCCTCATCGCTATCCGCAATTCCACCAACCTTTGTGTCGTCTGCAAACTTACTAATCAGACCAGTTACATTTTCCTCCAAATCATTTATATATACTACAAAGAGCAAAGGTCCCAGCACTGATCCCTGTGGAACACCACTGGTCATAGCCCTCTAATTAGAAAAGCATCCTTCCATTGCTACTCTCTGCCTTCTATGACCTAACCAGTTCTGTATCCACCTTGCCAGCTCACCCCTGATCCCGTGTGACTTCACCTTTTGTACTAGTCTACCATGACGGACCTTGTCAAAGGCCTTACTGAAGTCCATATAGACAACATCCACTGCCCTACCTGCATCAATCATCTTAGTGACCTCCTCGAAAAACTCTATCAAGTTAGTGAGACACGACCTCCCCTTCACAAAACCATGCTGCCACTCACTAATAAGTCCATTTGCTTCCAAATGGGAGTAGATCCTGTCTCGAAGAATTCTCTCCAGTAATTTCCCTACCACTGAAGTAAGGCTCACCGGCCTGTAGTTCCCTGGATTATCCTTGCTACCCTTCTTAAACAGAGGAACAACATTGGCTATTCTCCAGTCCTCCGGGACATCACCTGAAGACAGTGAGGATCCAAAGATTTCTGTCAAGGCCTCAGCAATTTCCTCTCCAGCCTCCTTCAGTATTCTGGGGTAGATCCCATCAGGCCCTGGGGACTTATCTACCGTAATATTTTTTAAGACACCCAACTCCTCGTCTTTTTGGATCTCAATGTGACCCAGGCTATCTACACCCCCTTCTCCAGACTCAACATCTACCAATTCTTTCTCTTTGGTGAATACTGATGCAAAGTATTCATTTAGTACCTCGCCCATTTCCTCTGGCTCCACACATAGATTCCCTTGCCTATCCTTCAGTGGGCCAACCCTTTCCCTGGCTACCCTCTTGCTTTTTATGTACGTGTAAAAAGCCTTGGGATTTTCCTTAACCCTATTTGCCAATGACTTTTCGTGACCCCTTCTAGCCCTCCTGACATATATATGTCATAAGAGAACCTGCAGATCCCCTTTTTATATCATTGCCTGCCATCTCGCAGACTTCAATACCCCCGGTTACAACGAGTAAAGTGTGCCCTCTACTGGAGGGACTTCACTACCCCCCCAGCCACTATTACTATTCCAGCGCCGCGCTATCACTACCGTCCCTCAGGGTTTGACTTATACTCACGGTGTCCACTATTACCACCTCGGCAACGTGCTTCTCCACCGGAGTTCGGCTCTAGGTCAGAGTTGATCAGCTCCTTTTCCGCACCGCTAATAAGACATTTGACATCCCAGTACCCAACTTATGCTCTACTTTCATACAAGAACTGAACATAGAACATAGAAAATACAGCACAGAACAGGCCCTTCGGCCCACGATATTGTGCCGAACCTTTGTCCTAGATTAATCATAGATTATCATTGAATTTACAGTGCAGAAGAAGGCCATTCGGCCCCTCGAGTCCGCACCGGCCCCCGGAAAGAGCACCCCACCCAAACCCAACACCTCCACCCAACACCAAGGGCAATTTGGACATTAAGGGCAATTTATCATTGGCCAATCCACCTAACCCCCACATCTTTGGACTGTGGGAGGAAACCGGAGCACCCGGAGGAAACCCACGCAGACGTGGGGAGGACGCGCAGACTCCGCACAGACAGTGACCCAAGCCGGAATCGAACCTGGGACCCTGGAGCTGCAAAGCAATTGTGCTATCCACAATGCTACCGTGCTGCCCTTGAGAACAAATAAATCTACACTATATCATTTTACCGTAATCCATGTACCTATCCAATAGCTGCTTGAAGGTCCCTAATGTTTCCAAGCAGCTATTGGATAGGTAACTCTGCGTTTGTTCGCCATTACAGAGTTCGGGGTTATCCGATTTCTTCCACTTGTGCTTCACAATCCTTAGTGCCTTTGGTGCCTCAATATCAGACTTCAAATCCTGACCTTCGCGTGGGAGATTCCTCCTCTTGACAGCCAGTCTAAGGCTGGGCGTTTGGGGCAGCACTACCTTGTCCGTTTGTGGATCAGCACAAGCCACAAATCCTTAATACTATCAGCAGTTAGTGCCAAACCTGATCTATTATCATGTCACTATACAGTCAAGACTTATATCACTATGCTTATCACTATGCTTATCACTATAGGTACCTTATTTTAAACTGCACCTTTTGACCTGTCTGACTCCTGCAGATTTGAAACGATCTTTACCCCGGCTTTCCGATCGAGGCTTTCGATCGGAACTCACCAGAAGTAAGATCCTGCCGGCTACGCCAATATGTTGTAGGAAAAATCAACCACTTCGGGAGTCAGACTTGCTGTGTTCAAATCAGTGCAGTTTTATTGTTACACGAAGTTTAGGAGAAAGCGTACGTACCCCGCGGTACGGTAGCCAGCCTTTCTCGTCGTTTGAACGGCAGTCATTCATTTTATACTTTGGGTTCACAATGAGCCCAGATACAAAACAATTATCACCTTGTTATCTTTAAACATTTTATAGATTGTACATCATTATTTGTAAGCATTTTGCCATTTACACATGGTTATAGTTAAAGAGGTTTTACAGGTTACAGGCAGCAGCAGGAAAGCAGTATCGATTGTCCCTTTGTTTTAGGAAATGGCCCAAGACATTCGTATTAGCATATCATTGTGTACACCTTGGCTGAAGTCAGCTTTATTCAAGTGGTGTCCTGCATTTATGTATTTCTTAATCTTCCTGTCTGGCTCCCTTTGTCCTGGATCTGTTCCTATCTGTCCCACTGGCACCCGCTGGACTCCAGGTATCAGTTATGTCTGCTTTATTCTCTGTGTCTCCATCTTGTGTGACAGGCAGCCATCTTCTGTGCCAAGTGCCCTTCTGAACCATTTCCCACTTCAGGAAGGAGAAAGATATCTGCCATGATTGAATGACAGTGCAGACTCAATGGGCTGAATGGCTTAATTCTGCTCCTCGGTTTTATGGGTGAGGTTTCCAGTGGGAGTCCTCTGGGTGATAACCCAGTGGGATTCCTCTGGGTGAGATTTCCAGTGGGATTCCTCTGGGTGAGGATTCAAGTGGGATTCATCTGGGTGAGATTTCCAGTGTGATTCCTCTGGATGAAATTTCCAGTTGGATTCCTCTGGATAACATTTCCAGAGGAGGTCTGCAGTGGGATTCCTCTCGGTAGGGTTTCCAGTAGGCCTCTTCTGTGTGATGTGGTGATATGCCTGTGCACAGTTCTGTAAATAGCAATGCAACCTCCAACCAGCTGGGTGCGCCAGACATCTATCACGATGCTTGAGATACCCGCCAGTTGGTAGTAAGTCGTACAAGAAGTTGTCGCACTTAGAGTAGCTCCAGGAGAATTCACTGAATTCATTTAGTAGCCATTGTTTGTATCATAGTGTGAGTTATCTTTCCACGTGTTTGTTAATAAATCATCTTTCTAGTTAAACAATTAGATGTTCCGTGTACATCATTACAACGGTTATATCACAGAACACAACATGGTACCAGGACTGCAGAACATTTAAAGATAACAGCAAAGACGACGGGGCAAAATAGGCTGAAGAACAAAAAGAGAAGTTTCTTCCGCTGCCCTGGTGAACTACGGCCACCTGCAACTCAATGCAACAAAGGACTGTGAAGTTAGAAATGAAAGGTCCGAAGACACCTCACCAGCTTCAAGTCTCGGGTAACGTAGATGAAAATTGGCATGTTTTCAAGCAACAATTTGGACTCTATGTTGCAGCCCTTGGGCTGCGGGCACAGCCTGGCGAGATGTGTATTGCGTTGCTGCTCATGGTAGCACGTCCTCAAGCAATCGAACTGTACAATACCTTTGCCTTCGACAGCTAAGAGGAAGGCAAGAGCTACGCTGAAGTAATAAAGTACTTTGAACAGCATTGCCCTCCGAAGAAAGTCAAAACATTTGAACGTTACCCAAAAAGCAGGCGAATCCTTTGATAGCATTGTCACCGACTTGCAGTTGAAGGCCCAGTCCTGCAACTTCAGTAATCTAAAGTCATTGATGATCCGCGACCAGGTAGTGTTGTTGCTCTTATTAGCCTTAGTTTTATTAGCTCTGATTATGTCACCTTTGCTCACGAGTCGCCTGGTATCTTTCACCTCTCGCGCTGTTTTCTCTGTCCCGGCTGTCTCTCCACTCGCGCTGTTTTCACTGTCCCGGCTCTCTCTCCACTCGCGCTGTTTTCACTGTCCCGGCTCTCTCTCCACTCGCGCTGTTTTCACTGTCCCGGCTCTCTCTCCTCTCGCGCTGTTTTCACTGTCCCGGCTCTCTCTCCACTCGCGCTGTTTTCACTGTCCCGGCTCTCTCTCCACTCGCGCTGTTTTCACTGTCCCGGCTCTCTCTCCTCTCGCGCTGTTTTCACTGTCCCGGCTCTCTCTCCACTCGCGCTGTTTTCACTGTCCCGGCTGTCTCTCCTCTCGCGCTGTTTTCACTGTGCCGGCTGTCTCTCCTCCCGCGCTGTTTTCACTGTCCTGGCTCTCTCTCCACTCGCGCTGTTTTCACTGTCCCGGCTCTCTCTCCTCTCGCGCTGTTTTCACTGTCCCGGCTGTCTCTCCTCCCGCGCTGTTTTCACTGTCCCGGCTCTCTCTCCACTCCCGAGCTGTTTTCACTGTCCCGGCTGTCTCTCCTCCCGCGCTGTTTTCACTGTCCCGGCTGTCTCTCCTCCCGCGCTGTTCTCACTGTCCAGCTGTCTCTCCTCCCGCGCTGTTTTCACTGTCCCGGCTGTCTCTCCACTCGCGCTGTTTTCACTGTCCCGGCTGTCTCTCCTCCCGCGCTGTTTTCACTGTCCCGGCTGTCTCTCCACTCGCGCTGTTTTCACTGTCCCGGCTCTCTCTCCTCTCGCGCTGTTTTCACTGTCCCGGCTGTCTCTCCACTCGCGCTGTTTTCACTGTCCCGGCTGTCTCTCCTCCCGCGCTGTTTTCACTGTCCCGGCTGTCTCTCCTTCCGCGCTGTTTTCACTGTGCCGGCTGTCTCTCCTCCCGCGCTGTTTTCACTGTCCCGGCTGTCTCTCCTCCCGCGCTGTTTTCACTGTCCCGGGTGTCTCTCCTTCCGCGCTGTTTTCACTGTGCCGGCTGTGTCTCCTCCCGCGCTGTTTTCAATGTCCCGGCTGTCTCTCCTCCTGCACTGTTTTCACTGTCCCGGCTGTCTCTCCTCCCGCGCTGTTTTCACTGTCCCGGCTCTCTCTCCTCCCGCGCTGTTTTCACTGTCCCGGCTCTCTCTCCACTCGCGCTATTTTCACTGTCCTGGCTCACTCACCTCTCGCGCCGTTTTCACTGTCCCGGCTGTCTCTCCTCCCGCGCGGTTTTCACTGTCCCGGCTGTCTCTCCTCTCGCGCTGTTTTCACTGTCCCGGCTGTCTCGCCACTCGCGCTGTTTTCACTGTCCCGGCTGTCTCTCCTCTCGCGCTGTTTTCAATGTCCCGGCTGTCGCACCTCTCGCGCTGTTTTCACTGTCCCGGCTCTCTCTCCTCCCGCGCTGTTTTCAATGTCCCGGCTCTCTCTCCTCCCGCGCTGTTTTCACTGTCCCGGCTCTCTCTCCTCTCTCGCTGTTTTCACTGTCCCGGCTCTCTCTCCACTCGCGCCGTTTTCATTGTGCCGGCTCTATCTCCTCCCGCGCTGTTTTCACTGTCCCAGCTGTCTCTACTCCCGCGCTGTTTTCACTGTGCCGGCTCTCTCTACTCCCACGCTGTTTTCAATGTCCCGGCTCTCTCTACTCCCGCGCTGTTTTCACTGTCCCTGCTCTCTCTCCTCTCTCGCTGTTTTCACTGTCCCGGCTCTCTCTCCACTCGCGCCGTTTTCATTGTGCCGGCTCTCTCTCCTCCCGCGCTGTTTTCAATGTCCCGGCTGTCTCTCATCCCGCGCTGTTTTCATTGTCCCGGCTGTCTCCCCACTCGCGCTGTTTTCACTGTCCCGGCTCTCTCTCCTCCCGAGCTGTTTTCAATGTCCCGGCTCTCTCTCCACTCGCGCTGTTTTCACTGTCCCGGCTGTCTCTCCTTCCGCGCTGTTTTCACTGTGCCGGCTGTCTCTCCTCCCGCGCTGTTTTCACTGTCCCGGCTGTCTCTCCTCCCGCGCTGTTTTCAATGTCCCGGCTGTCTCTCCTCCCGCACTGTTTTCACTGTCCCGGCTGTCTCTCCTCCCGCGCTGTTTTCACTGTCCCGGCTCTCTCTCCTCCCGCGCTGTTTTCACTGTCCCGGCTGTCTCTCCTCTCGCGCTGTTTTCAATGTCCCGGCTGTCGCTCCTCTCGCGCTGTTTTCAATGTCCCGGCTGTCTCTCCTCTCCCGCTGTTTTCACTGTCCCGGCTGTCTCTCCTCCCGCGCTGTTTTCACTGTCCCGGCTCTCTCTCCACTCGCGCTATTTTCACTGTCCCGGCTGTCTCTCCTCCCGCGATGTGTTCACTGTCCCGGCTGTCTCTCCTTCCGCGCTGTTTACACTGTCCCAGCTGTCTCTCCTCCCGCGCTGTTTTCACTGTGCCGGCTCTCTCTCCTCCCGCGCTGTTTTCAATGTCCCGGCTGTCTCTCCTCTCCCGCTGTTTTCACTGTCCCGGCTGTCTCTCCTCCCGCGCTGTTTTCACTGTGCCGGCTCTCCTCCCGCGCTGTTTTCACTGTCCCGGCTGTCTCTCCTCCCGCGCTGTTTTCAATGTCCCGGCTCTCTCTACTCCCGCGCTGTTTTCACTGTGCCGGCTCTATCTCCTCCCGCGCTGTTTTCACTGTCCCGGCTGTGTCTCCTCCCGCGCTGTTTTCACTGTCCCGGCTGTCTCTCCTCCCGCGCTGTTTTCACTGTCCCGGCTCTCTCTCCTCCCGCGCTGTTTTCACTGTCCCGGCTGTCCCTCCTCCCGCGCTGTTTTCACTGTGCCGGCTCTCTCTACTCCCGCGCTGTTTTCACTGTGCCGGCTCTCTCTACTCCCGCGCTGTTTTCACTGTCCCGGCTGCCTCTCCTCCCGCGCTGTTTTCACTGTGCCGGCTCTCTCTACTCCCGCGCTGTTTTCAATGTCCCGGCTCTCTCTACTCCCGCGCTGTTTTCAATGTCCCGGCTCTCTATACTCCGCGCTGTTTTCACTGTCCCTGCTCTCTCTCCTCTCTCGCTGTTTTCACTGTCCCGGCTCTCTCTCCACTCGCGCCGTTTTCATTGTGCCGGCTCTCTCTCCTCCCGCGCTGTTTTCAATGTCCCGGCTGTCTCTCCTCCCGCGCTGTTTTCACTGTGCCGGCTCTCTCTCCTCCCACGCTGTTTTCACTGTCCCGGCTGTGTCTCCTCTCGCGCTGTTGTCAATATCCCGGCTGTTTTCTATGGGCCGGCTCTCTCTCCTCCCGCGCTGTTTTCAATGTCCCGGCTCTCTCTCCACTCGCGATGTTTTCACTGTCCCGGCACTCTCCTTTCCCGCTGTTTTCACTGTCCCGGCTGTCTCTCCTCTCGCGCTGTTGTCAATATCCCGGCTGTGTCTCCTCCCGCGCTGTTTTCAATGTCCCGGCTCTCTCACTTTTCCCGCTGTTTTCACTGTCCCGGCTGTTTCTCCTCTCGCCCTGTTGTCAATATCCCGGCTGTGTCTCTTCCTGCGCTGTTTTCAATGTCCCGGCTGTCTCTCCTCTCGCGCTGTTTTCAATGTCGCGGCTGTGTCTCCTCCAGCGCTGTTTTCAATGTCCCGGCTGTCTCTCCTCTCGCGCTGTTTTCACTGTCCCGGCTGTCTCTCCTCCCGCGCTGTTTTCACTGTCCCGACTCTCTCTCCTTTCCCGCTGTTTTCACTGTCCCGGCTCTCTCTCCACCCGCTGTTTTCACTGTGCCCGCTGTCTCTCCTCCCGCGCTGTTTTCACTGTCCGGGCTCTCTCTCCTCTCGCGCTGTATTCAATGTCCCGGCTCTCTCTCCTCCCGCGCTGTTTTCACTGTCCTGGCTCTCTCTCCTCTCGCGCTGTTTTCACTGTGCCGGCTCTCTCTCCTCCCGCGCTGTTTTCAATGTCCCGGCTGTCTCTCCTCCCGCGCTGTTTTCACTGTGCCGGCTCTCTCTCCTCCCACGCTGTTTTCACTGTCCCGGCTGTGTCTCCTCTCGCGCTGTTGTCAATATCCCGGCTGTTTTCTATGGGCCGGCTCTCTCTCCTCCCGCGCTGTTTTCAATGTCCCGGCTCTCTCTCCACTCGCGATGTTTTCACTGTCCCGGCACTCTCCTTTCCCGCTGTTTTCACTGTCCCGGCTGTCTCTCCTCTCGCGCTGTTGTCAATATCCCGGCTGTGTCTCCTCCCGCGCTGTTTTCAATGTCCCGGCTCTCTCACTTTTCCCGCTGTTTTCACTGTCCCGGCTGTTTCTCCTCTCGCCCTGTTGTCAATATCCCGGCTGTGTCTCTTCCTGCGCTGTTTTCAATGTCCCGGCTGTCTCTCCACTCGCGCTGTTTTCACTGTCCCGGCTGTCTCTCCTTCCGCGCTGTTTTCACTGTGCCGGCTGTCTCTCCTCCCGCGCTGTTTTCACTGTCCCGGCTGTCTCTCCTCCCGCGCTGTTTTCAATGTCCCGGCTGTCTCTCCTCCCGCACTGTTTTCACTGTCCCGGCTGTCTCTCCTCCCGCGCTGTTTTCACTGTCCCGGCTCTCTCTCCTCCCGCGCTGTTTTCACTGTCCCGGCTGTCTCTCCTCTCGCGCTGTTTTCAATGTCCCGGCTGTCGCTCCTCTCGCGCTGTTTTCAATGTCCCGGCTGTCTCTCCTCTCCCGCTGTTTTCACTGTCCCGGCTGTCTCTCCTCCCGCGCTGTTTTCACTGTCCCGGCTCTCTCTCCACTCGCGCTATTTTCACTGTCCCGGCTGTCTCTCCTCCCGCGATGTGTTCACTGTCCCGGCTGTCTCTCCTTCCGCGCTGTTTACACTGTCCCAGCTGTCTCTCCTCCCGCGCTGTTTTCACTGTGCCGGCTCTCTCTCCTCCCGCGCTGTTTTCAATGTCCCGGCTGTCTCTCCTCTCCCGCTGTTTTCACTGTCCCGGCTGTCTCTCCTCCCGCGCTGTTTTCACTGTGCCGGCTCTCCTCCCGCGCTGTTTTCACTGTCCCGGCTGTCTCTCCTCCCGCGCTGTTTTCAATGTCCCGGCTCTCTCTACTCCCGCGCTGTTTTCACTGTGCCGGCTCTATCTCCTCCCGCGCTGTTTTCACTGTCCCGGCTGTGTCTCCTCCCGCGCTGTTTTCACTGTCCCGGCTGTCTCTCCTCCCGCGCTGTTTTCACTGTCCCGGCTCTCTCTCCTCCCGCGCTGTTTTCACTGTCCCGGCTGTCCCTCCTCCCGCGCTGTTTTCACTGTGCCGGCTCTCTCTACTCCCGCGCTGTTTTCACTGTGCCGGCTCTCTCTACTCCCGCGCTGTTTTCACTGTCCCGGCTGCCTCTCCTCCCGCGCTGTTTTCACTGTGCCGGCTCTCTCTACTCCCGCGCTGTTTTCAATGTCCCGGCTCTCTCTACTCCCGCGCTGTTTTCAATGTCCCGGCTCTCTCTACTCCGCGCTGTTTTCACTGTCCCTGCTCTCTCTCCTCTCTCGCTGTTTTCACTGTCCCGGCTCTCTCTCCACTCGCGCCGTTTTCATTGTGCCGGCTCTCTCTCCTCCCGCGCTGTTTTCAATGTCCCGGCTGTCTCTCCTCCCGCGCTGTTTTCACTGTGCCGGCTCTCTCTCCTCCCACGCTGTTTTCACTGTCCCGGCTGTGTCTCCTCTCGCGCTGTTGTCAATATCCCGGCTGTTTTCTATGGGCCGGCTCTCTCTCCTCCCGCGCTGTTTTCAATGTCCCGGCTCTCTCTCCACTCGCGATGTTTTCACTGTCCCGGCACTCTCCTTTCCCGCTGTTTTCACTGTCCCGGCTGTCTCTCCTCTCGCGCTGTTGTCAATATCCCGGCTGTGTCTCCTCCCGCGCTGTTTTCAATGTCCCGGCTCTCTCACTTTTCCCGCTGTTTTCACTGTCCCGGCTGTTTCTCCTCTCGCCCTGTTGTCAATATCCCGGCTGTGTCTCTCCTCTCGCGCTGTTTTCAATGTCGCGGCTGTGTCTCCTCCAGCGCTGTTTTCAATGTCCCGGCTGTCTCTCCTCTCGCGCTGTTTTCACTGTCCCGGCTGTCTCTCCTCCCGCGCTGTTTTCACTGTCCCGACTCTCTCTCCTTTCCCGCTGTTTTCACTGTCCCGGCTCTCTCTCCACCCGCTGTTTTCACTGTGCCCGCTGTCTCTCCTCCCGCGCTGTTTTCACTGTCCGGGCTCTCTCTCCTCTCGCGCTGTATTCAATGTCCCGGCTCTCTCTCCTCCCGCGCTGTTTTCACTGTCCTGGCTCTCTCTCCTCTCGCGCTGTTTTCACTGTGCCGGCTGTCTCTACTCCCGCGCTGTTTTCAATGTCCCGGCTGTCTCTCCTCTCGCGCTGTTTTCAATGTCGCGGCTGTGTCTCTTCCAGCGCTGTTTTCAATGTCCCGGCTGTCTCTCCTCTCGCGCTGTTTTCACTGTCCCGGCTGTCTCTCCTCCCGCGCTGTTTTCACTGTCCTGGCTCTCTCTCCTCCCGCGCTGTTTTCACTGTCCGGGCTCTCTCTCCTCTCGCGCTGTATTCAATGTCCCGGCTGTCTCTCCTCTCGCGCTGTTTTCACTGTTCCGGCTCTCTCTCCTCACGCGCTGTTTTCACTCTCCCGGCTCTCTCTCCTCCCGCGCTGTTTTCTCTGTCCCGGCTGTCTCTCCACTCGCGCTGTTTTCACTGTCCAGGCTCTCTCTCCACTCGCGCTGTTTTCACTGTCTCGGCTGTCTCTCCTCTCGCTCTGTTCTCACTGTCCCGGCTGTGTCTCCTCCCGCGCTGTTTTCACTGTCCCGGCTGTCGCTCCTCTCGCGCTGTTTTCACTGTCCCGGCTGTCTCTCCTCCCGCGATGTGTTCACTGTCCCGGCTGTCTCTCCTCCCGCGCTGTTTTCACTGTCCCGGCTGTCTCTCCTCCCGCGCTGTTTTCGCTGTCCTGGCTGTCCCTCCTCCTCTCTACTCCCGCGCTGTTTTCACTGTGCCGGCTCTCTCTACTCCCGCGCTGTTTTCACTGTGCCGGCTCTCTCTACTCCCGCGCTGTTTTCACTGTCCCGGCTGCCTCTCCTCCCGCGCTGTTTTCACTGTGCCGGCTCTCTCTACTCCCGCGCTGTTTTCAATGTCCCGGCTCTCTCTACTCCCGCGCTGTTTTCAATGTCCCGGCTCTCTCTACTCCCGCGCTGTTTTCACTGTCCCTGCTCTCTCTCCTCTCTCGCTGTTTTCACTGTCCCGGCTCTCTCTCCACTCGCGCCGTTTTCATTGTGCCGGCTCTCTCTCCTCCCGCGCTGTTTTCAATGTCCCGGCTGTCTCTCCTCCCGCGCTGTTTTCACTGTGCCGGCTCTCTCTCCTCCCGCGCTGTTTTCACTGTCCCGGCTGTGTCTCCTCCCGCGCTGTTTTCTATGGGCCGGCTCTCTCTCCTCCCGCGCTGTTTTCAATGTCCCGGCTCTCTCTCCACTCGCGATGTTTTCACTGTCCCGGCACTCTCCTTTCCCGCTGTTTTCACTGTCCCGGCTGTCTCTCCTCTCGCGCTGTTGTCAATATCCCGGCTGTGTTTCCTCCCGCGCTGTTTTCAATGTCCCGGCTCTCTCACTTTTCCCGCTGTTTTCACTGTCCCGGCTGTTTCTCCTCTCGCCCTGTTGTCAATATCCCCGCTGTCTCTCCTCCCGCGCTGTTTTCAATGTCCCGGCTGTCTCTCCTCTCGCGCTGTTTTCACTGTGCCGGCTGTCTCTCCTCTCGCGCTGTATTCAATGTCGCGGCTGTGTCTCTTCCAGCGCTGTTTTCAATGTCCCGGCTGTCTCTCCTCTCGCGCTGTTTTCACTGTCCCGGCTGTCTCTCCTCTCGCGCTGTTTTCAATGTCGCGGCTGTGTCTCTTCCAGCGCTGTTTTCAATGTCCCGGCTGTCTCTCCTCTCGCGCTGTTTTCACTGTCCCGGCTGTCTCTCCTCCCGCGCTGTTTTCACTGTCCCGACTCTCTCTCCTTTCCCGCTGTTTTCACTGTCCCGGCTCTCTCTCCACCCGCGCTGTTTTCACTGTGCCCGCTGTCTCTCCTCCCGCGCTGTTTTCACTGTACGGGCTCTCTCTCCTCTCGCGCTGTATTCAATGTCCCGGCTCTCTCTCCTCCCGCGCTGTTTTCACTGTCCTGGCTCTCTCTCCTCTCGCGCTGTTTTCACTCTGCCGGCTGTCTCTACTCCCGCGCTGTTTTCAATGTCCCGGCTGTCTCTCCTCTCGCGCTGTTTTCAATGTCGCGGCTGTGTCTCTTCCAGCGCTGTTTTCAATGTCCCGGCTGTCTCTCCTCTCGCGCTGTTTTCACTGTCCCGGCTGTCTCTCCTCCCGCGCTGTTTTCACTGTCCCGACTCTCTCTCCTTTCACGCTGTTTTCACTGTCCCGGCTCTCTCTCCACCCGCGCTGTTTTCACTGTGCCCGCTGTCTCTCCTCCCGCGCTGTTTTCACTGTCCGGGCTCTCTCTCCTCTCGCGCTGTATTCAATGTCCCGGCTCTCTCTCCTCCCGCGCTGTTTTCACTGTCCTGGCTCTCTCTCCTCCCGCGCTGTTTTCACTGTCCGGGCTCTCTCTCCTCTCGCGCTGTATTCAATGTCCCGGCTGTCTCTCCTCTCGCGCTGTTTTCACTGTTCCGGCTCTCTCTCCTCCCGCGCTGTTTTCACTCTCCCGGCTCTCTCTCCTCCCGCGCTGTTTTCACTGTCCTGGCTCTCTCTCCTCCCGCGCTGTTTTCTCTGTCCCGGCTGTCTCTCCACTCGCGCTGTTTTCACTGTCCCGGCTCTCTCTCCACTCGCGCTGTTTTCACTGTCCCGGCTGTCTCTCCTCTCGCTCTGTTCTCACTGTCCCGGCTGTGTCTCCTCCCGCGCTGTTTTCACTGTCCCAGCTGTCTCTCCTCCCGAGCTGTTTTCACTGTCCTGGCTCTCTCTCCTCCCGCGCTGTTTTCTCTGTCCCGGCTGTCTCTCCACTCGCGCTGTTTTCACTGTCCCGGCTCTCTCTCCACTCGCGCTGTTTTCACTGTCCCGGCTGTCTCTCCTCTCGCGCTGTTCTCACTGTCCCGACTCTCTCTCCACTCGCGCTGTTTTCACTGTCCCAGCTGTCTCTCCTCCCGAGCTGTTTTCACTGTCCCGGCTCTCTCTCCTCCCGCGCTGTTTTCAATGTCCCGGCTCTCTCTCCTCCCGCGCTGTTTTCAATGTGCCGGCTCTCTCTCCTCCCGCGCTGTTTTCACTCTCCCGGCTCTCTCTCCTCCCGCGCTGTTTTCAATGTCCCGGCTCTCTCTCCTGCCGCGCTGTTTTCACTGTCCCGGCTCTCTCTACTCCCGCGCTGTTTTCACTGTGCCGGCTCTCTCTACTCCCGCGCTGTTTTCACTGTGCCGGCTCTCTCTACTCCCACGCTGTTTTCAATGTCCCGGCTCTCTCTACTCCCGCGTGGTTTTCAATGTCCCGGCTCTCTCTCCTCCCGCGCTGTTTTCACTGTCCCTGCTCTCTCTCCTCTCTCGCTGTTTTCACTGTCCCGGCTGTCTCTCCTCTCGCGCTGTTCTCACTGTCCCGGCTGTCTCTCCTCCCGCGCTGTTTTCAATGTCCCGGCTCTCTCTCCTCCCGCGCTGTTTTCACTGTCCCTGCTCTCTCTCCTCTCTCGCTGTTTTCACTGTCCCGGCTGTCTCTCCTCTCGCGCTGTTTTCACTGTCCCGGCTGTCTCTCCTCCCGCGCTGTTCTCACTGTCCCGGCTGTCTCTCCTCTCGCGCTGTTTTCACTGTCCCGGCTCTCTCTCCTCTCTCGCTGTTTTCACTGTCCCGGCTCTCTCTCCACTCGCGCCGTTTTCATTGTGCCGGCTCTATCTCCTCCCGCGCTGTTTTCACTGTCCCGGCTGTCTCTACTCCCGCGCTGTTTTCACTGTGCCGGCTCTCCCTACTCCCACGCTGTTTTCAATGTCCCGGCTCTCTCTACTCCCGCGCTGTTTTCACTGTCCCTGCTCTCTCTCCTCTCTCGCTGTTTTCACTGTCCCGGCTCTCTCTCCACTCGCGCCGTTTTCATTGTGCCGGCTCTCTCTCCTCCCGCGCTGTTTTCAATGTCCCGGCTGTCTCTCCTCCCGCGCTGTTTTCATTGTCCCGGCTGTCTCCCCACTCGCGCTGTTTTCACTGTCCCGGCTCTCTCTCCTCCCGAGCTGTTTTCAATGTCCCGGCTCTCTCTCCACTCGCGCTGTTTTCACTGTCCCGGCTGTCTCTCCTTCCGCGCTGTTTTCACTGTCCCGGCTGTCTCTCCTCCCGCGCTGTTTTCAATGTCCCGGCTGTCTCTCCTCCCGCACTGTTTTCACTGTCCCGGCTGTCTCTCCTCCCGCGCTGTTTTCACTGTCCCGGCTCTCTCTCCTCCCGCGCTGTTTTCACTGTCCCGGCTGTCTCTCCTCTCGCGCTGTTTTCAATGTCCCGGCTGTCGCTCCTCTCGCGCTGTTTTCAATGTCCCGGCTGTCTCTCCTCTCCCGCTGTTTTCACTGTCCCGGCTGTCTCTCCTCCCGCGCTGTTTTCACTGTCCCGGCTCTCTCTCCACTCGCGCTATTTTCACTGTCCCGGCTGTCTCTCCTCCCGCGATGTGTTCACTGTCCCGGCTGTCTCTCCTTCCGCGCTGTTTACACTGTCCCAGCTGTCTCTCCTCCCGCGCTGTTTTCACTGTGCCGGCTCTCTCTCCTCCCGCGCTGTTTTCAATGTCCCGGCTGTCTCTCCTCTCCCGCTGTTTTCACTGTCCCGGCTGTCTCTCCTCCCGCGCTGTTTTCACTGTGCCGGCTCTCCTACCGCGCTGTTTTCACTGTCCCGGCTGTCTCTCCTCCCGCGCTGTTTTCAATGTCCCGGCTCTCTCTACTCCCGCGCAGTTTTCACTGTGCCGGCTCTATCTCCTCCCGCGCTGTTTTCACTGTCCCGGCTGTGTCTCCTCCCGCGCTGTTTTCACTGTCCCGGCTGTCTCTCCTCCCGCGCTGTTTTCACTGTCCCGGCTCTCTCTCCTCCCGCGCTGTTTTCACTGTCCCGGCTGTCCCTCCTCCCGCGCTGTTTTCACTGTGCCGGCTCTCTCTACTCCCGCGCTGTTTTCACTGTGCCGGCTCTCTCTACTCCCGCGCTGTTTTCACTGTCCCGGCTGCCTCTCCTCCCGCGCTGTTTTCACTGTGCCGGCTCTCTCTACTCCCGCGCTGTTTTCAATGTCCCGGCTCTCTCTACTCCCGCGCTGTTTTCAATGTCCCGGCTCTCTCTACTCCGCGCTGTTTTCACTGTCCCTGCTCTCTCTCCTCTCTCGCTGTTTTCACTGTCCCGGCTCTCTCTCCACTCGCGCCGTTTTCATTGTGCCGGCTCTCTCTCCTCCCGCGCTGTTTTCAATGTCCCGGCTGTCTCTCCTCCCGCGCTGTTTTCACTGTGCCGGCTCTCTCTCCTCCCGCGCTGTTTTCACTGTCCCGGCTGTGTCTCCTCTCGCGCTGTTGTCAATATCCCGGCTGTTTTCTATGGGCCGGCTCTCTCTCCTCACGCGCTGTTTTCAATGTCCCGGCTCTCTCTCCACTCGCGATGTTTTCACTGTCCCGGCACTCTCCTTTCCCGCTGTTTTCACTGTCCCGGCTGTCTCTCCTCTCGCGCTGTTGTCAATATCCCGGCTGTGTCTCCTCCCGCGCTGTTTTCAATGTCCCGGCTCTCTCACTTTTCCCGCTGTTTTCACTGTCCCGGCTGTTTCTCCTCTCGCCCTGTTGTCAATATCCCGGCTGTGTCTCTTCCTGCGCTGTTTTCAATGTCCCGGCTGTCTCTCCTCTCGCGCTGTTTTCACTGTGCCGGCTGTCTCTACTCCCGCGCTGTTTTCAATGTCCCGGCTGTCTCTCCTCTCGCGCTGTTTTCAATGTCGCGGCTGTGTCTCCTCCAGCGCTGTTTTCAATGTCCCGGCTGTCTCTCCTCTCGCGCTGTTTTCACTGTCCCGGCTGTCTCTCCTCCCGCGCTGTTTTCACTGTCCCGACTCTCTCTCCTTTCCCGCTGTTTTCACTGTCCCGGCTCTCTCTCCACCCGCTGTTTTCACTGTGCCCGCTGTCTCTCCTCCCGCGCTGTTTTCACTGTCCGGGCTCTCTCTCCTCTCGCGCTGTATTCAATGTCCCGGCTCTCTCTCCTCCCGCGCTGTTTTCACTGTCCTGGCTCTCTCTCCTCTCGCGCTGTTTTCACTGTGCCGGCTGTCTCTACTCCCGCGCTGTTTTCAATGTCCCGGCTGTCTCTCCTCTCGCGCTGTTTTCAATGTCGCGGCTGTGTCTCTTCCAGCGCTGTTTTCAATGTCCCGGCTGTCTCTCCTCCCGCGCTGTTTTCACTGTCCTGGCTCTCTCTCCTCCCGCGCTGTTTTCACTGTCCGGGCTCTCTCTCCTCTCGCGCTGTATTCAATGTCCCGGCTGTCTCTCCTCTCGCGCTGTTTTCACTGTTCCGGCTCTCTCTCCTCACGCGCTGTTTTCACTCTCCCGGCTCTCTCTCCTCCCGCGCTGTTTTCTCTGTCCCGGCTGTCTCTCCACTCGCGCTGTTTTCACTGTCCCGGCTCTCTCTCCACTCGCGCTGTTTTCACTGTCCCGGCTGTCTCTCCTCTCGCTCTGTTCTCACTGTCCCGGCTGTGTCTCCTCCCGCGCTGTTTTCACTGTCCCGGCTGTCGCTCCTCTCGCGCTGTTTTCACTGTCCCGGCTGTCTCTCCTCCCGCGATGTGTTCACTGTCCCGGCTGTCTCTCCTCCCGCGCTGTTTTCACTGTCCCGGCTGTCTCTCCTCCCGCGCTGTTTTCGCTGTCCTGGCTGTCCCTCCTCCTCTCTACTCCCGCGCTGTTTTCACTGTGCCGGCTCTCTCTACTCCCGCGCTGTTTTCACTGTGCCGGCTCTCTCTACTCCCGCGCTGTTTTCACTGTCCCGGCTGCCTCTCCTCCCGCGCTGTTTTCACTGTGCCGGCTCTCTCTACTCCCGCGCTGTTTTCAATGTCCCGGCTCTCTCTACTCCCGCGCTGTTTTCAATGTCCCGGCTCTCTCTACTCCCGCGCTGTTTTCACTGTCCCTGCTCTCTCTCCTCTCTCGCTGTTTTCACTGTCCCGGCTCTCTCTCCACTCGCGCCGTTTTCATTGTGCCGGCTCTCTCTCCTCCCGCGCTGTTTTCAATGTCCCGGCTCTCTCTCCTCCCGCGCTGTTTTCACTGTCCCGGCTGTGTCTCCTCCCGCGCTGTTTTCTATGGGCCGGCTCTCTCTCCTCCCGCGCTGTTTTCAATGTCCCGGCTCTCTCTCCACTCGCGATGTTTTCACTGTCCCGGCACTCTCCTTTCCCGCTGTTTTCACTGTCCCGGCTGTGTCTCCTCCCGCGCTGTTTTCAATGTCCCGGCTGTCTCTCCTCCCGCGCTGTTTTCAATGTCCCGGCTCTCTCACTTTTCCCGCTGTTTTCACTGTCCCGGCTGTTTCTCCTCTCGCCCTGTTGTCAATATCCCCGCTGTCTCTCCTCCCGCGCTGTTTTCAATGTCCCGGCTGTCTCTCCTCTCGCGCTGTTTTCACTGTGCCGGCTGTCTCTACTCCCGCGCTGTTTTCAATGTCCCGGCTGTCTCTCCTCTCGCGCTGTTTTCAATGTCGCGGCTGTGTCTCTTCCAGCGCTGTTTTCAATGTCCCGGCTGTCTCTCCTCTCGCGCTGTTTTCACTGTCCCGGCTGTCTCTCCTCCCGCGCTGTTTTCACTATCCCGACTCTCTCTCCTTTCCCGCTGTTTTCACTGTCCCGGCCCTCTCTCCACCCGCGCTGTTTTCACTGTGCCCGCTGTCTCTCCTCCCGCGCTGTTTTCACTGTACGGGCTCTCTCTCCTCTCGCGCTGTATTCAATGTCCCGGCTCTCACTCCTCCCGCGCTGTTTTCACTGTCCTGGCTCTCTCTCCTCTCGCGCTGTTTTCACTCTGCCGGCTTTCTCTACTCCCGCGCTGTTTTCAATGTCCCGGCTGTCTCTCCTCTCGCGCTGTTTTCAATGTCGCGGCTGTGTCTCTTCCAGCGCTGTTTTCAATGTCCCGGCTGTCTCTCCTCTCGCTCTGTTTTCACTGTCCCGGCTGTCTCTCCTCCCGCGCTGTTTTCACTGTCCCGACTCTCTCTCCTTTCCCGCTGTTTTCACTGTCCCGGCTCTCTCTCCACCCGCGCTGTTTTCACTGTGCCCGCTGTCTCTCCTCCCGCGCTGTTTTCACTGTCCGGGCTCTCTCTCCTCTCGCGCTGTATTCAATGTCCCGGCTCTCTCTCCTCCCGCGCTGTTTTCACTGTCCTGGCTCTCTCTCCTCCCGCGCTGTTTTCACTGTCCGGGCTCTCTCTCCTCTCGCGCTGTATTCAATGTCCCGGCTGTCTCTCCTCTCGCGCTGTTTTCACTGTTCCGGCTCTCTCTCCTCCCGCGCTGTTTTCACTCTCCCGGCTCTCTCTCCTCCCGCGCTGTTTTCACTGTCCTGGCTCTCTCTCCTCCCGCGCTGTTTTCTCTGTCCCGGCTGTCTCTCCACTCGCGCTGTTTTCACTGTCCCGGCTCTCTCTCCACTCGCGCTGTTTTCACTGTCCCGGCTGTCTCTCCTCTCGCTCTGTTCTCACTGTCCCGGCTGTGTCTCCTCCTGCGCTGTTTTCACTGTCCCAGCTCTCTCTCCTCCCGCGCTGTTTTCACTCTCCCGGCTCTCTCTCCTCCCGCGCTGTTTTCACTGTCCTGGCTCTCTCTCCTCCCGCGCTGTTTTCTCTGTCCCGGCTGTCTCTCCACTCGCGCTGTTTTCACTGTCCCGGCTCTCTCTCCACTCGCGCTGTTTTCACTGTCCCGGCTGTCTCTCCTCTCGCTCTGTTCTCACTGTCCCGGCTGTGTCTCCTCCTGCGCTGTTTTCACTGTCCCAGCTGTCTCTCCTCCCGAGCTGTTTTCACTGTCCTGGCTCTCTCTCCTCCCGCGCTGTTTTCTCTGTCCCGGCTGTCTCTCCACTCGCGCTGTTTTCACTGTCCCGGCTCTCTCTCCACTCGCGCTGTTTTCACTGTCCCGGCTGTCTCTCCTCTCGCGCTGTTCTCACTGTCCCGGCTCTCTCTCCACTCGCGCTGTTTTCACTGTCCCAGCTGTCTCTCCTCCCGAGCTGTTTTCACTGTCCCGGCTGTCTCTCCTCCCGCGATGTTTTCACTGTCCCGGCTGTCTCTCCTCTCGCGCTGTTTTCACTGTCCTGGCTCTCTCTCCTCCCGCGCTGTTTTCAATGTCCCGGCTCTCTCTCCTCCCGCGCTGTTTTCAATGTGCCGGCTCTCTCTCCTCCCGCGCTGTTTTCACTCTCCCGGCTCTCTCTCCTCCCGCGCTGTTTTCAATGTCCCGGCTCTCTCTCCTGCCGCGCTGTTTTCACTGTCCCGGCTCTCTCTACTCCCGCGCTGTTTTCACTGTGCCGGCTCTCTCTACTCCCGCGCTGTTTTCACTGTGCCGGCTCTCTCTACTCCCACGCTGTTTTCAATGTCCCGGCTCTCTCTACTCCCGCGTGGTTTTCAATGTCCCGGCTCTCTCTCCTCCCGCGCTGTTTTCACTGTCCCTGCTCTCTCTCCTCTCTCGCTGTTTTCACTGTCCCGGCTGTCTCTCCTCTCGCGCTGTTCTCACTGTCCCGGCTGTCTCTCCTCCCGCGCTGTTCTCACTGTCCCGGCTGTCTCTCCTCTCGCGCTGTTTTCACTGTCCCGGCTGTCTCTCCACTCGCGCTGTTTTCACTGTCCCGGCTGTCTCTCCTCCCGCGATGTTTTCACTGTCCCGGCTCACTCTCCTCTCGCGCTGTTTTCACTGTCCCGGCTCTCTCTCCTCCCGCGCTGTTTTCACTGTCCCGGCTGTCTCTCCACTCGCGCTGTTTTCACTGTCCCGGCTCTCTCTCCACTCGCGCTGTTTTCACTGTCCCGGCTGTCTCTCCTCCCGCGATGTTTTCACTGTCCCGGCTGTCTCTCCTCCCGCGCTGTTTTCACTGTCCCGGCTGTCTCTCCTTCCGCGCTGTTTTCACTGTGCCGGCTGTCTCTACTCCCGCGCTGTTTTCAATGTCCCGGCTCTCTCTCCTCCCGCGCTGTTTTCACTGTCCCGGCTGTCTCTCCTCTCCCGCTGTTTTCACTGTCCCGGCTGTCTCTCCTCCTGCGCTGTTTTCACTGTCCCGGCTGTTTCTCCTCCCGAGCTGTTTTCACTGTCCCTGCTCTCTCTCCACTCGCGCTGTTTTCACTGTCCCGGCTGTCTCTCCTCTCCCGCTGTTTTCACTGTCCCGGCTCTCTCTCCACTCGCGCCGTTTTCATTGTGCCGGCTCTCTCTCCTCCCGCGCTGTTTTCACTGTCCCGGCTGTGTCTCCTCCCGCGCTGTTTTCTATGGGCCGGCTCTCTCTCCTCCCGCGCTGTTTTCAATGTCCCGGCTCTCTCTCCACTCGCGATGTTTTCACTGTCCCGGCACTCTCCTTTCCCGCTGTTTTCACTGTCCCGGCTGTCTCTCCTCTCGCGCTGTTGTCAATATCCAGGCTGTGTATCCTCCCGCGCTGTTTTCAATGTCCCGGCTCTCTCACTTTTCCCGCTGTTTTCACTGTCCCGGCTGTTTCTCCTCTCGCCCTGTTGTCAATATCCCGGCTGTGTCTCTTCCTGCGCTGTTTTCAATGTCCCGGCTGTCTCTCCTCTCGCGCTGTTTTACTGTGCCGGCTGTCTCTACTCCCGCGCTGTTTTCAATGTCCCGGCTGTCTCTCCTCTCGCGCTGTTTTCAATGTCGCGGCTGTGTCTCTTCCAGCGCTGTTTTCAATGTCCCGGCTGTCTCTCCTCTCGCGCTGTTTTCACTGTCCCGGCTGTCTCTCCTCCCGCGCTGTTTTCACTGTCCCGACTCTCTCTCCTTTCCCGCTGTTTTCACTGTCCCGGCCCTCTCTCCACCCGCGCTGTTTTCACTGTGCCCGCTGTCTCTCCTCCCGCGCTGTTTTCACTGTCCGGGCTCTCTCTCCTCTCGCGCTGTATTCAATGTCCCGGCTCTCTCTCCTCCCGCGCTGTTTTCACTGTCCTGGCTCTCTCTCCTCTCGCGCTGTTTTCACTGTGCCGGCTGTCTCTACTCCCGCGCTGTTTTCACTGTCCCGGCTCTCTCTCCTCCCGCGCTGTTTTCAATGTCCCGGCTCTCTCTCCTCCCGCGCTGTTTTCAATGTGCCGGCTCTCTCTCCTCCCGCGCTGTTTTCACTCTCCCGGCTCTCTCTCCTCCCGCGCTGTTTTCAATGTCCCGGCTCTCTCTCCTGCCGCGCTGTTTTCACTGTCCCGGCTCTCTCTACTCCCGCGCTGTTTTCACTGTGCCGGCTCTCTCTACTCCCGCGCTGTTTTCACTGTGCCGGCTCTCTCTACTCCCACGCTGTTTTCAATGTCCCGGCTCTCTCTACTCCCGCGTGGTTTTCAATGTCCCGGCTCTCTCTCCTCCCGCGCTGTTTTCACTGTCCCTGCTCTCTCTCCTCTCTCGCTGTTTTCACTGTCCCGGCTGTCTCTCCTCTCGCGCTGTTCTCACTGTCCCGGCTGTCTCTCCTCCCGCGCTGTTCTCACTGTCCCGGCTGTCTCTCCTCTCGCGCTGTTTTCACTGTCCCGGGTTGTCTCTCCACTCGCGCTGTTTTCACTGTCCCGGCTGTCTCTCCTCCCGCGATGTTTTCACTGTCCCGGCTCACTCTCCTCTCGCGCTGTTTTCACTGTCCCGGCTCTCTCTCCTCCCGCGCTGTTTTCACTGTCCCGGCTGTCTCTCCACTCGCGCTGTTTTCACTGTCCCGGCTCTCTCTCCACTCGCGCTGTTTTCACTGTCCCGGCTGTCTCTCCTCCCGCGATGTTTTCACTGTCCCGGCTCACTCTCCTCTCGCGCTGTTTTCACTGTCCCGGCTCACTCTCCTCTCGCGCTGTTTTCACTGTGCCGGCTCTCTCTCCTCCCGCGGTACTGTCCCGGCTGTCTCTCCTCCCGCGCTGTTTTCACTGTCCCGGCTGTCTCTCCTTCCGCGCTGTTTTCACTGTGCCGGCTGTCTCTACTCCCGTGCTGTTTTCAATGTCCCGGCTCTCTCTCCTCCCGCGCTGTTTTCACTGTCCCGGCTGTCTCTCCTCTCCCGCTGTTTTCACTTTCCCGGCTGTCTCTCCTCTCCCGCTGTTTTCACTGTCCCGGCTGTTTCTCCTCCCGAGCTGTTTTCACTGTCCCTGCTCTCTCTCCACTCGCGCTGTTTTCACTGTCCCGGCTGTCTCTCCTCTCCCGCTGTTTTCACTGTCCCGGCTCTCTCTCCACTCGCGCCGTTTTCATTGTGCCGGCTCTCTCTCCTCCCGCGCTGTTTTCACTGTCCCGGCTGTGTCTCCTCCCGCGCTGTTTTCTATGGGCCGGCTCTCTCTCCTCCCGCGCTGTTTTCAATGTCCCGGCTCTCTCTCCACTCGCGATGTTTTCACTGTCCCGGCACTCTCCTTTCCCGCTGTTTTCACTGTCCCGGCTGTCTCTCCTCTCGCGCTGTTGTCAATATCCCGGCTGTGTCTCCTCCCGCGCTGTTTTCAATGTCCCGGCTCTCTCACTTTTCCCGCTGTTTTCACTGTCCCGGCTGTTTCTCCTCTCGCCCTGTTGTCAATATCCCGGCTGTGTCTCTTCCTGCGCTGTTTTCAATGTCCCGGCTGTCTCTCCTCTCGCGCTGTTTTACTGTGCCGGCTGTCTCTACTCCCGCGCTGTTTTCAATGTCCCGGCTGTCTCTCCTCTCGCGCTGTTTTCAATGTCGCGGCTGTGTCTCTTCCAGCGCTGTTTTCAATGTCCCGGCTGTCTCTCCTCTCGCGCTGTTTTCACTGTCCCGGCTGTCTCTCCTCCCGCGCTGTTTTCACTGTCCCGACTCTCTCTCCTTTCCCGCTGTTTTCACTGTCCCGGCCCTCTCTCCACCCGCGCTGTTTTCACTGTGCCCGCTGTCTCTCCTCCCGCGCTGTTTTCACTGTCCGGGCTCTCTCTCCTCTCGCGCTGTATTCAATGTCCCGGCTCTCTCTCCTCCCGCGCTGTTTTCACTGTCCTGGCTCTCTCTCCTCTCGCGCTGTTTTCACTGTGCCGGCTGTCTCTACTCCCGCGCTGTTTTCAATGTCCCGGCTGTCTCTCCTCTCGCGCTGTTTTCAATGTCGCGGCTGTGTCTCTTCCAGCGCTGTTTTCAATGTCCCGGCTGTCTCTCCTCTCGCGCTGTTTTCACTGTCCCGGCTGTCTCTCCTCCCGCGCTGTTTTCACTGTCCCGACTCTCTCTCCTTTCCCGCTGTTTTCACTGTCCCGGCTCTCTCTCCACCCGCGCTGTTTTCACTTTGCCCGCTCTCTCTCCTCCCGCGCTGTTTTCACTGTCCGGGCTCTCTCTCCTCTCGCGCTGTATTCAATGTCCCGGCTGTCTCTCCTCTCCCGCTGTTTTCACTGTCCCGGCTGTTACTCCTCCCGAGCTGTTTTCACTGTCCCTGCTCTCTCTCCACTCGCGCTGTTTTCACTGTCCCGGCTGTCTCTCCTCTCCCGCTGTTTTCACTGTCCCGGCTCTCTCTCCACTCGCGCCGTTTTCATTGTGCCGGCTCTCTCTCCTCCCGCGCTGTTTTCACTGTCCCGGCTGTGTCTCCTCCCGCGCTGTTTTCTATGGGCCGGCTCTCTCTCCTCCCGCGCTGTTTTCAATGTCCCGGCTCTCTCTCCACTCGCGATGTTTTCACTGTCCCGGCACTCTCCTTTCCCGCTGTTTTCACTGTCCCGGCTGTCTCTCCTCTCGCGCTGTTGTCAATATCCCGGCTGTGTCTCCTCCCGCGCTGTTTTCAATGTCCCGGCTCTCTCACTTTTCCCGCTGTTTTCACTGTCCCGGCTGTTTCTCCTCTCGCCCTGTTGTCAATATCCCGGCTGTGTCTCTTCCTGCGCTGTTTTCAATGTCCCGGCTGTCTCTCCTCTCGCGCTGTTTTACTGTGCCGGCTGTCTCTACTCCCGCGCTGTTTTCAATGTCCCGGCTGTCTCTCCTCTCGCGCTGTTTTCAATGTCGCGGCTGTGTCTCTTCCAGCGCTGTTTTCAATGTCCCGGCTGTCTCTCCTCTCGCGCTGTTTTCACTGTCCCGGCTGTCTCTCCTCCCGCGCTGTTTTCACTGTCCCGACTCTCTCTCCTTTCCCGCTGTTTTCACTGTCCCGGCCCTCTCTCCACCCGCGCTGTTTTCACTGTGCCCGCTGTCTCTCCTCCCGCGCTGTTTTCACTGTCCGGGCTCTCTCTCCTCTCGCGCTGTATTCAATGTCCCGGCTCTCTCTCCTCCCGCGCTGTTTTCACTGTCCTGGCTCTCTCTCCTCTCGCGCTGTTTTCACTGTGCCGGCTGTCTCTACTCCCGCGCTGTTTTCAATGTCCCGGCTGTCTCTCCTCTCGCGCTGTTTTCAATGTCGCGGCTGTGTCTCTTCCAGCGCTGTTTTCAATGTCCCGGCTGTCTCTCCTCTCGCGCTGTTTTCACTGTCCCGGCTGTCTCTCCTCCCGCGCTGTTTTCACTGTCCCGACTCTCTCTCCTTTCCCGCTGTTTTCACTGTCCCGGCTCTCTCTCCACCCGCGCTGTTTTCACTTTGCCCGCTCTCTCTCCTCCCGCGCTGTTTTCACTGTCCGGGCTCTCTCTCCTCTCGCGCTGTATTCAATGTCCCGGCTGTCTCTCCTCTCGCGCTGTTTTCACTGTTCCGGCTCTCTCTCCTCCCGCGCTGTTTTCACTCTCCCGGCTCTCTCTCCTCCCGCGCTGTTTTCTCTGTCCCGGCTGTCTCTCCACTCGCGCTGTTTTCACTGTCCCGGCTCTCTCTCCACTCGCGCTGTTTTCACTGTCCCGGCTGTCTCTCCTCTCGCTCTGTTCTCACTGTCCCGGCTGTGTCTCCTCCCGCGCTGTTTTCACTGTCCCGGCTGTCGCTCCTCTCGCTCTGTTCTCACTGTCCCGGCTGTGTCTCCTCCCGCGCTGTTTTCACTGTCCCGGCTGTCGCTCCTCTCGCGCTGTTTTCAATGTCCCGGCTGTCTCTCCTCTCGCGCTGTTTTCAATGTCGCGGCTGTGTCTCTTCCAGCGCTGTTTTCAATGTCCCGGCTGTCTCTCCTCTCGCGCTGTTTTCACTGTCCCGGCTGTCTCTCCTCCCGCGCTGTTTTCACTGTCCCGACTCTCTCTCCTTTCCCGCTGTTTTCACTGTCCCGGCTCTCTCTCCACCCGCGCTGTTTTCACTTTGCCCGCTCTCTCTCCTCCCGCGCTGTTTTCACTGTCCGGGCTCTCTCTCCTCTCGCGCTGTATTCAATGTCCCGGCTGTCTCTCCTCTCGCGCTGTTTTCACTGTTCCGGCTCTCTCTCCTCCCGCGCTGTTTTCACTCTCCCGGCTCTCTCTCCTCCCGCGCTGTTTTCTCTGTCCCGGCTGTCTCTCCACTCGCGCTGTTTTCACTGTCCCGGCTCTCTCTCCACTCGCGCTGTTTTCACTGTCCCGGCTGTCTCTCCTCTCGCTCTGTTCTCACTGTCCCGGCTGTGTCTCCTCCCGCGCTGTTTTCACTGTCCCGGCTGTCGCTCCTCTCGCGCTGTTTTCACTGTCCCGGCTGTCTCTCCTCCCGCGATGTGTTCACTGTCCCGGCTGTCTCTCCTCCCGCGCTGTTTTCACTGTCCCGGCTGTCTCTCCTCCCGCGCTGTTTTCACTGTCCTGGCTGTCCCTCCTCCCGCGCTGTTTTCAATGTCCCGGCTCTCTCTCCTCCCGCGCTGTTTTCACTGTCCCGGCTCTCTCTCCTCCCGCGCTGTTTTCACTGTCCCGGCTGTCCCTCCTCCCGCGCTGTTTTCAATGTCCCGGCTCTCTCTACTCCTGCGCTGTTTTCACTGTGCCGGCTGTGTCTCCTCCCGCGCTGTTTTCAATGTCCCGGCTGTCTCTCCTCCCGCGCTGTTTTCACTGTCCCGGCTCTCTCTCCTCCCGCGCTGTTTTCACTGTCCCGGCTGTCCCTCCTCCCGCGCTGTTTTCAATGTCCCGGCTCTCTCTACTCCTGCGCTGTTTTCACTGTCCCGGCTGTGTCTCCTCCCGCGCTGTTTTCAATGTCCCGGCTCTCTCTACTCCCGCGCTGTTTTCACTGTGCCGGCTCTCTCTACTCCCGCGCTGTTTTCACTGTGCCGGCTCTCTCTACTCCCGCGCTGTTTTCACTGTCCCGGCTGGCTCTCCTCCCGCGCTGTTTTCACTGTGCCGGCTCTCTCTACTCCCGCGCTGTTTTCAATGTCCCGGCTCTCTCTACTCCCGCGCTGTTTTCAATGTCCCGGCTCTCTCTACTCCCGCGCTGTTTTCACTGTCCCTGCTCTCTCTCCTCTCTCGCTGTTTTCACTGTCCCGGCTCTCTCTCCACTCGCGCCGTTTTCACTGTGCCGGCTCTCTCTCCTCCCGCGCTGTTTTCACTGTCCCGGCTGTGTCTCCTCCCGCGCTGTTTTCTATGGGCCGGCTCTCTCTCCTCCCGCGCTGTTTTCAATGTCCCGGCTCTCTCTCCACTCGCGATGTTTTCACTGTCCCGGCACTCTCCTTTCCCGCTGTTTTCACTGTCCCGGCTGTCTCTCCTCTCGCGCTGTTGTCAATATCCCGGCTGTGTCTCCTCCCGCGCTGTTTTCAATGTCCCGGCTCTCTCACTTTTCCCGCTGTTTTCACTGTCCCGGCTGTTTCTCCTCTCGCCCTGTTGTCAATATCCCGGCTGTGTCTCTTCCAGCGCTGTTTTCAATGTCCCGGCTGTCTCTCCTCTCGCGCTGTTTTCAATGTCGCGGCTGTGTCTCTTCCAGCGCTGTTTTCAATGTCCCGGCTGTCTCTCCTCTCGCGCTGTTTTCACTGTCCCGGCTGTCTCTCCTCCCGCGCTGTTTTCACTGTCCCGACTCTCTCTCCTTTCCCGATGTTTTCACTGTCCCGGCTCTCTCTCCACCCGCGCTGTTTTCACTGTGCCCGCTGTCTCTCCTCCCGCGCTGTTTTCACTGTCCGGGCTCTCTCTCCTCTCGCGCTGTATTCAATGTCCCGGCTCTCTCTCCTCCCGCGCTGTTTTCACTGTCCTGGCTCTCTCTCCTCTCGCGCTGTTTTCACTGTGCCGGCTGTCTCTACTCCCGCGCTGTTTTCAATGTCCCGGCTGTCTCTCCTCTTGCGCTGTTTTCAATGTCGCGGCTGTGTCTCTTCCAGCGCTGTTTTCAATGTCCCGGCTGTCTCTCCTCTCGCGCTGTTTTCACTGTCCCGGCTGTCTCTCCTCCCGCGCTGTTTTCACTGTCCCGACTCTCTCTCCTTTCCCGCTGTTTTCACTGTCCCGGCTCTCTCTCCACCCGCGCTGTTTTCACTGTGCCCGCTGTCTCTCCTCCCGCGCTGTTTTCACTGTCCGGGCTCTCTCTCCTCTCGCGCTGTATTCAATGTCCCGGCTCTCTCTCCTCCCGCGCTGTTTTCACTGTCCTGGCTCTCTCTCCTCCCGCGCTGTTTTCACTGTCCGGGCTCTCTCTCCTCTCGCGCTGTATTCAATGTCCCGGCTGTCTCTCCTCTCGCGCTGTTTTCACTGTTCCGGCTCTCTCTCCTCCCGCGCTTTTTTCACTCTCCCGGCTCTCTCTCCTCCCGCGCTGTTTTCACTGTCCTGGCTCTCTCTCCTCCCGTGCTGTTTTCTCTGTCCCGGCTGTCTCTCCACTCGCGCTGTTTTCACTGTCCCGGCTCTCTCTCCACTCGCGCTGTTTTCACTGTCCCGGCTGTCTCTCCTCTCGCTCTGTTCTCACTGTCCCGGCTGTGTCTCCTCCCGCGCTGTTTTCACTGTCCCAGCTGTCTCTCCTCCCGAGCTGTTTTCACTGTCCTGGCTGTCTCTCCTCCCGCGCTGTTTTCTCTGTCCCGGCTGTCTCTCCACTCGCGCTGTTTTCACTGTCCCGGCTCTCTCTCCACTCGCGCTGTTTTCACTGTCCCGGCTGTCTCTCCTCTCGCGCTGTTCTCACTGTCCCGGCTCTCTCTCCACTCGCGCTGTTTACACTGTCCCAGCTGTCTCTCCTCCCGAGCTGTTTTCACTGTCCCGGCTGTCTCTCCTCCCGCGATGTTTTCACTGTCCCGGCTGTCTCTCCTCTCGCGCTGTTTTCACTGTCCCGGCTCTCTCTCCTCCCGCGCTGTTTTCAATGTCCCGGCTCTTTCTCCTCCCGCGCTGTTTTCAATGTGCCGGCTCTCTCTCCTCCCGCGCTGTTTTCACTCTCCCGGCTCTCTCTCCTCCCGCGCTGTTTTCAATGTCCCGGCTCTCTCTCCTGCCGCGCTGTTTTCACTGTCCCGGCTCTCTCTACTCCCGCGCTGTTTTCACTGTGCCGGCTCTCTCTACTCCCGCGCTGTTTTCACTGTGCCGGCTCTCTCTACTCCCACGCTGTTTTCAATGTCCCGGCTCTCTCTACTCCCGCGTGGTTTTCAATGTCCCGGCTCTCTCTCCTCCCGCGCTGTTTTCACTGTCCCTGCTCTCTCTCCTCTCTCGCTGTTTTCACTGTCCCGGCTGTCTCTCCTCTCGCGCTGTTCTCACTGTCCCGGCTGTCTCTCCTCCCGCGCTGTTCTCACTGTCCCGGCTGTCTCTCCTCTCGCGCTGTTTTCACTGTCCCGGCTGTCTCTCCACTCGCGCTGTTTTCACTGTCCCGGCTGTCTCTCCTCCCGCGATGTTTTCACTGTCCCGGCTCACTCTCCTCTCGCGCTGTTTTCACTGTCCCGGCTCTCTCTCCTCCCGCGCTGTTTTCACTGTCCCGGCTGTCTCTCCACTCGCGCTGTTTTCACTGTCCCGGCTCTCTCTCCACTCGCGCTGTTTTCACTGTCCCGGCTGTCTCTCCTCCCGCGATGTTTTCACTGTCCCGGCTCACTCTCCTCTCGCGCTGTTTTCACTGTCCCGGCTCACTCTCCTCCCGCGCTGTTTTCACTGTCCCGGCTGTCTCTCCTCCCGCGCTGTTTTCACTGTCCCGGCTGTCTCTCCTTCCGCGCTGTTTTCACTGTGCCGGCTGTCTCTACTCCCGCGCTGTTTTCAATGTCCCGGCTCTCTCTCCTCCCGCGCTGTTTTCACTGTCCCGGCTGTCTCTCCTCTCCCGCTGTTTTCACTGTCCCGGCTGTCTCTCCTCCTGCGCTGTTTTCACTGTCCCGGCTGTTTCTCCTCCCGAGCTGTTTTCACTGTCCCTGCTCTCTCTCCACTCGCGCTGTTTTCACTGTCCCGGCTGTCTCTCCTCTCCCGCTGTTTTCACTGTCCCGGCTCTCTCTCCACTCGCGCCGTTTTCATTGTGCCGGCTCTCTCTCCTCCCGCGCTGTTTTCACTGTCGCGGCTGTGTCTCCTCCCGCGCTGTTTTCTATGGGCCGGCTCTCTCTCCTCCCGCGCTGTTTTCAATGTCCCGGCTCTCTCTCCACTCGCGATGTTTTCACTGTCCCGGCACTCTCCTTTCCCGCTGTTTTCACTGTCCCGGCTGTCTCTCCTCTCGCGCTGTTGTCAATATCCCGGCTGTGTCTCCTCCCGCGCTGTTTTCAATGTCCCGGCTCTCTCACTTTTCCCGCTGTTTTCACTGTCCCGGCTGTTTCTCCTCTCGCCCTGTTGTCAATATCCCGGCTGTGTCTCTTCCTGCGCTGTTTTCAATGTCCCGGCTGTCTCTCCTCTCGCGCTGTTTTACTGTGCCGGCTGTCTCTACTCCCGCGCTGTTTTCAATGTCCCGGCTGTCTCTCCTCTCGCGCTGTTTTCAATGTCGCGGCTGTGTCTCTTCCAGCGCTGTTTTCAATGTCCCGGCTGTCTCTCCTCTCGCGCTGTTTTCACTGTCCCGGCTGTCTCTCCTCCCGCGCTGTTTTCACTGTCCCGACTCTCTCTCCTTTCCCGCTGTTTTCACTGTCCCGGCCCTCTCTCCACCCGCGCTGTTTTCACTGTGCCCGCTGTCTCTCCTCCCGCGCTGTTTTCACTGTCCGGGCTCTCTCTCCTCTCGCGCTGTATTCAATGTCCCGGCTCTCTCTCCTCCCGCGCTGTTTTCACTGTCCTGGCTCTCTCTCCTCTCGCGCTGTTTTCACTGTGCCGGCTGTCTCTACTCCCGCGCTGTTTTCAATGTCCCGGCTGTCTCTCCTCTCGCGCTGTTTTCAATGTCGCGGCTGTGTCTCTTCCAGCGCTGTTTTCACTGTCCCGGCTGTCTCTCCTCCCGCGCTGTTTTCAATGTCCCGGCTGTCTCTCCTCTCGCGCTGTTTTCAATGTCGCGGCTGTGTCTCTTCCAGCGCTGTTTTCACTGTCCCGGCTGTCTCTCCTCTCGCGCTGTTTTCAATGTCGCGGCTGTGTCTCTTCCAGCGCTGTTTTCAATGTCCCGGCTGTCTCTCCTCTCGCGCTGTTTTCAATGTCCCGGCTGTCTCTCCTCTCGCGCTGTTTTCACTGTCCCGGCTGTCTCTCCTCCCGCGCTGTTTTCACTGTCCCGACTCTCTCTCCTTTCCCGCTGTTTTCACTGTCCCGGCTCTCTCTCCACCCGCGCTGTTTTCACTGTGCCCGCTGTCTCTCCTCCCGCGTTGTTTTCACTGTCCGGGCTCTCTCTCCTCTCGCGCTGTATTCAATGTCCCGGCTCTCTCTCCTCCCGCGCTGTTTTCACTGTCCTGGCTCTCTCTCCTCCCGCGCTGTTTTCACTGTCCGGGCTCTCTCTCCTCTCGCGCTGTATTCAATGTCCCGGCTGTCTCTCCTCTCGCGCTGTTTTCACTGTTCCGGCTCTCTCTCCTCCCGCGCTGTTTTCACTCTCCCGGCTCTCTCTCCTCCCGCGCTGTTTTCACTGTCCTGGCTCTCTCTCCTCTCGCGCTGTATTCAATGTCCCGGCTGTCTCTCCTCTCGCGCTGTTTTCACTGTTCCGGCTCTCTCTCCTCCCGCGCTGTTTTCACTCTCCCGGCTCTCTCTCCTCCCGCGCTGTTTTCACTGTCCTGGCTCTCTCTCCTCCCACGCTGTTTTCTCTGTCCCGGCTGTCTCTCCACTCGCGCTGTTTTCACTGTCCCGGCTCTCTCTCCACACGCGCTGTTTTCACTGTCCCGGCTGTCTCTCCTCTCGCTCTGTTCTCACTGTCCCGGCTGTGTCTCCTCCCGCGCTGTTTTCACTGTCCCAGCTGTCTCTCCTCCCGAGCTGTTTTCACTGTCCTGGCTCTCTCTCCTCCCGCGCTGTTTTCTCTGTCCCGGCTGTCTCTCCACTCGCGCTGTTTTCACTGTCCCGGCTCTCTCTCCACTCGCGCTGTTTTCACTGTCCCGGCTGTCTCTCCTCTCGCGCTGTTCTCACTGTCCCGGCTCTCTCTCCACTCGCGCTGTTTTCACTGTCCCAGCTGTCTCTCCTCCCGAGCTGTTTTCACTGTCCCGGCTGTCTCTCCTCCCGCGATGTTTTCACTGTCCCGGCTGTCTCTCCTCTCGCGCTGTTTTCACTGTCCCGGCTCTCTCTCCTCCCGCGCTGTTTTCAATGTCCCGGCTCTCTCTCCTCCCGCGCTGTTTTCAATGTGCCGGCTCTCTCTCCTCCCGCGCTGTTTTCACTCTCCCGGCTCTCTCTCCTCCCGCGCTGTTTTCAATGTCCCGGCTCTCTCTCCTGCCGCGCTGTTTTCACTGTCCCGGCTCTCTCTACTCCCGCGCTGTTTTCACTGTGCCGGCTCTCTCTACTCCCGCGCTGTTTTCACTGTGCCGGCTCTCTCTACTCCCACGCTGTTTTCAATGTCCCGGCTCTCTCTACTCCCGCGTGGTTTTCAATGTCCCGGCTCTCTCTCCTCCCGCGCTGTTTTCACTGTCCCTGCTCTCTCTCCTCTCTCGCTGTTTTCACTGTCCCGGCTGTCTCTCCTCTCGCGCTGTTCTCACTGTCCCGGCTGTCTCTCCTCCCGCGCTGTTCTCACTGTCCCGGCTGTCTCTCCTCTCGCGCTGTTTTCACTGTCCCGGCTGTCTCTCCACTCGCGCTGTTTTCACTGTCCCGGCTGTCTCTCCTCCCGCGATGTTTTCACTGTCCCGGCTCACTCTCCTCTCGCGCTGTTTTCACTGTCCCGGCTCTCTCTCCTCCCGCGCTGTTTTCACTGTCCCGGCTGTCTCTCCACTCGCGCTGTTTTCACTGTCCCGGCTCTCTCTCCACTCGCGCTGTTTTCACTGTCCCGGCTGTCTCTCCTCCCGCGATGTTTTCACTGTCCCGGCTCACTCTCCTCTCGCGCTGTTTTCACTGTCCCGGCTCACTCTCCTCCCGCGCTGTTTTCACTGTCCCGGCTGTCTCTCCTCCCGCGCTGTTTTCACTGTCCCGGCTGTCTCTCCTTCCGCGCTGTTTTCACTGTGCCGGCTGTCTCTACTCCCGCGCTGTTTTCAATGTCCCGGCTCTCTCTCCTCCCGCGCTGTTTTCACTGTCCCGGCTGTCTCTCCTCTCCCGCTGTTTTCACTGTCCCGGCTGTCTCTCCTCCTGCGCTGTTTTCACTGTCCCGGCTGTTTCTCCTCCCGAGCTGTTTTCACTGTCCCTGCTCTCTCTCCACTCGCGCTGTTTTCACTGTCCCGGCTGTCTCTCCTCTCCCGCTGTTTTCACTGTCCCGGCTTTCTCTCCACTCGCGCCGTTTTCATTGTGCCGGCTCTCTCTCCTCCCGCGCTGTTTTCACTGTCCCGGCTGTGTCTCCTCCCGCGCTGTTTTCTATGGGCCGGCTCTCTCTCCTCCCGCGCTGTTTTCAATGTCCCGGCTCTCTCTCCACTCGCGATGTTTTCACTGTCCCGGCACTCTCCTTTCCCGCTGTTTTCACTGTCCCGGCTGTCTCTCCTCTCGCGCTGTTGTCAATATCCCGGCTGTGTCTCCTCCCGCGCTGTTTTCAATGTCCCGGCTCTCTCACTTTTCCCGCTGTTTTCACTGTCCCGGCTGTTTCTCCTCTCGCCCTGTTGTCAATATCCCGGCTGTGTCTCTTCCTGCGCTGTTTTCAATGTCCCGGCTGTCTCTCCTCTCGCGCTGTTTTCACTGTCCCGGCTGTCTCTCCTCCCGCGCTGTTTTCACTGTCCCGACTCTCTCTCCTTTCCCGCTGTTTTCACTGTCCCGGCTCTCTCTCCACCCGCGCTGTTTTCACTTTGCCCGCTCTCTCTCCTCCCGCGCTGTTTTCACTGTCCGGGCTCTCTCTCCTCTCGCGCTGTATTCAATGTCCCGGCTGTCTCTCCTCTCGCGCTGTTTTCACTGTTCCGGCTCTCTCTCCTCCCGCGCTGTTTTCACTCTCCCGGCTCTCTCTCCTCCCGCGCTGTTTTCTCTGTCCCGGCTGTCTCTCCTCTCGCGCTGTTTTCAATGTCGCGGCTGTGTCTCTTCCAGCGCTGTTTTCAATGTCCCGGCTGTCTCTCCTCTCGCGCTGTTTTCACTGTCCCGGCTGTCTCTCCTCCCGCGCTGTTTTCACTGTCCCGACTCTCTCTCCTTTCCCGATGTTTTCACTGTCCCGGCTCTCTCTCCACCCGCGCTGTTTTCACTGTGCCCGCTGTCTCTCCTCCCGCGCTGTTTTCACTGTCCGGGCTCTCTCTCCTCTCGCGCTGTATTCAATGTCCCGGCTCTCTCTCCTCCCGCGCTGTTTTCACTGTCCTGGCTCTCTCTCCTCTCGCGCTGTTTTCACTGTGCCGGCTGTCTCTACTCCCGCGCTGTTTTCAATGTCCCGGCTGTCTCTCCTCTTGCGCTGTTTTCAATGTCGCGGCTGTGTCTCTTCCAGCGCTGTTTTCAATGTCCCGGCTGTCTCTCCTCTCGCGCTGTTTTCACTGTCCCGGCTGTCTCTCCTCCCGCGCTGTTTTCACTGTCCCGACTCTCTCTCCTTTCCCGATGTTTTCACTGTCCCGGCTCTCTCTCCACCCGCGCTGTTTTCACTGTGCCCGCTGTCTCTCCTCCCGCGCTGTTTTCACTGTCCGGGCTCTCTCTCCTCTCGCGCTGTATTCAATGTCCCGGCTCTCTCTCCTCCCGCGCTGTTTTCACTGTCCTGGCTCTCTCTCCTCTCGCGCTGTTTTCACTGTGCCGGCTGTCTCTACTCCCGCGCTGTTTTCAATGTCCCGGCTGTCTCTCCTCTTGCGCTGTTTTCAATGTCGCGGCTGTGTCTCTTCCAGCGCTGTTTTCAATGTCCCGGCTGTCTCTCCTCTCGCGCTGTTTTCACTGTCCCGGCTGTCTCTCCTCCCGCGCTGTTTTCACTGTCCCGACTCTCTCTCCTTTCCCGCTGTTTTCACTGTCCCGGCTCTCTCTCCACCCGCGCTGTTTTCACTGTGCCCGCTGTCGCTCCTCCCGCGCTATTTTCACTGTCCGGGCTCTCTCTCCTCTCGCGCTGTATTCAATGTCCCGGCTCTCTCTCCTCCCGCGCTGTTTTCACTGTCCTGGCTCTCTCTCCTCCCGCGCTGTTTTCACTGTCCGGGCTCTCTCTCCTCTCGCGCTGTATTCAATGTCCCGGCTGTCTCTCCTCTCGCGCTGTTTTCACTGTTCCGGCTCTCTCTCCTCCCGCGCTGTTTTCACTCTCCCGGCTCTCTCTCCTCCCGCGCTGTTTTCACTGTCCTGGCTCTCTCTCCTCCCGTGCTGTTTTCTCTGTCCCGGCTGTCTCTCCACTCGCGCTGTTTTCACTGTCCCGGCTCTCTCTCCACTCGCGCTGTTTTCACTGTCCCGGCTGTCTCTCCTCTCGCTCTGTTCTCACTGTCCCGGCTGTGTCTCCTCCCGCGCTGTTTTCACTGTCCCAGCTGTCTCTCCTCCCGAGCTGTTTTCACTGTCCTGGCTCTCTCTCCTCCCGCGCTGTTTTCTCTGTCCCGGCTGTCTCTCCACTCGCGCTGTTTTCACTGTCCCGGCTCTCTCTCCACTCGCGCTGTTTTCACTGTCCCGGCTGTCTCTCCTCTCGCGCTGTTCTCACTGTCCCGGCTCTCTCTCCACTCGCGCTGTTTTCACTGTCCCAGCTGTCTCTCCTCCCGAGCTGTTTTCACTGTCCCGGCTGTCTCTCCTCCCGCGATGTTTTCACTGTCCCGGCTGTCTCTCCTCTCGCGCTGTTTTCACTGTCCCGGCTCTCTCTCCTCCCGCGCTGTTTTCAATGTCCCGGCTCTTTCTCCTCCCGCGCTGTTTTCAATGTGCCGGCTGTCTCTCCTCCCGCGCTGTTTTCACTCTCCCGGCTCTCTCTCCTCCCGCGCTGTTTTCAATGTCCCGGCTCTCTCTCCTGCCGCGCTGTTTTCACTGTCCCGGCTCTCTCTACTCCCGCGCTGTTTTCACTGTGCCGGCTCTCTCTACTCCCGCGCTGTTTTCACTGTGCCGGCTCTCTCTACTCCCACGCTGTTTTCAATGTCCCGGCTCTCTCTACTCCCGCGTGGTTTTCAATGTCCCGGCTCTCTCTCCTCCCGCGCTGTTTTCACTGTCCCTGCTCTCTCTCCTCTCTCGCTGTTTTCACTGTCCCGGCTGTCTCTCCTCTCGCGCTGTTCTCACTGTCCCGGCTGTCTCTCCTCCCGCGCTGTTCTCACTGTCCCGGCTGTCTCTCCTCTCGCGCTGTTTTCACTGTCCCGGCTGTCTCTCCACTCGCGCTGTTTTCACTGTCCCGGCTGTCTCTCCTCCCGCGATGTTTTCACTGTCCCGGCTCACTCTCCTCTCGCGCTGTTTTCACTGTCCCGGCTCTCTCTCCTCCCGCGCTGTTTTCACTGTCCCGGCTGTCTCTCCACTCGCGCTGTTTTCACTGTCCCGGCTCTCTCTCCACTCGCGCTGTTTTCACTGTCCCGGCTGTCTCTCCTCCCGCGATGTTTTCACTGTCCCGGCTCACTCTCCTCTCGCGCTGTTTTCACTTTCCCGGCTCACTCTCCTCCCGCGCTGTTTTCACTGTCCCGGCTGTCTCTCCTCCCGCGCTGTTTTCACTGTCCCGGCTGTCTCTCCTTCCGCGCTGTTTTCACTGTGACGGCTGTCTCTACTCCCGCGCTGTTTTCAATGTCCCGGCTCTCTCTCCTCCCGCGCTGTTTTCACTGTCCCGGCTGTCTCTCCTCTCCCGCTGTTTTCACTGTCCCGGCTGTCTCTCCTCCTGCGCTGTTTTCACTGTCCCGGCTGTTTCTCCTCCCGAGCTGTTTTCACTGTCCCTGCTCTCTCTCCACTCGCGCTGTTTTCACTGTCCCGGCTGTCTCTCCTCTCCCGCTGTTTTCACTGTCCCGGCTCTCTCTCCACTCGCGCCGTTTTCATTGTGCCGGCTCTCTCTCCTCCCGCGCTGTTTTCACTGTCCCGGCTGTGTCTCCTCCCGCGCTGTTTTCTATGGGCCGGCTCTCTCTCCTCCCGCGCTGTTTTCAATGTCCCGGCTCTCTCTCCACTCGCGATGTTTTCACTGTCCCGGCACTCTCCTTTCCCGCTGTTTTCACTGTCCCGGCTGTCTCTCCTCTCGCGCTGTTGTCAATATCCCGGCTGTGTCTCCTCCCGCGCTGTTTTCAATGTCCCGGCTCTCTCACTTTTCCCGCTGTTTTCACTGTCCCGGCTGTTTCTCCTCTCGCCCTGTTGTCAATATCCCAGCTGTGTCTCTTCCTGCGCTGTTTTCAATGTCCCGGCTGTCTCTCCTCTCGCGCTGTTTTACTGTGCCGGCTGTCTCTACTCCCGCGCTGTTTTCAATGTCCCGGCTGTCTCTCCTCTCGCGCTGTTTTCAATGTCGCGGCTGTGTCTCTTCCAGCGCTGTTTTCAATGTCCCGGCTGTCTCTCCTCTCGCGCTGTTTTCACTGTCCCGGCTGTCTCTCCTCCCGCGCTGTTTTCACTGTCCCGACTCTCTCTCCTTTCCCGCTGTTTTCACTGTCCCGGCCCTCTCTCCACCCGCGCTGTTTTCACTGTGCCCGCTGTCTCTCCTCCCGCGCTGTTTTCACTGTCCGGGCTCTCTCTCCTCTCGCGCTGTATTCAATGTCCCGGCTCTCTCTCCTCCCGCGCTGTTTTCACTGTCCTGGCTCTCTCTCCTCTCGCGCTGTTTTCACTGTGCCGGCTGTCTCTACTCCCGCGCTGTTTTCAATGTCCCGGCTGTCTCTCCTCTCGCGCTGTTTTCAATGTCGCGGCTGTGTCTCTTCCAGCGCTGTTTTCACTGTCCCGGCTGTCTCTCCTCCCGCGCTGTTTTCAATGTCCCGGCTGTCTCTCCTCTCGCGCTGTTTTCAATGTCCCGGCTGTCTCTCCTCTCGCGCTGTTTTCAATGTCCCGGCTGTCTCTCCTCTCGCGCTGTTTTCACTGTCCCGGCTGTCTCTCCTCCCGCGCTGTTTTCACTGTCCCGACTCTCTCTCCTTTCCCGCTGTTTTCACTGTCCCGGCTCTCTCTCCACCCGCGCTGTTTTCACTGTGCCCGCTGTCTCTCCTCCCGCGCTGTTTTCACTGTCCGGGCTCTCTCTCCTCTCGCGCTGTATTCAATGTCCCGGCTCTCTCTCCTCCCGCGCTGTTTTCACTGTCCTGGCTCTCTCTCCTCCCGCGCTGTTTTCACTGTCCGGGCTCTCTCTCCTCTCGCGCTGTATTCAATGTCCCGGCTGTCTCTCCTCTCGCGCTGTTTTCACTGTTCCGGCTCTCTCTCCTCCCGCGCTGTTTTCACTCTCCCGGCTCTCTCTCCTCCCGCGCTGTTTTCACTGTCCTGGCTCTCTCTCCTCTCGCGCTGTATTCAATGTCCCGGCTGTCTCTCCTCTCGCGCTGTTTTCACTGTTCCGGCTCTCTCTCCTCCCGCGCTGTTTTCACTCTCCCGGCTCTCTCTCCTCCCGCGCTGTTTTCACTGTCCTGGCTCTCTCTCCCGCGCTGTTTTCTCTGTCCCGGCTGTCTCTCCACTCGCGCTGTTTTCACTGTCCCGGCTCTCTCTCCACTCGCGCTGTTTTCACTGTCCCGGCTGTCTCTCCTCTCGCTCTGTTCTCACTGTCCCGGCTGTGTCTCCTCCCGCGCTGTTTTCACTGTCCCAGCTGTCTCTCCTCCCGAGCTGTTTTCACTGTCCTGGCTCTCTCTCCTCCCGCGCTGTTTTCTCTGTCCCGGCTGTCTCTCCACTCGCGCTGTTTTCACTGTCCCGGCTCTCTCTCCACTCGCGCTGTTTTCACTGTCCCGGCTGTCTCTCCTCTCGCGCTGTTCTCACTGTCCCGGCTCTCTCTCCACTCGCGCTGTTTTCACTGTCCCAGCTGTCTCTCCTCCCGAGCTGTTTTCACTGTCCCGGCTGTCTCTCCTCCCGCGATGTTTTCACTGTCCCGGCTGTCTCTCCTCTCGCGCTGTTTTCACTGTCCCGGCTCTCTCTCCTCCCGCGCTGTTTTCAATGTCCCGGCTCTCTCTCCTCCCGCGCTGTTTTCAATGTGCCGGCTCTCTCTCCTCCCGCGCTGTTTTCACTCTCCCGGCTCTCTCTCCTCCCGCGCTGTTTTCAATGTCCCGGCTCTCTCTCCTGCCGCGCTGTTTTCACTGTCCCGGCTCTCTCTACTCCCGCGCTGTTTTCACGGTGCCGGCTCTCTCTACTCCCGCGCTGTTTTCACTGTGCCGGCTCTCTCTACTCCCACGCTGTTTTCAATGTCCCGGCTCTCTCTACTCCCGCGTGGTTTTCAATGTCCCGGCTCTCTCTCCTCCCGCGCTGTTTTCACTGTCCCTGCTCTCTCTCCTCTCTCGCTGTTTTCACTGTCCCGGCTGTCTCTCCTCTCGCGCTGTTCTCACTGTCCCGGCTGTCTCTCCTCCCGCGCTGTTCTCACTGTCCCGGCTGTCTCTCCTCTCGCGCTGTTTTCACTGTCCCGGCTGTCTCTCCACTCGCGCTGTTTTCACTGTCCCGGCTGTCTCTCCTCCCGCGATGTTTTCACTGTCCCGGCTCACTCTCCTCTCGCGCTGTTTTCACTGTCCCGGCTCTCTCTCCTCCCGCGCTGTTTTCACTGTCCCGGCTGTCTCTCCACTCGCGCTGTTTTCACTGTCCCGGCTCTCTCTCCACTCGCGCTGTTTTCACTGTCCCGGCTGTCTCTCCTCCCGCGATGTTTTCACTGTCCCGGCTCACTCTCCTCTCGCGCTGTTTTCACTGTCCCGGCTCACTCTCCTCCCGCGCTGTTTTCACTGTCCCGGCTGTCTCTCCTCCCGCGCTGTTTTCACTGTCCCGGCTGTCTCTCCTTCCGCGCTGTTTTCACTGTGCCGGCTGTCTCTACTCCCGCGCTGTTTTCAATGTCCCGGCTCTCTCTCCTCCCGCGCTGTTTTCACTGTCCCGGCTGTCTCTCCTCTCCCGCTGTTTTCACTGTCCCGGCTGTCTCTCCTCCTGCGCTGTTTTCACTGTCCCGGCTGTTTCTCCTCCCGAGCTGTTTTCACTGTCCCTGCTCTCTCTCCACTCGCGCTGTTTTCACTGTCCCGGCTGTCTCTCCTCTCCCGCTGTTTTCACTGTCCCGGCTCTCTCTCCACTCGCGCCGTTTTCATTGTGCCGGCTCTCTCTCCTCCCGCGCTGTTTTCACTGTCCCGGCTGTGTCTCCTCCCGCGCTGTTTTCTATGGGCCGGCTCTCTCTCCTCCCGCGCTGTTTTCAATGTCCCGGCTCTCTCTCCACTCGCGATGTTTTCACTGTCCCGGCACTCTCCTTTCCCGCTGTTTTCACTGTCCCGGCTGTCTCTCCTCTCGCGCTGTTGTCAATATCCCGGCTGTGTCTCCTCCCGCGCTGTTTTCAATGTCCCGGCTCTCTCACTTTTCCCGCTGTTTTCACTGTCCCGGCTGTTTCTCCTCTCGCCCTGTTGTCAATATCCCGGCTGTGTCTCTTCCAGCGCTGTTTTCAATGTCCCGGCTGTCTCTCCTCTCGCGCTGTTTTACTGTGCCGGCTGTCTCTACTCCCGCGCTGTTTTCAATGTCCCGGCTGTCTCTCCTCTCGCGCTGTTTTCAATGTCGCGGCTGTGTCTCTTCCAGCGCTGTTTTCAATGTCCCGGCTGTCTCTCCTCTCGCGCTGTTTTCACTGTCCCGGCTGTCTCTCCTCCCGCGCTGTTTTCACTGTCCCGACTCTCTCTCCTTTCCCGCTGTTTTCACTGTCCTGGCCCTCTCTCCACCCGCGCTGTTTTCACTGTGCCCGCTGTCTCTCCTCCCGCGCTGTTTTCACTGTCCGGGCTCTCTCTCCTCTCGCGCTGTATTCAATGTCCCGGCTCTCTCTCCTCCCGCGCTATTTTCACTGTCCTGGCTCTCTCTCCTCTCGCGCTGTTTTCACTGTGCCGGCTGTCTCTACTCCCGCGCTGTTTTCAATGTCCCGGCTGTCTCTCCTCTCGCGCTGTTTTCAATGTCGCGGCTGTGTCTCTTCCAGCGCTGTTTTCAATGTCCCGGCTGTCTCTCCTCTCGCGCTGTTTTCACTGTCCCGGCTGTCTCTCCTTTCCCGCTGTTTTCACTGTCCCGGCTCTCTCTCCACCCGCGCTGTTTTCACTGTGCCCGCTGTGCTCACTTAAGCAAGGAGTCAGGAGGGCTAGAAGGGGTCATGAAAAGGCATTGGCAAATAGGGTTAAGGAAAATCCCAAGGCTTTTTACACTTACATAAAAAGTAAGAGGGTAGCCAGGGAAAGGGTTGGCCCACTGAAGGATAGGCAAGGGAATCTATGTGTGGAGCCAGAGGAAATGGGCGAGGTACTAAATGAATACTTTGCATCAGTGTTCACCAAAGAGAAGGAATTGGTAGATGTTGAGTCTGGAGAAGGGGGTGTAGATAGCCTGGGTCACATTGTGATCCAAAAAGACGAGGTGTTGGGTGTCTTAAAAAATATTAAGGTAGATAAGTCCCCAGGGCCGGATGGGATCTACCCCAGAATACTGAAGGAGGCTGGAGAGGAAATTGCTGAGGCCTTGACAGAAATCTTTGGATCCTCGCTGTCTTCAGGGGATGTCCCGGAGGACTGGAGAATAGCCAATGTTGTTCCTCTGTTTAAGAAGGGTGGCAGGGATAATCCCGGGAACTACAGGCCGGTGAGCCTTACTTCAGTGGTAGGGAAATTACTGGAGAGAATTCTTCGAGACAGGATCTACTCCCATTTGGAAGCAAATGGACGTATTAGTGAGAGGCAGCACGGTTTTGTGAAGGGGAGGTCGTGTCTCACTAACTTGATAGAGTTTTTCGAGGAGGTCACTAAGATGATTGATGCAGGTAGGGCAGTAGATGTTGTCTATATGGACTTCAGTAAGGCCTTTGACAAGGTCCCTCATGGTAGACTAGTACAAAAGGTGAAGTCACACGGGATCAGGGGTGAACTGGCAAGGTGGATACAGAACTGGCTAGGCCATAGAAGGCAGAGGGTAGCAATGGAGGGATGCTTTTCTAATTGGAGGGCTGTGACCAGTGGTGTTCCACAGGGATCAGTGCTGGGACCTTTGCTCTTTGTAGTATATATAAATGATTTGGAGGAAAATGTAACTGGTCTGATTAGTAAGTTTGCAGACGACACAAAGGTTGGTGGAATTGCGGATAGCGATGAGGACTGTCTGAGGATACAGCAGGATTTAGATTGTCTGGAGACTTGGGCGGAGAGATGGCAGATGGAGTTTAACCTGGACAAATGTGAGGTAATGCATTTTGGAAGGGCTAATGCAGGCAGGGAATATACAGTGAATGGTAGAACCCTCAAGAGTATTGAAAGTCAAAGAGATCTAGGAGTACAGGTCCACAGATCACTGAAAGGGGCTACACAGGTGGAGAAGGTAGTCAAGAAGGCATACGGCATGCTTGCCTTCATTGGCCGGGGCATTGAGTATAAGAATTGGCAAGTCATGTTGCAGCTGTATAGAACCTTAGTTAGGCCACACTTGGAGTATAGTGTTCAATTCTGGTCGCCACACTACCAGAAGGATGTGGAGGCTTTAGAGAGGGTGCAGAAGAGATTTACCAGAATGTTGCCTGGTATGGAGGGCATAAGCTATGAGGAGCGATTGAATAAACTCGGTTTGTTCTCACTGGAACGAAGGAGGTTGAGGGGCGACCTGATAGAGGTATACAAAATTATGAGGGGCATAGACAGAGTGGATAGTCAGAGGCTTTTCCCCAGGGTAGAGGGGTCAATTACTAGGGGGCATAGGTTTAAGGTGAGAGGGGCAAAGTTTAGAGTAGATGTACGAGGCAAGTTTTTTACACAGAGGGTAGTGGGTGCCTGGAACTCACTACCGGAGGTGGTAGTGGAGGCAGGGACGATAGGGACATTTAAGGGGCATCTTGACAAATATATGAATAGGATGGGAATAGAAGGATACGGACCCAGGAAGTGTAGAAGATTGTAGTTTAGTCGGGCAGTATGGTCGGCACGGGCTTGGAGGGCCGAAGGGCCTGTTCCTGTGCTGTACATTTCTTTGTTCTTTGTTCTTTGTTTGTCTCTCCTCCCGCGCTGTTTTCACTGTCCGGGCTCTCTCTCCTCTCGCGCTGTATTCAATGTCCCGGCTCTCTCTCCTCCCGCGCTGTTTTCACTGTCCTGGCTCTCTCTCCTCCCGCGCTGTTTTCACTGTCCGGGCTCTCTCTCCTCTCGCGCTGTATTCAATGTCCCGGCTGTCTCTCCTCTCGCGCTGTTTTCACTGTTCCGGCTCTCTCTCCTCCCGCGCTGTTTTCACTCTCCCGGCTCTCTCTCCTCCCGCGCTGTTTTCACTGTCCTGGCTCTCTCTCCTCCCGCGCTGTTTTCTCTGTCCCGGCTGTCTCTCCACTCGCGCTGTTTTCACTGTCCCGGCTCTCTCTCCACTAGCGCTGTTTTCACTGTCCCGGCTGTCTCTCCTCTCGCGCTGTTATCACTGTCCCGGCTGTGTCTCCTCCCGCGCTGTTTTCAATGTCCCGGCTCTCTCACTTTTCCCGCTGTTTTCACTGTCCCGGCTGTTTCTCCTCTCGCCCTGTTGTCAAAACCCGGCTGTGTCTCTTCCTGCGCTGTTTTCAATGTCCCGGCTGTCTCTCCTCTCGCGCTGTTTTACTGTGCCGGCTGTCTCTACTCCCGTGCTGTTTTCAATGTCCCGGCTGTCTCTTCTCTCGCGCTGTTTTCAATGTCGCGGCTGTGTCTCTTCCAGCGCTGTTTTCAATGTCCCGGCTGTCTCTCCTCTCGCGCTGTTTTCACTGTCCCGGCTGTCTCTCCTCCCGCGCTGTTTTCACTGTCCCGACTCTCTCTCCTTTCACGCTGTTTTCACTGTCCCGGCTCTCTCTCCACCCGCGCTGTTTTCACTGTGCCCGCTGTCTCTCCTCCCGCGCTGTTTTCACTGTCCGGGCTCTCTCTCCTCTCGCGCTGTATTCAATGTCCCGGCTCTCTCTCCTCCCGCGCTGTTTTCACTGTCCTGGCTCTCTCTCCTCTCGCGCTGTTTTCACTGTGCCGGCTGTCTCTACTCCCGCGCTGTTTTCAATGTCCCGGCTGTCTCTCCTCTCGCGCTGTTTTCAATGTCGCGGCTGTGTCTCTTCCAGCGCTGTTTTCAATGTCCCGGCTGTCTCTCCTCTCGCGCTGTTTTCACTGTCCGGGCTCTCTCTCCTCTCGCGCTGTATTCAATGTCCCGGCTCTCTCTCCTCCCGCGCTGTTTTCACTGTCCTGGCTCTCTCTCCTCCCGCGCTGTTTTCACTGTCCGGGCTCTCTCTCCTCTCGCGCTGTATTCAATGTCCCGGCTGTCTCTCCTCTCGCGCTGTTTTCACTGTTCCGGCTCTCTCTCCTCCCGCGCTGTTTTCACTCTCCCGGCTCTCTCTCCTCCCGCGCTGTTTTCACTGTCCTGGCTCTCTCTCCTCCCGCGCTGTTTTCTCTGTCCCGGCTGTCTCTCCACTCGCGCTGTTTTCACTGTCCCGGCTCTCTCTCCACTAGCGCTGTTTTCACTGTCCCGGCTGTCTCTCCTCTCGCGCTGTTCTCACTGTCCCGGCTGTGTCTCCTCCCGCGCTGTTTTCAATGTCCCGGCTCTCTCACTTTTCCCGCTGTTTTCACTGTCCCGGCTGTTTCTCCTCTCGCCCTGTTGTCAAAACCCGGCTGTGTCTCTTCCTGCGCTGTTTTCAATGTCCCGGCTGTCTCTCCTCTCGCGCTGTTTTACTGTGCCGGCTGTCTCTACTCCCGCGCTGTTTTCAATGTCCCGGCTGTCTCTCCTCTCGCGCTGTTTTCAATGTCGCGGCTGTGTCTCTTCCAGCGCTGTTTTCAATGTCCCGGCTGTCTCTCCTCTCGCGCTGTTTTCACTGTCCCGGCTGTCTCTCCTCCCGCGCTGTTTTCACTGTCCCGACTCTCTCTCCTTTCACGCTGTTTTCACTGTCCCGGCTCTCTCTCCACCCGCGCTGTTTTCACTGTGCCCGCTGTCTCTCCTCCCGCGCTGTTTTCACTGTCCGGGCTCTCTCTCCTCTCGCGCTGTATTCAATGTCCCGGCTCTCTCTCCTCCCGCGCTGTTTTCACTGTCCTGGCTCTCTCTCCTCTCGCGCTGTTTTCACTGTGCCGGCTGTCTCTACTCCCGCGCTGTTTTCAATGTCCCGGCTGTCTCTCCTCTCGCGCTGTTTTCAATGTCGCGGCTGTGTCTCTTCCAGCGCTGTTTTCAATGTCCCGGCTGTCTCTCCTCTCGCGCTGTTTTCACTGTCCCGGCTGTCTCTCCTCCCGCGCTGTTTTCACTGTCCCGACTCTCTCTCCTTTCCCGCTGTTTTCACTGTCCCGGCTCTCTCTCCACCCGCGCTGTTTTCACTGTGCCCGCTGTCTCTCCTCCCGCGCTGTTTTCACCGTCCGGGCTCTCTCTCCTCTCGCGCTGTATTCAATGTCCCGGCTCTCTCTCCTCCCGCGCTGTTTTCACTGTCCTGGCTCTCTCTCCTCTCGCGCTGTTTTCACTGTGCCGGCTGTCTCTACTCCCGCGCTGTTTTCAATGTCCCGGCTGTCTCTCCTCTCGCGCTGTTTTCAATGTCGCGGCTGTGTCTCTTCCAGCGCTGTTTTCAATGTCCCGGCTGTCTCTCCTCTCGCGCTGTTTTCACTGTCCCGGCTGTCTCTCCTCCCGCGCTGTTTTCACTGTCCCGACTCTCTCTCCTTTCCCGCTGTTTTCACTGTCCCGGCTCTCTCTCCACCCGCGCTGTTTTCACTGTGCCCGCTGTCTCTCCTCCCGCGCTGTTTTCACTGTCCGGGCTCTCTCTCCTCTCGCGCTGTATTCAATGTCCCGGCTCTCTCTCCTCCCGCGCTGTTTTCACTGTCCTGGCTCTCTCTCCTCCCGCGCTGTTTTCACTGTTCCGGCTCTCTCTCCTCCCGCGCTGTTTTCACTCTCCCGGCTCTCTCTCCTCCCGCGCTGTTTTCACTGTCCTGGCTCTCTCTCCTCCCGCGCTGTTTTCTCTGTCCCGGCTGTCTCTCCACTCGCGCTGTTTTCACTGTCCCGGCTCTCTCTCCACTCGCGCTGTTTTCACTGTCCCGGCTGTCTCTCCTCTCGCGCTGTTCTCACTGTCCCGGCTGTGTCTCCTCCCGCGCTGTTTTCAATGTCCCGGCTCTCTCACTTTTCCCGCTGTTTTCACTGTCCCGGCTGTTTCTCCTCTCGCCCTGTTGTCAATATCCCGGCTGTGTCTCTTCCTGCGCTGTTTTCAATGTCCCGGCTGTCTCTCCTCTCGCGCTGTTTTACTGTGCCGGCTGTCTCTACTCCCGCGCTGTTTTCAATGTCCCGGCTGTCTCTCCTCTCGCGCTGTTTTCAATGTCGCGGCTGTGTCTCTTCCAGTGCTGTTTTCAATGTCCCGGCTGTCTCTCCTCTCGCGCTGTTTTCACTGTCCCGGCTGTCTCTCCTCCCGCGCTGTTTTCACTGTCCCGACTCTCTCTCCTTTCCCGCTGTTTTCACTGTCCCGGCTCTCTCTCCACCCGCGCTGTTTTCACTGTCCGGGCTCTCTCTCCTCCCGCGCTGTTTTCTCTGTATCGGCTGTCTCTCCTCCCGCGCTGTTTTCACTGTCCTGGCTCTCTCTCCTCTCGCGCTGTTTTCACTGTGCCGGCTGTCTCTACTCCCGCGCTGTTTTCAATGTCCCGGCTGTCTCTCCTCTCGCGCTGTTTTCAATGTCGCGGCTGTGTCTCTTCCAGCGCTGTTTTCAATGTCCCGGCTGTCTCTCCTCTCGCGCTGTTTTCACTGTCCCGGCTGTCTCTCCTCCCGCGCTGTTTTCACTGTCCCGACTCTCTCTCCTTTCCCGCTGTTTTCACTGTCCCGGCTCTCTCTCCACCCGCGCTGTTTTCACTGTGCCCGCTGTCTCTCCTCCCGCGCTGTTTTCACTGTCCGGGCTCTCTCTCCTCTCGCGCTGTATTCAATGTCCCGGCTCTCTCTCCTCCCGCGCTGTTTTCACTGTCCTGGCTCTCTCTCCTCTCGCGCTGTTTTCACTGTGCCGGCTGTCTCTACTCCCGCGCTGTTTTCAATGTCCCGGCTGTCTCTCCTCTCGCGCTGTTTTCAATGTCGCGGCTGTGTCTCTTCCAGCGCTGTTTTCAATGTCCCGGCTGTCTCTCCTCTCGCGCTGTTTTCACTGTCCCGGCTGTCTCTCCTCCCGCGCTGTTTTCACTGTCCCGACTCTCTCTCCTTTCCCGCTGTTTTCACTGTCCCGGCTCTCTCTCCACCCGCGCTGTTTTCACTGTGCCCGCTGTCTCTCCTCCCGCGCTGTTTTCACTGTCCGGGCTCTCTCTCCTCTCGCGCTGTATTCAATGTCCCGGCTGTCTCTCCTCTCGCGCTGTTTTCACTGTTCCGGCTCTCTCTCCTCCCGTGCTGTTTTCACTCTCCCGGCTCTCTCTCCTCCCGCGCTGTTTTCACTGTCCTGGCTCTCTCTCCTCCCGCGCTGTTTTCTCTGTCCCGGCTGTCTCTCCACTCGCGCTGTTTTCACTGTCCCGGCTCTCTCTCCACTCGCGCTGTTTTCACTGTCCCGGCTGTCTCTCCTCTCGCGCTGTTCTCACTGTCCCGGCTGTGTCTCCTCCCGCGCTGTTTTCAATGTCCCGGCTCTCTCACTTTTCCCGCTGTTTTCACTGTCCCGGCTGTTTCTCCTCTCGCCCTGTTGTCAATATCCCGGCTGTGTCTCTTCCTGCGCTGTTTTCAATGTCCCGGCTGTCTCTCCTCTCGCGCTGTTTTACTGTGCCGGCTGTCTCTACTCCCGCGCTGTTTTCAATGTCCCGGCTGTCTCTCCTCTCGCGCTGTTTTCAATGTCGCGGCTGTGTCTCTTCCAGCGCTGTTTTCAATGTCCCGGCTGTCTCTCCTCTCGCGCTGTTTTCACTGTCCCGGCTGTCTCTCCTCCCGCGCTGTTTTCACTGTCCCGACTCTCTCTCCTTTCCCGCTGTTTTCACTGTCCCGGCTCTCTCTCCACCCGCGCTGTTTTCACTGTGCCCGCTGTCTCTCCTCCCGCGCTGTTTTCACTGTCTGGGCTCTCTCTCCTCTCGCGCTGTATTCAATGTCCCGGCTCTCTCTCCTCCCGCGCTGTTTTCACTGTCCTGGCTCTCTCTCCTCTCGCGCTGTTTTCACTGTGCCGGCTGTCTCTACTCCCGCGCTGTTTTCAATGTCCCGGCTGTCTCTCCTCTCGCACTGTTTTCAATGTCGCGGCTGTATCTCTTCCAGCGCTGTTTTCAATGTCCCGGCTGTCTCTCCTCTCGCGCTGTTTTCACTGTCCCGGCTGTCTCTCCTCCCGCGCTGTTTTCACTGTCCCGACTCTCTCTCCTTTCCCGCTGTTTTCACTGTCCCGGCTCTCTCTCCACCCGCGCTGTTTTCACTGTGCCCGCTGTCTCTCCTCCCGCGCTGTTTTCACTGTCCGGGCTCTCTCTCCTCTCGCGCTGTATTCAATGTCCCGGCTCTCTCTCCTCCCGCGCTGTTTTCACTGTCCTGGCTCTCTCTCCTCCCGCGCTGTTTTCACTGTCCGGGCTCTCTCTCCTCTCGCGCTGTATTCAATGTCCTGGCTGTCTCTCCTCTCGCGCTGTTTTCACTGTCCCGGCTGTCTCTCCTCCCGCGCTGTTTTCACTGTCCCGACTCTCTCTCCTTTCCCGCTGTTTTCACTGTCCCGGCTCTCTCTCCACCCGCGCTGTTTTCACTGTGCCCGCTGTCTCTCCTCCCGCGCTGTTTTCACTGTCCGGGCTCTCTCTCCTCTCGCGCTGTATTCAATGTCCCGGCTCTCTCTCCTCCCGCGCTGTTTTCACTGTCCTGGCTCTCTCTCCTCTCGCGCTGTTTTCACTGTGCCGGCTGTCTCTACTCCCGCGCTGTTTTCAATGTCCCGGCTGTCTCTCCTCTCGCGCTGTTTTCAATGTCGCGGCTGTGTCTCTTCCAGCGCTGTTTTCAATGTCCCGGCTGTCTCTCCTCTCGCGCTGTTTTCACTGTCCCGGCTGTCTCTCCTCCCGCGCTGTTTTCACTGTCCCGACTCTCTCTCCTTTCCCGCTGTTTTCACTGTCCCGGCTCTCTCTCCACCCGCGCTGTTTTCACTGTGCCCGCTGTCTCTCCTCCCGCGCTGTTTTCACTGTCCGGGCTCTCTCTCCTCTCGCGCTGTATTCAATGTCCCGGCTCTCTCTCCTCCCGCGCTGTTTTCACTGTCCTGGCTCTCTCTCCTCCCGCGCTGTTTTCACTGTCCGGGCTCTCTCTCCTCTCGCGCTGTATTCAATGTCCCGGCTGTCTCTCCTCTCGCGCAGTTTTCACTGTTCCGGCTCTCTCTCCTCCCGCGCTGTTTTCACTCTCCCGGCTCTCTCTCCTCCCGCGCTGTTTTCACTGTGCCCGCTGTCTCTCCTCCCGCGCTGTTTTCACTGTCCTGGCTCTCTCTCCACTCGCGCTGTTTTCACTGTCCTGGCTCTCTCTCCACTCGCGATGTTTTCACTGTCCCGGCACTCTCCTTTCCCGCTGTTTTCACTGTCCCGGCTGTCTCTCCTCTCGCGCTGTTGTCAATATCCCGGCTGTGTCTCTTCCTGCGCTGTTTTCAATGTCCCGGCTGTCTCTCCTCTCGCGCTGTTTTACTGTGCCAGCTGTCTCTACTCCCGCGCTGTTTTCAATGTCCCGGCTGTCTCTCCTCTCGCGCTGTTTTCAATGTCGCGGCTGTGTCTCTTCCAGCGCTGTTTTCAATGTCCCGGCTGTCTCTCCTCTCGCGCTGTTTTCACTGTCCCGGCTGTCTCTCCTCCCGCGCTGTTTTCACTGTCCCGACTCTCTCTCCTTTCCCGCTGTTTTCACTGTCCCGGCTCTCTCTCCACCCGCGCTGTTTTCACTGTGCCCGCTGTCTCTCCTCCCGCGCTGTTTTCACTGTCCGGGCTCTCTCTCCTCTCGCGCTGTATTCAATGTCCCGGCTCTCTCTCCTCCCGCGCTGTTTTCACTGTCCTGGCTCTCTCTCCTCTCGCGCTGTTTTCACTGTGCCGGCTGTCTCTACTCCCGCGCTGTTTTCAATGTCCCGGCTGTCTCTCCTCTCGCGCTGTTTTCAATGTCGCGGCTGTGTCTCTTCCAGCGCTGTTTTCAATGTCCCGGCTGTCTCTCCTCTCGCGCTGTTTTCACTGTCCCGGCTGTCTCTCCTCCCGCGCTGTTTTCACTGTCCCGACTCTCTCTCCTTTCCCGCTGTTTTCACTGTCCCGGCTCTCTCTCCACCCGCGCTGTTTTCACTGTGCCCGCTGTCTCTCCTCCCGCGCTGTTTTCACTGTCCGGGCTCTCTCTCCTCTCGCGCTGTATTCAATGTCCCGGCTCTCTCTCCTCCCGCGCTGTTTTCACTGTCCTGGCTCTCTCTCCTCCCGCGCTGTTTTCACTGTCCGGGATCTCTCTCCTCTCGCGCTGTATTCAATGTCCCGGCTGTCTCTCCTCTCGCGCTGTTTTCACTGTTCCGGCTCTCTCTCCCCCCGCGCTGTTTTCACTCTCCCGGCTCTCTCTCCTCCCGCGCTGTTTTCACTGTCCTGGCTCTCTCTCCTCCCGCGCTGTTTTCTCTGTCCCGGCTGTCTCTCCACTCGCGCTGTTTTCACTGTCCCGGCTCTCTCTCCACTCGCGCTGTTTTCACTGTCCCGGCTGTCTCTCCTCTCGCGCTGTTTTCACTGTCCTGGCTCTCTCTCCTCCCGCGCTGTTTTCACTGTCCGGGCTCTCTCTCCTCTCGCGCTGTATTCAATGTCCCGGCTGTCTCTCCTCGCGCTGTTTTCACTGTTCCGGCTCTCTCTCCTCCCGCGCTGTTTTCACTCTCCCGGCTCTCTCTCCTCCCGCGCTGTTTTCACTGTCCTGGCTCTCTCTCCTCCCGCGCTGTTTTCTCTGTCCCGGCTGTCTCTCCACTCGCGCTGTTTTCACTGTCCCGGCTCTCTCTCCACTCGCGCTGTTTTCACTGTCCCGGCTGTCTCTCCTCTCGCGCTGTTCTCACTGTCCCGGCTGTGTCTCCTCCCGCGCTGTTTTCAATGTCCCGGCTCTCTCACCTTTCCCGCTGTTTTCACTGTCCCGGCTGTTTCTCCTCTCGCCCTGTTGTCAAAACCCGGCTGTGTCTCTTCCTGCGCTGTTTTCAATGTCCCGGCTGTCTCTCCTCTCGCGCTGTTTTACTGTGCCGGCTGTCTCTACTCCCGCGCTGTTTTCAATGTCCCGGCTGTCTCTCCTCTCGCGCTGTTTTCAATGTCGCGGCTGTGTCTCTTCCAGCGCTGTTTTCAATGTCCCGGCTGTCTCTCCTCTCGCGCTGTTTTCACTGTCCCGGCTGTCTCTCCTCCCGCGCTGTTTTCACTGTCCCGACTCTCTCTCCTTTCACGCTGTTTTCACTGTCCCGGCTCTCTCTCCACCCGCGCTGTTTTCACTGTGCCCGCTGTCTCTCCTCCCGCGCTGTTTTCACTGTCTGGGCTCTCTCTCCTCTCGCGCTGTATTCAATGTCCCGGCTCTCTCTCCTCCCGCGCTGTTTTCACTGTCCTGGCTCTCTCTCCTCTCGCGCTGTTTTCACTGTGCCGGCTGTCTCTACTCCCGCGCTGTTTTCAATGTCCCGGCTGTCTCTCCTCTCGCGCTGTTTTCAATGTCGCGGCTGTGTCTCTTCCAGCGCTGTTTTCAATGTCCCGGCTGTCTCTCCTCTCGCGCTGTTTTCACTGTCCCGGCTGTCTCTCCTCCCGCGCTGTTTTCACTGTCCCGACTCTCTCTCCTTTCCCGCTGTTTTCACTGTCCCGGCTCTCTCTCCACCCGCGCTGTTTTCACTGTGCCCGCTGTCTCTCCTCCCGCGCTGTTTTCACCGTCCGGGCTCTCTCTCCTCTCGCGCTGTATTCAATGTCCCGGCTCTCTCTCCTCCCGCGCTGTTTTCACTGTCCTGGCTCTCTCTCCTCTCGCGCTGTTTTCACTGTGCCGGCTGTCTCTACTCCCGCGCTGTTTTCAATGTCCCGGCTGTCTCTCCTCTCGCGCTGTTTTCAATGTCGCGGCTGTGTCTCTTCCAGCGCTGTTTTCAATGTCCCGGCTGTCTCTCCTCTCGCGCTGTTTTCACTGATCCGGCTGTCTCTCCTCCCGCGCTGTTTTCACTGTCCCGACTCTCTCTCCTTTCCCGCTGTTTTCACTGTCCCGGCTCTCTCTCCACCCGCGCTGTTTTCACTGTGCCCGCTGTCTCTCCTCCCGCGCTGTTTTCACTGTCCGGGCTCTCTCTCCTCTCGCGCTGTATTCAATGTCCCGGCTCTCTCTCCTCCCGCGCTGTTTTCACTGTCCTGGCTCTCTCTCCTCCCGCGCTGTTTTCACTGTCCGGGCTCTCTCTCCTCTCGCGCTGTATTCAATGTCCCGGCTGTCTCTCCTCTCGCGCTGTTTTCACTGTTCCGGATCTCTCTCCTCCCGCGCTGTTTTCACTCTCCCGGCTCTCTCTCCTCCCGCGCTGTTTTCACTGTCCTGGCTCTCTCTCCTCCCGCGCTGTTTTCTCTGTCCCGGCTGTCTCTCCACTCGCGCTGTTTTCACTGTCCCGGCTCTCTCTCCACTCGCGCTGTTTTCACTGTCCCGGCTGTCTCTCCTCTCGCGCTGTTCTCACTGTCCCGGCTGTGTCTCCTCCCGCGCTGTTTTCAATGTCCCGGCTCTCTCACTTTTCCCGCTGTTTTCACTGTCCCGGCTGTTTCTCCTCTCGCCCTGTTGTCAATATCCCGGCTGTGTCTCTTCCTGCGCTGTTTTCAATGTCCCGGCTGTCTCTCCTCTCGCGCTGTTTTACTGTGCCGGCTGTCTCTACTCCCGCGCTGTTTTCAATGTCCCGGCTGTCTCTCCTCTCGCACTGTTTTCAATGTCGCGGCTGTGTCTCTTCCAGCGCTGTTTTCAATGTCCCGGCTGTCTCTCCTCTCGCGCTGTTTTCACTGTCCCGGCTGTCTCTCCTCCCGCGCTGTTTTCACTGTCCCGACTCTCTCTCCTTTCCCGCTGTTTTCACTGTCCCGGCTCTCTCTCCACCCGCGCTGTTTTCACTGTCCGGGCTCTCTCTCCTCCCGCGCTGTTTTCTCTGTATCGGCTGTCTCTCCTCCCGCGCTGTTTTCACTGTCCTGGCTCTCTCTCCTCTCGCGCTGTTTTCACTGTGCCGGCTGTCTCTACTCCCGCGCTGTTTTCAATGTCCCGGCTGTCTCTCCTCTCGCGCTGTTTTCAATGTCGCGGCTGTGTCTCTTCCAGCGCTGTTTTCAATGTCCCGGCTGTCTCTCCTCTCGCGCTGTTTTCACTGTCCCGGCTGTCTCTCCTCCCGCGCTGTTTTCACTGTCCCGACTCTCTCTCCTTTCCCGCTGTTTTCACTGTCCCGGCTCTCTCTCCACCCGCACTGTTTTCACTGTGCCCGCTGTCTCTCCTCCCGCGCTGTTTTCACTGTCCGGGCTCTCTCTCCTCTCGCGCTGTATTCAATGTCCCGGCTCTCTCTCCTCCCGCGCTGTTTTCACTGTCCTGGCTCTCTCTCCTCTCGCGCTGTTTTCACTGTGCCGGCTGTCTCTACTCCCGCGCTGTTTTCAATGTCCCGGCTGTCTCTCCTCTCGCGCTGTTTTCAATGTCGCGGCTGTGTCTCTTCCAGCGCTGTTTTCAATGTCCCGGCTGTCTCTCCTCTCGCGCTGTTTTCACTGTCCCGGCTGTCTCTCCTCCCGCGCTGTTTTCACTGTCCCGACTCTCTCTCCTTTCCCGCTGTTTTCACTGTCCCGGCTCTCTCTCCACCCGCGCTGTTTTCACTGTGCCCGCTGTCTCTCCTCCCGCGCTGTTTTCACTGTCCGGGCTCTCTCTCCTCTCGCGCTGTATTCAATGTCCCGGCTGTCTCTCCTCTCGCGCTGTTTTCACTGTTCCGGCTCTCTCTCCTCCCGTGCTGTTTTCACTCTCCCGGCTCTCTCTCCTCCCGCACTGTTTTCACTGTCCTGGCTCTCTCTCCTCCCGCGCTGTTTTCTCTGTCCCGGCTGTCTCTCCACTCGCGCTGTTTTCACTGTCCCGGCTCTCTCTCCACTCGCGCTGTTTTCACTGTCCCGGCTGTCTCTCCTCTCGCGCTGTTCTCACTGTCCCGGCTGTGTCTCCTCCCGCGCTGTTTTCAATGTCCCGGCTCTCTCACTTTTCCCGCTGTTTTCACTGTCCCGGCTGTTTCTCCTCTCGCCCTGTTGTCAATATCCCGGCTGTGTCTCTTCCTGCGCTGTTTTCAATGTCCCGGCTGTCTCTCCTCTCGCGCTGTTTTACTGTGCCGGCTGTCTCTACTCCCGCGCTGTTTTCAATGTCCCGGCTGTCTCTCCTCTCGCGCTGTTTTCAATGTCGCGGCTGTGTCTCTTCCAGCGCTGTTTTCAATGTCCCGGCTGTCTCTCCTCTCGCGCTGTTTTCACTGTCCCGGCTGTCTCTCCTCCCGCGCTGTTTTCACTGTCCCGACTCTCTCTCCTTTCCCGCTGTTTTCACTGTCCCGGCTCTCTCTCCACCCGCGCTGTTTTCACTGTGCCCGCTGTCTCTCCTCCCGCGCTGTTTTCACTGTCCGGGCTCTCTCTCCTCTCGCGCTGTATTCAATGTCCCGGCTCTCTCTCCTCCCGCGCTGTTTTCACTGTCCTGGCTCTCTCTCCTCTCGCGCTGTTTTCACTGTGCCGGCTGTCTCTACTCCCGCGCTGTTTTCAATGTCCCGGCTGTCTCTCCTCTCGCACTGTTTTCAATGTCGCGGCTGTATCTCTTCCAGCGCTGTTTTCAATGTCCCGGCTGTCTCTCCTCTCGCGCTGTTTTCACTGTCCCGGCTGTCTCTCCTCCCGCGCTGTTTTCACTGTCCCGACTCTCTCTCCTTTCCCGCTGTTTTCACTGTCCCGGCTCTCTCTCCACCCGCGCTGTTTTCACTGTGCCCGCTGTCTCTCCTCCCGCGCTGTTTTCACTGTCCGGGCTCTCTCTCCTCTCGCGCTGTATTCAATGTCCCGGCTCTCTCTCCTCCCGCGCTGTTTTCACTGTCCTGGCTCTCTCTCCTCCCGCGCTGTTTTCACTGTCCGGGCTCTCTCTCCTCTCGCGCTGTATTCAATGTCCTGGCTGTCTCTCCTCTCGCGCTGTTTTCACTGTCCCGGCTGTCTCTCCTCCCGCGCTGTTTTCACTGTCCCGACTCTCTCTCCTTTCCCGCTGTTTTCACTGTCCCGGCTCTCTCTCCACCCGCGCTGTTTTCACTGTGCCCGCTGTCTCTCCTCCCGCGCTGTTTTCACTGTCCGGGCTCTCTCTCCTCTCGCGCTGTATTCAATGTCCCGGCTCTCTCTCCTCCCGCGCTGTTTTCACTGTCCTGGCTCTCTCTCCTCTCGCGCTGTTTTCACTGTGCCGGCTGTCTCTACTCCCGCGCTGTTTTCAATGTCCCGGCTGTCTCTCCTCTCGCGCTGTTTTCAATGTCGCGGCTGTGTCTCTTCCAGCGCTGTTTTCAATGTCCCGGCTGTCTCTCCTCTCGCGCTGTTTTCACTGTCCCGGCTGTCTCTCCTCCCGCGCTGTTTTCACTGTCCCGACTCTCTCTCCTTTCCCGCTGTTTTCACTGTCCCGGCTCTCTCTCCACCCGCGCTGTTTTCACTGTGCCCGCTGTCTCTCCTCCCGCGCTGTTTTCACTGTCCGGGCTCTCTCTCCTCTCGCGCTGTATTCAATGTCCCGGCTCTCTCTCCTCCCGCGCTGTTTTCACTGTCCTGGCTCTCTCTCCTCCCGCGCTGTTTTCACTGTCCGGGCTCTCTCTCCTCTCGCGCTGTATTCAATGTCCCGGCTGTCTCTCCTCTCGCGCAGTTTTCACTGTTCCGGCTCTCTCTCCACCCGCGCTGTTTTCACTCTCCCGGCTCTCTCTCCTCCCGCGCTGTTTTCACTGTGCCCGCTGTCTCTCCTCCCGCGCTGTTTTCACTGTCCTGGCTCTCTCTCCACTCGCGCTGTTTTCACTGTCCTGGCTCTCTCTGCACTCGCGATGTTTTCACTGTCCCGGCACTCTCCTTTCCCGCTGTTTTCACTGTCCCGGCTGTCTCTCCTCTCGCGCTGTTGTCAATATCCCGGCTGTGTCTCTTCCTGCGCTGTTTTCAATGTCCCGGCTGTCTCTCCTCTCGCGCTGTTTTACTGTGCCGGCTGTCTCTACTCCCGCGCTGTTTTCAATGTCCCGGCTGTCTCTCCTCTCGCGCTGTTTTCAATGTCGCGGCTGTGTCTCTTCCAGCGCTGTTTTCAATGTCCCGGCTGTCTCTCCTCTCGCGCTGTTTTCACTGTCCCGGCTGTCTCTCCTCCCGCGCTGTTTTCACTGTCCCGACTCTCTCTCCTTTCCCGCTGTTTTCACTGTCCCGGCTCTCTCTCCACCCGCGCTGTTTTCACTGTGCCCGCTGTCTCTCCTCCCGCGCTGTTTTCACTGTCCGGGCTCTCTCTCCTCTCGCGCTGTATTCAATGTCCCGGCTCTCTCTCCTCCCGCGCTGTTTTCACTGTCCTGGCTCTCTCTCCTCTCGCGCTGTTTTCACTGTGCCGGCTGTCTCTACTCCCGCGCTGTTTTCAATGTCCCGGCTGTCTCTCCTCTCGCGCTGTTTTCAATGTCGCGGCTGTGTCTCTTCCAGCGCTGTTTTCAATGTCCCGGCTGTCTCTCCTCTCGCGCTGTTTTCACTGTCCCGGCTGTCTCTCCTCCCGCGCTGTTTTCACTGTCCCGACTCTCTCTCCTTTCCCGCTGTTTTCACTGTCCCGGCTCTCTCTCCACCCGCGCTGTTTTCACTGTGCCCGCTGTCTCTCCTCCCGCGCTGTTTTCACTGTCCGGGCTCTCTCTCCTCTCGCGCTGTATTCAATGTCCCGGCTCTCTCTCCTCCCGCGCTGTTTTCACTGTCCTGGCTCTCTCTCCTCCCGCGCTGTTTTCACTGTCCGGGCTCTCTCTCCTCTCGCGCTGTATTCAATGTCCCGGCTGTCTCTCCTCTCGCGCTGTTTTCACTGTTCCGGCTCTCTCTCCCCCCGCGCTGTTTTCACTCTCCCGGCTCTCTCTCCTCCCGCGCTGTTTTCACTGTCCTGGCTCTCTCTCCTCCCGCGCTGTTTTCTCTGTCCCGGCTGTCTCTCCACTCGCGCTGTTTTCACTGTCCCGGCTCTCTCTCCACTCGCGCTGTTTTCACTGTCCCGGCTGTCTCTCCTCTCGCGCTGTTCTCACTGTCCCGGCTGTGTCTCCTCCCGCGCTGTTTTCACTGTCCCAGCTGTCTCTCCTCCCGAGCTGTTTTCACTGTCCTGGCTCTCTCTCCTCCCGCGCTGTTTTCTCTGTCCCGGCTGTCTCTCCACTCGCGCTGTTTTCACTCTCCCGGCTCTCTCTCCACTCGCGCTGTTTTCACTGTCCCGGCTGTCTCTCCTCTCGCGCTGTTCTCACTGTCCCGGCTCTCTCTCCACTCGCGCTGTTTTCACTGTCCCAGCTGTCTCTCCTCCCGAGCTGTTTTCACTGTCCCGGCTGTCTCTCCTCCCGCGATGTTTTCACTGTCCCGGCTGTCTCTCCTCTCGCGCTGTTTTCACTGTCCCGGCTCTCTCTCCTCCCGCGCTGTTTTCAATGTCCCGGCTCTCTCTCCTCCCGCGCTGTTTTCACTGTCCCGGCTCTCTCTACTCCCGCGCTGTTTTCACTGTGCCGGCTCTCTCTACTCCCGCGCTGTTTTCACTGTGCCGGCTCTCTCTACTCCCACGCTGTTTTCAATGTCCCGGCTCTCTCTACTCCCGCGCTGTTTTCAATGTCCCGGCTCTCTCTCCTCCCGCGCTGTTTTCACTGTCCCTGCTCTCTCTCCTCTCTCGCTGTTTTCACTGTCCCGGCTGTCTCTCCTCTCGCGCTGTTCTCACTGTCCCGGCTGTCTCTCCTCCCGCGCTGTTCTCACTGTCCCGGCTGTCTCTCCTCTCGCGCTGTTTTCACTGTCCCGGCTGTCTCTCCACTCGCGCTGTTTTCACTGTCCCGGCTGTCTCTCCTCCCGCGATGTTTTCACTGTCCCGGCTCACTCTCCTCTCGCGCTGTTTTCACTGTCCCGGCTCACTCTCCTCTCGCGCTGTTTTCACTGTGCCGGCTCTCTCTCCTCCCGCGCTGTTTTCACTGTCCCGGCTGTCTCTCCTCCCGCGCTGTTTTCACTGTCCCGGCTGTCTCTCCTTCCGCGCTGTTTTCACTGTGCCGGCTGTCTCTACACCCGCGCTGTTTTCAATGTCCCGGCTCTCTCTCCTCCCGCGCTGTTTTCACTGTCCCGGCTGTCTCTCCTCTCCCGCTGTTTTCACTGTCCCGGCTGTCTCTCCTCCTGCGCTGTTTTCACTGTCCCGGCTGTTTCTCCTCCCGAGCTGTTTTCACTGTCCCTGCTCTCTCTCCACTCGCGCTGTTTTCACTGTCCCGGCTGTCTCTCCTCTCCCGCTGTTTTCACTGTCCCGGCTCTCTCTCCACTCGCGCCGTTTTCATTGTGCCGGCTGTCTCTCCTCTCGCGCTGTTTTCACTGTCCCGGCTGTCTCTCCTCCTGCGCTGTTTTCACTGTCCCGGCTCTCTCTCCACTCGCGCTGTTTTCACTGTCCCGGCTCTCTCTCCACTCGCGCTGTTTTCACTGTCCCGGCTCTCTCTCCACTCGTGCTGTTTTCACTGTCCCGGCTCTCTCTCCCCCTGCGATGTTTTCACTGTCCCGGCTCACTCACCTCTCGCGCCGTTTTCATTGTGCCGGCTGTTTCTCCTCCCACGCTGTTTTCATTGTGCCCGCTGTCTCTCCTCTCGCGCTGTTTTCACTGTCCCGGCTGTCTCTCCTCTCGCGCTGTTTTCATTGTGCCCGCTGTCTCTCCTCTCGCGCTGTTTTCACTGTCCCGGCTCTCTCTACACTCGCGCTGTTTTCACTGTCCCGGCTCTCTCTCCTTTCCCGCTGTTTTCACTGTTCCGGTTGTCTCTCCTCTCGCGCTGTTGTCAATATCCCGGCTCTCTCTCCTCCCGCTGTTTTCAACGTCCCGGCTGTGACTCCTCTCGCGCTGTTTTCACTGTCCCGGCTGTCTCTCCTCCCGAGCTGTTTTCACTGTCCCTGCTCTCCTGTTTTCAATGTCCCGGCTCTCTCTCCTTTCCCGCTGTTTTCACTGTCCCGGCTGTCTCTCCTCTCGCACTGTTGTCAATATCCCGGCTGTGTCTCCACCCGCGCTGTTTACACTGTCCCGGCTGTCTCTCCTCCCGCGCTGTTTTCACTGTGCCGGCTCTCTCTCCTCCCGCGCTGTTTTCACTGTCCCGGCTGTCTCTCCTCTCCCGCTGTTTTCACTGTCCCGGCTGTCTCTCCTCCTGCGCTGTTTTCACTGTCCCGGCTGTTTCTCCTCCCGAGCTGTTTTCACTGTCCCTGCTCTCTCTCCACTCGCGCTGTTTTCACTGTCCCGGCTGTCTCTCCTCTCCCGCTGTTTTCACTGTCCCGGCTCTCTCTCCACTCGCGCCGTTTTCATTGTGCCGGCTGTCTCTCCTCTCGCGCTGTTTTCCCTGTCCCGGCTGTCTCTCCACTCGCGCCGTTTTCATTGTGCCGGCTGTCTCTCCTCTCGCGCTGTTTTCACTGTCCCGGCTCACTCACCTCTCGCGCTGTTTTCAATGTCCCGGCTCACTCACCTCTCGCGCCGTTTTCATTGTGCCCGCTGTCTCTCCTCCCGCGCTGTTTTCACTGTCCCGGCTCACTCACCTCTCGCGCTGTTTTCAATGTCCCGGCTCACTCACCTCTCGCGCCGTTTTCATTGTGCCCGCTGTCTCTCCTCCCGCGCTGTTTTCACTGTCCCGGCTGTCTCTCCTCTCGCGCTGTTTTCATTGTGCCCGCTGTCTCTCCTCTCGCGCTGTTTTCACTGTCCCGACTGTCTCTCCTCTCGCGCTGTTTTCACTGTCCCGGCTCTCTCTCCACTCCCGCTGTTTTCACTGTCCCGGCTGTCTCTCCTCCTGCGCTGTTTTCACTGTCCCGGCTGTTTCTCCTCCCGAGCTGTTTTCACTGTCCCTGCTCTCTCTCCACTCGCGCTGTTTTCACTGTCCCGGCTGTCTCTCCTCTCCCGCTGTTTTCACTGTCCCGGCTCTCTCTCCTCTCGCGCTGTTTTCACTGTCCCGGCTGTCTCTCCACTCGCGCCGTTTTCATTGTGCCGGCTGTCTCTCCTCCCGCGCTGTTTTCACTGTCCCGGCTCTCTCTCCACTCGCGCTGTTTTCACTGTCCCGGCTCACTCACCACTCGCGCTGTTTTCACTGTCCCGGCTCTCTCTCCACTCGCGCTGTTTTCACTGTCCCGGCTCTCTCTCCACTCGCGCTGTTTTCACTGTCCCGGCTCACTCACCTCTCGCGCCGTTTTCATTGTGCCGGCTGTTTCTCCTCCCACGCTGTTTTCATTGTGCCCGCTGTCTCTCCTCTCGCGCTGTTTTCACTGTCCCGGCTGTCTCTCCTCTCGCGCTGTTTTCATTGTGCCCGCTGTCTCTCCTCTCGCGCTGTTTTCACTGTCCCGACTGTCTCTCCTCTCGCGCTGTTTTCACTGTCCCGGCTCTCTCTACACTCGCGCTGTTTTCACTGTCCTGGCTCTCTCTCCTTTCCCGCTGTTTTCACTGTCCCGGTTGTCTCTCCTCTCGCGCTGTTGTCAATATCCCGGCTCTCTCTCCTCCCGCTGTTTTCAACGTCCCGGCTGTGACTCCTCTCGCGCTGTTTTCACTGTCCCGGCTGTCTCTCCTCCCGCGCTGTTTTCAATGTCCCGGCTCTCTCTCCTTTCCCGCTGTTTTCACTGTCCCGGCTGTCTCTCCTCTCGCACTGTTGTCAATATCCCGGCATTGTCTCCACCCGCGCTGTTTACACTGTCCCGGCTGTCTCTCCTCCCGCGCTGTTTTCACTGTGCCGGCTCTCTCTCCTCCCGCGCTGTTTTCAATGTCCTGGCTGTCTCTCCACTCGCGCTGTTTTCACTGTCCCGGCTGTCTCTCCTCTCGCGCTGTTTTCACTGTCCCGGCTCTCTCTCCTCCCGCGCTGTTTTCACTGTCCCGGCTGTTTCTCCTCCCGAGCTGTTTTCACTGTCCCTGCTCTCTCTCCACTCGCGCTGTTTTCACTGTCCCGGCTGTCTCTCCTCTCCCGCTGTTTTCACTGTCCGGGCTCTCTCTCCTCCCGCGCTGTTTTCACTGTCCCGGCTGTCTCTCCACTCGCGCCGTTTTCATTGTGCCGGCTGTCTCTCCTCCCGCGCTGTTTTCACTGTCCCGGCTCTCTCTCCACTCGCGCTGTTTTCACTGTCCCGGCTCTCTCTCCACTCGCGCTGTTTTCACTGTCCCGGCTGTCTCTCCTCTCGCGCTGTTTTCAATGTCCCGGCTCACTCACCTCTCGCGCCGTTTTCATTGTGCCGGCTGTTTCTCCTCCCGCGCTGTTTTCATTGTGCCCGCTGTCTCTCCTCTCGCGCTGTTTTCACTCTCCCGGCTGTCTCTCCTCTCGCGCTGTTTTCATTGTGCCCGCTGTCTCTCCTCTCGCGCTGTTTTCACTGTCCCGACTGTCTCTCCTCTCGCGCTGTTTTCACTGTCCCGGCTCTCTCTCCACTCGCGCTGTTTTCACTGTCCCGGCTCTCTCTCCACTCGCGCTGTTTTCACTGTCCCGGCTGTCTCTCCTCTCACGCTGTTGTCAATATCCCGGCTGTGTCTCCACCCGCGCTGTTTACACTGTCCCGGCTGTCTCTCCTTCCGCGCTGTTTTCACTGTCCCAGCTCACTCTCCTCCCGCGCTGTTTTCACTGTCCCGGCTGTCTCTCCACCCGCGCTGTTTTCACTGTCCCGGCTCTCTCTCCTCTCGCGTTGTTTTCACTGTCCCGGCTCACTCTCCTCCCGCGCTGTTTTCACTGTCCCGGCTGTCTCTCCTCCCGCGCTGTTTTCACTGTCCCGGCTGTCTCTCCTCTCGCGCTGTTTTCATTGTGCCCGCTGTCTCTCCTCTCGCGCTGTTTTCACTGTCCCGACTGTCTCTCCTCTCGCGCTGTTTTCACTGTCCCGGCTCTCTCTCCACTCGCGCTGTTTTCACTGTCCCGGCTCTCTCTCCACTCGCGCTGTTTTCACTGTCCCGGCTGTCTCTCCTCTCACGCTGTTGTCAATATCCCGGCTGTGTCTCCACCCGCGCTGTTTACACTGTCCCGGATGTCTCTCCTCCCACGCTGTTTTCACTGTCCCGGCTCACTCTCCTCCCGCGCTGTTTTCACTGTCCCGGCTGTCTCTCCTCCCGCGCTGTTTTCACTGTCCCGGCTGTCTCTCCTCCCGCGCTGTTTTCACTGTCCCGGCTGTCTCTCCTCTCGCGCTGTTTTCACTGTCCCGGCTCTCTCTCCACCCGCGCTGTTTTCACTGTCCCGACTGTGACTCCTCCCGCGCTGTTTTCATTGTGCCGGCTCTCTCTCCTCCCGCGCTGTTTTCACTCTCCCGATTGTCTCTCCTCCCGCGCTGTTTTCACTGTGCCGGCTGTCTCTCCTCCCGCGCTGTTTTCACTCTCCCGACTGTGACTCCTCCCGCGCTGTTTTCACTCTCCCGATTGTCTCTCCTCCCGCGCCGTTTTCATTGTGCCCGCTGTCTCTCCTCCCGCGCTGTTTTCACTGTCCCGGCTGTCTCTCCTCTCGCGCTGTTTTCATTGTGCACGCTGTCTCTCCTCTCGCGCCGTTTTCATTGTGCCCGCTGTCTCTCCTCCCGCGCTGTTTTCACTGTCCCGGCTGTCTCTCCTCTCGCGCTGTTTTCATTGTGCCCGCTGTCTCTCCTCTCGCGCTGTTTTCACTGTCCCGACTGTCTCTCCTCTCGCGCTGTTTTCACTGTCCCGGCTCTCTCTCCACTCCCGCTGTTTTCACTGTCCCGGCTGTGTCTCCTCCTGCGCTGTTTTCACTGTCCCGGCTGTTTCTCCTCCCGAGCTGTTTTCACTGTCCCTGCTCTCTCTCCACTCGCGCTGTTTTCACTGTCCCGGCTGTCTCTCCTCTCCCGCTGTTTTCACTGTCCCGGCTCTCTCTCCTCTCGCGCTGTTTTCACTGTCCCGGCTGTCTCTCCACTCGCGCCGTTTTCATTGTGCCGGCTGTCTCTCCTCCCGCGCTGTTTTCACTGTCCCGGCTCTCTCTCCACTCGCGCTGTTTTCACTGTCCCGGCTCACTCACCTCTCGCGCTGTTTTCACTGTCCCGGCTCTCTCTCCACTCGCGCTGTTTTCGCTGTCCCGGCTCTCTCTCCACTCGCGCTGTTTTCACTGTCCCGGCTCACTCACCTCTCGCGCCGTTTTCATTGTGCCGGCTGTTTCTCCTCCCACGCTGTTTTCATTGTGCCCGCTGTCTCTCCTCTCGCGCTGTTTTCACTGTCCCAGCTGTCTCTCCTCTCGCGCTGTTTTCATTGTGCCCGCTGTCTCTCCTCTCGCGCTGTTTTCACTGTCCCGACTGTCTCTCCTCTCGCGCTGTTTTCACTGTCCCGGCTCTCTCAACACTCGCGCTGTTTTCACTGTCCCGGCTCTCTCTCCTTTCCCGCTGTTTTCACTGTCCCGGTTGTCTCTCCTCTCGCTGTTTTCAACGTCCCGGCTGTGACTCCTCTCGCGCTGTTTTCACTGTCCCGGCTGTCTCTCCTCCCGCGCTGTTTTCAATGTCCCGGCTCTCTCTCCTTTCCCGCTGTTTTCACTGTCCCGGCTGTCTCTCCTCTCGCACTGTTGTCAATATCCCGGCATTGTCTCCACCCGCGCTGTTTACACTGTCCCGGCTGTCTCTCCTCCCGCGCTGTTTTCACTGTGCCGGCTCTCTCTCCTCCCGCGCTGTTTTCAATGTCCCGGCTGTCTCTCCACTCGCGCTGTTTTCACTGTCCCGGCTGTCTCTCCTCTCCCGCTGTTTTCACTGTCCCGGCTGTCTCTCCTCCTGCGCTGTTTTCACTGTCCCGGCTGTTTCTCCTCCCGAGCTGTTTTCACTGTCCCTGCTCTCTCTCCACTCGCGCTGTTTTCACTGTCCCGGCTGTCTCTCCTCTCCCGCTGTTTTCACTGTCCGGGCTCTCTCTCCTCCCGCGCTGTTTTCACTGTCCCGGCTGTCTCTCCACTCGCGCCGTTTTCATTGTGCCGGCTGTCTCTCCTCCCGCGCTGTTTTCACTGTCCCGGCTGTCTCTCCTCCCGCGCTGTTTTCACTGTCCCGGCTGTCTCTCCTTCCGCGCTGTTTTCACTGTGCCGGCTGTCTCTACACCCGCGCTGTTTTCAATGTCCCGGCTCTCTCTCCTCCCGCGCTGTTTTCACTGTCCCGGCTGTCTCTCCTCTCCCGCTGTTTTCACTGTCCCGGCTGTCTCTCCTCCTGCGCTGTTTTCACTGTCCCGGCTGTTTCTCCTCCCGAGCTGTTTTCACTGTCCCTGCTCTCTCTCCACTCGCGCTGTTTTCACTGTCCCGGCTGTCTCTCCTCTCCCGCTGTTTTCACTGTCCCGGCTCTCTCTCCACTCGCGCCGTTTTCATTGTGCCGGCTGTCTCTCCTCTCGCGCTGTTTTCACTGTCCCGGCTGTCTCTCCTCCTGCGCTGTTTTCACTGTCCCGGCTCTCTCTCCACTCGCGCTGTTTTCACTGTCCCGGCTCTCTCTCCACTCGCGCTGTTTTCACTGTCCCGGCTCTCTCTCCACTCGTGCTGTTTTCACTGTCCCGGCTCTCTCTCCCCCCGCGATGTTTTCACTGTCCCGGCTGTCTCTCCTCCCGCGCTGTTTTCAATGTCCCGGCTCTCTCTCCTTTCCCGCTGTTTTCACTGTCCCGGCTGTCTCTCCTCTCGCACTGTTGTCAATATCCCGGCATTGTCTCCACCCGCGCTGTTTACACTGTCCCGGCTGTCTCTCCTCCCGCGCTGTTTTCACTGTGCCGGCTCTCTCTCCTCCCGCGCTGTTTTCAATGTCCCGGCTGTCTCTCCACTCGCGCTGTTTTCACTGTCCCGGCTGTCTCTCCTCTCCCGCTGTTTTCACTGTCCCGGCTGTCTCTCCTCCTGCGCTGTTTTCACTGTCCCGGCTGTTTCTCCTCCCGAGCTGTTTTCACTGTCCCTGCTCTCTCTCCACTCGCGCTGTTTTCACTGTCCCGGCTGTCTCTCCTCTCCCGCTGTTTTCACTGTCCGGGCTCTCTCTCCTCCCGCGCTGTTTTCACTGTCCCGGCTGTCTCTCCACTCGCGCCGTTTTCATTGTGCCGGCTGTCTCTCCTCCCGCGCTGTTTTCACTGTCCCGGCTGTCTCTCCTCCCGCGCTGTTTTCACTGTCCCGGCTGTCTCTCCTTCCGCGCTGTTTTCACTGTGCCGGCTGTCTCTACACCCGCGCTGTTTTCAATGTCCCGGCTCTCTCTCCTCCCGCGCTGTTTTCACTGTCCCGGCTGTCTCTCCTCTCCCGCTGTTTTCACTGTCCCGGCTGTCTCTCCTCCTGCGCTGTTTTCACTGTCCCGGCTGTTTCTCCTCCCGAGCTGTTTTCACTGTCCCTGCTCTCTCTCCACTCGCGCTGTTTTCACTGTCCCGGCTGTCTCTCCTCTCCCGCTGTTTTCACTGTCCCGGCTCTCTCTCCACTCGCGCCGTTTTCATTGTGCCGGCTGTCTCTCCTCTCGCGCTGTTTTCACTGTCCCGGCTGTCTCTCCTCCTGCGCTGTTTTCACTGTCCCGGCTCTCTCTCCACTCGCGCTGTTTTCACTGTCCCGGCTCTCTCTCCACTCGCGCTGTTTTCACTGTCCCGGCTCTCTCTCCACTCGTGCTGTTTTCACTGTCCCGGCTCTCTCTCCCCCCGCGATGTTTTCACTGTCCCGGCTCACTCACCTCTCGCGCCGTTTTCATTGTGCCGGCTGTTTCTCCTCCCACGCTGTTTTCATTGTGCCCGCTGTCTCTCCTCTCGCGCTGTTTTCACTGTCCCGGCTGTCTCTCCTCTCGCGCTGTTTTCATTGTGCCCGCTGTCTCTCCTCTCGCGCTGTTTTCACTGTCCCGGCTCTCTCTACACTCGTGCTGTTTTCACTGTCCCGGCTCTCTCTCCTTTCCCGCTGTTTTCACTGTTCCGGTTGTCTCTCCTCTCGCGCTGTTGTCAATATCCCGGCTCTCTCTCCTCCCGCTGTTTTCAACGTCCCGGCTGTGACTCCTCTCGCGCTGTTTTCACTGTCCCGGCTGTCTCTCCTCCCGAGCTGTTTTCACTGTCCCTGCTCTCCTGTTTTCAATGTCACGGCTCTCTCTCCTTTCCCGCTGTTTTCACTGTCCCGGCTGTCTCTCCTCTCGCACTGTTGTCAATATCCCGGCTGTGTCTCCACCCGCGCTGTTTACACTGTCCCGGCTGTCTCTCCTCCCGCGCTGTTTTCACTGTGCCGGCTCTCTCTCCTCCCGCGCTGTTTTCACTGTCCCGGCTGTCTCTCCTCTCCCGCTGTTTTCACTGTCCCGGCTGTCTCTCCTCCTGCGCTGTTTTCACTGTCCCGGCTGTTTCTCCTCCCGAGCTGTTTTCACTGTCCCTGCTCTCTCTCCACTCGCGCTGTTTTCACTGTCCCGGCTGTCTCTCCTCTCCCGCTGTTTTCACTGTCCCGGCTCTCTCTCCACTCGCGCCGTTTTCATTGTGCCGGCTGTCTCTCCTCTCGCGCTGTTTTCACTGTCCCGGCTGTCTCTCCACTCGCGCCGTTTTCATTGTGCCGGCTGTCTCTCCTCTCGCGCTGTTTTCACTGTCCCGGCTCACTCACCTCTCGCGCTGTTTTCAATGTCCCGGCTCACTCACCTCTCGCGCCGTTTTCATTGTGCCCGCTGTCTCTCCTCCCGCGCTGTTTTCACTGTCCCGGCTCACTCACCTCTCGCGCTGTTTTCAATGTCCCGGCTCACTCACCTCTCGCGCCGTTTTCATTGTGCCCGCTGTCTCTCCTCCCGCGCTGTTTTCACTGTCCCGGCTGTCTCTCCTCTCGCGCTGTTTTCATTGTGCCCGCTGTCTCTCCTCTCGCGCTGTTTTCACTGTCCCGACTGTCTCTCCTCTCGCGCTGTTTTCACTGTCCCGGCTCTCTCTCCACTCCCGCTGTTTTCACTGTCCCGGCTGTGTCTCCTCCTGCGCTGTTTTCACTGTCCCGGCTGTTTCTCCTCCCGAGCTGTTTTCACTGTCCCTGCTCTCTCTCCACTCGCGCTGTTTTCACTGTCCCGGCTGTCTCTCCTCTCCCGCTGTTTTCACTGTCCCGGCTCTCTCTCCTCTCGCGCTGTTTTCACTGTCCCGGCTGTCTCTCCACTCGCGCCGTTTTCATTGTGCCGGCTGTCTCTCCTCCCGCGCTGTTTTCACTGTCCCGGCTCTCTCTCCACTCGCGCTGTTTTCACTGTCCCGGCTCACTCACCTCTCGCGCTGTTTTCACTGTCCCGGCTCTCTCTCCACTCGCGCTGTTTTCACTGTCCCGGCTCTCTCTCCATTCGCGCTGTTTTCACTGTCCCGGCTCACTCACCTCTCGCGCCGTTTTCATTGTGCCGGCTGTTTCTCCTCCCACGCTGTTTTCATTGTGCCCGCTGTCTCTCCTCTCGCGCTGTTTTCACTGTCCCGGCTGTCTCTCCTCTCGCGCTGTTTTCATTGTGCCCGCTGTCTCTCCTCTCGCGCTGTTTTCACTGTCCCGACTGTCTCTCCTCTCACGCTGTTTTCACTGTCCCGGCTCTCTCTACACTCGCGCTGTTTTCACTGTCCTGGCTCTCTCTCCTTTCCCGCTGTTTTCACTGTCCCGGTTGTCTCTCCTCTCGCGCTGTTGTCAATATCCCGGCTCTCTCTCCTCCCGCTGTTTTCAACGTCCCGGCTGTGACTCCTCTCGCGCTGTTTTCACTGTCCCGGCTGTCTCTCCTCCCGCGCTGTTTTCAATGTCCCGGCTCTCTCTCCTTTCCCGCTGTTTTCACTGTCCCGGCTGTCTCTCCTCTCGCACTGTTGTCAATATCCCGGCATTGTCTCCACCCGCGCTGTTTACACTGTCCCGGCTGTCTCTCCTCCCGCGCTGTTTTCACTGTGCCGGCTCTCTCTCCTCCCGCGCTGTTTTCAATGTCCTGGCTGTCTCTCCACTCGCGCTGTTTTCACTGTCCCGGCTGTCTCTCCTCTCGCGCTGTTTTCAATGTCCCGGCTCACTCACCTCTCGCGCCGTTTTCATTGTGCCGGCTGTTTCTCCTCCCGCGCTGTTTTCATTGTGCCCGCTGTCTCTCCTCTCGCGCTGTTTTCACTCTCCCGGCTGTCTCTCCTCTCGCGCTGTTTTCATTGTGCCCGCTGTCTCTCCTCTCGCGCTGTTTTCACTGTCCCGACTGTCTCTCCTCTCGCGCTGTTTTCACTGTCCCGGCTCTCTCTCCACTCGCGCTGTTTTCACTGTCCCGGCTCTCTCTCCACTCGCGCTGTTTTCACTGTCCCGGCTGTCTCTCCTCTCACGCTGTTGTCAATATCCCGGCTGTGTCTCCACCCGCGCTGTTTACACTGTCCCGGCTGTCTCTCCTTCCGCGCTGTTTTCACTGTCCCGGCTCACTCTCCTCCCGCGCTGTTTTCACTGTCCCGGCTGTCTCTCCACCCGCGCTGTTTTCACTGTCCCGGCTCTCTCTCCTCTCGCGCTGTTTTCACTGTCCCGGCTCACTCTCCTCCCGCGCTGTTTTCACTGTCCCGGCTGTCTCTCCTCCCGCGCTGTTTTCACTGTCCCGGCTGTCTCTCCTCTCGCGCTGTTTTCATTGTGCCCGCTGTCTCTCCTCTCGCGCTGTTTTCACTGTCCCGACTGTCTCTCCTCTCGCGCTGTTTTCACTGTCCCGGCTCTCTCTCCACTCGCGCTGTTTTCACTGTCCCGGCTCTCTCTCCACTCGCGCTGTTTTCACTGTCCCGGCTGTCTCTCCTCTCACGCTGTTGTCAATATCCCGGCTGTGTCTCCACCCGCGCTGTTTACACTGTCCCGGATGTCTCTCCTCCCGCGCTGTTTTCACTGTCCCGGCTCACTCTCCTCTCGCGCTGTTTTCACTGTCCCGGCTCTCTCTCCACCCGCGCTGTTTTCACTGTCCCGACTGTGACTCCTCCCGCGCTGTTTTCACTGTCCCGGCTGTCTCTCCTCTCGCGCTGTTTTCACTGTCCCGGCTCTCTCTCCACCCGCGCTGTTTTCACTGTCCCGACTGTGACTCCTCCCGCGCTGTTTTCATTGTGCCGGCTCTCTCTCCTCCCGCGCTGTTTTCACTCTCCCGATTGTCTCTCCTCCCGCGCTGTTTTCACTGTGCCGGCTGTCTCTCCTCCCGCGCTGTTTTCACTCTCCCGACTGTGACTCCTCCCGCGCTGTTTTCACTCTCCCGATTGTCTCTCCTCCCGCGCCGTTTTCATTGTGCCCGCTGTCTCTCCTCCCGCGCTGTTTTCACTGTCCCGGCTGTCTCTCCTCTCGCGCTGTTTTCATTGTGCCCGCTGTCTCTCCTCTCGCGCCGTTTTCATTGTGCCCGCTGTCTCTCCTCCCGCGCTGTTTTCACTGTCCCGGCTGTCTCTCCTCTCGCGCTGTTTTCATTGTGCCCGCTGTCTCTCCTCTCGCGCTGTTTTCACTGTCCCGACTGTCTCTCCTCTCGCGCTGTTTTCACTGTCCCGGCTCTCTCTCCACTCCCGCTGTTTTCACTGTCCCGGCTGTCTCTCCTCCTGCGCTGTTTTCACTGTCCCGGCTGTTTCTCCTCCCGAGCTGTTTTCACTGTCCCTGCTCTCTCTCCACTCGCGCTGTTTTCACTGTCCCGGCTGTCTCTCCTCTCCCGCTGTTTTCACTGTCCCGGCTCTCTCTCCACTCGCGCCGTTTTCATTGTGCCGGCTGTCTCTCCTCCCGCGCTGTTTTCACTGTCCCGGCTCTCTCTCCACTCGCGCTGTTTTCACTGTCCCGGCTCACTCACCTCTCGCGCTGTTTTCACTGTCCCGGCTCTCTCTCCACTCGCGCTGTTTTCACTGTCCCGGCTCTCTCTCCACTCGCGCTGTTTTCACTGTCCCGGCTCACTCACCTCTCGCGCCGTTTTCATTGTGCCGGCTGTTTCTCCTCCCACGCTGTTTTCATTGTGCCCGCTGTCTCTCCTCTCGCGCTGTTTTCACTGTCCCAGCTGTCTCTCCTCTCGCGCTGTTTTCATTGTGCCCGCTGTCTCTCCTCTCGTGCTGTTTTCACTGTCCCGACTGTCTCTCCTCTCGCGCTGTTTTCACTGTCCCGGCTCTCTCAACACTCGCGCTGTTTTCACTGTCCCGGCTCTCTCTCCTTTCCCGCTGTTTTCACTGTCCCGGTTGTCTCTCCTCTCGCTGTTTTCAACGTCCCGGCTGTGACTCCTCTCGCGCTGTTTTCACTGTCCCGGCTGTCTCTCCTCCCGCGCTGTTTTCAATGTCCCGGCTCTCTCTCCTTTCCCGCTGTTTTCACTGTCCCGGCTGTCTCTCCTCTCGCACTGTTGTCAATATCCCGGCATTGTCTCCACCCGCGCTGTTTACACTGTCCCGGCTGTCTCTCCTCCCGCGCTGTTTTCACTGTGCCGGCTCTCTCTCCTCCCGCGCTGTTTTCACTGTCCCGGCTGTTTCTCCTCCCGAGCTGTTTTCACTGTCCCTGCTCTCTCTCCACTCGCGCTGTTTTCACTGTCCCGGCTGTCTCTCCTCTCCCGCTGTTTTCACTGTCCGGGCTCTCTCTCCTCCCGCGCTGTTTTCACTGTCCCGGCTGTCTCTCCACTCGCGCCGTTTTCATTGTGCCGGCTGTCTCTCCTCCCGCGCTGTTTTCACTGTCCCGGCTCTCTCTCCACTCGCGCTGTTTTCACTGTCCCGGCTCTCTCTCCACTCGCGCTGTTTTCACTGTCCCGGCTGTCTCTCCTCTCGCGCTGTTTTCAATGTCCCGGCTCACTCACCTCTCGCGCCGTTTTCATTGTTCCGGCTGTTTCTCCTCCCGCGCTGTTTTCATTGTGCCCGCTGTCTCTCCTCTCGCGCTGTTTTCACTGTCCCGGCTGTCTCTCCTCTCGCGCTGTTTTCATTGTGCCCGCTGTCTCTCCTCTCGCGCTGTTTTCACTGTCCCGACTGTCTCTCCTCTCGCGCTGCTTTCACTGTCCCGGCTGTGTCTCCACCCGCGCTGTTTACACTGTCCCGGCTGTCTCTCCTCCCGCGCTGTTTTCACTGTCCCGGCTCACTCTCCTCCCGCGCTGTTTTCACTGTCCCGGCTGTCTCTCCACCCGCGCTGTTTTCACTGTCCCGGCTCTCTCTCCTCTCGCGCTGTTTTCACTGTCCCGGCTCACTCTCCTCCCGCGCTGTTTTCACTGTCCCGGCTGTCTCTCCTCCCGCGCTGTTTTCACTGTCCCGGCTGTCTCTCCTCTCGCGCTGTTTTCATTGTGCCCGCTGTCTCTCCTCTCGCGCTGTTTTCACTGTCCCGACTGTCTCTCCTCTCGCGCTGTTTTCACTGTCCCGGCTCTCTCTCCACTCGCGCTGTTTTCACTGTCCCGGCTCTCTCTCCACTCGCGCTGTTTTCACTGTCCCGGCTGTCTCTCCTCTCACGCTGTTGTCAATATCCCGGCTGTGTCTCCACCCGCGCTGTTTACACTGTCCCGGCTGTCTCTCCTCCCGCGCTGTTTTCACTGTCCCGGCTCACTCTCCTCCCGCGCTGTTTTCACTGTCCCGGCTGTCTCTCCTCCCGCGCTGTTTTCACTGTCCCGGCTGTCTCTCCTCCCGCGCTGTTTTCACTGTCCCGGCTGTCTCTCCTCTCGCGCTGTTTTCACTGTCCCGGCTCTCTCTCCACCCGCGCTGTTTTCACTGTCCCGACTGTGACTCCTCCCGCGCTGTTTTCATTGTGCCGGCTCTCTCTCCTCCCGCGCTGTTTTCACTCTCCCGATTGTCTCTCCTCCCGCGCTGTTTTCACTGTGCCGGCTGTCTCTCCTCCCGCGCTGTTTTCACTCTCCCGACTGTGACTCCTCCTGCGCTGTTTTCACTCTCCCGATTGTCTCTCCTCCCGCGCTGTTTTCACTGTGCCGGCTGTCTCTCCTCCCGCGCTGTTTTCCCTCTCCCGACTGTCTCTCCTCCCGCGCTGTTTTCACTGTCCCGGCTCTCTCTCCACCCGCGCTGTTTTCACTGTCCCGACTGTGACTCCTCCCGCGCTGTTTTCATTGTGCCGGCTCTCTCTCCTCCCGCGCTGTTTTCACTGTCCCGGCTGTCTCTCCTCCCGCGCTGTTTTCATTGTGCCGGCTCTCTCTCCTCCCGCGCTGTTTTCACTCTCCCGATTGTCTCTCCTCCCGCGCTGTTTTCACTGTCCCGACTGTGACTCCTCCCGCGCTGTTTTCACTGTGCCGGCTGTCTCTCCTCCCGCGCTGTTTTCACTCTCCCGACTGTGACTCCTCCTGCGCTGTTTTCACTCTCCCGATTGTCTCTCCTCCCGCGCTGTTTTCACTGTGCCGGCTGTCTCTCCTCCCGCGCTGTTTTCACTGTCCCGGCTCTCTCTCCTCCCGCGCTGTTTTCACTGTCCCGGCTCTCTCTCCTCCCGCGCTGTTTTCACTGTCCCGGCTGTCTCTCCTCTCCCGCTGTTTTCACTGTCCCGGCTCTCTCTCCACTCGCGCCGTTTTCATTGTGCCGGCTGTCTCTCCTCCCGCGCTGTTTTCACTGTCCCGGCTCTCTCTCCACTCGCGCTGTTTTCACTGTCCCGGCTCACTCACCTCTCGCGCTGTTTTCACTGTCCCGGCTTTCTCTCCACTCGCGCTGTTTTCACTGTCCCGGCTCTCTCTCCACTCGCGCTGTTTTCACTGTCCCGGCTCACTCACCTCTCGCGCCGTTTTCATTGTGCCGGCTGTTTCTCCTCCCACGCTGTTTTCATTGTGCCCGCTGTCTCTCCTCTCGCGCTGTTTTCACTGTCCCAGCTGTCTCTCCTCTCGCGCTGTTTTCATTGTGCCCGCTGTCTCTCCTCTCGTGCTGTTTTCACTGTCCCGACTGTCTCTCCTCTCGCGCTGTTTTCACTGTCCCGGCTCTCTCAACACTCGCGCTGTTTTCACTGTCCCGGCTCTCTCTCCTTTCCCGCTGTTTTCACTGTCCCGGTTGTCTCTCCTCTCGCTGTTTTCAACGTCCCGGCTGTGACTCCTCTCGCGCTGTTTTCACTGTCCCGGCTGTCTCTCCTCCCGCGCTGTTTTCAATGTCCCGGCTCTCTCTCCTTTCCCGCTGTTTTCACTGTCCCGGCTGTCTCTCCTCTCGCACTGTTGTCAATATCCCGGCATTGTCTCCACCCGCGCTGTTTACACTGTCCCGGCTGTCTCTCCTCCCGCGCTGTTTTCACTGTGCCGGCTCTCTCTCCTCCCGCGCTGTTTTCAATGTCCCGGCTGTCTCTCCACTCGCGCTGTTTTCACTGTCCCGGCTGTCTCTCCTCTCCCGCTGTTTTCACTGTCCCGGCTGTCTCTCCTCCTGCGCTGTTTTCACTGTCCCGGCTGTTTCTCCTCCCGAGCTGTTTTCACTGTCCCTGCTCTCTCTCCACTCGCGCTGTTTTCACTGTCCCGGCTGTCTCTCCTCTCCCGCTGTTTTCACTGTCCGGGCTCTCTCTCCTCCCGCGCTGTTTTCACTGTCCCGGCTGTCTCTCCACTCGCGCCGTTTTCATTGTGCCGGCTGTCTCTCCTCCCGCGCTGTTTTCACTGTCCCGGCTCTCTCTCCACTCGCGCTGTTTTCACTGTCCCGGCTCTCTCTCCACTCGCGCTGTTTTCACTGTCCCGGCTGTCTCTCCTCTCGCGCTGTTTTCAATGTCCCGGCTCACTCACCTCTCGCGCCGTTTTCATTGTTCCGGCTGTTTCTCCTCCCGCGCTGTTTTCATTGTGCCCGCTGTCTCTCCTCTCGCGCTGTTTTCACTGTCCCGGCTGTCTCTCCTCTCGCGCTGTTTTCATTGTGCCCGCTGTCTCTCCTCTCGCGCTGTTTTCACTGTCCCGACTGTCTCTCCTCTCGCGCTGTTTTCACTGTCCCGGCTGTGTCTCCACCCGCGCTGTTTACACTGTCCCGGCTGTCTCTCCTCCCGCGCTGTTTTCACTGTCCCGGCTCACTCTCCTCCCGCGCTGTTTTCACTGTCCCGGCTGTCTCTCCACCCGCGCTGTTTTCACTGTCCCGGCTCTCTCTCCTCTCGCGCTGTTTTCACTGTCCCGGCTCACTCTCCTCCCGCGCTGTTTTCACTGTCCCGGCTGTCTCTCCTCCCGCGCTGTTTTCACTGTCCCGGCTGTCTCTCCTCTCGCGCTGTTTTCATTGTGCCCGCTGTCTCTCCTCTCGCGCTGTTTTCACTGTCCCGACTGTCTCTCCTCTCGCGCTGTTTTCACTGTCCCGGCTCTCTCTCCACTCGCGCTGTTTTCACTGTCCCGGCTCTCTCTCCACTCGCGCTGTTTTCACTGTCCCGGCTGTCTCTCCTCTCACGCTGTTGTCAATATCCCGGCTGTGTCTCCACCGGCGCTGTTTACACTGTCCCGGCTCTCTCTCCACCCGCGCTGTTTTCACTGTCCCGACTGTGACTCCTCCCGCGCTGTTTTCATTGTGCCGGCTCTCTCTCCTCCCGCGCTGTTTTCACTCTCCCGATTGTCTCTCCTCCCGCGCTGTTTTCACTGTGCCGGCTGTCTCTCCTCCCGCGCTGTTTTCACTCTCCCGACTGTGACTCCTCCCGCGCTGTTTTCACTCTCCCGATTGTCTCTCCTCCCGCGCCGTTTTCATTGTGCCCGCTGTCTCTCCTCCCGCGCTGTTTTCACTGTCCCGGCTGTCTCTCCTCTCGCGCTGTTTTCATTGTGCCCGCTGTCTCTCCTCTCGCGCCGTTTTCATTGTGCCCGCTGTCTCTCCTCCCGCGCTGTTTTCACTGTCCCGGCTGTCTCTCCTCTCGCGCTGTTTTCATTGTGCCCGCTGTCTCTCCTCTCGCGCTGTTTTCACTGTCCCGACTGTCTCTCCTCTCGCGCTGTTTTCACTGTCCCGGCTCTCTCTCCACTCCCGCTGTTTTCACTGTCCCGGCTGTCTCTCCTCCTGCGCTGTTTTCACTGTCCCGGCTGTTTCTCCTCCCGAGCTGTTTTCACTGTCCCTGCTCTCTCTCCACTCGCGCTGTTTTCACTGTCCCGGCTGTCTCTCCTCTCCCGCTGTTTTCACTGTCCCGGCTCTCTCTCCACTCGCGCCGTTTTCATTGTGCCGGCTGTCTCTCCTCCCGCGCTGTTTTCACTGTCCCGGCTCTCTCTCCACTCGCGCTGTTTTCACTGTCCCGGCTCACTCACCTCTCGCGCTGTTTTCACTGTCCCGGCTCTCTCTCCACTCGCGCTGTTTTCACTGTCCCGGCTCTCTCTCCACTCGCGCTGTTTTCACTGTCCCGGCTCACTCACCTCTCGCGCCGTTTTCATTGTGCCGGCTGTTTCTCCTCCCACGCTGTTTTCATTGTGCCCGCTGTCTCTCCTCTCGCGCTGTTTTCACTGTCCCAGCTGTCTCTCCTCTCGCGCTGTTTTCATTGTGCCCGCTGTCTCTCCTCTCGTGCTGTTTTCACTGTCCCGACTGTCTCTCCTCTCGCGCTGTTTTCACTGTCCCGGCTCTCTCAACACTCGCGCTGTTTTCACTGTCCCGGCTCTCTCTCCTTTCCCGCTGTTTTCACTGTCCCGGTTGTCTCTCCTCTCGCTGTTTTCAACGTCCCGGCTGTGACTCCTCTCGCGCTGTTTTCACTGTCCCGGCTGTCTCTCCTCCCGCGCTGTTTTCAATGTCCCGGCTCTCTCTCCTTTCCCGCTGTTTTCACTGTCCCGGCTGTCTCTCCTCTCGCACTGTTGTCAATATCCCGGCATTGTCTCCACCCGCGCTGTTTACACTGTCCCGGCTGTCTCTCCTCCCGCGCTGTTTTCACTGTGCCGGCTCTCTCTCCTCCCGCGCTGTTTTCACTGTCCCGGCTGTTTCTCCTCCCGAGCTGTTTTCACTGTCCCTGCTCTCTCTCCACTCGCGCTGTTTTCACTGTCCCGGCTGTCTCTCCTCTCCCGCTGTTTTCACTGTCCGGGCTCTCTCTCCTCCCGCGCTGTTTTCACTGTCCCGGCTGTCTCTCCACTCGCGCCGTTTTCATTGTGCCGGCTGTCTCTCCTCCCGCGCTGTTTTCACTGTCCCGGCTCTCTCTCCACTCGCGCTGTTTTCACTGTCCCGGCTCTCTCTCCACTCGCGCTGTTTTCACTGTCCCGGCTGTCTCTCCTCTCGCGCTGTTTTCAATGTCCCGGCTCACTCACCTCTCGCGCCGTTTTCATTGTTCCGGCTGTTTCTCCTCCCGCGCTGTTTTCATTGTGCCCGCTGTCTCTCCTCTCGCGCTGTTTTCACTGTCCCGGCTGTCTCTCCTCTCGCGCTGTTTTCATTGTGCCCGCTGTCTCTCCTCTCGCGCTGTTTTCACTGTCCCGACTGTCTCTCCTCTCGCGCTGTTTTCACTGTCCCGGCTGTGTCTCCACCCGCGCTGTTTACACTGTCCCGGCTGTCTCTCCTCCCGCGCTGTTTTCACTGTCCCGGCTCACTCTCCTCCCGCGCTGTTTTCACTGTCCCGGCTGTCTCTCCACCCGCGCTGTTTTCACTGTCCCGGCTCTCTCTCCTCTCGCGCTGTTTTCACTGTCCCGGCTCACTCTCCTCCCGCGCTGTTTTCACTGTCCCGGCTGTCTCTCCTCCCGCGCTGTTTTCACTGTCCCGGTTGTCTCTCCTCTCGCGCTGTTTTCATTGTGCCCGCTGTCTCTCCTCTCGCGCTGTTTTCACTGTCCCGACTGTCTCTCCTCTCGCGCTGTTTTCACTGTCCCGGCTCTCTCTCCACTCGCGCTGTTTTCACTGTCCCGGCTCTCTCTCCACTCGCGCTGTTTTCACTGTCCCGGCTGTCTCTCCTCTCACGCTGTTGTCAATATCCCGGCTGTGTCTCCACCCGCGCTGTTTACACTGTCCCGGCTGTCTCTCCTCCCGCGCTGTTTTCACTGTCCCGGCTCACTCTCCTCCCGCGCTGTTTTCACTGTCCCGGCTGTCTCTCCTCCCGCGCTGTTTTCACTGTCCCGGCTGTCTCTCCTCCCGCGCTGTTTTCACTGTCCCGGCTGTCTCTCCTCTCGCGCTGTTTTCACTGTCCCGGCTCTCTCTCCACCCGCGCTGTTTTCACTGTCCCGACTGTGACTCCTCCCGCGCTGTTTTCATTGTGCCGGCTCTCTCTCCTCCCGCGCTGTTTTCACTCTCCCGATTGTCTCTCCTCCCGCGCTGTTTTCACTGTGCCGGCTGTCTCTCCTCCCGCGCTGTTTTCACTCTCCCGACTGTGACTCCTCCTGCGCTGTTTTCACTCTCCCGATTGTCTCTCCTCCCGCGCTGTTTTCACTGTGCCGGCTGTCTCTCCTCCCGCGCTGTTTTCCCTCTCCCGACTGTCTCTCCTCCCGCGCTGTTTTCACTGTCCCGGCTCTCTCTCCACCCGCGCTGTTTTCACTGTCCCGACTGTGACTCCTCCCGCGCTGTTTTCATTGTGCCGGCTCTCTCTCCTCCCGCGCTGTTTTCACTGTCCCGGCTGTCTCTCCTCCCGCGCTGTTTTCATTGTGCCGGCTCTCTCTCCTCCCGCGCTGTTTTCACTCTCCCGATTGTCTCTCCTCCCGCGCTGTTTTCACTGTCCCGACTGTGACTCCTCCCGCGCTGTTTTCACTGTGCCGGCTGTCTCTCCTCCCGCGCTGTTTTCACTCTCCCGACTGTGACTCCTCCTGCGCTGTTTTCACTCTCCCGATTGTCTCTCCTCCCGCGCTGTTTTCACTGTGCCGGCTGTCTCTCCTCCCGCGCTGTTTTCACTGTCCCGGCTCTCTCTCCTCCCGCGCTGTTTTCACTGTCCCGGCTCTCTCTCCTCCCGCGCTGTTTTCACTGTCCCGGCTGTCTCTCCTCTCCCGCTGTTTTCACTGTCCCGGCTCTCTCTCCACTCGCGCCGTTTTCATTGTGCCGGCTGTCTCTCCTCCCGCGCTGTTTTCACTGTCCCGGCTCTCTCTCCACTCGCGCTGTTTTCACTGTCCCGGCTCACTCACCTCTCGCGCTGTTTTCACTGTCCCGGCTCTCTCTCCACTCGCGCTGTTTTCACTGTCCCGGCTCTCTCTCCACTCGCGCTGTTTTCACTGTCCCGGCTCACTCACCTCTCGCGCCGTTTTCATTGTGCCGGCTGTTTCTCCTCCCACGCTGTTTTCATTGTGCCCGCTGTCTCTCCTCTCGCGCTGTTTTCACTGTCCCAGCTGTCTCTCCTCTCGCGCTGTTTTCATTGTGCCCGCTGTCTCTCCTCTCGTGCTGTTTTCACTGTCCCGACTGTCTCTCCTCTCGCGCTGTTTTCACTGTCCCGGCTCTCTCAACACTCGCGCTGTTTTCACTGTCCCGGCTCTCTCTCCTTTCCCGCTGTTTTCACTGTCCCGGTTGTCTCTCCTCTCGCTGTTTTCAACGTCCCGGCTGTGACTCCTCTCGCGCTGTTTTCACTGTCCCGGCTGTCTCTCCTCCCGCGCTGTTTTCAATGTCCCGGCTCTCTCTCCTTTCCCGCTGTTTTCACTGTCCCGGCTGTCTCTCCTCTCGCACTGTTGTCAATATCCCGGCATTGTCTCCACCCGCGCTGTTTACACTGTCCCGGCTGTCTCTCCTCCCGCGCTGTTTTCACTGTGCCGGCTCTCTCTCCTCCCGCGCTGTTTTCAATGTCCCGGCTGTCTCTCCACTCGCGCTGTTTTCACTGTCCCGGCTGTCTCTCCTCTCCCGCTGTTTTCACTGTCCCGGCTGTCTCTCCTCCTGCGCTGTTTTCACTGTCCCGGCTGTTTCTCCTCCCGAGCTGTTTTCACTGTCCCTGCTCTCTCTCCACTCGCGCTGTTTTCACTGTCCCGGCTGTCTCTCCTCTCCCGCTGTTTTCACTGTCTGGGCTCTCTCTCCTCCCGCGCTGTTTTCACTGTCCCGGCTGTCTCTCCACTCGCGCCGTTTTCATTGTGCCGGCTGTCTCTCCTCCCGCGCTGTTTTCACTGTCCCGGCTCTCTCTCCACTCGCGCTGTTTTCACTGTCCCGGCTCTCTCTCCACTCGCGCTGTTTTCACTGTCCCGGCTGTCTCTCCTCTCGCGCTGTTTTCAATGTCCCGGCTCACTCACCTCTCGCGCCGTTTTCATTGTTCCGGCTGTTTCTCCTCCCGCGCTGTTTTCATTGTGCCCGCTGTCTCTCCTCTCGCGCTGTTTTCACTGTCCCGGCTGTCTCTCCTCTCGCGCTGTTTTCATTGTGCCCGCTGTCTCTCCTCTCGCGCTGTTTTCACTGTCCCGACTGTCTCTCCTCTCGCGCTGTTTTCACTGTCCCGGCTGTGTCTCCACCCGCGCTGTTTACACTGTCCCGGCTGTCTCTCCTCCCGCGCTGTTTTCACTGTCCCGGCTCACTCTCCTCCCGCGCTGTTTTCACTGTCCCGGCTGTCTCTCCACCCGCGCTGTTTTCACTGTCCCGGCTCTCTCTCCTCTCGCGCTGTTTTCACTGTCCCGGCTCACTCTCCTCCCGCGCTGTTTTCACTGTCCCGGCTGTCTCTCCTCCCGCGCTGTTTTCACTGTCCCGGCTGTCTCTCCTCTCGCGCTGTTTTCATTGTGCCCGCTGTCTCTCCTCTCGCGCTGTTTTCACTGTCCCGACTGTCTCTCCTCTCGCGCTGTTTTCACTGTCCCGGCTCTCTCTCCACTCGCGCTGTTTTCACTGTCCCGGCTCTCTCTCCACTCGCGCTGTTTTCACTGTCCCGGCTGTCTCTCCTCTCACGCTGTTGTCAATATCCCGGCTGTGTCTCCACCCGCGCTGTTTACACTGTCCCGGCTGTCTCTCCTCCCGCGCTGTTTTCACTGTCCCGGCTCACTCTCCTCCCGCGCTGTTTTCACTGTCCCGGCTGTCTCTCCTCCCGCGCTGTTTTCACTGTCCCGGCTGTCTCTCCTCCCGCGCTGTTTTCACTGTCCCGGCTGTCTCTCCTCTCGCGCTGTTTTCACTGTCCCGGCTCTCTCTCCACCCGCGCTGTTTTCACTGTCCCGACTGTGACTCCTCCCGCGCTGTTTTCATTGTGCCGGCTCTCTCTCCTCCCGCGCTGTTTTCACTCTCCCGATTGTCTCTCCTCCCGCGCTGTTTTCACTGTGCCGGCTGTCTCTCCTCCCGCGCTGTTTTCACTCTCCCGACTGTGACTCCTCCTGCGCTGTTTTCACTCTCCCGATTGTCTCTCCTCCCGCGCTGTTTTCACTGTGCCGGCTGTCTCTCCTCCCGCGCTGTTTTCCCTCTCCCGACTGTCTCTCCTCCCGCGCTGTTTTCACTGTCCCGGCTCTCTCTCCACCCGCGCTGTTTTCACTGTCCCGACTGTGACTCCTCCCGCGCTGTTTTCATTGTGCCGGCTCTCTCTCCTCCCGCGCTGTTTTCACTGTCCCGGCTGTCTCTCCTCCCGCGCTGTTTTCATTGTGCCGGCTCTCTCTCCTCCCGCGCTGTTTTCACTCTCCCGATTGTCTCTCCTCCCGCGCTGTTTTCACTGTCCCGACTGTGACTCCTCCCGCGCTGTTTTCACTGTGCCGGCTGTCTCTCCTCCCGCGCTGTTTTCACTCTCCCGACTGTGACTCCTCCTGCGCTGTTTTCACTCTCCCGATTGTCTCTCCTCCCGCGCTGTTTTCACTGTGCCGGCTGTCTCTCCTCCCGCGCTGTTTTCACTGTCCCGGCTCTCTCTCCTCCCGCGCTGTTTTCACTGTCCCGGCTCTCTCTCCTCCCGCGCTGTTTTCAATGTCCCGGCTCTCTGCAGGTGGCGGAAAGCGTCATAAATCGCAGTCATGTAAATGTGGTCACACCCAAGGTGCAGGCAGAGAAATGGGTGACCACCAGAAACGGCAGGCAGTCAGTGCAGGAATCCCCTGTGGTTGTCCCCCTCTCGAACAGATATACCCCTTTGGATACTGTCGGGGGGGATAGCCTATCAGGGGAAAACAGCAGCAGCCAGAGCAGTGGCACCACGGCTGGCTCTGATGTTCAGAAGGGAGGGTCAAAGCGCAGAAGAGTAATAGTAATAGGGGACTCTATAGTCAGGGGCACAGATAGGCGCTTCTGTGGACGTGAAAGAGACTCCAGGATGGTATGTTGCCTCCCTGGTGCCAGGGTCCAGGATGTCTCCGAACGGGTAGAGGGAATCCTGAAGGGGGAGGGCAAACAGGCAGAGGTCGTTGTACATATTGGTACTAACGACATAGGCAGGAAGGGGCATGAGGTCCTGCAGCAGGAGTTCAGGGAGCTAGGCAGAAAGTTAAAAGACAGGACCTCGAGGGTTGTAATCTCGGGATTACTCCCTGTGCCGCGTGCCAGTGAGGCTAGAAATAGGAAGATAGAGCAGATAAACACGTGGCTAAACAGCTGGTGTAGGAGGGAGGGTTTCCATTATCTGGACCACTGGGAGCTCTTCCGGGGCAGGTGTGACCTGTATAAGAAGGACGGCTTGCATCTAAACCGGAGAGGCATAAATATCCTGGCCGCGAGTTTGCTAGTGTCACACGGGAGGATTTAAACTAGTATGGCAGGGGGGTGGGTCGGGAGCAATAGGTCAGAAGGTGAGAGCATTGAGGGAGAACTAGGGAATAGGGACAATGTGGCTCTGAGGCAGAGCAGACAGGGAGAAGTTGCTGAACACAGCGGGTCTGGTGGCCTGAAGTGCATATGTTTTAATGCAAGGAGCATTACGGGTAAGGCAGATGAACTTAAGAGCTTGGATTAGTACTTGGAACTATGATGTTGTTGCCATTACAGAGACCTGGTTGAGGGAAGGGCAGGATTGGCAGCTAAACATTCCAGTATTTAGATGTTTCAGGCGGGATAGAGGGGGATGTAAAAGGGGAGGTGGAGTTGCGCTACTTGTTCGGGAGAATATCACAGCTGTACTGCGAGAGGACACCTCAGAGGGCAGTGTGGCTATATGGGTAGAGATCAGGAATAAGAAGGGTGCAGTCACAATGTTGGGGGTATACTACAGGCCTCCCAACAGCCAGCGGGAGATAGAGGAGCAGATAGGTAGACAGATTTTGGAAAAGAGTAAAAACAACAGGGTTGTGGTAATGGGAGACTTCAACTTCCCCAATATTGACTGGGACTCACTTAGTGCCAGGGGCTTAGACGGGGCGGAGTTTGTAAGGAGCATCCAGGAGGGCTTCTTAAAACAATATGTAGACAGTCCAACTAGGGAAGGGGCGGTACTGGACCTGGTATTGGGGAATGAGCCCGGCCAGGTGGTAGATGTTTCAGTAGGGGAGCATTTCGGTAACAGTGACCACAATTCAGTAAGTTTTAAAGTACTGGTGGACAAGGATAAGAGTGGTCCGAGGATGAATGTGCTAAATTGGGGGAAGGCTAATTATAACAATATTCGGCGGGAACTGAAGAACATAGATTGGGGGCGGATGTTTGAGGGCAAATCAACATCTGACATGTGGGAGGCTTTCAAGTGGCAGTTGAAAGGAATACAGGATCGGCATGTTCCTGTGAGGAAGAAAGATAAATACGGCAATTTTCGGGAACCTTGGATGACGAGTGATATTGTAGGCCTCGTCAAAAAGAAAAAGGAGGCATTTGTCAGGGCTAAAAGGCTGGGAACAGACGAAGCCTGCGTGGAATATAAGGAAAGTAGGAAGGAACTTAAGCAAGGAGTCAGGAGGGCTAGAAGGGGTCACGAAAAGTCATTGGCAAATAGGGTTAAGGAAAATCCCAAGGCTTTTTACACGTACATAAAAAGCAAGAGGGTAGCCAGGGAAAGGGTTGGCCCACTGAAGGATAGGCAAGGGAATCTATGTGTGGAGCCAGAGGAAATGGGCGAGGTGCGAAATGAATACTTTGCATCAGTATTCACCAAAGAGAAGGAATTGGTAGATGTTGAGTCTGGAGAAGGGGGTGTAGATAGCCTAGGTCACATTGTGATCCAAAAAGACGAGGTGTTGGGTGTCTTAAAAAATATTAAGGTAGATAAGTCCCCAGGGCCGGATGGGATCTACCCCAGAATACTGAAGGAGGCTGGAGAGGAAATTGCTGAGGCCTTGACAGAAATCTTTGGATCCTCACTGTCTTCAGGGGATGTCCCGGAGGACTGGAGAATAGCCAATGTTGTTCCTCTGTTTAAGAAGGGTAGCAAGGATAATCCCGGGAACTACAGGCCGGTGAGCCTTACTTCAGTGGTAGGGAAATTACTGGAGAGAATTCTTCGAGACAGGATCTACTCCCATTTGGAAGCAAATGGACGTATTAGTGAGAGGCAGCACGGTTTTGTGAAGGGGAGGTCGTGTCTCACTTACTTGATAGAGTTTTTCAAGGAGGTCACTAAGATGATTGATGCAGGTAGGGCAGTAGATGTTGTCTAAATGGACTTCAGTAAGGCCTTTGACAAGGTCTCTCATGGTAGACTATTACAAAAGGTGAAGTCACACGGGATCAGGGGTGAGCTGGCAAGGTGGATACAGAACTGGCTAGGCCATAGAAGGCAGAGAGTAGCAATGGAGGGATGCTTTTCTAATTGGAGGGCTGTGACCAGTGGTGTTCCACAGGGATCAGTGCTGGGACCTTTGCTCTTTGTAGTATATATAAATGATTTGGAGGAAAATGTAACTGGTCTGATTAGTAAGTTTGCAGACGACACAAAGGTTGGTGGAATTGCAGATAGCAATGAGGACTGTCAGAGGATACAGCAGGATTTAGATTGTCTGGAGACTTGGGCGGAGAGATGGCAGATGGAGTTTAATCCGGACAAATGTGAGGTAATGCATTTTGGAAGGTCTAATGCAGGTAGGGAATATACAGTGAATGGTAGAACCCTCAAGAGTATTGAAAGTCAAAGAGATCTAGGAGTACAGGTCCACAGGTCATTGAAAGGGGCAACACAGGTGGAGAAGGTAGTCAAGAAGGCATACGGCATGCTTGCCTTCATTGGCCGGGGCATTGAGTATAAGAATTGGCAAGTCATGTTGCAGCTGTATAGAACCTTAGTTAGGCCACACTTGGAGTATAGTGTCCAATTCTGGTCGCCACACTACCAGAAGGATGTGGAGGCTTTAGAGAGGGTGCAGAAGAGATTTACCAGAATGTTGCCTGGTATGGAGGGCATTAGCTATGAGGAGCGGTTGAATAAACTCGGTTGGTTCTCACTGGAACGAAGGAGGTTGAGGGGAGACCTGATAGAGGTATACAAAATTATGAGGGGCATAGACAGAGTGGATAGTCAGAGGCTTTTCCCCAGGGTAGAGGGGTCAATTACTAGGGGGCATAGGTTTAAGGTGAGAGGAGCAAGGTTTAGAGCAGATGTACGAGGCATGTTTTTTACGCAGAGGGTAGTGGGTGCCTGGAACTCGCTACCGGAGGAGGTAGTGGAAGCAGGGACGATAGGGACATTTAAGGGGCATCTTGACAAATATATGAATAGGATGGGAATAGAAGGATACGGACCCAGGAAGTGTAGAAGATTGTAGTTTAGTCGGGCAGCATGGTCGGCACGGGCTTGGAGGGCCGAAGGGCCTGTTCCTGTGCTGTACATTTCATTGTTCTTTGTTGTTCTCTCCTCTCGCGCTGTTTTCACTGTCCCGGCTGTCTCTCCTCCCGCGATGTTTTCACTGTCCCGGCTGTCTCTCCTCCCGCGATGTTTTCACTGTCCCGGCTGTCTCTCCTCCCGCGATGTTTTCACTGTGCCGGCTCTCTCTCTCTCTCACGCTGTTTTCACTGTCCCGGCTGTCTCTCCTCTCGCGCTGTTTTCACTGTCCCGGCTCTCTCTCCTCTCGCGCTGTTTTCACTGTCCCGGCTGTCTCTCCTCCCGCGCTGTTTTCACTCTCCCGACTGTCTCTCCTCCCGCGCTGTTTTCACTCTCCCGACTGTCTCTCCACTCACGACCCATACATCGTCATATCGCAGCACCCAATGTTGGAGACGTTGATCGAACCCAGACACCAGAGAGCGAGGTTTTGCAGACTGCTCCTGCTTTGCAGACTTGACTGCAACCACACTGGGCAGCACGGTAGCATAGTGGTTCGCACAATGGCTTCACAGCATAGTGTAGGGTAGATGGCTTTTTTTTCGGTGCAACATCGTGGGCCGAAGGGCCTGTACTGCGCTGTATCGTTCTATGTTCTATGTACAGCGCCAGGTTCCATTCCTGGCTTGGGTCACTGTCTGTGCAGAGTCTGCATGTTTTCATAGAATTTATAGCAGACGAGACCAGGCCCCAGGTGAGGGGCCTGTAACGTTCTGCCCTTGTCTGCGTGGGTTTCCTCCGGGTGTTCCGGTTTCCTCCCACAGTTCAAAGATGTGCAGGGGTAGGTGGATTGGCTATGCTAAATTGCCCTTACTATCCAAAAAAGGTAAGGTAAGGTGGGGTTACGGGGATAGGGTGGAAGTGTGGGGATAGGGTGGAGGTGTGGGCTTAGGTAGGGTGCTCTTTCCAAGGGCCGGTGCAGACTCGATGGGCCAAATGGCCTCCTTCTGCACTGTAAATTCTCTGACACACAATCAGACATAAACATGCCGACACTGGACGTTTCAAGGAACAAAGGCCCCAGGTGAGGGGCCTGTAACTCAGCATGCGGACAGAATCATGGATCAACCAAAACTCCTCGGTCCAGCTGAGGCTCCGACCGCAGCAATGGTGGCGGGAGAGCCAGCGTCAGCCTGCACAGCAGACCATCCACAAGCAACTACTCCCGCCGCCCAGTCCAGCGGCATGATGGGTGCCACCAAAGCAAAAAAGAAAAAGAGGCGTTTCACAGGATGTCTCCCATAAAAAGGAAGAAGAAGAGAAGGAAAGTGAAGGATATCGTGGGTCGCATCCGTGGTACTGAAGAGGACAGCATCGGCAACATGGCCGACAGGCCTGAAAGTACACGACGATGCAGCAAGAAGCATCGCGGTAAAAAGAGACCAGCAAGAAAAACGGCCTTCCGGATGCTAAAGCGACATCGAGCAGATGATAAAAGTTCAGAAGGCCAACGGGGCGATGTCGTCGTGAATGTTCAATAAGTTGTGCACCAGGGACACGTTCATCAGGCAGATCATGTTGTGTGAAGCACAGTTGTATCTATACACGTGGAAAATGATAATGCAGATGATGTTTTGTAAGGCGAAGTTATATTTGAATACAAAAGTTAACATTTCCAGAGAAAGGGGGATGTGGTGATATGCCTGTGCACAGTTCTGTGTACAGTTAGCAATGCAGTCTCCAACCAGCTAGTGGCAGCAGACATATGAGAGGAGTAGTAAGACGTATGAGAGGATAGTCACAGTTAGAGTAGTTCCAGGAGAATTCACTGAATTCTTTAGTAGCCATTGTCTCTATCATAGTTCATCAGTTATCTTTCCACGTGTTGGTTAATAAATCATCTTTCTGACTTCCGGGTGCGGCGATGACCAGCTGAGTCGCACGTTTCGGCAGCTCCCGGTGAAACGGACTTTTGGGCTCTTGATAGGAGCCCCAACGGCAATTTTGACGGCTAAAAACACTGCGGTAAACCAGAAGGGAATCCCCCCTGGATACGGATGAAAAAAGGAGGAGAAAGTGGCCGGATTGCAGTGGATCCTTTAGAACAGCGGCAAGGAAGGCAAGCAAAAACCAAGATGGCGTCGGAAGGTGGCAGTTTAACATGGGGCCCTGAACAACAAGAGTTCTTGAAATGCTGTGTGGAAGAGCTCAAAAAGGAAATGAAGAAAGAGCTGTTGGCCCCGATACTACAGGCGATCGAAGGGCTAAAGGAGGAACAAAAGACCCAGGAGCGGGAGCTTCGGGTCGTGAAGGCAAAGGCAGCCGAGAATGAGGACGACATACAGGGCCTGGTGGTGAAGACGGAGACGCATGAGGCACATCAGAAACGATGTGTGGAAAGGTTGGAGGCACTGGAGAACAACGCAAGGAGGAACAACCTGAGGATTCTTGGTCTTCCTGAAGGTGTGGAGGGAGCGGACGTCGGGGCATATGTGAGCACGATGCTGCACTCGTTAATGGGAGCGGAGGCCCCGGCGGGTCCGTTGGAGGTGGAGGGAGCATACCGAGTGATGGCGCGAGGGCCGAGAGCAGGAGAAATTCCCAGAGCCATAGTGGTGAGATTCCTCCGTTTTAAGGATAGAGAAATGGTCCTTAGATGGGCAAAGAAAACTCGGAGCAGTAAATGGGAGAACGCGGTGATCCGCGTTTATCAAGACTGGAGTGCGGAGGTGGCGAGAAGGAGGGCGAGCTTTAATCGGGCCAAGGCGGTGCTTCATAAAAAGAAGATAAAATTTGGAATGCTGCAACCGGCAAGACTGTGGGTCACATATCGAGGGAGGCACCACTACTTTGAGACGGCGGATGAAGCGTGGACTTTTATTGTGGAAGAAAAACTGGAATGAGCGGGTTATTAAAAAGAACGTTTGAACAAAGTGGTGGGGCGAATGTGGGGGGCAAAGAGGGGGGTTAAAAAGGGGGGAAAGAGGAGTTTTATGTACTAATCCTGCGATGTGGTAACGTTTCTCTCTTCCACAGGTGGTGATGGGGGGAGGAGGGGAGGTGGAGGAGATGGGGCGTTGGCCATTGGGGGCGGGGCCAAGGGAGAAACGCGGGCTTGGTTCCCGCGCTATGATAATCATGGCGGGAATAGAGAAGCAGGAAGGAGGGGGCGTCGCACGGTGCGAGCCGAGGTCACGGGGGGAAGCCGAGGTCGGCCAGAGTTTGCTGACTTCTGGGAGCAACATGGGGGGAGTAATTACGCTAGCGGGGGATCTAGCGGGGGGGGGGGGGTGGGAGGGGGGAATTACTGGGTTGCTGCTGCTGGGGAGAGGGGGGAGCTGGTATGGGAGGGGATGGGCGGGGGGGCACCGCCTGGGGGAGATACAGCTGTGTGGGAACCGGGTGAGGAGCTGGAAAAAGGGGATGGCTAATCGACAAGGGGGGGGGGGGGGGGGGTAGGAAGCCCCCTAACCCGGCTGATCACGTGGAACGTGAGAGGGCTGAACGGGCCGATAAAGAGGGCACGGGTACTCGCACACCTTAAGAAACTTAAGGCAGATGTGGTTATGTTACAGGAAACGCACCTGAAACTGATAGACCAGGTTAGGCTACGCAAAGGATGGGTGGGGCAGGTGTTCCATTCGAGGCTAGATGCGAAAAACAGGGGGGTGGCTATATTAGTGGGGAAGCGGGTAATGTTCGAGGCAAAGACTATAGTGGCGGATAACGGGGGCAGATACGTGATGGTGAGTGGCAAACTACAGGGGGAGACGGTGGTTTTGGTAAACGTATATGCCCCGAACTGGGATGATGCCAATTTTATGAGGCGGATGCTAGGACGCATTCCGGACCTAGAGATGGGAAAGCTGATAATGGGGGGAGATTTTAATACGGTGTTGGAACCAGGGCTGGATAGGTCGAAGTCCAGGACTGGAAGGAGGCCGGCAGCAGCCAAGGTACTTAAAGATTTTATGGAGCAGATGGGAGGTGTAGACCCGTGGAGATTTAGCAGACCTAGGAGTAAAGAGTTCTCATTTTTCTCCTAGGTCTATAAAGTCTACTCGCGAATAGACCTTTTTGTGTTGGGAAGGGCGTTGATCCCGAAGGTGAGGGGAACGGAGTATACGGCTATAGCTATTTCGGATCACGCTCCACACTGGGTGGACTTGGAGATAGGGGAGGAAACAGGAGGGCGCCCACCCTGGAGAATGGACATGGGACTAATGGCAGATGAGGGGGTGTGTCTAAGGGTGAGGGGGTGCATTGAAAAGTACTTCGAACTCAATGATAATGGGGAGGTCCAGGTGGGAGTGGTCTGGGAGGCGTTGAAGGCGGTGGTTAGAGGGGAGCTGATATCAATAAGGGCACATAAAGGGAAGCAGGAGAGTAAGGAACGGGAGCGGTTTTCCTCTGGCCGTGTTTGGGTGGGGAGTTTTCCTCTGGCCGGGTTCCAGAGGGGAGTTTTCCTCTGGCCGGGTTCCAGAGGGGAGTTTTCCTCTGGCCGGGTTCCAGTGGGGAGTTTTCCTCTGGCCGGGTTCCAGTGGGGCGTTTTCCTCTGGCCGGGTTCCAGTGGGGAGTATTCCTCTGGCCGGGTTCCAGATGGGAGTTTTCCTCTGGCCGGGTTCCAGAGGGGAGTTTTCCTCTGGCCGTGTTCCAATGGGGAGTTTTCCTCTGGCCGGTTCCAGTGGGGAGTTTTCCTCTGGCCGGGTTCCAGAGGGGAGTTTTCCTCTGGCTGGGTTCCAGTGGGGAGTCTTCTTCTGGCCGGGTTCCAGTGGGGAGTTTTCCTCTGGCCGGGTTCCAGTGGGGAGTTTTCCTCTGGCCGGGTTCCAGTGGGGAGTTTTCCTCTGGCCGGGTTCCAGTGAGGAATTTTCCTCTGGCCGGGTTCCAGTGGGGAGTTTTCCTCTGGCCGGGTTCCAGTGGGGAGTTTTCCTCTGGCCGGGTTCCAGTGGGGAGTTTTCCTCTGGCCGGGTTCCAGTGGGGAGTTTTCCTCTGGCCGGGTTCCAGAGGGGAGTTTTCCTCTGGCCGGGTTCCAGTGGGGAGTTTTCCTCTGGCCGGGTTCCAGAGGGGAGTTTTCCTCTGGCCGGGTTCCAGTGGGGAGTTTTCCTCTGGCCGGGTTCCAGAGGGGAGTTTTCCTCTGGCCGGGTTCCAGAGGGGAGTTTTCCTCTGGCCGGGTTCCAGAGGGGAGTTTTCCTCTGGCCGGGTTCCAGTGGGGAGTTTTCCTCTGGCCGGGTTCCAGAGGGGAGTTTTCTCTGGCCGGGTTCCAGTGGGGAGTTTTCCTCTGGCCGGGTTCCAGGGGGGAGTTTTCCTCTGGCCGGGTTCAAGTGGGGAGTTTTCCTCTGGCCGGGTTCCAGAGGGAAGTTTTCCTCTGGCCGGGTTCCAGAGGGGAGTTTTCCTCTGGCCGGGTTCCAGTGGGGAGTTTTCCTCTGGCCGTGTTCCAGAGGGGAGTTTTCCTCTGGCCGGGTTCCAGAGGGGAGTTTTCCTCTGGCCGGGTTCCAGAGGGGAGTTTTCCTCTGGCCGGGTTCCAGTGGGGAGTTTTCCTCTGGCCGGGTTCCAGTGGGGACTTTTCCTCTGGCCAGGTTCCAGAGGGGAGTTTTCCTCTGGCCGGTTTACAGAGGGGAGTTTTCCTCTGGCCAGGTTCCAGTGGGGAGTTTTCCTCTGGCCGGGTTCCAGTGGGGAGTTTTCCTCTGGCTGGGTTTCCAGTGGGGAGTTTTCCTCTGGCCGGGTTCCAGTGGGGAGTTTTCCTCTGGCCGGGTTCCAGTGGGGGAGTTTTCCTCTGGCCGGGTTCCAGAGGGGAGTTTTCCTCTGGCCGGGTTCCAGAGGGGAGTTTTCCTCTGGCCGGGTTCCAGAGGGGGAGTTTTCCTCTGGCCGGGTTCCAGTGGGGAGTTTTCCTCTGGCCGGGTTCCAATGGGGAGTTTTCCTCTGGCCGGGTTCCAGAGGGGAGTTTTCCTCTGGCCGGGTTCCAGTGGGGAGTTTTCCTCTGGCCGAGTTCCAGTGGGGAGTTTTCCTCTGGCCGGGTTCCAGTGGGGAGTTTTCCTCTGGCCGGGTTCCAGTGGGGAGTTTTCCTCTGGCCGGGTTCCAGAGGGGAGTTTTCCTCTGGCCGGGTTCCAGTGGGGAGTTTTCCTCTGGCCGGGTTCCAGAGTGGAGTTTTCCTCTGGCCGGGTTCCAGTGGGGAGTTTTCCTCTGGCCGGGTTCCAGAGTGGAGTTTTCCTCTGGCCGGGTTCCAGTGGGGAGTTTTCCTCTGGCCGGGTTCCAGAGGGGAGTTTTCCTCTGGCCGGGTTCCAGAGGGGAGTTTTCCTCTGGCCGGGATCCAGAGGGGAGTTTTCCTCTGGCCGGGTTCCAGTGGGGAGTTTTCCTCTGGCCGGGTTCCAGTGGGGAGTTTTCCTCTGGCCGGGTTCCAGAGTGGAGTTTTCCTCTGGCCGGGTTCCAGTGGGGAGTTTTCCTCTGGCCGGGTTCCAGAGGGGAGTTTTCCTCTGGCAGGGTTCCAGAGGGGAGTTTTCCTCTGGCCGGGTTCCAGAGGGGAGTTTTCCTCTGGCCGGGTTCCAGAGGGGAGTTTTCCTCTGGCCGGGTTCCAGAGGGGAGTTTTCCTCTGGCAGGGTTCCAGAGGGGAGTTTTCCTCTGGCCTGGTTCCAGTGGGGAGTTTTCCTCTGGCCGGGTTCCAGTGGGGAGTTTTCCTCTGGCCGGGTTCCAGTGGGGAGTTTTCCTCTGGCCGGGTTCCAGTGGGGGAGTTTTCCTCTGGCCGGGTTCCAGAGGGGAGTTTTCCTCTGGCCGGGTTCCAGAGGGGAGTTTTCCTCTGGCCGGGTTCCAGTGGGTAGTTTTCCTCTGGCCGGGTTCCAGTGGGGAGTTTTCCTCTGGCCGGGTTCCAGAGGGGAGTTTTCCTCTGGCCGGGTTCCAGTGGGGAGTTTTCCTCTGGCCGGGTTCCAGAGGGGAGTTTTCCTCTGGCCGTGTTCCAATGGGGAGTTTTCCTCTGGCCGGTTCCAGTGGGGAGTTTTCCTCTGGCCGGGTTCCAGAGGGGAGTTTTCCTCTGGCTGGGTTCCAGTGGGGAGTCTTCTTCTGGCCGGGTTCCAGTGGGGAGTTTTCCTCTGGCCGGGTTCCAGTGGGGAGTTTTCCTCTGGCCGGGTTCCAGTGGGGAGTTTTCCTCTGGCCGGGTTCCAGTGGGGAGTTTTCCTCTGGCCGGGTTCCAGTGGGGAGTTTTCCTCTGGCCGGGTTCCAGTGGGGAGTTTTCCTCTGGCCGGGTTCCAGTGGGGAGTTTTCCTCTGGCCGGGTTCCAGTGGGGAGTTTTCCTCTGGCCGGGTTCCAGAGGGGAGTTTTCCTCTGGCCGGGTTCCAGTGGGGAGTTTTCCTCTGGCCGGGTTCCAGTGGGGAGTTTTCCTCTGGCCGGGTTCCAGAGGGGAGTTTTCTCTGGCCGGGTTCCAGTGGGGAGTTTTCCTCTGGCCGGGTTCCAGGGGGGAGTTTTCCTCTGGCCGGTTTCCAGTGGGGAGTTTTCCTCTGGCCGGGTTCCAGAGGGAAGTTTTCCTCTGGCCGGGTTCCAGAGGGGAGTTTTCCTCTGGCCGGGTTCCAGTGGGGAGTTTTCCTCTGGCCGGGTTCCAGAGGGGAGTTTTCCTCTGGCCGGGTTCCAGAGGGGAGTTTTCCTCTGGCAGGGTTCCAGAGGGGAGTTTTCCTCTGGCCGGGTTCCAGTGGGGAGTTTTCCTCTGGCCGGGTTCCAGTGGGGAGTTTTCCTCTGGCCGGGTTCCAGTGGGGGAGTTTTCCTCTGGCCAGGTTCCAGAGGGGCGTTTTCCTCTGGCCGGGTTCCAGAGGGGAGTTTTCCTCTGGCCGGGTTCCAGTGGGGAGTTTTCCTCTGGCCGGGTTCCAGTGGGGAGTTTTCCTCTGGCCGGGTTCCAGAGGGGAGTTTTCCTCTGGCCGGGTTCCAGTGGGGAGTTTTCCTCTGGCCGGGTTCCAGAGGGGAGTTTTCCTCTGGCCGGTTCCAGTGGGGAGTTTTCCTCTGGCCGGGTTCCAGAGGGGAGTTTTCCTCTGGCTGGGTTCCAGTGGGGAGTCTTCTTCTGGCCGGGTTCCAGTGGGGAGTTTTCCTCTGGCCGGGTTCCAGTGGGGAGTTTTCCTCTGGCCGGGTTCCAGTGGGGAGTTTTCCTCTGGCCGGGTTCCAGTGGGGAGTTTTCCTCTGGCCGGGTTCCAGTGGGGAGTTTTCCTCTGGCCGGGTTCCAGTGGGGAGTTTTCCTCTGGCCGGGTTCCAGTGGGGAGTTTTCCTCTGGCCGGGTTCCAGTGGGGAGTTTTCCTCTGGCCGGGTTCCAGAGGGGAGTTTTCCTCTGGCCGGGTTCCAGTGGGGAGTTTTCCTCTGGCCGGGTTCCAGTGGGGAGTTTTCCTCTGGCCGGGTTCCAGAGGGGAGTTTTCTCTGGCCGGGTTCCAGTGGGGAGTTTTCCTCTGGCCGGGTTCCAGGGGGGAGTTTTCCTCTGGCCGGTTTCCAGTGGGGAGTTTTCCTCTGGCCGGGTTCCAGAGGGGAGTTTTCCTCTGGCCGGGTTCCAGTGGGGAGTTTTCCTCTGGCCGGGTTCCAGTGGGGAGTTTTCCTCTGGCCGGGTTCCAGTGGGGAGTTTTCCTCTGGCCGGGTTCCAGTGGGGAGTTTTCCTCTGGCCGGGTTCCAGTGGGGAGTTTTCCTCTGGCCGGGTTCCAGAGGGGAGTTTTCCTCTGGCCGGGTTCCAGTGGGGAGTTTTCCTCTGGCCGGGTTCCAGAGGGGAGTTTTCCTCTGGCCGGGTTCCAGTGGGGAGTTTTCTTCTGGCCGGGTTCCAGAGGGGAGTTTTCCTCTGGCCGGGTTCCAGAGGGGAGTTTTCCTCTGGCCGACTTCCAGAGGGGAGTTTTCCTCTGGCCGGGTTCCAGTGGGGAGTTTTCCTCTGGCCGGGTTCCAGAGGGGAGTTTTCTCTGGCCGGGTTCCAGTGGGGAGTTTTCCTCTGGCCGGGTTCCATAGGGGAGTTTTCCTCTGGCCGGGTTCCAGTGGGGAGTTTTCCTCTGGCCGGGTTCCAGTGGGGAGTTTTCCTCTGGCCGTGTTCCAGAGTGGAGTTTTCCTCTGGCCGGGTTCCAGTGGGGAGTTTTCCTCTGGCCGGGTCCCAGAGGGGAGTTTTCCTCTGGCCGGGTTCCAGAGTGGAGTTTTCCTCTGGCCGGGTTCCAGAGGGGAGTTTTCCTCTGGCCGGGTTCCAGAGGGGAGTTTTCCTCTGGCCGGGTTCCAGAGGGGAGTTTTCCTCTGGCAGGGTTCCAGAGGGGAGTTTTCCTCTGGCCGGGTTCCAGTGGGGAGTTTTCCTCTGGCCGGGTTCCAGTGGGGAGTTTTCCTCTGGCCGGGTTCCAGTGGCGAGTTTTCCTCTGGCCGGGTTCCAGTGGCGAGTTTTCCTCTGGCCGGGTTCCAGTGGGGGAGTTTTCCTCTGGCCGGGTTCCAGAGGGGAGTTTTCCTCTGGCCGGGTTCCAGTGGGGGAGTTTTCCTCTGGCTGGGTTCCAGTGGGCAGCTTTCCTCTGGCCGGGTTCCAGTGGGGAGTTTTCCTCTGGCCGGGTTCCAGTGGGGAGTTTTCCTCTGGCCGGGTTCCAGTGGGGAGTTTTCCTCTGGCCGGGTTCCAGTGGGGAGTTTTCCTCTGGCCGGGTTCCAGTGGGGAGTTTTCCTCTGGCCGGGTTCCAGTGGGGAGTTTTCCTCTGCCCGGGTCCCAGAGGGGAGTTTTCCTCTGGCCGGGTTCCAGAGGGGAGTTTTCCTCTGGCCGGGTTCCAGAGGGGAGTTTTCCTCTGGCCGGGTTCCAGAGGGGAGTTTTCCTCTGGCCGGGTTCCAGAGGGGAGTTTTCCTCTGGCAGGGTTCCAGAGGGGAGTTTTCCTCTGGCCGGGTTCCAGTGGGGAGTTTTCCTCTGGCCGGGTTCCAGTGGGGAGTTTTCCTCTGGCCGGGTTCCAGTGGCGAGTTTTCCTCTGGCCGGGTTCCAGTGGCGAGTTTTCCTCTGGCCGGGTTCCAGTGGGGGAGTTTTCCTCTGGCCGGGTTCCAGAGGGGAGTTTTCCTCTGGCCGGGTTCCAGTGGGGAGTTTTCCTCTGGCTGGGTTCCAGTGGGCAGCTTTCCTCTGGCCGGGTTCCAGTGGGGAGTTTTCCTCTGGCCGGGTTCCAGTGGGCAGCTTTCCTCTGGCCGGGTTCCAGTGGGGAGTTTTCCTCTGGCTGGGTTCCAGTGGGCAGCTTTCCTCTGGCCGGGTTCCAGTGGGGAGTTTTCCTCTGGCTGGGTTCCAGTGGGCAGCTTTCCTCTGGCCGGGTTCCAGTGGGGAGTTTTCCTCTGGCCGGGTTCCAGTGGGGAGTTTTCCTCTGGCCGGGTTCCAGTGGGGAGTTTTCCTCTGGCCGGGTTCCAGTGGGTTCCGGTCCCGGCAGCCCCGCGGTTGCCATGGCAGCGCGGCCGGGGGCGGGAGGCTGTGAGGCCGGGTTCGGGCCCGGGGGGGAGGCGCTCGGCCGGCAGCCGCGCACAGGCGGCGGGATGATCCGCAGACACAGCCGAGGGGCGGCGCGGCCGCGATGTGAGTCCGGGGCGAGGCGAGGCCGCTCGGCCGCTCTGACGGTGCTGGGACCCCCCCCCCCCCCCCCAGATCCCACACTCCCCCCCCCCCCCCCCCCAGATCCCACACTCCCCCCCCCCCCCCCCCCGCGCCTCACGGAGCCTCCGGACACATCGCGGACGGAGAGGCCAGCCCAAAATCCCCCCCCCGATCCCACACTCCCCCCCCCCCGCCCAGATCCCACACTCCCCCCCCCCCGCCCAGATCCCACACTCCCCCCCCCCAGATCCCACACTCCCCCCCCCCCAGATCCCACACTCCCCCCCCCCCAGATCCCACACTCCCCCCCCCCGCCCAGATCCCACACTCCCCCCCCCCCCCAGATCCCACACTCCCCCCCCCCCCAGATCCCACACTCCCCCCCCCAGATCCCACACTCCCCCCCCCCCCGCCCAGATCCCACACTCCCCCCCCCCCCCCAGATCCCACACTCCCCCCCCCCCAGATCCACACTCCCCCCCCCCAGATCCCACACTCCCCCCCCCCCAGATCCCACACTCCCCCCCCCCCAGATCCCACACTCCCCCCCCAGATCCCACACTCCCCCCCCCAGATCCCACACTCCCCCCCCCCCCCAGATCCCACACTCCCCCCCCCCCCCCAGATCCCACACTCCCCCCTCTCCCCCCCCCAGATCCCACACTCCCCCCCCCGCCCAGATCCCACACTCCCCCCCCCCCCGCCCAGATCCCACACTCCCCCCCCCGCCCAGATCCCACACTCCCCCCCCGCCCAGATTCCCACACTCCCCCCCCCCCCCGCCCAGATCCCACACTCCCCCCCCCGCCCAGATCCACACTCCCCCCCCCCCCGCCCAGATCCCACACTCCCCCCCCCCCCCGCCCAGATCCCACACTCCCCCCCCCCCCGCCCAGATCCCACACTCCCCCCCCCCCCCCCCCCCGCCCAGATCCCCCTTCTTCCCCCCCCCCAGATCCCACCCTTGCCCCCCCAGATCCCACACTCCCCCACCCAGATTGCACGCTCCGCCTGTCCCGTATCCCTCACCCAGCCTGCATATGATTGGGGGGAACCGGAGCGTCCGGTTGAGACCGGAGCGTCCGAGGGGAACGGAGCGTCCGAGGGAGACCGGAGTGTACGGTGGGAAACCGGAGCATCAGGGGGGGACAGGGAGCGTCCGGGGGAGACGGGCATCCGGGGGAGACCAGTGTCCGGGGGAGACCGGACAGCCCCGGGAAACTGGAGCGTCTGAAGGGAGACCAGAACGTCCGGCGGGGGGGAACCGAAGCTTCCGGGGGGAAACCGGAGCATCCGGGGAAACCGGAGTGTCCACCCACCCCCAGATCCCACACTTCCCCCCCCCCCCCAGATCCCCCCACCACCCAGATCCCCCACTCCCCCCCCCCCCAGATCCCACACTCCACCCCAACCCCAGAACCCACATTCCCCCCCCCCACAGATCCCACATTCTCCCCCCCCCACCGAGCACCCAAGGGGAAGTCGGAGGGTCCGAGGGGGCGGAGTGTCCGGGTGAGACCGGAGTGTCCCGGGTGAGACCGGAGTGTCCCGGGTGAGACCGGAGTGTCCGGGGGAGACCGGAGTGTCGGGGGAGACTGGAGCGTCCAGGGGAGATGGGCATCCGGGGGAGACCAGAGTGTCCGGGTGAGACCGGACAGCCCGGGAAACTGGAGCATCTGAATGGAGACCAGAACGTCCGGCGGTGGGGGGGGGGGGGGACCGAAGCTTCCGGGGGGAAACCGGAGCATCCGGGGAAACCGGACTGTCCACCCACCCCCAGATCCCACACTTCCCCCCCCCCCAGATCCCCCCCTCCCCCCAGCTCCCAGATCCCCCCCCCACCCAGATCCCCCACTTCCCCCCCCCCGCCCCAGATCCCACACTCCACCCCACCGGAGTGTCCGGGGGAGACCGGAGCACCCGGGGGAAACCGGAGGGTCCGAGGGGGCGGAGCATCCGGGGGAGTGGAGCGTCCGGGTGAGACCGGAGCGTCCGGGGGAGACCGGAGCATCCGGGGGAGACTAGAGTGTCCTGGGGAATCCCACCCATACACTGGGAGAATGTGCAAACTCCACACAGACAGTGACCGGGGCCGGGTTGAACCTGGAACCTCGGCGCCTTGAGGAGGCCGCAGTGCTAACCATTGCGCCACCGTGCCGCCCCTGATTGACTACTTAACCATTTTCTTCCTGCTGTGGAGACACAGTTCGTATACTGTCACCAAGATGCACTGCGTCAACTTGCCAAACCCCTTCAACAGCACGTTTCAAACCCACCATCTTTCCGACCGTTCAGGACAAGGGCATCAGACACATGGGAATGCCGCCAACGGCAAGTTCCCCTCAAAGCCACTCAGCATCCTGACTGGGAACGATATTGTTGTTCCTTTACTGTGACTGGGTCAAAAACCGGAACTCCTGCCCGAATTGCACGGTGGGAACATTGGGAGCAAGCCATTTAGCTCCATGAGGCTGTTACACCATTCACTCAGATCATGGCCGATCTGTGACTTAACTCGATTTACCCAGCTTTGTTCCATATCCCATAATGACTTTGGTAACCATAGTGTAATTTTTAGACTGTGACCTCTTCTTGTCTTTGACTCCCCAAACTATGCCACATGAACTGCAGCAGTACAAGACTCGAAGGGCCAAATGGCCTCCTGCTCCTATTTTCTATGTGTCTAAGACGGCAGCTCACCACCACCTTTTTATGACAATTGGGGATAGCCAATCAATAATGGTCTTGCCGGCCATATCCTCATCCCTTCAACCAGTAAATAAAAACTAAATTTAATGCAGAGGGGTGTGAAGTGATGCAATGCAAAAATGAGGAGGCAAAATGTCAATTAAATGGTATTGATTTAAAGGAATGCAGGAACCTGTGTGATCTTGAAAGACAAGTTGAAAACACTTTTTAAAAAAGCATACTGGAACCTTGGTTTTAAATGGAGTCTTAGAGTAAACATCCAATGACATTCTGGTTAGGCCTCAGCTGGTATATTGTGTCCTTCGTGTCCTCGTGCATCAGTCGCTGAAAGTAAGCGTGCAGGAACAGCAGGCAGTAAAGAAGGCAAATGGTATGTTGGTCTTCATAGTGAGAAGATTTGAGTATAGGAATAGAGATGTTTTACTGCAATTGTACAGGGCATTGGTGAGGTCACACCTGGAGTATTGTGGGCAGTTTTGGTGTCCTTGTCTGAGGAAGGATGTTCTTGCTATGGAGGGAGTGCAGCGAAGGTTTACCAGGATTCCTGGGATGGCGGGACTGTCCTATGAGGAGAGACTAAATCGGTTAGGATTATGTTCATTGGAGTTTAGAAGAGTGAGAGGGGATCTCATAGAAACTTATAAAATTCTAACAGGATTAGACAGGGTAGATTCAGAAAGAATGTTCCGGATGGTGGGGGAGTCCAGAACTAGGGGTCATAGTTTGAGGATAAGGGGTAAACCTTTTAGGACTGAGGTGAGGAGAAATTTCTTCACCCAGAGAGCGGTGAATCTGTGGAATTCGCTACCACTGAAAGTAGTTGAGGCCCAAACGTTGTGTAATTTGAAGAAGGAATTCGATACAGCTCTTGGGGCTAAAGGGACCAGGGGCTGTGGGGGGAAGGCGGGATCAGGGTATTGAACTTGATGGTCAGCCATGATCACAATGAATGGCGGAACTGGCTCGAAGGGCCGAATGGCCTCCTCCTGCTTGTATTTTTTAGGTTTGTTTCGATGTAAGTCCAATTCTGGACACCACACTTCAGGAGAAATAACAAGGGTTTGGAGATGGAGGTTTACTGGAATGGTAACCGGGACGCTCCCCCGGTTTTGTGGAGTGGCTAGAGAGGCCGGAATCATTCTTCATCGAGCAGAGAAGATTGAGACAACTAATGGAGGTGATAAAAATCACAAGAAGTTTTCGTAGAGTAAATGAGACACCAATTTATGGCAAGAACATGAGAGAGGAATGAGAATTTTCATTATGCAGCAATTACTCTGCTCTGTGGGGAAAGCAGATGGAGTCTTAATTTAATTGAAAAGGAAAATATTACTGTGAAAAAGGAGTGCGACTAATTGGATTGTTCTTCAAGGAGCCAGCACTGAGAATGGAGTGCATTATTCTTTCACCCAGTCTCTTTCTTTCTGACAGCAGATGAACTTTTAATTTGCGTCAGCTTTTAGAAATTAATGCAAAATACAATAGCAAGTCTGTAAGCAGTACCCGCATTTTCTTTGTCACCTCTTTAAACATAGTTTTATCTGACCAAAGCATTTTGAAATTTGCCGTCTAATTTTCCCAAATACTTTTGAACAGTAACAACAGAAATTACCGGGGCAAATATTTCAAAAATACATCTGACTTTGATCAGTGTGGCATCATGTTGGTGATTGAGGTTTAGCTGCACACTTTCAGAGATTTTGTTACACATATAGGTGAAAATATTACTTCTGAGTCCAGACTTGAGGAGAGACTTACTTTTAAGTAAACAGTTTAATGACAGTCCCTCACGTTAAGATATTCTACCACAATTTCACCATCTTCCACGACCTCCATATCTCTTGATTCCAATAGATTCATTGGTAGTTAAGTCATTTAATTCCACAGTATATAGGATTTGATTTATTGTCACGTGTACCGAGGTACAGTGAAAAGTATTATTCTGCGTACAGTGCAGGCAGATCGCTCCATACATGGAAAACCAGAGGACATGCATAAATGCACAATGTAAATACATAGCCACAGGCATCGGGTGAAGCATACGGAGTGTAGTACTGCTCAGTAGAGAAGATGTGTGGAGAGATCAGTTCAGTCCATAAGAGGGTCATTCAGGAGTCTGGGAACAGTGGGGAAGAAGCTGTTTTTGAGTCTGTTCGTGTGTGTTCTCAGACTTTTGTATCTCTTGCCCGATGGAAGAAGTTGGAAGAGAGAATAACCCCGGTGGGAGGGGCCTTTGATTATGCTGCCCGCTTTCCCCAGGCAGCTTGAGGTGTAGACAGAGTCAATGGATGGGAGGCAGGTTCGCGTGATGGACTGGGCTGTGTTCACGACTCTCTATAATTTCTTAAGTTTACTGCTCGGTCAGGCTGTGATGCAGCCAGATAGGATGCTTTCTAAGGTGTATTGGTAAACGCTGGTAGGAGTTAATGTGGACATGCCGAATTTCCTTAATTTCCTCAGGAAGTATAGGTGCTGTTGTGCTTTCTTGGTGGTAGCGTTGACGTGGGTGGGCCAGGACAGATTTTTGGAGATGTGTACCCCTAGGAATTTGAAGCTGCTAACCATCTCCACCTCGGCCCCGTTGATGCTGACAGGGGTGTGTACAGTACTTTGCTTCCTGAAATCAATGACCATGCATGGGAAATGCATGAGAAATCCACCTATCTATCTCTCTATTTCCCACCCATAGCTAAATAGTTCCCGGTTTGGGTCATTGTCTGTGCGGAGTCTGCACGTTCTCCCAGTGTCTGCGTGGGTTTCCTCCGGGTGCTCTGGTTTCCTCCCACAAGTCCCGAAAGATGTGCTGTCAGGTGAATTGGACATTCTGAATTCTCCCTCTGAGTACCCGAACAGGCGCCGGAATGTAGCGACTCGGGGCTTTTCACAGTAACTTCATTGCAGTGTTAATGTAAGCCTACTTGTGACAATAAAGATGATTTTTATTATTATCAGAATAATTATATGTATGTTTGCAACGGGGGAACAAAATCAACCAAATTTGTTTTCAATATTAGTTTGTGTTTCCACAGACAAGACCTGTTGCAATGCAGTGTTGAAACTCACCCACTGCCAGACAAACCAGAAGAATTTTCAACTCCCTCTTCCATCACAAGCGTTGAGGATGTGGACTCCACCAGTAGTGGGTATGAATGTCACTTGTTCCGGCAACGTTGTACTGTCATGGTGTTTGATTACCAAGTCCTGGAAAGTCAGCCTTGCACTTTGCCGAATGGGTAGAAGAACCATTTGTGCAGCTCAGACTAACCATGCGTGTGAGGTGAGGCTGGACTGATGGAGCTTATCTCCGCGAAGTGTGCAGTCTTGTGCTGGAGAGGGGAGAGATCAAGAGAGATCATGCTTCTGATCTTGCTGTCTCACCCATAAAGAATGATGACAGTTTGAGCTATACAAGTATTATTCGAGCCAATAATCAACCCTCAAACAACATTCCTAATCACTGCTGTTATGTGGGAACTTGTTGCAAAACATTACAACAGTGACCACATTTCAACCATAATTCATTGTCTATATCTTGCATCTGGAGTTATCCTGAGATCTTGCACCATGCTATAGAAAGTTATTTTATTTAAAGTAAGTTAATCTAAAGGGGGGAAAGAGAATGCGGGGGGACTGGTGGGGGAAGAATGAGGATTGGATTGGATTTGTTTATTGTCACGTGTACCGAGGTACAGTGAAAAGTATTTTTCTGCGAGCAGCTCAACAGATCATTAAGTACATGGAAAGAAAAGGGAATAAAGGAAAATACATAATAGGGCAACACAACATATACAATGTAACTACATAAGCACCGGCATCGGGTGAAGCATACAGGGTGTAGTGTTAATGAGGTCAGTCCATAAGAGGGTCATTTAGGAGTCTGGTGACAGTGGGGAAGAAGCTGTTTTTGAGTCTGTTCGTGCGTGTTCTCAGACTTCTGTATCTCCTGCCTGATGGAAGAAGTTGGAAGAGTGAGTAAGCCGGGTGGGAGTGGTCTTTGATTATGCTGCCCGCTTTCCCCAGGCAGCGGGAGGTGTAGACGGAGTCAATGGATGGGAGGCAGGTTCGTGCGATGGACTGGGCGGTGTTCACGACTCTCTGAAGTTTCTTGCGGTCCTGGGTCGAGCAGTTGCCATACCAGGCTGTGATGCAGCCAGATAGGATTCTTTCTATGGTGCATCTGTAAAAGTTGGTAAGGGTGAATGTGGACATGCCGAATTTCCTTAGTTTCCTGAGGAAGTATAGGCGCTGTTGTGCTTTCTTGGTGGTCGCGTCGACGTGGGTGGACCAGGACAGGTTTTTGGAGATGTGCCCCCCTAGGAATTTGAAACTGATTTCTCCACTCCTTTCTTCCTTTTTAGAGTTTTCACCCCTCTTCTGCTTCCATTTTTATAATAATCTTTATTACTGTCACAAGTAGGCTTACATTAATACTGCAACAAAGTTACTGTGAAAAGCCCCTAGTCGCCACATTCCGGCACCTGTTCGGGTACACTGAGGGAGAATTCAGAATGTCCAATTCATCTAACAAGCACGTCTTTCTGGACTTGTTGGAGCAAACCGGAGCGCCAGGAGGAAACCCACGCAGACACGGGGAGAACGTGCAGACTCCGCACAGACAGGGATTGAAGCCGGGAATCGAACCCATGTCTCTGGTGCTGTGAAGCAACAGTGCTAACCACTGTTGAAACTAAGTGGCGAGTTTGATCCTGTTTTCACATGATGTGCTGACGTAGGTGCCACTTGAATGTCAGGAAGAGAAATCATGGTCAGAGTTTCCCTCTTATGGTCCAGCATAGGTCATATTCTAAGTATTGGGCAGCACGGTAGCACAAGTGGATAGCACTGTGGCTTCACAGCTCCACGGTCCCAGGTTCGATTCCCCGTTGGGCCACTGTCTGTGCGGAGTCTGCACGTTCTCCCCGTGACTGTGTGGGTTTCCTCCGGGTGCTCGGTTTTCTCCCACAGTCCAATGACGTGCAGGTTAGGTGGATTGGCCTTGATAAATTGCCTTTCGTGACCAAAAAGGTTAGGAGGGTTATTGGGTTAGGGGGATAGGGTGGAAGTGAGGGCTTAAGTGTGTCGGTGCAGACTTGATGGGCCGAATGGCCTCCTGCTGCATTGTATGTTCTATGTTCGCCTTGTATCTTCGCTCTGCACAGACAGTGTATGGAACCTGTCGTCTTGTGCTGGACAAACATAGTGGGCACAGGGAAAGCAATCTCATATTGTCGGCATTAAAAGGGATTAGTGTTAGCTTGTGCTAAAGGTTCTGTTGAATCATGTTTGTGTGCAGACGTGCAGAAGCGCAACATGAGTAAGTGCCATCAGCTAGCGGGAGAATTCCTGACAAGGTAATATTGTGTCAGGTGCAAGTTGAAGATCAGGGAGTTTATTTTCCATGGCTGGTCTGATTGTAGCTCAAGAGGAATGTCTGGAGAAGAACTAGTATTGATAAAATAAAAATAAGAAAACTGAAAACATTAGCATTTACCTTGAGTTCCCTCTCAACATCGTTTCAATTTAATATGTTGAATGTAGTATATATAAATGACTTGGAAGAAAACGTAGCTGGTCTGATTAGCAAGTTTGCGAATGATACTAAGATTGCAGGAGTTGCGGATGGTGATGAAGATTGTCAGAGAATACAACAGGATATAGATAGGCTGCAAAATTGGGCATAGAAATAACAGATGGAATTTAACCAGACAAATGCGAGGTAGATTTGGTAGATCCAATTCAGGTGGGAGCGATAAAATAAATGACATAACCATCAGGAGCATAGACACAGAGAGATCTGGGCGTGCAGGTCCACAGATCCTTAAAAGTGGCAGCACAGGTGTAAATAGAACATAGAACGATACAGCGCAGTACAGGCCCTTCGGCCCACAATGTTGCACCGAAACAAAAGCCATCTACACTATGCCATTATCATCCATATGTTTATCCAATAAACTTTTAGATGCCCTCAATGTTGGCGAGTTCACTACTGTTGTAGGTAGGGCATTCCACAGCCTCACTACTCTTTGCGTAAAGAACCTACCTCTGACCTCTGTCCTATATATCTATTACCCCTCAGTTTAAAGCTATGTCACCTCGTGCCAGCCATTTCCATCCGCGGGAGAAGGCTCTCACTGTCCACCCTATCTAACCCCCTGATCATTTTGTATGCCTCTATTAAGTCTCCTCTTAACCTTCTTCTCTCCAACGAAAACAACCTCAAGTCCATCAGCCTTTCCTCATAAGATTTTCCCTCCAGGCAACATCCTGGTAAATCTCCTCTGCACCCGCTCCAAAGCCTCCACGTCCTTCCTATAATGCGGTGACCAGAACTATACGCAAAACTCCAAATGCGGCCGTACCAGAGTTCTGTACAGCTGCAACATGACCTCCTGACTCCGGAACTCAATCCCTCTACCAATAAAGGCCAACACATAGAACATAGAACATAGAAAATACAGCACAGAACAGGCCCTTCGGCCCACGATGTTGTGCCGAACCTTTGTCCTAGATTAATCATAGATTATCATTGAATTTACAGTGCAGAAGGAGGCCATTCGGCCCTTTGAGTCTGCACCGGCTCTTGGAAAGAGCACCCTACCCAAACTCAACACCTCCACCCAACACCAAGGGCAATTTGGACATTAAGGGCAATTTATCATTGGCCAATTCACCTAACCCGCACATCTTTGGACTGTGGGAGGAAACCGGAGCACCCGGAGGAAACCCACGCAGACACAGGGAGGACGTGCAGACTCCGCACAGACAGTGACCCAAGCCGGAATCGAACCTGGGACCCTGGAGCTGTGAAGCAATTGTGCTATCCACAATGCTACCGTGCTGCCCTTGAGAACAAATAAATCTACACTATATCATTTTACCGTAATCCATGTACCTATCCAATAGCTGCTTGAAGGTCCCTAATGTTCCCGACTCAACTACTTCCACAGGCAGTGCATTCCATGCCCCCACTACTCTCTGGATAAAGAACCTATCTCTGATATCCCTCCTATTATCTTTCACCTTAAATTCATGTCCCCTTGTAATGGTTTGTTCCACCCGGGGAAAAAGTCTCTGACTGTCTACTCTATCTATTCCCCTGATCATCTTATAAACCTCTATCAAGTCGCCCCTCATCCTTCTCCGTTCTAATGAGAAAAGGCCTAGCACCCTCAACCTTTCCTCGTAAGACCTACTCTCCATTCCAGGCAACATCCTGGTAAATCTTCTTTGCACCTTTTCCAAAGCTTCCACATCCTTCCTAAAATGAGGCGACCAAAACTGTACACAATACTCCAAATGTGGCCTGACCAAAGTTTTGTACAGCTGCATCATCACCTCACGGCTCTTAAATTCAATCCCTCTGTTAATGAACGCGAGCACACCATAGGCCTTCTTCACAGCTCTATCCACTTGAGTGGCAACTTTCAAAGATGTATGAACATAGACCCCAAGATCTCTCTGCTCCTCCACATTGCCAAGAACTTCTCAGCCCAGCTCTGCATCCTATCTATGTCTCTTTGCAGCCGACAACAGCCCTCCTTACTATCCACAACTCCACCAATCTTCGTATCGTCTGCAAATTTACTGACCCACCCTTCAACTCCCTCATCCAAGTCATTAATGAAAATCACAAACAGCAGAGGACCCAGAACTGATCCCTGCGGTACGCCACTGGTAACTGGGCTCCAGGCTGAATATTTGCCATCCACCACCACTCTCTGACTTCTATCGGTTAGCCAGTTCGTTATCCAACTAGCCAAATTTCCCACTACCCCATGCCTCCTTACTTTCTGCATAAGCCTACCATGGGGAACTTTATCAAATGCCTTACTAAAATCCATGTACACTACATCCACTGCTTTACCTTCATCCACATGCTTGGTCACCTCCTCAAAGAATTCAATAAGATTTGTAAGGCAAGACCTACCCCTCACAAATCCCTGCTGACTATCCCTAATCAAGCAGTGTCTTTCCAGATACTCAGAAATCCTATCCTTCAGTACCCTTTCCATTACTTTGCCTACCACCGAAGTAAGACTAACTGGCCTGTAATTTCCAGGGTTATCCCTAGTCCCTTTTTTGAACAGGGGCACGACATTTGCCACTCTCCAATCCCCTGGTACCACCCCTGTTGACAGTGAGGACGAAAAGATCATTGCCAACGGCTCTGCAATTTCATCTCTTGCTTCCCATAGAATCCTTGGATATATCCCGTCAGGCCCGGGGGACTTGTCTATCCTCAAGTTTTTCAAAATGCCCAACACATCTTCCTTCCTAACAAGTATTTCCTCGAGCTTACCAATCTGTTTCACACTGTCCTCTCCAACAATATCGCCCCTCTCATTTGTAAATACAGAAGAAAAGTACTCATTCAAGACCTCTCCCATCTCTTCAGACTCAATACACAATCTCCCGCTACTGTCCTTGATCGGACCTACCCTCGCCCTAGTCATTCTCATATTTCTCACATATGTGTAAAAGGCCTTGGGGTTTTCCTTGATCCTACCCGCCAAAGATTGTTCATGCCCTCTCTTAGCTCTCCTAATCCCTTTCTTCAGTTCCCTCCTGGCTATCTTGTATCCCTCCAATGCCCTGTCTGAACCTTGTTTCCTCAGCCTTACATAAGTCACCTTTTTCCTCTTAACAAGACATTCAACCTCTCTTGTCAACCATGGTTCCCTCACTCGACCATCTTTTCCCTACCTGACAGGGACATACATATCAAGGACACGTAGCACCTGTTCCTTGAACAAGTTCCACATTTCACTTGTGTCCTTCCCTGCCAGCCTATGTTCCCAACTTATGCACTTCAATTCTTGTCTGACAACATCGTATTTACCCTTCCCCCAATTGTAAACCTTGCCCTGTTGCACGTACCTGTCCCTCGCCATTACTAAAGTGAAAGTCACAGAATTGTGGTCACTATCTCCAAAATGCTCCCCCACTAACAAATCTATCACTTGCCCTGGCTCATTACCCAGTACTAAATCCAATATTGCCCCTCCTCTGGTCGGACAATCTACATACTGTGTTAGAAAAGCTTCCTGGACACACTGCACAAACACCACCCCATCCAAACTATTTGATCTAAAGAGTTTCCACTCAATATTTGGGAAGTTAAAGTCGCCCATGACTACTACCCTATGACTTCTGCACCTTTCCAAAATCTGTTTCCCAATCTGTTCCTCCACATCTCTGCTACTATTGGGGGGCCTATAGAAAACTCCTAACAAGGTGACTGCTCCTTTCCTATTTCTGACATCAACCCATACTACCTCAATAGGGTGATACTCCTCGAACTGCCTTTCTGCAGCTGTTATACTATCTCTAATTAATAATGCCTCCCCCCACTTTTACCACCCTCCCTAATCTTATTGAAACATCTATAACCAGGGACCTCCAACAACCATTTCTGCCCCTCTTCTATCCAAGTTTCCGTGATGGCCACCACATCGTAGTCCCAAGTACCGATCCATGCCTGAAGTTCACCCACCTTATTCCTGATGCTTCTTGCGTTGAAGTATACACACTTCAACCCATCTCCGTGCCTGCAAGTACTCTCCTTTGTCAGTGTTCCCTTCCCCACTACCTCATTACACGCTTTGGCGTCCTGAACATCGACTACCTTAGTTGCTGGACTACAAATCCGGTTCCCATTCCCTTGCCAAATTAGTTTAAACCCTCCCGAAGAGTACTAGAAAACCTCCCTCCCAGGATATTGGTGCCCCTCTGGTTCAGATGCAACCCGTCCTGCTTGTACAGGTCCCACCTTCCCCAGAATGCGCTCCAATTATCCAAATACCTGAAGCCCTCCCTCCTACACCATTCCTGCAGCCACGTGTTCAACTGCACTCTCTCCCTATTCCTAGCCTCGCTATCACGTGGCACCGGCAACAAACCAGAGATGACAACTCTGTCTGTCCTGGCTTTTAACTTCCAGCCTAACTCCCTAAACTTGTTTATTACCTCCACACCCCTTTTCCTACCTATGTCGTTGGTACCAATGTGCACCACGACTTCTGGCTGCTCACCCTCCCCCTTAAGGATCCTGAAGACACGATCCGAGACATCCCTGGCCCTGGCACCCGGGAGGCAACATACCTTCCGGGAGTCTCGCTCGCGACCACAGAATCTCCTGTCTATTCCCCTAACCATTGAATCTCCTACAACTATTGCTTTCCTATTCTCCCCTCTTCCCTTCTGAGCCCCAGAGCCAGACTCAGTGCCAGAGACCTGGCCGCTAGGGCCTTCCCCCGGTAGGTCATCCCCCCCAACAGCATCCAAAACGGTATACTTGTTTTGAAGGGGAACGGCCACGAGGGATCCCTGCACTTTCTGCCTGTTTGTTTTTTTCCCCCTGACTGTAACCCAGCTATTCTTGTCCTGTACCTTGGGTGTGGTTACCTCCTTGTAACTCTTCTCAATCACCCCCTCTGCCTCTCGGATGATCCGAAGTTCATCTCCAGTTTCAGCTCCAGTTCCCTAACACGGTCTTTGAGGAGCTGAAGTTGGGTGCACTTCCCGCAGGTATAGTCAGTGGGGACACCGGTGGTATCCCTCACCACCCACATCCTACAGGAGGAGCATGTAACTGGCCTAGCCTCCATCCCCTCTTACCTGACAGAATATAGCTGCCCTGTGGACTAACTAGATCTCCGCCCTCCGACCCTGCTCCCAGTCAGCTACACTTTCTGTAAACTCCTGGCTCTCTTCGCACTCTTTGCGGAAATGTCGGAAACAAAATGAAAGGAGCACCTTACTCCCTCCTCACCTAACTCCCTCGGTCACCAAACTCTCACTATCGCACTCAAATGCACCAAATTCAGCACTCCCTCGGTCACCAAACTCTCACTATCGCACTCAAATGCACCAAATTCAGCACTCCCTCGGTCACCAAACTCTCACTATCGCACTCAAATGCACCAAATTCAGCACTCCCTCGGTCACCAAACTCTCACTATCGCACTCAAATGCACCAAATTCAGCACTCAGTGCAAACAAAGTCTGCACTGTAGGGGATCACTTTTATACTGTGAATCTAGCCTCTGAAAACTGGCCTAATCCAATTAACTGATTAACAAGCTCCAGCTGCAAGTGCCTACAAGTAGAAGCCTGTTTAAAGCTTATTGAAAATTCACCTTCTTCTAAACCAAACAGCAACTTTTAAGTTAATTAACTAAATAAAAGAAAGACTAAACTTTAGATAAAAATGAAGCCTTATACTCCCTCAGTCACCAAACTCTCACTATCGCACTCAAATGCACCAAATTCAGCACTCAGTGCAAACAAAACACTCCATAGGCCTTCTTCACAACCCTATCAACCTGGGTGGCAACTTTCAGGGATCTATGTACATGGACACCTAGATCCCTCTGCCCATCCACACTTCCAAGAACTTTACCATTAGCCAAATATTCCGCATTCCTGTTATTCCTTCCAAAGTGAATCACCTCACACTTCTCTACATTAAACTCCATTTGCCACCTCTCAGCCCAGCTCTGCAGCTTATCTATATCCCTCTGTAACCTGCTACATCCTTCCACACTATCGACAACACCACCGACTTTAGTATCGTCTGCAAATTTACTCACCCACCCTTCTGCGCCTTCCTCTAGGTCATTGATAAAAATGACAAACAGCAACGGCCCCAGAACAGATCCTTGTGGTACTCCACTTGTAACTGAACTCCATTCTGAACATTTCCCATCAAACACCACCCTCTGCCTTCTTTCAGCTAGCCAATTTCTGATCCACATCTCTAAATCACCCTCAATCCCCAGCCTCCGTATTTTCTGCAATAGCCTACCGTGGGGAACCTTATCAAACGGTTTGCTGAAATCCATATACACCACATCAACTGCTCTACCCTCGTCTACCTGTTCAGTCACCTCAAAGAACTCGATAAGGTTTGTGAGGCATGACCTACCCTTCACAAAGCCATGCTGACTATCCCTGATCATATTATTCCTATCTAGATGATTATAAATCTTGTCTCTTATAATCCCCTCCAAGACTTTACCCACAACAGACGTGAGGCTCACCGGTCTATAGTTGCCGGGGTTGTCTCTGCTCCCCTTTTTGAACAAAGGGACCACATTTGCTATCTTCCAGTCCTCTGGCACTATTCCTGTAGCCAATGATGACATAAAAATCAAAGCCAAAGGTCCAGCAATCTCTTCCCTGGCCTCCCAGAGAATCCTAGGATAAATCCCATCAGGACCCGGGGACTTATCTATTTTCAGCCTGTCCAGAATTGCCAACACCTCTTCCCTACGTACCTCAATGCCATCTATTCTATTAGCCTGGGGCTCAGCATTCTCCTCCACAACATTATATTTTTCCTGAGTGAATACTGACGAAAAATATTCATTTAGTATCTCGCCTATCTCTTCAGACTCCACACACAACTTCCCATCCCTGTCCTTGACTGGTCCTACTCTTTCCCTCGTCATTCGCTTATTCCTGACATACCTATAGAAAGCTTTTGGGTTTTCCTTGATCCTACCTGCCAAATACTTCTCATGTCCCCTCCTTGCTCGTCTTAGCTCTCTCTTTAGATCCTTCCTCGCTACCTTGTAACTATCCATCGCCCCAACTGAAACTTCACACCTCATCTTCACATAGGCCTCCTTCTTCCTCTTAACAAGAGATTCCACTTCTTTGGTAAACCACGGTTCCCTCGCTCGACGCCTTCCTCCCTGCCTGACCGGTACATTCTTATCAAGAACACGCAGTAGCTGATCCTTGAACAAGCTCCACTTATCCAGTGTGTCCAACACTTGCAGCCTACTTCTCCACCTTATCCCCCCCAAGTCACGTCTAATGGCATCATAATTTCCCTTCCCCCAGCTATAACTCTTGCCCTGCGGTGTATACTTATCCCTTTCCATCATTAACGTAAATGGTGGTGAAGAAAGTGTCTGGCATTTTTGATTTGATTTGATTTATTATTGTCACATGTATCAGTATACAGTGAAAAGTATTGTTTCTTGCATGCTGTACAAACAATGCAGACCGTACATAGGGAAGGAAGGAGAGACTGCAGAATATAATGTGACGCGAAAGGGAAAATGCTGGAAGATCTCAGCAAGTCTGGCAGCCTCTGCAGGGAGATAAAAGAGCTAATGTTTCGAGTCCGATGACTCTTTGTCAAAGCTTTGTCAAAGCAGACTATAATGTTACAGTTATAGCAAGGTGTAGAGAAAAGATCAACTTAATACGAGGTAGGTCCATTCAAAAGTCTGATGGCAGTAGGGAAGAAGCTGTTCTTGACTCGGTTGGTACGTGACCTCAAACTTTGGTATCTTTTTCCCGACGGAAGAAGGTGGAAGAGAGTATGTGCGGGGTGCGTGGGGTCCTTAATTATGCTGGCTGCCTTTCCGATGCAGCGGGCATTGTAGACAGAGTTGATGGATGGGAGGCTGGTTTGCGTAATGGACTGGGCTACATTCACGACCTTTTGTAATTTCCTGCGGTCTTGGGCAGAGCAGGATCCAACCAAGCTGTGATACAACCAGAAAGAATGCTTGCCCTCATAGGACGAGGTATCGAGTATAAAAGCTCAAAAATTATGCTACAGTTATATAGAACGTTGGTTAGGCCACATTTGGAAGATTGTGTCCAATTCTGGTCACCGCACTACCAGAAGGATGTGGAGGCTTTGGAGAGAGTACAGAAAAGATTTACCAGGATGTTGCCTGGTATGGAGGGTATTAGCTATGAGGAGAGATTAAAGAAACTGGGATTGTTCTCCCTAGAGAGATGGAGGCTGAGGGGCGACCTGATAGAAGTTTACAAAATTATGAGGGGTGTAGAAAGGGTGAACAGTTGGAGGCTTTACCCCAGAGCGCAAATGACAATTACAAGTAAGGTGAGAGGGGATAGATTCAGTGGCGATGTGTGGGTGATGTTTTTTACACAGAGGGTGGTGGTGGCCTGGAATGCACTACCAAGTGAGGTGGTTGAGGAAGATACGTCGTGATCTTTAAGCCTTATCTGGATAGACACATTAACAGACGGGGTATAGAAGGATACAGGCAGTTGGTCAAGATAGGACATGTGATCAGTGCAGGTTTGGAGGGCCGAAGGGCCTGTTCCCGTGCTGTATTGTTCTTTGTTCATCCCTCAAATAGTTGTTTTTTGCTAGTCAGGACATGAGAAATGTCGGTTTTGATGCACAGTTCTGTTTCTGTGCATGTGGTGTTTTCCCATGTTCTGTATTTACGCCTATCTGATAATGTTTCAGTGACTCGGAGGTTTCTGAAGACACGAGCAGCCAACCTCTGCTGGCTGATTTTGGGCACCCTTGGTCTGTCATAAACAGCACAGGAACCAGAATCTCCACTGCTTGCAGCTCGACCTTCTCCTGGGGTGACAATGTGAGTCGTGCTTTTCCAAACATTTGCACTGCATGTTGAGTGAGTAAAATCCTCGGTTGAGCAGCACAGTGTTCTCGAGATAGAAAGAGCTTGCATGATGCTGCCTGTGCAGTGCTTTTACCCGCCGGCTAACAGAGATGCACACACAGTCTTTTTAAATCCTATTTCATGTTTAGAGCTGTAAGTGACAGATGTATTGCATGTCCTAGGAGTTTGAGAAAGCAACTTCTCAGCAAGTTCAGCAAATGTTCTACGAGATTGATGAGCTTCTGTTTGAGGAGAGGAAATGTGCCCGTGTACAGATGCTGGAGAAGGAGTGCCAGGAATGGAAATGCAGCTTCCCACATTTTCGGTAAGGAAACAGTGCAATGCGGCGGCTCTCAATGTCCCTGACGAGGTGTTCCTGTTCTCGTGGAAGAGACAAATTTCAGATGCTGAAAAATAATTTCACCCCACGTCACACACTCCGTTTTTTTTCACCTTGTCTCCTGAGCATTGTTTTTTTGTTGGGATACGGTTTCCTGACTGGCACAGAATATTAAAACATAAAAACAGACAAGTGACCTCTGCTTGCGTTCGTACTTCACATCAGCCTCCTCCGAACCCTCCTCGTTTTCGTAATGGCGGACTGCTGAGAATCAAGCGAAGCAAAAGAAGGATGTTGATATTGAAATAAATTTATCATCAGCTGAAGTGCAACACTGTTCTACAAATTAGAAGCAGCAGTAAGCCATTCGGCCCCTCGGGCCTGCTCTGCCATTTTTATGAGGTTGCTCTGATTTTGGATGATTTATAGACCAATTATTCTAAAATCTGTTGGTGAGATATTGGTAAAATCTATAATGTTGGGGTGTTTGAACACAAATGTTCAATTGATCAAAGAGAGCCAGTATGGATTTGCAAAAGGTAGGTCATGTTTGAATAGGCACAGAAAATAATCACAAATCACAGATATGTTCCTGCACAGAATGAGGCCATTTGGCCTATTGGGTCTGTGCCAGCCCTCCAAATAGCATCATGACTTAGTGCCATTCCCCTGCCTTTCCCCGAGCCCCCTGCACATCGTCGCTATTCAAGTCATCTCGGGGCTTTTCACAGTAACTTCATTGAAGCTTGGAGTATTGCGTACAGTTCTGGTCACCGCATTATAGGAAGGACGTGGGGGCTTTGGAGCGGGTGCAGAGGAGATTTACCAGGATGTTGCCTGGTATGGAGGGAAAATCTTATGAGGAAAGGCTGATGGACTTGAGGTTGTTTTCGTTGGAGAGAAGAAGGTTAAGAGGAGACTTAATAGAGGCATACAAAATGATCAGGGGGTTGGATAGGGTGGACAGTGAGAGCCTTCTCCCGCGGATGGAAATGGCTGGCACGAGGGGACATAACTTTAAACTGAGGGGTAATAGATAAAGGACAGAGGTCAGAGGTAGGTTCTTTACGCAAAGAGTAGTGAGGCCGTGGAATGCCCTACCTGCTACAGTAGTGAACCTGCCAACATCGAGGGCATTTAAAAGTTTATTGGATAAACATATGGATGATAATGGCATAGTGTAGGTAGATGGCTTTTGTTTTTTGACTTCCCATATCGGTGCAACATTGTGGGCCGAAGGGCCTGTACTGTGCTGTATCGTTCTATGTTCTATGTAAGCCTACTCGTGACAATAAGCGATTTTCATTTCATTTCATTTCATGTAATGCCCTCTTGAATGCCTCGATTGAACCTGCCTCCACCACCAGACCTGAAGCACTCGCTGTGTGAAACATTCTCCTTACCCCTTATTTTATACTGTCTTGCTGCAGTTATACAGGGCCTTGGTGAGGCCACACCTTGAGTATTGTGGCAGTTTTGGTCTCCTAGTTTGAGGAACGACATTCTTGCTATTGAAGGTGTCCAGCGAAGGTTCACCAGACTAATTCCCGGGATGGCAGGACTGATGTATGAAGAAAGTCTGGATCGACTGGGCTTGTACTCACTGGACTTTCGAAGAATGAGAGGGGATCTCATAGAAACATATAAAATCCTGATGGGACTGGACAGGGTGGATGCGGGAAGAATGTTCCCGATGTCGGGGACGTCAAGAACGATTATAATAATCTTTTTTATTGTCACAAGTAGGCTTACATTAACACTGCAATGAGGTTACTGTGAAAAGCCCCGAGTCACCACATTCCGGCGCCTGTTCAGGACACAGAGGGAGAATTCAGAATGTCCAAATTACCTCTCAGCACGTCTTTCAGGACTTAGAATCATAGAATCATAGAAGTTTACAGCATGGAAACAGGACCTTCGGCCCAACCAGTCCATGCCGCCCAGTTTTTACCATTAAGCTAGTCCCAGTTGCCCGCACTTGGCCCATAACCCTCTATACCCATCTTACCCATGTAACTATCTAAATGCTTTTTAAAAGACACAATTGTACCCGCCTCTACTACTACCTCTGGCAGCCCATTCCAGACACTCACTACCCTCTGAGTGAAGAAATTGCCCCTCTGGGCCCTTCTGAAACTCTCCCCTCTCACCTTAAACCTATGCCCTCTAGTTTTAGACTCCCCTACCTTTGGGAAAAGATGTTGACTATCTACCTTATCTATGCACCTCATTATTTTATAGACCTCTATAAGATCACCCCTAAGCCTCCTACGCTCCAGGGAAAAAAGTCCCAGTCTATCCAGCCTCTCCTTATAACTCAAACCATCAAGTCCCGGCAACATCCTAGTAAATCTTTTCTGCACTCTTTCTAGTTTAATAATATCCTTTCTATAATAGGGTGACCAGAACTGCACACAGTATTCCAAGTGTGGCCGTACCAATGTCTTGTACAACTTCAACAAGACGTCCCAACTCCTGTATTCAATGTTCTGACCAATGAAACCAAGCATGCCGAATGCCTTCTTCACCACCCTGTCCACCTGCGACTCCACCTTCAAGGAGCTATGAACCTGTACTCCTAGATCTTTTTGTTCTAGAACTCTCCCCAACGCCATACCATTAACTGAGTAGGTCCTGGCCTGATTCGATCTGCCAAAATGCATCACCTCACATTTATCTAAATTAAACTCCATCTGCCATTCGTCAGCCCACTGGCCTAATTGACCAAGATCCCGTTGCAATCCTAGATAACCTTCTTCACTATCCACTGTGCCACCAATCTTGGTGTCATCTGCAAACTTACTAACCATGCCTCCTAAATTCTCATCCAAATCATTAATATAAATCACAAATAACAGTGGACCCAGCACCGATCCCTGAGGCACACCACTGGTCACAGGCCTCCAGTTTGAAAAACAACCCTCTACAACCACCCTCTGTCATCTGTCGTCCAGCCAATTTTGAATCCAATTGGCAACCTCACTCTGGATCCTGTGAGCTTTAACCTTCTGCAACAACCTACCATGCGGTACCTTGTCAAAGGCTTTGCTAAAGTCCATGTAGACAACGTCTACTGCACTGCCCTCATCTACCTTCTTGGTCACCCCCTCAAAAAACTCAATCAAATTTGTGAGACATGATTTTCCACGCACAAAGCCATGCTGACTGCCCCGAATCAGTCCTTGTCTCTCTAAATGCTTGTAGATCCTGTCTCTCAGAATACCTTCTAGCAACGTACCTACTACAGACGTTAAGCTCACCGGTCTGTAGTTCCCAGGCTTTTCCCTGCTGCCCTTCTTAAACAAGGGCACAACATTCGCCACTCTCCAATCTTCAGGCACCTCACCTGTGGCTGCCGATGATTCAAATATCTCTGTTAGGGGACCCGCAATTTCCTCCCTAGCCTCCCACAACATCCTGGGATACATTTCATCAGATCCCGGGGATTTATCTACCTTGGTGCGCTTTAAGACTTCTAGCACCTCCTCCTCTGTAATATGCACACTTCTCAAGACATCACTATTTATTTCCCTTAGTTTCCTAACATCCATGCCTTTCTCCACCGTGAATACCGATGAGAAATATTCATTCAGGATCTCACCCAACTCTTGTGGCTCTGCACATAGATGTCCTTGTTGATCCTTAAGAGGCCCTACTCTGTCCCTAGTTACTCTTTTCCCCTTTATGTATCTGTAGAATCTCTTTGGATTCTCCTTTGCATTATTTGCCAAAGCAATTTCATGTCCCCTTTTTGCCCTCCTGATTTCCCTCTTAACTCTATTTCGACAATCTCTATACTCTTCAAGGGATCCACTTGATCCCAGTTGTTTATGTACGTCATATGCCTCCTTCTTCTTTTTGACCAGAGTCTCAATATCTCGAGTCATCCAGGGTTCCCTACTTCTACCAGCCTTGCCCTTCACTCTAAAGGGAATGTGCTTACCCTGCACCCTGGTTAACACATTTTTAAAAGCCTCCCATTTACCAGCCGTCCCTTTGCCTGCCAACAGTCTCCCCCAATCTACCTCTGAAAGTTCCTGTCTGATACCATCAAAATTTGCCTTGCCCCAATTAAGAATTTTAACTCTTGGGCCAGACCTATCATTCTCCATAGCTATTTTAAAACTAATGGAGTTATGGTCACTTGTCCCAAAGTGATCCCTCACTAACACTTCTGTCACTTGCCCTTCCTTATTTCCCAAGACGAGGTCAAGTTTTGCCCCCTCTCTAGTCGGTCCATCCACATACTGAATGAGAAATTCCTCCTGAATACACTCAACAAATTTCCCTCCATCCAAGCCCCTAATGCTATGGCTGTCCCAGTCAATGTTGGGAAAGTTAAAGTCCCCTACTACTACCACCCTATTATTCTTGCAGCTATCTGTAATCTCCTTACATATTTGCTCCTCAATTTCCCGCTGACTATTTGGGGGCCTGTCGTACAGTCCTATCAAGGTGATCTCTCCCTTCTTATTTTTCAGTTCCACCCATATAGACTCAGTGGGCGAACCCTCGGATATATCTCCTCTAAGTACTGCCGTAATGTTCTCCCTAATCAAAAACGCCACTCCCCCTCCTCTCTTACCTCCTGTTCTATCCTTTCTATAGCATCTGTACCCCGGAACATTGAGCTGCCAGTCCTGCCCCTCCCTTAGCCATGTTTCAGTCATAGCTATAATATCGCAGTCCCATGTGCCCATCCATGCCCTGAGTTCATCCGCTTTGCCCGTCAGGCCCCTTGCATTGAAATAAATGCAGTTTAATGTCGACTTTCCTTGCTCTCTGCCCTGCTTTCTCTGGTCATGCTTTACACACGCTCCCTTCCTGCCTTTTGTTTCCGTCCCCACTGACTTCCTACATCGGTTCCCATCCCCCTGCCACATTAGTTTAAACCCTCCCCAACTGCACTAGCAAACACACCCCCAAGAACATTGGTTCCGGTCCCACCCAGATGCAGACCGTCCGATTTGTACAGGTCCCACCTCCCCCAGAACCGGTCCCAATGTCCCAGGAATTTGAAACCCTCCCTCTTGCACCATCTCTCAAGCCACGTATTCATCCTAGCTATCCTGTCATTCCTACTCTGACTATCACGTGGCACTGGTAGCAATCCTGAGATTACTACCTTTGAGGTCCTACTTTTTAGTTTAACTCCTAACTCCCTAAATTCAGCTTGTAGGACCTCATCCCATTTTTTACCTATATCGTTGGTGCCTATATGCACCACGACAGCTGGCTGTTCACCCTCCCCCTCCAGAATGCCCTGCAGCCGCTCCGAGACATCCTTGACCCTTGCACCAGGGAGGCAACATACCAACCTGGATTCTCGTTTGCGTCCGCAGAAACACCTGTCTATTGCCCTTACAATTGAATCCCCTATCACTATAGCTCTGCCACTCTTTTTCCCGCCCTTCTATGCAGCAGAGCCAGCCACGGTGCCATGAACCTGGCTGCTGCCACCTTCCCCTGGTGAGCCATCTCCCCCAACAGTTTCCAAAACGGTAAATCTGTTGGAGGGAGATGACCGCAGGTGATCCCTGCACTGCCTTCCTACTCTTCCTCTGTCTGTTGGTCACCCATTCCCTATCTGCCTCAGTAATTTTAATCTGCGGTGTGACCAACTCACTGAATGTGCTATCCACAACTTCCTCAGCATCGCGGATGCTCCAAAGTGAATCCATCCGCAGCTCCAAAGCCGTCAAGCGGTCTAACAGGAGCTGCAGTTGGACACACTTCTTGCAGATGAAGGAGTCAGGGACACCAGAAGGGTCCCTGACTTGCCACATCTCACAAGAGGAGCATGACACGGGTCTGAGCTCTCCTGCCATGACTTAAACCTGAAGTTAAATTTGAACTACACTACACAGCTAAGAGAAAGTCAAAGAGAGAGAAATCACTTACCAGTCACAAGCCAATCACTTACCTGCTGGCTGTGATGTAATTGCTCCCGAGACTCCTTCACAGGTCTGCTTCTCTGCACCTCCTTAAGATGAGCACCAAATTCCCTTAACTAGTTAATTAATTTACTTAATTAATTGGATTTTTTTTTTGGAAACTCAACCCCAAACACCAAAAAACACAGCCCTCACTCACCTCTTACCCGAACTCAGCCTTACTCAAACTCAGATACACTCTGTTTGCCTCCAGCACTCTGTTTCTAAAGGCACTTCAGCCACACCCTTTGTATCCTTCCTGATTTACAGTCAGCCAATAGGCCTGCTCCCGAAACTGATCTCCCGAAACTAACAGCTGACCTGCAAGGTAAGGAAGTGGTTAAGCAGTACTTACCTCACCCAGGCCGCGACCTTTTAAACTGTCCGCTCTGCCTCGCAGCTCCCGCGCTTTTTCAATCTCCCGCGCTGTTTCCAAAGTCCCTTCTCTCTCTCTCTCTCCCGCTCCCAGCTGACCTGCAAGGTAAGGAGGTTGTTAAGCTTGTGGGAGGAAACTGGAGCACGCGGAGGAAACTCACGCAGACACGGGGAGAACATGTAGACTCCGCACAGACCGTGACCCAAGTCGGGAATCGAACCGGGGTTTTGACCTCCTTCAGTTCTTCCCTATTACTCAAACCCTATGTTCCCCAACATTTCTTGTAATTTTTCTCAACAGAATTTTGGGGAAACAAATAGTGGCTCCTGTTGATGAAGCCTATTGTTGGTATCCTGCTTCGGAGCGTGTTCCTAATCCATTGCCAACTTCCAGCTCAGACCCGGATATAAATGAGTAAGTGTCAGCCAGGAATAATGTAACAGAATTGAACTACTGACATGAAATGTATTTACACTGTCAGCTTTTAAAGTGACATTACCAGGCATGTTCACGCTGAAGTCTGAAGGGAATAGATAGGATAGATGCGGGCAGGTTGTTTCCACTGGTGGGTGAAAGCAGAACTAGGGGGCATAGCCTCAAAATAAGGGGTAGTAGATTTAGGACTGAGCTTAGGAGGAACTTCTTCACCCAAAGGGTTGTGAATCTATGGAATTCCTTGCCCAGTGAAGCAGTAGAGGCTCCTTCATTAAATGTTTTTAAGATAAAGATAGATAGTTTTTTGAAGAATAAAGGGATTAAGGGTTATGGTGTTCGGGCCGGAAAGTGGAGCTGAGTTCACAAAAGATCAGCCATGATCTCATTGAATGGCGGAGCAGGCTCGAGGGGCCAGGTGGCCTACTCGTGCTCTTAGTTCTTAGGTTCTAAGTCCACCCGCTATGCTATCACCCTTTCAATTTGGAAATCCTGGTCACATCTATACATTTCCCAAGTAAACCCTCTCCCCATATCTATCCAGCCTTGTGCTGGATGCTGGCTGAAAGGGTGTCCCGCTGCCAGTTTTATTTTTGATTCCGTTACTCAGCTGTACAAGATAATTCAGGATGAAAGAAAAGTTCAGTGAATGGGAGCATAGCAAAGGGAGTTTGGCATCATTTGGAGTTCAACACTGAATTGCAGTTGGCTTGAAGCTGCTTTTAATTATGTTAGTCTGCGTCTAGTTAGTGTGGAAACACTGGATAACAGTATCGTGAGAAACTCCAATGTAGGGAGAGTCAGTGCAGAGCCCACTGGGGAGAGTCAGTACAGGGCCCACTGGGGAGAGTCAGTACAGGGCCCACTGGGGGGAGTCAGTACAGGGCCCACTGGGGAGAGTCAGTACAGGGCCCACTGGGGAGAATCAGTACAGGGCCCACTGGGGGGAGTCAGTACAGGGCCCACTGGGGGGAGTCAGTACAGGGCCCACTGGGGGGAGTCAGTACAGGGCCAATGGGGGGAGTCAGTACAGGGCCCACTGGGGGGAGTCAGTACAGGGCCCACTTGGGGGAGTCAGTACAGGGCCCACTTGGGGGAGTCAGTACAGGGCCCACTGGGGGGAGTCAGTACAGGGCCCACTGGGGAGAATCAGTACAGGGCCCACTGGGGGGAGTCAGTACAGGGCCCACTGGGGAGAGTCAGTACAGGGCGCACTGGGGAGAGTCAGTACAGGGCCCACTGGGGAGAATCAGTACAGGGCTCACTGGGGAGAGTCAGTACAGGGCCCACTGGGGAGAATCTGTACAGGGTCCACTGGGGAGTATCAGTACAGGGCCCACTGGGGGAAGTCAGTACAGGGCCCACTGGGGGGAGGCAGTACAGGGCCCACTGGGGAGAATCTGTACAGGGTCCACTGGGGAGAGTCAGTACAGGGCCCACTGGGTGAGAATCAGTACAGGGCCCACTGGGGGGAGTCAGTACAGGGCCCACTGGGGAGAGTCAGTACAGGGCCCACTGGGGAGAGTCAGTACAGGGCCCACTGGGGAGAATCTGTACAGTGCCCACTGGGGAGTATCAGTACAGGGCCCACTGGGGGAAGTCAGTACAGGGCCCACTGTGGGGAGGCAGTACAGGGCCCACTGGGGAGAGTCAGTACAGGGCCCACTGGGGAGAGTCAGTACAGGGCCCACTGGGGAGAGTCAGTACAGGGCCCACTGGGGAGAATCAGTACAGGGCCCACTGGGGAGAGTCAGTACAGGGCCCATTGGGGGGAGTCAGTGCAGGGCACACTGGGGAGAATCAGTACAGGGCCCACTGGGGAGAGTCAGTACAGGACCCACTGGGGAGAGTCAGTACAGGGCCCACTGGGGAAAGTCAGTACAGGGCCCCTGGGGAGAGTCAGTACAGGGCCCCTGGGTGAGGATCAGTACAGGGCCACTGGGTGACAGTCAGTACAGTGCCCACTGGGGGAGAGTCAGTACAGAGCCACTGCGAGAGAGTCAGTACAGGGACCACTGGGGGATAGTCAGCACAGGGCCACTGCGAGAGAGTTAGTACAGGGACCACTGGGTGAGATTCAGTACAGGGGCACTGGGTAAGAGTCAGGACAGGGACAACTGGGGAGAGTCAGTACAGGGCCCACTGGGGAGAGTCAGTACAGGGCCCACTGGGGAGAGTCAGTACAGGGCCCACTGGGGAGAGTCAGTACAGGGCAACTGGGGAGAGTCAGTACAGGGCCCACTGGGTGAGAATCAGTACAGGGGCCACTGGGGAGAGTCAGTACAGGGCCCACTGGGGAGAGTCAGTACAGGGCCCACTGGGGAATGTCAGTACAGGGCCCACTGGGGAGATTCAGTACAGGGCCCACTGGGGAGAGTCAGTACAGGGCCCACTGGGGAGAGTCAGTACAGGGCCCACTGGGGAGAGTCAGTACAGGGCCCACTGGGTGAGAATCAGTACAGGGGCCACTGGGGAGAGTCAGTACAGGACCCACTGGGGAGATTCAGTACAGGGCCCACTGGGGAGAGTCAGTACAGGGCCACTGGGTGACAGTCAGTACAGGGCCACTGGGGTAGAGGCAGTACAGTGCCCACTGGGGGAGAGTCAGTACAGGGCCACTGGGTCAGCGTGAGGACAGGGGAAGGGCCACTGGGAGAGAGTCAGTATAGGGGAGGGACCACTGGGGGAGAGTCAGTACTGGGCCCACTGGGGAGAGTCAGTACAGGGCCCACTGGGTGAGAATCAGTACAGGGCCCACTGGGGAGAATCTGTACAGGGTTCACTGGGGAGAGTCAGTATAGGGGAGGGACCACTGGGGGAGAGTCAGTACAGGGCCCACTGGGGGAGAATCAGTACAGGGCCCACTGGGGAGAATCTGTACAGGGTTCACTGGGGAGAGTCAGTACAGGGCCCACTGGATGGAAATCAGTACAGGGCCCACTGGATGGAAATCAGTACAGGGCCCACTGGGGAGAGTCAGTTCAGGGCCACTGTGTTATAGTCAGTACCGGGCCCACTGAGGGAGCGGCAGTACAGGGCCCACTGGGTGAGCATGAGGACAGGGGAAGGGCCACTGGGAGAGAGTCAGTATAGGGGAGGGACCACTGGGGGAGAGTCAGTATAGGGGAGGGGCCACTCGGGGAGAGTCAGTACAGGGCCAACTGGAGAGAGTCAGTACAGGGCCCACTGGGGAGAGTCAGTACAGGGCCCACTGGGGAGAGTCAGTACAGGGCCCACTGGGTGAGAGTCAGTACAGGGCCCACTGGGTAAGAATCAGTACAGGGGCCACTGGGGAGAGTCAGTACAGGGCCCACTGGGGAGAGTCAGTACAGGGCCCACTGGGGAGAGTCAGTACAGGGCCCACTGGGGAGAGTCAGTACAGGGCCCACTGGGTGAGAATCAGTACAGGGGCCACTGGGGAGAGTCAGTACAGGGCCCACTGGGGAGATTCAGTACAGGGCCAACTGGAGAGAGTCAGTACAGGGCCCATTGGAGAGATTCCGTACAGGGCCCACTGGGGAGAGTCAGTATAGGGGAGGGGCCACTGGGGAGAGTCAGTACCGGGCCCACTGGGGAGAGTCAGTACAGGGCCACTGGGTGAGTCAGTACAGGGCCACTGGGTGACAGTCAGTACAGTGCCCACTGGGGGAGAGTCAGTACAGGGCCACTGGGGGAGAGTCAGCACAGGGCCACTGCGAGAGAGTCAGTACAGGGACCACTGGGTGAGATTCAGTACGGGGGCACTGGGTAAGAGTCAGGACAGGGACAACTGGGGAGAATCAGTACAGGGCCCATTGGGGGGAGTCAGTACAGGGCCCACTGGGGAGAGTCAGTACAGGGCCCACTGGGGAGAGTCAGTACAGGGCCCACTGGGGAGAGTCAGTACAGGGCCCACTGGGGAGTGTCAGTACAGGACCCACTGGGTGAGAATCAGTACAGGACCCATTGGGGGGAGTCAGTACAGGACCCACTGGGTGAGAATCAGTACAGGACCCATTGGGGGGAGTCAGTACAGGGCCCACTGGGGAGAGTCAGGACAGGGCCACTGGGGAGAGTCAGTACAGGACAACTGGGGGAAAGTCAGTACAGGGCCACTGGGGAGAGTCAGTACAGGGCCCACTGGGGGAGAGTCAGTCCAGGGCCCACTGGGGAGAGTCAGTACAGGGCCCACTGGGTGAGAATCAGTACAGGGCCCACTGGGGGAGAGTCAGTACAGGGCCCACTGGGGAGAGTCAGTCCAGGGCCCACTGGGGAGAGTCAGTACAGGGCCCACTGGGTGAGAATCAGTACAGGGCCCACTGGGGGAGAGTCAGTCCAGGGCCCACTGGGGAGAGTCAGTACAGGGCCCACTGGGGGAGAGTCAGTCCAGGGCCCACTGGGGAGAGTCAGTACAGGGCCCACTGGGGGAGAGTCAGTCCAGGGCCCACTGGGGAGAGTCAGTACAGGGCCCACTGGGGGAGAGTCAGTCCAGGGCCCACTGGGGAGAGTCAGTACAGGGCCCACTGGGGAGAATCAGTACAGGGCCCACTGGATGGAAATCAGTACAGGGCCCACTGGGGAGAGTCAGTTCAGGGCCACTGGATGGAAATCAGTACAGGGCCCACTGGGGAGAGTCAGTTCAGGGCCACTGGGTGAGAGTCAGTACCGGGCCCACTAAGGGAGCGGCAGTACAGGGCCCACTGGGTGAGCATGAGGACAGGGGAAGGGCCACTGGGAGAGAGTCAGTATAGGGGAGGGGCCACTGGGGGAGAGTCAGCACAGGGGAGGGGCCACTGGGGGAGAGTCAGTACAGGGGCCACTGTGGGAGAGTCAGTACAGGGCCCACTTGGGGAGAGTCAGTACAGGGCCCACTGGGGAGAGTCAGTACAGGGCCCACTGGGTGAGAATCAGTACAGGGGCCACTGGGGAGAGTCAGTACAGGGGCCACTGGGGAGAGTCAGTACAGGGCCCACTGGGGAGATTCAGTACAGGGCCAACTGGAGAGAGTCAGTATAGGGGAGGGGCCACTGGGGGAGAGTCAGTACAGGGGCCACTGGGGAGAGTCAGTATAGCGGAGGGACCACTGTGGGAGAGTCAGTACAGGGGCCACTGGGGGAGAGTCAGCACAGGGGAGGGGCCACTGGGAGAGAGACAGTACAGGGCCCATTGGAGAGATTCCGTACAGGGCCACTGGGGAGAGTCAGTACAGGGCCCACTGGGGAGAGTCAGTACAGGGCCCACTGGGGAGAGTCAGTACAGGGCCACTGGGGGAGAGTCAGTACAGGGCCACTGGGTGACAGTCAGTACAGGGCCCACTGGGGAGAGTCAGTACAGGGCCACTGGGGGAGAGTCAGCACAGGGCAACTGGGTGACAGTCAGTACAGGGCCACTGGGTGACAGTCAGTACAGTGCCCAGTGGGGGAGAGTCAGTACAGGGCCACTGGGTGACAGTCAGTACAGGGCAACTGGGTGACAGTCAGTACAGGGCCACTGGGGGAGAGTCAGCACAGGGCCACTGCGAGAGAGTCAGTACAGGGACCACTGGATGAGATTCAGTACAGGGGCACTGGATAAGAGTCAGGACAGGGACAACTGGGGAGAGTCAGTACAGGGCCCACTGGGGAGAGTCAGTACAGGGCCCACTGGGGAGAGTCAGTACAGGGCCCACTGGGGAGTGTCAGTACAGGGCCCACTGGGGAGTGTCAGTACAGGGCCCACTGGGTGAGAATCAGTACAGGGCCCACTGGGTGAGAATCAGTACAGGACCCATTGGGGGGAGTTAGTACAGGGCCCATTGGAGAGATTCCGTACAGGGCCCACTGGGGAGAGTCAGTATAGGGGAGAGGCCACTGGGGGAGAGTCAGTACAGGGGCCACTGGGGAGAGTCAGTATAGGGGAGGGGCCACTGGGGGAGAGTCAGTACAGGGGCCACTGGGGAGAGTCAGTATAGCGGAGGGACCACTGTGGGAGAGTCAGTACAGGGGCCACTGGGGGAGAGTCAGCACAGGGGAGGGGCCACTGGGAGAGAGTCAGTACAGGGCCCATTGGAGAGATTCCGTACAGGGCCACTGGGGAGAGTCAGTACAGGGCCCACTGGGGAGAGTCAGTACAGGGCCACTGGGTGACAGTCAGTACAGGGCCACTGGGGGAGAGGCAGTACAGTGCCCACTGGGGGAGAGTCAGTACAGGGCCACTGGGTCAGCGTGTGGACAGGGGAAGGGCCACTGGGAGAGAGTCAGTATAGGGGAGGGACCACTGGGGGAGAGTCAGTACAGGGCCCACTGGGGAGAGTCAGTACAGGGCCCACTGGGTGAGAGTCAGTACAGGGCCCACTGGGGAGAGTCAGTACAGGGCCCACTGGGGAGAGTCAGTACAGGGCCCACTGGGTGAGATTCAGTACAGGGCCAACTGGAGAGAATCAGTACAGGGCCCACTGGGTGAGAGTCAGTACAGGGCCCACTGGAGAGAGTCAGTACAGGGCCAACTGGAGAGAATCTGTACAGGGCCCACTGGGTGAGAGTCAGTACAGGGCCCACTGGGGAGAGTCAGTACAGGGCCCACTGGACAGAGTCAGTACAGGGCCCACTGGGTGAGATTCAGTACAGGGCCAACTGGAGAGAATCTGTACAGGGCCCACTGGGTGAGAGTCAGTACAGGGCCCACTGGGGAGAGTCAGTACAGGGGCCACTGGGTGAGAGTCAGTACAGGGCCCACTGGGGGAGAATCAGTACAGGGCCCACTGGGGAGAGTCAGTACAGGGCCCACTGGGTGAGAGTCAGTACAGGGCCCACTGGACAGAGTCAGTACAGGGCCCACTGGGTGAGATTCAGTACAGGGCCAACTGGAGAAAATCTGTACAGGGCCCACTGGGTGAGAGTCAGTACAGGGCCCACTGGGGAGAGTCAGTACAGGGCCACTGGGTGAGAGTCAGTACAGGGCCCACTGGGGGAGAATCAGTACAGGGCCCACTGGGGAGAATCTGTACAGGGTTCACTGGGGAGTGTCAGTACAGGGCCCACTGGGGAGAGTCAGTACAGGGCCCACTGGGGAGAGTCAGTCCAGGGCCCACTGGGTGAGACTCAGTACAGGGCCCACTGGGGAGTGTCAGTACAGGGCCCACTGGGGAGAGTCAGTACAGGGCCCACTGGGGAGAGTCAGTACAGGGGATGGGCCATTGTGGGAGAGTCAGCACAGGGGAGGGGCCACTGGGGGAGAGTCTGCACAGGGGAGGGGCCACTGGGGGAGAGTCAGCACAGGGGATGGGCCACTGGGGGAGAGTCAGCACAGGGGAGGAGCCACTGGGGGAGAGTCAGCACAGGGGAGGGGCCACTGGGGGAGAGTCAGCACAGGGGAGGGGCCACTGGGGGAGAGTCAGCACAGGGGAGGGGCCACTGGGGGAGAGTCAGCACAGGGGAGGGGCCACTGTGGGAGTGTCAGCACATGGGAGGGACCACTGGGGGAGGGTCAGCACAGGGGAGTGGCCACTGGGGGAGAGTCCGCAAAGGGGAGGGGCCACTGGGGGCGGTTCAGTACAGGGGTGGGGCCACTGGGGGAGAGTCAGCACAGGGGAGGGGCCACTGGGGGAGAGTCAGTTTAGGGGAGGGGCCACTAGGGGGAAGTCAGCACAGGGGAGGGGCCACTGGGGGAGAGCCCAGTATGGGGAAGGGGCCACTGGGGGAGAGTCAGCACAGGGGAGGGGCCACTGGGGGAGAGTCAGTATAGGGGAGGGGCCACTAGGGGGAAGTCAGCACAGGGGAGGGGCCACTGGGGGAGAGTCAGTACAGGGGAGGGGCCACTGGGGGGAAGTCAGCACAGGGGAGGGGCCACTGGGGGAGAGTCAGTATAGGGGTGGGGCCACTGTGGGAGAGCCCAGTATAAGGAAGCGGCCACAGGGGGAGAGTCAGTACAGGGCAGGGGCCACAGGGGGAGAGTCAGCACAGGGGAGGGGCCACTGGGGGATAGCCCAGTATAAGTAAGCGGCCACAGGGGTAGAGTCAGTACAGGGCAGGGGCCACTGGGGGAGAGTCAGCACAGGGCAGGCGCCACTGGGGGAGAGTCAGTATAGGGGAGGGGCCACTGGGACACAGATGCCAATAATGGAAAGTTATGCTGATATTGGTATTTTTCTCACTGGAACAGAGAAGATTAAGGAGGATTTAGTGGAGGGTAAATGGTGACAGAATGTAATGGCTGGTAACAATTTTGCGGAGCCTGATCATTGGAATGAGAAAAGCCACGTGGGTTATCACCAATGGCTGTTCAGGCACAGACTGTCAGGAGATTAATAAGGAACAGGATAGATACTTAAACAAAAGGGGAACTGAATGAGAGTAACCTGCTCCAATCAGCCTTTGCACATGAGGTCTCTCGTGCAGCTGAGTGTGTGCAATGAATTCGCTGATGGAGGTGTTTCTGTTCCCAAACAAATCTTTTTTCGTCAGCAGGGGAACACGTGGCAACAATCCAGAAACAGCTCAATCCTATCTTCACCAACGTACTCAGGGCAGGTTACTGAATCGTTAGGAGGAGTCAGAGATGTGCTTTACTTCTCTGCTTCCCCAGCCTTGGGTGGCTCAGACTAAATGAAGCCACTCCAGGAACGCCCTGTTTGCAATCCACTAACACAGGACTGCTTTGGAGGGGGACCTACCAGGGTTAAGCCATGGGGTGCAGGTTTCTGGCACAGAGTCTGTCCCTGTTGCTCAGAAGGGAAGGGGGGAGAGGAGTAGAGCATTAGTCATTGGAGACTCCATAGTTGGGGGGATAGGTAGGAGATTCTGTGGGAACGAGAGAGACTCGTGGTTGATGTGTTGCCTCCCAGGTGCCAGGGTGTGTGATGTCTCGGATCGTGCTTTCGGGATCCTTAAGGGGGAGGGGGAGCAGCCCCAAGTCGTGGTCCACATAGGTACCAACGACATAGGTAGGAAAAGGGATAGGGGTGTAAGGCAGGAATTCAGGGAGCTAGGGTGGAAACTTAGATCTAGGACAAACAGAGTTATTATCTCTGGGTTGTTAGCCGTGCCACGTGCTAGCGAGACGAGGAATAGGGAGAGAGAGGAGTTGAACAAGTGGCTACAGGGATGGTGCAGGAGGGAGGGTTTCAGATTTATGGATAATTGGGGCTCATTCTGGAGTCGGTGGGACCTCCACAAACGAGATGATCTACACCTGGACCAGAGGGATATCAATATCCTGGGGGGGAAATTTGCTAATGCTCTTCGGGAGGGTTTAAACTAGTTCAGCAGGGGCTTGGGAACCTGAATTGTAGCTCCAATATACAGGAGGTTGAGAGTAGTGAGGTCATGAGTAACGTTTCAAAGTTGCAGGAGTGTACCGGCAGGCAGGAAGGTGGTTTAAAGTGTGTCTACTTCAATGCCAGGAGCACCCGGAATAAGGTGGGTGAACCTGCGGCATGGGTTGGTACCTGGGACTTCGATGTTGTGGCCATTTCGGAGACATGGATAGAGCAGGGACAGGAATGGTTGTTGCAGGTGCCGGGGTTTAGATATTTCAGTAAGCTCAGGGAAGGTGGTAAAAGAGGGGGAGGGGTGGCATTGTTAGTCAAGGACAGTATTACGGTGGCAGAAAGGACGTTTGATGAGGACTCGTCTACTGAGCTGGTATAGGCTGAGGTTAGAAACAGGAAAGGAGAGGTCACCCTGTTAGGGGTTTTCTATAGGCCTCCGAAAAGTTCCAGAGATGTAGAGGAAAGGATTGCAAAGATGATTCTAGATAGGAGCGAAAGTAACAGGGTAGTTGTTATGGGGGACTTTAGCTTTCCAAATATTGACTGGAAACGCTTTAGTTCGAGTACTTTAGATGGATCCGTTTTTGTCCAATGTGTGCAGGAGGGTTTCCTGACACAGTATTTAGATAGGCCAACGAGAGGCGAGGCCGTATTGGATTTGGTACTGGGTAATGAACCAGGACAGGTGTTAGATTTGGAGGTAGGTGAGCACTTTGGTGATAGTGACCACAATTCGATTACGTTTACTTTAGTGATGGAAAGGGATAGGTATATACCGCAGGGCAAGAGGTATATCTGGGGGAAAGGCAATTATGATGCGAATGAGGCAAGACTTAGGATGCATCGGATGGAGAGGAAAACTGCAGGGGATGGGCACAATGGAAATGTGGAGCTTGTTCAAGGAACAGCTACTGCGTGTCCTTGATAAGTATGTACCTGTCAGGCAGGAAGGAAGTGATCGAGCGAGGGAACCGTGGTTTACTAAAGCAGTTGAAACACTTGTCAAGAGGAAGAAGGAGGCTTATGTAAAGATGAGACGTGAAGGTTCAGTTAGGGCGCTCGAGAGTTACAGGTTAGCTAGGAAGGACCTAAAGAGAGAGCTAAGAAGAACCAGGAGGGGACATGAGAAGTCTTTGGCAGGTAGGACCAAGGATAACCCTAAAGCTTTCTATAGCTATGTCAGGAATAAAAGAATGACTAGGGTAAGAGTAGGGCCAGTCAAGGACAGTCGTGGGAAGTTGTGCGTGGAGTCCGAGGTGATAGGAGAGATGCGAGATGAATATTTTTCGTCAGCATTCACACAGGAAAAAGACAATGTTGTCGAGGAGAATACTGAGATATAGGCTACTAGACTAGAAGGGCTTGAGGTTCATAAGGAGGAGGTGTTAGCAATTCTGGAAAGTGTGAAAATAGATAAGTCCTCTGGTCCGGATGAGATTCATCCTAGGATTCTCTGGGAAGCTAGGTAGGAGATTGCTGAGCCTTTGGCTTTGATCTTTAAGTCATCTTTGTCTACAGGAATAGTGCCAGGATAGCAAATGATGTCCCCTTGTTCAAGAAGGGGAGTAGAGACAACCCCGGTAACTATAGACCAGTGAGCCTTACTTCTGTTGTGGGCAATGTCTTGGAAAGGTTTATAACAGATAGGATGTAAAATCATCTGGAAAGGAATAATTTGAACTCACAAACCTTATTGAGTTCTATGAGAAGGTGACCAAGCAGGTGGATGAGCGTAAAGCAGTTGATGTGGTGTATATGGAGATCAGTAAAGCGTTTGATAAGGTTCCCCACGGTAGGCTATTGCAGAAAATACGGAGGCATGGGATTCAGGGTGATTTAGCAGTTTGGATCAGAAATTAGCTAGCTGGATGAAGACAATGGGTGGTGGTTGATGGGAAACGTTCAGCCTGGAGTCCAGTTACTAGTGGTGTACCACAAGGATCTGTTGTGGGGCCAAAGAACAAAGAACAAAGAAATGTACAGCATAGGAACAGGCCCTTCGGCCCTCCAAGCCCGTGCCGACCATGCTGCCCATTAGTCAAACTACAATCTTCTGCACTTCCTGGGTCCGTATCCCTCTATTCCCATCCTATTCATGTATTTGTCAAGATGCCCCTTAAATGTCACTATCGTCCCTGCTTCCACCACCTCCTCCGGTACCGAGTTCCAGGCACCCACTACCCTCTGTGTGCCCCTCTCACCTTAAACCTATGCCCCCTAGTAATTGACCCCTCTACCCTGGGGAAAAGCCTCTGACTATCCACTCTGTCTATGCCCCTCATAATTTTGTAGACCTCTATCAGGTCGCCCCTCAACCTCCGTCGTTCCAGTGAGAACAAACTGAGTTTATTCAACCGCTCCTCATAGCTAGTGCCCTCCATACCAGGCAACATTCGGGTAAATCTCTTCTGCACCCTCTCTAAAGCCTCCACATCCTTCTGGTAGTGTGGCGACCAGAATTGAACATTATACTCCAAGTGTGGCCTAACTAAGGTTCTATACAGCTGCAACATGACTTGCCAATTCTTATACTCAATGCCCCGGCCAATGAAGGCAAGCATGCCGTATGCCTTCTTGACTACCTTCTCCACCTGTGTTGCCCCTTTCAGTGACCTGTGGACCTGTACTCCTAGACCTCCCGGACTTTCAATACTCTTGAGGGTTCTACCATTCACTGTATATTCCCTACCTGCATTAGACCTTCCAAAATGCATTACCTCACATTTGTCCGGATTAAACTCCATCTGCCATCTCTCCGCCCAAGTCTCCAAACAATCTAAATCCTGCTGTATCCTCTGACAGTCCTCATCGCTATTCGCAATTCCACCAACCTTTGTGTCGTCTGCAAAGTTACTAATCAGACCAGTTACATTTTCCGCCAAATCATTTATATATACTACAAACAGCAAAGGTCCCAGCACTGATCCCTGCGGAACACCACTGGTCACAGCCCTCCAATTAGAAAAGCATCCTTCCATTGCTACTCTCTGCCTTCTATGACCTAGCCGGTTCTGTATCCACCTTTCCAGCTCCCCCCTGATCCCGTGTGACTTCACCTTTTGTACTAGTCTACCATGAGGGACCTTGTCAAAGGCCTTACTGAAGTCCATATAGACAACATCCACTGCCCTACCTGCATCAATCATCTTTGTGACCTCCTCGAAAAACTCTATCAAGTTAGTGAGACACGACCTCCCCTTCACAAAACCATTCTGCCTCTCACTAATACGTCCATTTGCTTCCAAATGGGAGTAGATCCTGTCTCGAAGAATTCTCTCCAGTAATTTCCCTACCACTGAAGTAAGGCTCACCGGCCTGTAGTTCCCTGGATTATCCTTGCTACCCTTCTTAAACAGAGGAACATCATTGGCTATTCTCCAGTCCTCCGGGACATCAACTGAAGACAGTGAGGATCCAAAGATTCCTGTCAAGGCCTCAGCAATTTCCTCTCCAGCCTCCTTCAGTATTCTGGTGTAGATCCCATCAGGCCCTGGGGACTTATCTACCTTAATATTTTTTAAGACACCCAACACCTCGTCTTTTTGGATCTCAAATGTGACCCAGGCTATCTACACACCCTTCTCTAGACTCAACATCTCCCAATTCCTTCTCTTTGGTGAATACTGATGCAAAGTATTCATTTAGTACCTCGCCCATTTCCTCTGGCTCCACACATAGATTCCCTTGCCTATCCTTCAGTGGGCCAACCCTTTCCCTGGCTACCATCTTGCTTTTTATGTACGTGTAAAAAGCCTTGGGATTTTCCTTAACCCTATTTGCCAATGACTTTTCGTGACCCCTTCTAGCCCTCCTGACTCCTTGCTTAAGTTCCTTCCTACTTTCCTTATATTCCACACAGGCTTTGTCTGTTCCCAGCCTTTTAGCCCTGACAAATGCCTCCTTTTTCTTTTTGACGAGGCCTACAATATCTCTCGTTATCCAAGTGTCTCGAAAATTGACGTATTTATCCTTCTTCCTCACAGGAACATGCCGGTCCTGAATTCCTTTCAACTGACACTTGAAAGCCTCCCACATGTCAGATGTTGATTTGCCCTCAAATATCCGCTCCCAATCTAGGTTCTTCAGTTTCCGCCTAATATTGTTATAATTAACCTTCCCCAAATTTAGCACATTCACCCTCGGACCACTCTTATCCTTGTCCACCAGTATTGCATGCAATTCTGGGCGCCGCATTTCGGAAGGATGTGGAAGCATTGGAAAGGGTGCAGAGGAGATTTACCAGAATGTTGCCTGGTATGGAGGGAGGATCTTACGAGGGAAGGCTGAGGGACTTGAGGCTGTTTTCGTTAGAGAGAAGAAGGTTTAGAGGTGACTTAATTGAGGCATACAAGATGATCAGAGGATTGGATAGGATGGACAGTGAGAGCCTTTTTCCTCGGATGGTGATGTCTAGCACGAGGGGACATAGCTTTAAATTGAGAGGAGATAGATATAGGACAGATGTCAGAGGTAGGTTCTTTACTCAGAGAGTAGTAAGGGCGTGGAATGCCCTGCCACAACAGTAGTGGACTCACCAACAGTAAGGGCATTCAAATGGTTATTGGATAGACATATGGACGATAAGGGAATAGCGTAGATGGGCTTTAGAGTGGTTTCACAGGTCGGCGCAACATCGAGGGCCGAAGGGCCTGTACTGCGCTGTCATGTTCTATGTTAACACAGCACCAGCTGTGGGTCAACCCCGGCAGCTTCCCAGTAACCAAGCTGCCCGCTGTCGCCACCCGATTGCTGAGGAGTACAGCAAGCAACATTTCACTTGTCACCCAACTCCCCATAATTTGAACCACTTTTGTTTTTGAATAGCACCAAATTATCTTTTCTTTCTTATAGACTCTGTGTCCTTAGCAAAAAAGTGACCATCTCGGGGCCTCCCCAGTGCAAAGAAGGAGACTTTATGCAGAAGATTGCCACCTTTCCCGGTGAAGAAGATGACGAGGCAGAGAATGGTGTTATTGTCGCAGAAGGCGTTGTTGAAGAATATCTGGCATTTCATCACAGAGACTTGTTAGTACCAAGGAAATGCTCTTGCTATTTAATTTCATGAATTTTTGAATTGGCACCAACACAACAAAACAATTTATTTTTGTTGTCTTCCACTGAAGCTCCGACCCTGTCCACAACACTGCTCATCAACTACACTCCGATGGCTGTTGATGCTAACTCTCCCAACTCTTCAACAACAACCTCAATTTGCATTTTAATGTAAAACATTCCAAGGTGTTGCAAAAGGATGTAACCAAGTGAAAAAAATCATGAGGCCAGAAAAGGAGGTGTTGGGAGAATATTGTGTACAGTTTTGATCCCCTTATTTGAGGAAAGATGTAGTAGGCATTGGAGCAGTTCAGAGGAGGTTCACCCCAGAGATCAGGGGTTTGTTGTATGAGGAGAGATTGAACAGTTTAGGCCGATACTCTCTAGAGTTTAGAAGAATGAGAGGAGAACTAATTGAGGTACACAAGATGATAAAAGATATTGACAAAGTCGATGTGGAGCGAATGCTTCCTCTTCTGGGGCAAACTAGAAGGAGAGGTCACAATTTTAGGATAAGGGACAGCAGATTTAAAACAAAGGTTAGAAGAAATTAGGAGAGGGGAATGTACAACGAGACCTGGGTGTCCTTGTGCACCAGTCGCTGAAGGTAAGAGCGCAGGTGCAGCAGGCGGTAACGAAGGCAAATGGTATGTTGGCCTTCATTGCGGGAGGATTCGAGTTCAGGAGCTGTCTTGCTGCAATTATACAGGGCCTTAGTGAAGCCCCACCTGGAATATTGTGATGTTTTGGTCTCCTTATTTGAGCAACGGTGTTCTTGCTCTGCAGGGAGTGCAACAAAGGTTTACCACACTGATTCCTGGGATGGTGGGACTGACGTATGAGGAGAGATTGAGCCGGTTAGGATTGTATTTGGGGAGTTCAGAAGAATGAGGGGGGATCGCATAGAAACCTATAAATTCTAACAGGACTGGACAGGGTAGATGCAGGGAAGATGTTCCTGATGGTGGGTGTGTCCAGAACCAGGGGTCACAGTCTGAGGATACGTTTAGAACAAAAAGAAGAAATGTCTTCACCGCCTGTGGAGGAGATGGACAGATTTTTAATAAGTAATGGGTTGCAGGGTTTTGGAGAACGGGCAGTTAAGTGGAGGTGGGGCCGAGAGGAGATCCGCCATGATGGTATTAACTGGCAGAGCGGGCTCGAGGGGCTGAATGGCCGACTCCTGCTCCTCGTTCTTAGATCTTATGTTCAAATACTTGAATAAAGAAGTTGGTTTTAAACATTTTAAAATGAGAGAAAGGTTTAGCAAAGGATTGAATGGACAGCTGCTGAGGATAAGAGGAAGGAAGTGGGGGATTTTCTCGAGGCCTGACTTGCAGAAGCACAAAGTTCACAGAAAGGTCTAATGCAGGAAGTGAGTTTCAACTCCAGCATCCTCTTGGATTTTTCATTAATTCTTAGGGTGTGGACATCGCATTTATTTCCCATCAATAATTGCCCTTGAGCCGCCTTCTTGAACTGTTGCTGTCGATGTGATGTAATTCCACCCACCATGTTGTTAGGGAGGGAATTCCAGATTTTGCCCCAGTGACAGTGACGGAACGGCCGACATATTTCCAAAAGAGTGACTTGGAGGAGAACCTCCAGGTGGTGGAGTTCCCAGGTATCTGCTGCCCTTGTCCTTCTAGATCGTAGCCGTATGGAGGTTCTGTCTGAGGAGTCTTGATGAGTTCCTGCAGTGCATCTTGTAGATAGTATACACGGCTGCTACTGTGCGTTGGGGGCGGAGGGAGTGTTTCTGGAAGGGGGCTGCTTTGTCCTGGATGGTATCGAGCTTCTTGAGTGTTGTGAGAGCTGCACTCATCCAGGCAAGTGGAGAGTATTCCATCACACTCCTGACTTGTGCCTTGTAGATGGTGGACAGGCTTTGGGGAATCAGGAGACAAGTTACTTACCACTGAATTCCCAGCCTCTGACCTGCTGTTGTAGCCATACCGTTTATGTAGCTAGTCCAGTTCAGTTTCTGGTCAATAGTGTTGATAGTAGGGGATTTACCGATAGTAATGCCATTGACTGTCAATGGGCGATGATTAAATTCTCTCTTGTTGGAGATGGTCATTGCCTGGCACGTATGTGGGCGAATGTTATTTGCCACTTGTTCACTGAACATTGTGCAATCATCAGTAAACATACCCACTCCTTTTTTAAAAAATGTTTTAATTTAAGTTTTTACATTTTACACACTGTACATTTGATAAGGATATATGCGTTGGTTATAATATACAAGTCATTTTCCTCTGTACTGACCCCCCATCCCTCCCCCTTTGTGGCCTCCATTTTAGTGGAAGCCATCCTCTGACCCTCGAATAGTGAACTAGATCTTCTCCAGGTGTAGGGATTCCGATAGGTCTGCCAGCCAGTCTGCAGCTGTGGGTGGTGCTGCTGATCGCCAGCCCAGCTGGATTCTCCAGCGGGCGATTAGAGACGCAAAGGCAAGGGCGCCGCACCTCTTCCTCATGAATAGTTCTTTCTGGTCAGATACCCCAAAGACTGCCACTCTTGGCACACCTCCACCCTCACCCCCACCACCTTGGACATTGCCTCAAACATGTGGGCATGGTTGGCCGGACTCCTCTGGCACCGTTCACGTTTGCCCTCCGCCTCCGGGAAGAACATGCACTTTCGGGTTCTGGTCGGGTGCGTTCTGTGCACACTTTCAGCTGCATGAGGCTTAGACTTGCACAGGAGGAGGTGGAGTTGGCCCTGTTCAGTGCTTCACTCTTCACTCCAGAGTCCCCACCCTATTTCCGTCCCTAGCTCTTCCTCCCATTTTTCCTAAGTTTCGTCCAGTGGGAAGCGCCTCCTTTCTAATAGTCGTCCATACAGGTCCCCACAGTTTCCCCTCCCCAGACTGTCCACGTCCATTAACTCCTCTAACATTGTGCTTCTCGGAGTCTGTGGTTATGTGCCATCTCCTTGCGGAGAAGGTTCTTGACCTGTGGATGTCAGAGTTTGTTTCCATTTTGTAATTCCAGTCTCTCCGTCAGTTCCTCTAGGATCGCTAGTTTGTCCTCAGTGTAAAAGTTCCTAGTCGTCAGTGTGTCCCCCGTCCTGTCTCCACCTCTTAAAGGTGGCGTCAAGCTTGGCTGGTGCGAACCTATGGTTGCCGCAGATGGGGGTCATGGTGGACATTTCGGTCAGACCGAAGTGTTGCCTCATCAGGTTCCAGGTTGGTAGGGTGGCTACAACCACTGTGCTTGTTGAGTGTTTCGTTGGTGGGGACGTGAGTGCTGCGTGGTGAGAGCCCTGTAATCCCTGTACAGGAGGTCTCCTCCATCCTCACCCATTCTGTGCCTGGCTCCTACACCCAACCCACCCTCCCCTCCTCCACACACACACACACACACACACAAACGCCATATTCATCTTGTCTATGGAGTTGAAAAAGGCCTTGAATATCAGTATGGACCTGAAGAGGAAGAAGAACCTGGGAAGTACGTTCATCGTGATCGTCTGTACCCTCCCTGCCAGGGAGAGCGGGAGTGTATCCCATCGCTGTACTCCCATTGCCAGACTGGTCAGATTCAACTTGTGGATCCGTGTCCAGTCATGGGCTATCTGGATCCCCAGGTAGCCGAATTTGTTTTGGGCTTGCTTGAATGGTAGACCTTCCAGCTCTGCCCCTCCCCCTCTCGGGTTCACCGGGAATACTTTGCTTTTGCCCAGGTTGAGTTTGTAGCCCGAGAAAGCTCCAAACTCTCCCAGGAGCTTCATGATTCATTCCATGCCGCTTAACGGGTCTGAGATGTAGAGGAGCAGGTCATCCGCATAGAGCGAGACTGCTCTCTGCCTCCTCTTCGGATTCCCTTCCAGCTTTTCGCCGCTCTCACGGCAGCTCGATTGCCAGGGCAAACAAGAGCGGGCACAGCTGGCATCCCAGCCTTGTGCCTCTGTGCAGCTAGAAGTATTCAAAGCTGGTGGCATTGGTCCGTACGCTCCATCCAGGAGGGTGAACCCTCTTCCTCGCCCAAACCACCCCAGTACCTCAATGAGGTTCTTCCACCCGACTATATCGAAGGTCTTTTCTGCATCCAGGGAGACAATCACTTCTGGTGTTCCCTCTCCGGATGGGGTCATTATCACATTTAGCAGTCATCTGATGTTCACAGTTAACTGTATACCCTTAACACAGCCCGCCTGGTGCTCTGCGACCATCTCCGGTTGGGAATCAGATGAAAATGAAAAGAAATGAAAATCGCTTATTGTCACAAGTAGGCTTCAATGAAGTTACTGTGAAAAGCCCCTAGTCGCCACATTCCGGCGCCTGTTCGGGGAGGCTGGTACGGGAATTGAACCGTGCTGCTGGCCTGCCTTGGTCTGCTTTAAAAGCCAGCGATTTAGCCGAGTGTGCTAAACTAGCCCCTTCATTGCAGATAGCCAGTTGTATTTTGTTGCCTATTATAATTACTATTAATGATTTTCTTGTTTTTTTTCTCTTTTTTTAAAGTACCCTATGTTATGTTTTTCCAATTAAGGGGCAATTTAACATGGCCTGCCCTGCACATCCTTTGGGTTGTCGGGGTGAGGCCCACGCAGACACAGGTGAATGTGCAAACTCCACACAGACAGTGACCCGGGGCCAGGATCGAACCAGGGTCCTCGGCGCCGTGAGGCAACAGTGCTAACCATCGTGCAGCCCAAAAGGGAAAGTTATGTGTGATTTTGTCACCCCCTTTGACCTCCACCGCTCCCAATCCCACTTGCCCCACTAACACAGACACCAAGGTTGTATCCTTCTGAGATTGGTCTATTTAGCCCAGTAAGAAATCTAACCCAGGATTCGCTGGTGGAACTCCCAGCTTTGCCCACTCATTCCAGTGCTGAATATGGGCAGTGGGGCAAAATGGTGCACGTGAAAATTAAAGTGCCATTCTCTGTGATCTAATTGGGTTTAACAACTGCACAGGTGAACGAAAGATGACCAGTGTAGCCATCTGGGATGGCCACGTCCCGATTACAAAATGGACACTTGCAAAGAATGCAGGGACAATTGGACAAGACTAAGAAACGAGCAGGTGCAAGGTCTGTGTTGATTAGAACCTTAAACTCTCAGACAGGACAGAAACTGCCAAGCAATCTACATACAATCTACAAACAATCTACATTAAATAACGGCAAAAGGGATTATTATTTAAATGATAAAATATTAAAACATGCTGCTGTGCAGAGAGACCTGGGTGTGCTAGTGCATGAGTCGCAAAAAGTTGGTTTTCAGGTGCAACAGGTGATTAAGAAGGCAAATGGAATTTTGTCCTTCATTGCTAGAGGGATGGAGTTTAAGACTAGGGAGGTTCTGCTGCAATTGTATAAGGTGTTAGTGAGGCCACACCTGGAGTATTATGTTCAGTTTTGGTCTCCTTACTTGAGAAAGGATGTACTGGCACTGGAGGGTGTGCAGAGGAGATTCACTAGGTTAATCCCAGAGCTGAAGGGGTTAGATTACGAGGAGAGGTTGAGTAGACTGGGACTGTACTCGTTGGAATTTAGAAGGATGCGGATTTAGACATATACAATTATAAAGGGAATAGATAGGATAGATGCGGGCAGGCGGTTTCCACTGGCGGGTGAAAGCAGAACTAGGGGGCATAGCCTCAAAATAAGGGGAAGTAGATTTAGGACTGAGTTTAGGAGGAACTTCTTCACCCAAAGGGTTGTGAATCGATGGAATTCCTTGCCCAGTGAAGCAGTAGAGGCTCCTTCATTAAATGTTTTTAAGATAAAGATAGATAGTTTTTTGAAGAATAAATGGATTAAGGGTTATGGTGTTCGGGCCGGAAAGTGGAGCTGAGTCCACAAAAGATCAGCTATGATCTCATTGAATGGTGGAGCAGGCTCGAGGGGCCAGATGGCCGACTCCTGCTCCTAGTTCTTATGTTCTTATACTAATGAGCCATCTCCGGGGACAAAAGGGAAACATTGAGATACACAATGTTAAGGCAGACTCCCCGGCGCCAGAAGAGGCCAAAATAAAGCAGACCGACAGCACCAGGACACGCCCAGCGATCAGGGAACCACCGCTCTATTGGAGGAAGATCGATACGAATGATGGGGGAAAGACCCAATTAGTTGAGGCCAAGTTCAAGGCCCACCCAAAAGCGCGCAAAGCCCTTTTCAGTATAAAAGGTATCCCCCAAGGGAGAATCTTTCTCCTTTGGCTTTGGCTCTCACCAGAGAGAGAGACCTGCCTAGCAGCTGCACAAGACCAAGTAAGTTCCAAGTCAACGCACGCTACGAGATAGACACTCCTAGTTGCTACTCTGTAAACAGCTCAACCCAGCAGCCTCAGTACTGAGCAACGGCCATTGTTCTTCTGACTGAGTGGGCACCTGAAGCTAAGTATAGGCTTTAGTAATAGTGGTAGTTTAGTTTGTAGAGTTTATGCATGAGTAGATTTGACTGTGTAAATAAATGAGCATTGCTTTTGAACTTACTAACTGGTGTATCGAGTCATTGATCAGCATTCGGTTCTGAACCTCGTGGCGGTGTCGAAAGATACCTGGCGACTCTTGAGCAAACGTGATTAAACAGAGCCAAATTAAGAGCCAACCAAAGAGAGGAACATTTACTGGCGACGTCTGACAGGACTCGATTTAGAAGTGGCCTAACCACTCCGAGAGAACCCAAAATTTGAATTGAGAATCCAATTGGAAACAGAAAAACCACAAGCGTCAAAACAGTACTGGTCAAGCCTCTGAGATTCGGAAGTGTGTTAATGCATGCGTACTAACAGGGATAGAAGGTAAACCTGAGAGATTTTGTTGCGTAAAACTGTCGGGAGTTTTGTAGGCTGGAAAATAGCCTCAGCCGTACCCGTGTTTACATCACCACTTTATCACCCCCTGTTCCAAATTCAGTAGAGAACCTAGATTGAGATGAAGGCAATGGAACGCTTTATGAACCCCCAGGAATTCGAGGTCGCAGCAACCAGTAGAGTAGGACAGTGTCCCGTTTGGGAAGAAGGGATCAGGAAATATCTCAAAGGGAAAGGAGTGAATTCTGCGATAATGAGGGAACAGGACCCGGCAGTATAGGACATACTTGGTGGGAGAACCTGTCAGAGATCCACAAGAAGAGCTTAGGGAAAGCTCGCAAGCCGATGGCAATCGTGTCCTGTTTGGCACAATTGCGAGGCACAGAGGAGGTCGTTAGGACGCTCCGTAGAGAGATAGAGGAGAGAGACAGAACCAGTGAGGTAGAGAAGGAGAATCGAGATTTAAAAGAGCAGCTAGCAGCTAGGGACAGAGAGGTGGAAGATGCCAAGAGGGCACATCAGTCTTGTCTCGCGCATTTGAACAGTTTTCAGACGCAATATGATAAGGCCTACCAGGACACGCAACGTGCGGTCTTGGTAAGACAAGAAACAACAGCAAGTTGAGAAATTGCAGAAACAGTGCAATGATTTAAAAGCAGCCCTACGAGCACTCCATACTTCCACAACGGAACAAAGGCAGAGCTCCGTAGACCACGCAAAGTTGCCGGAAGCAAATTGCAGAATTGCAATCTCTGCTTTCCATTCAAAATGGATTTCAAAGTACATTCGGACCCCAATTTGATCAAGAAATCGGCCCCGATTGGCAGGAATTGAACGAGACTGCCCATAGATACGTACATGGGACATGTACGCAGGAAAAACCCCAGAAAAGGAAAGCGCCCCAACCCCCAACCGAACAGGCAGAACACACCCCCATGAATCCTGTAACCACACACCGCAGGGAGGAGGAGAAGCAGACTGCCTTTACACAACTCCGTTAACCGTGACCCAATTACGGGACGCGTGTGGAAAAATTACACCGTTCCTTCCCACATCAGACCCCCACCAATTTTTCGCCAAAGTCAAACAACAGGCTACCATGTACGGCCTGGACGAAAAGGAGGAAGTGAAGCTCACAGTTTTAAGCCTCGACCCTTTAGTCGTAGCAGCCCTTCCCGACCCACAGAATGTAGGAGGAGGCACACTCCAAGAGATGCACACAGCGATCCTAGATGCGATCGGCTTTAACAGAGGAGACCCCGTAGAAGACCTAAATAAGTGTAGGCAAAAGAAGACAGAGCACCCCACAGCGTTTGCTGGACGTTTGTGGATTTATTTTACCGCAGTTTTTGGAGAGTTAGCCCGCGCCCATTTGTCCCCAGATAATATGGCCAAATGGACCCGGATTCTAGTCTCCCACGCCACAGAAGCAGGACGAAAAGCTTGCGCAAATTATGACCCCTCAGATGAGGCCCACAATGAAAAATGGGTTTTGAAGAGATTGTCCCGCACCTGGGAGCAATCAATTGCAGGCAAAACCGTATTTATAACACCCGATGAAGAGCAGGCAGAAATGAACCCAGTTAAGGCACACCAGAACCCCGCATGGGTAAATGAGGGCAGGAACAGCCAACCCCAACCCAAAGCTCAGGAATGTTACAACTGTGGACAGTTAGGACACTTTGCACGAGAGTGCAACGCGCCCCAGAAGCAGCAGAGAAACCAACAGACAGGCACCCTAAACCGGAATAGGGCAAAGCCGATCCATAGCGTTAGAGCCCGTTCAGAGAGTACAGACATGAACGGCAATGACTGACGCTGTTGGGGCTCCCCAACTTGGGTCTGCGACATCCTTTGGGACAAGTCCGGTAAACCAGTAGTAGTAGGCAAAGTCCAGGGACAACCCGTAGAATTTCTTTGGGACACAGGAGGGTCCCGCACCACACACAATTCCTCCACGATGTTCCAGCGAGACACGTGGCCCACAACAGACACCATCACACTCAGCGGTTTTACAGGCCATTTACAACAGGGACACATCATAGCAATACAGATAGGGAACATCACAACTAAGGTTGATCTGCCCCAGACAGCAGAACATATCCTTGGGATCGATTTCATGAGCTCCCATAACCTTTCTTTTGACCCAGTTAACAAGTGTGTTTGGAAAATGGCAAAGGCAGCACGAGCCCCCGCCACACTCACAGTAGGAGAGTACGGAAACAGGATTAGCTCAGACTTCTGGTTCGACCCTTGAGCCATTAGTGCAGACAAACAGGTTAGGGCAGTCCTGCAGGAACATAAAGCAGCATTTGCACAGCACAAGCACGACTGTGGCAATTTGGCTGGCTTTGTGAACATTACAGGTTCCAACCCTAAACCCCAGAAGCAGTACGGATTTCCCCAGGAAGCAGAGGGAGTAATCTCCAAAGTCATAGAGAGTTTGTTGGATCCGGATGGATCATGGCGACTGACCATTGATTACCGGGAACTGAACAAAGTAACCCCAGCAGCAACTCCCACCGTAGCCACGAGTCCCGAGACCATGCTCAAACAGGGACTCCAGTCAAAAAAAAATTCGGTTTTGGACATTAGTAATGGCTTTTGGTCCATTCCATTGGCTAAAGCATGCCAGTACAAATTCGCCTTTACATTCCAAGGGCAACAATACAGGTGGACGTGCCTTCCACAAGGCTTCCATAACTCCCCCTCCATTTTTCACCGACAGCTGGCAAATGGTTTAGCAAAATGTTCCCGCTCCGATTGTCTGGTCCAGTATGTAGACGACTTGTTACTACAGACAGACACAAAGGGAAAGCACATTTTGCTTCTCGCTGAACTCCTAGCGCTCCTCAAAGAAATTGGTTGTAAAGTCAACCCCAAGAAGGCCCAGATTTTGAAAGGAAAAGTGATTTACTTAGGTACAGTGATCATAGAACAAAGAAATGTACAGCACAGGAACAGGCCCTTCGGCCCTCCAAGCCTGTGCCGACCATTCTGCCCGACTAAACTACAATCTTCTACACTTCCTGGGTCCGTATCCCTCTATTCCCATCCTATTCATGTATTTGTCAAGATGCCCCTTAAATGTCACTATCGTCCCGGCTTCCACCACCTCCTCCGGTAGCGAGTTCCAGGCACCCACTACCCTCTGCGTAAAAGACTTGCCTCGTACATCTACTCTAAACCTTGCCCCTCTCACCTTAAACCTATGCCCCCTAGTAATTGACCCCTCTATCCCGGGGAAAAGCCTCTGACTATCCATTCTGTCTATGCCCCTCATAATTTTGTAGACCTCTATCAGGTCGCTCCTCAACCTCCTTCTTTCCAGTGAGAACAAACCGAGTTTATTCAACCGCTCCTCATAGCTAATGCCCTCCATACCAGGCAACATTCTGGTAAATCGCTTCTGCACCCTCTCTAAAGCCTCCACATCCTTCTGGTAGTGTGGCGACCAGAATTGAACACCATACTCCAAGTGTGGCCTAACTAAAGTTCTATACAGCTGCAACATGACTTGCCAATTCTTATACTCAATGCCCCGGCCAATGAAGGCAAGCATGCCGTATGCCTTCTTGACTACCTTCTCCACCTGTGTTGCCCCTTTCAGTGACCTGTGGACCTGTACTCCTAGATCTCTTTGACTTTCAATACTCTTGAGGGTTCTACCATTCACTGTATATTCCCTACCTGCATTAGACCTTCCAAAATGCATTACCTCACATTTGTCCGGATTAAACTCCATCTGCCATCTCTCCGCCCAAGTCTCCAAACAATCTAAATCCTGCTGTATCCTCTGACAGTCCTCATCGCTATCCGCAATTCCACCAACCTTTGTGTCGTCTGCAAACTTACTAATCAGACCAGTTACATTTTCCTCCAAATCATTTATATATACTACAAAGAGCAAAGGTCCCAGCATTGATCCCTGTGGAACACCACTGGTCACAGCCCTCCAATTAGAAAAGCATCCTTCCATTGCTACTCTCTGCCTTCTATGACCTAGCCAGTTCTGTATCCACCTTGCCAGCTCACCCCTGATCCCGTGTGACTTCACCTTTTGTACCAGTCTACCATGAGGGACCTTGTCAAAGGCCTTACTGAAGTCCATACAGACAACATCCACTGCCCTACCTGCATCAATCATCTTAGTGACCTCCTCGAAAAACTCTATCAAGTTAGTGAGACACGACCTCCCCTTCACAAAACCATGCTGCCTCTCACTAATACGTCCATTTGCTTCCAAATGGGAGTAGATCCTGTCTCGAAGAATTCTCTCCAGTAATTTCCCTACCACTGAAGTAAGGCTCACCGGCCTGTAGTTCCCTGGATTATCCTTGCTACCCTTCTTAAACAGAGGAACAACATTGGCTATTCTCCAGTCCTCCAGGACATCCCCTGAAGACAGTGAGGATCCAAAGATTTCTGTCAAGGCCTCAGCAATTTCCTCTCCAGCCTCCATCAGTATTCTGGGGTAGATCCCATCAGGCCCTGGGGACTTATCTACCTTAATATTTTTTAAGACACCCAACACCTCGTCTTTTTGGATCTCAATGTGCCCCAGGCTATCTACACACCCTTCTCCAGACTCAACATCTCCCAATTTCTTCTCTTTGGTGAATACTGATGCAAAGTATTCATTTAGTACCTCGCCCATTTCCTCTGGCTCCACACATAGATTCCCTTGCCGATCCTTCAGTGGGCCAACCTTTTCCCTGGCTATCCACTTGCTTTTTATGTACGTGTAAAAAGCCCTGGGATTTTCCTTAACCCTATTTGCCAATGACTTTTCGTGACCCCTTCTAGCCCTCCTGACTCCTTGCTTAAGTTCCTTCCTACTTTCCTTATATTCCACACAGGCTTCATCTGTTCCCAGCCTTTTAGCCCTGACAAATGCCTCCTTTTTCTTTTTGACGAGGCCTACAATATCTCTCGTTATCCAAGGTTCCCGAAAATTGCCATATTTATCCTTCTTCCTCACAGGAACATGCCGGTCCTGAATTCCTTTCAACTGACACTTGAAAGCCACATGTCAGATGTTGATTTGCCCTCAAACATCCGCCCCCAATCTATGTTCTTCAGTTCCCGCCTAATATTGTTATAATTAGCCTTTCCCCAATTTAGCACATTCATCCTAGGACCACTCTTATCCTTGTCCACCAGCACTTTAAAACTTACTGAATTGTGGTCACTGTTCCCGAAATGCTCGCCTACTGAAACATCTCCCACCTGGCCAGGCTCATTCCCCAATACCAGGTCCAGTACCGCCCCATCCCTAGTTGGACTGTCTACATATTGTTTTAAGAAGCCCTCCTGGATGCTCCTTACAAACTCCGCCCCATGTAAGCCCCTGGCACTAAGTGAGTCCCAGTCAATATTGGGGAAGTTGAAGTCTCCCATCACCACAACCCTGTTGTTTTTACTCTTTTCCAAAATCTGTCTACCTATCTGCTCCTCTATCTCCCGCTGGCTGTTGGGAGGCCTGTAGTAAACCCCCAACATTGTGACTGCACCCTTCTTATTCCTGATCTCTACCCATATAGCCTCACTGCCCTCTGAGGTGTCCTCCCGCAGTACAGCTGTAATATTCTCCCTAACCAGTAGCGCAACTCCGCCACCCCTTTTACATCCCCCTCTATCCCGCCTGAAACATCTAAATCCTGGAACGTGTAGCTGCCAATCCTGCCCTTCCCTCAACCAGGTCTCTGCAATGGCAACAACATCATAGTTCCAAGTACTAATCCAAGCTCTAAGTTCATCTGCCTTACCCGTAATACTTCTTGCATTAAAACATATGCACTTCAGGCCACCAGACCCGCTGTGTTCAGCAACTTCTCCCTGTCTACTCTGCCTCAGAGCCCCACTGTCCCTAGTCCCTAGTTCTCCCTCAATGCTCTCACCTATTACTCCCGTGCCCACCCCCCCTGCCATACTAGTTTAAACCCTCCCGTGTGACACTAGCAAACCTCGCGGCCAGGATATTTATGCCTCTCCAGTTTAGATGCAACCAGTCCTTCTTATATAGGTCAGACCTGCCCCGGAAGAGCTCCCAGTGGTCCAGATAACGGAAACCCTCCCTCCTACACCAGCTGTTTAGCCAGGTGTTTAGCTGCTCTATCTTCCTATTTCTAGCCTCACTGGCACGTGGCACAGGGAGTAATCCCGAGATTACAACCCTAGAGGTCCTGTCTTTTAACTTTCTGCCTAGCTCCCTGAACTCCTGCTGCAGGAACTCATGCCCCTTCCTGCCTCTGTCGTTAGTACCAATATGTACAACAACCTCTGCCTGTTTGCCCTCCCCCTTCAGGATGCCCTCTACACGTTCGGAGACATCCTGGATCCTGGCACCAGGGAGGCAACATACCATCCTGGAGTCTCTTTCACGTCCACAGAAGCGCCTATCTGTGCCCCTGACTATAGAGTCCCCTATTACTATTGCTCTTCTGCGCTTTGACCCTCCCTTCTGAACATCAGAGCCAGCCGTGGTGCCACTGCTCTGGCTGCTGCTGTTTTCCCCTGATAGGCTATCCCCCCCGACAGTATCCAAAGGGGTATACCTGTTCGAGAGGGGGACAACCACAGGGGATTCCTGCACTGACTGCCTGCCCTTTCTGGTGGTCACCCATTTCTCTGCCTGCACCTTGGGTGTGACCACATTTATATAACTGCGATCTATGACGCTTTCCGCCACCTGCATGCTCCTAAGTGCATCCAATTGCTGCTCCAACCGAACCATGCGGTCTGTGAGGAGCTCCAGATGGGTGCACTTTCTGCAGATGAAGCCATCCGGGACGCTGGAAGCCTCCCGGACCTGCCACATCTCACAGTCAGAGCACTGCACCCCTCTAACTGACATTGCGTCAATTAATTAAAATTAAAAGTTTAAAAATCTTTTTAAAAATCTTTTAAAACATTTTTTTAAAGTTACTGTTAACTATCTGTTTCCTAGCACTAGATTTCGAATATAAATGCGAAAGTTAAATATAGTACTCTCCGATCTCTGGCTTAGATACCCCTCTAAATTTGGCAGGAAGGATCGAGGAAAACCCAAGAGCTTTCTATAGGTATGTCAGGAATAAGCGAATGACTAGGGAAAGAGTAGGACCAGTCAAGGACAGGGTTGGGAAATTGTGTGTGGAGTCTGAAGAGATAGGCGAGATACTAAATGAATATTTTTCGTCAGTATTCACTCAGGAAAAAGATAATGTTGTGGAGGAGAATGCTGAGCCCCAGGCTAATAGAATAGATGGCATTGAGGTACGTAGGGAAGAGGTGTTGGCAATTCTGGACAGGCTGAAAATAGATAAGTCCCCGGGACCTGATGGGATTTATCCTAGGATTCTATGGGAGGCTAGGGAAGAGATTGCTGGACCTTTGGCTTTGATTTTTATGTCATCATTGGCTACAGGAATAGTGCCAGAGGACTGGAGGACAGCAAATGTGGTCCCTCTGTTCAAAAAGGGGAGCAGAGACAACCCCGGCAACTATAGACCGGTGAGCCTCACGTCTGTAGTGGGTAAAGTCTTGGAGGGGATTATAAGAGACAAGATTTATAACCATCTAGATAGGAATAATATGATCAGGGATAGTCAGCATGGTTTTGTGAACGGTAGGTCATGCCTCACAAACCTTCTTGAGTTCTTTGAGAAGGTGACTGAACAGGTAGACGAGGGTAGAGCAGTTGATCTGGTGTATATGGATTTCAGCAAAGCGTTTGATAAGGTTCCCCACGGTAGGCTATTGCAAAAAATACGGAGGCTGGGGATTGAGGGTGATTTAGAGATGTGGATCAGAAATTGGCTAGCTGAAAGAAGACAGAGGGTGGTGGTTGATGGGAAATGTTCAGAATGGAGTACAGTCACAAGTGGAGTACCACAAGGATCTGTTCTGGGGCCGTTGCTGTTTGTCATTTTTATCAATGACCGAGAGGAAGGCGCAGAAGGGTGGGTGAATAAATTTGCAGACGATACTAAAGTCGGTGGTGTTGTCGATAGTGTGGAAGGATGTAGCAGGTTACAGAGGGATATAGATAAGCTGCAGAGCTGGGCTGAGAGGTGGCAAATGGAGTTTAATGTAGAGAAGTGTGAGGTGATTCACTTTGGAAGGAATAACAGGAATGCGGAATATTTGGCTAATGGTAAAGTTCTTGAAAGTGTGGATGAGCAGAGGTGTCCATGTACATAGATCCCTGAAAGTTGCCACCCAGGTTGATAGGGTTGTGAAGAAGGCCTATGGAGCGTTGGCCTTTATTGGTAGAGGGATTGAGTTCCGGAGTCGGGAGGTCATGTTGCAGCTGTACAGAACTCTGGTACGGCCGCATTTGGAGTATTGCGTACAGTTCTGGTCACCGCATTATAGGAAGGACGTGGAGGCTTTGGAGCAGGTGCAGAGGAGATTTACCAGGATGTTGCCTGGTATGGAGGGAAAATCTTATGAGGAAAGGCTGATGGACTTGAGGTTGTTTTCGTTGGAGCGAAGAAGGTTAAGAGGAGACTTAATAGAGGCATACAAAATGATCAGGGGGTTGGATAGGGTGGACAGTGAGAGCCTTCTCCCGCGGATGGATATGGCTGGCACGAGGGGACATAACTTTAAACTGAGGGGTAATAGATATAGGACAGAGGTCAGAGGTAGGTTCTTTACGCAAAGAGTAGTGAGGCCGTGGAATGCCCTACCTGCTACAGTAGTGAACTCGCCAACATTGAGGGCATTTAAAAGTTTATTGGATAAACATATGGATGATAATGGCATAGTGTAGATTAGATGGCTTTTGTTTCGGTGCAACATCGTGGGCCGAAGGGCCTGTACTGCGCTGTATTGTTCTATGTTCTATGTTCTAAATTATAATTAAGTAATTATGTTTAATTAGTTACCAATGCTTAATTTTTTTAATTTAGTGTAGATTCCCAACCAGCCACTCAGGCCACAGCTTCTCTGTGATGTCACTTCAGTTTCCCCCCGACACACACAATTAGAAAAAGGTATAAAAGTAAAAATGAGTAAAAATCACTTACTTACCTTCTTACCTTCTGACGGTCTTAGATGTTCTCAGGTTCTCTCCCTGACAGAGACTGCTCCTCCTCCTCCGAATGGCTCCCGAAACTAGGCCGCGATCTTTTAAAATCTCCGCTCCGACTCACAGCTCCCGCGCTTTTTAAATCTCCCGCGCTGTTTTCAATGTCCCGGCTCACTCACCTCTCGCGCTGTTTTCAATGGGTAGAGCACATACGGCATTGATCACCGTCCTACCCGGGGATCCCACCCATTTCTTAGCCATACGCACCCCATTTTGGCTCGTTACGTTCAAAATTCTTTTGTTTGGTTTTGGCAACCCTTAGGTTGCTTCCCTCTGCTATTTACATCCTCAAACACTGGGATGGTGTATCACACAGGCTGCGAGACGGCTCGCAGTATGACAGTATTTTTCTTAGATGTCTTGTCCCAATATTCGTTTTTTTTTAAAAATGAGGCAGTCACAGATGGTGACCAATTATAAAGGGAAATTGGCAGTAGAGGACAGACAGACAGACATACGAGATCTTAAGCAAGATAATAACAGAAATTATGCTTGTGTTCACAGAACTCCAGAAACCCAGGAACCACAGAGGAAGACAAAGAAGAAGTCCGGCAAAGATGAAGACAGCCTTCGTGTTCACATGGATCTTAGCGGGATCCCTTCAGCTGCGCAACAACTCTACCCCCTTGACCCCTACCACACAAACCGTAAATGATTCTTACCCCTGCAGTACACGGAACCCCGAGATAACTAGCCCAGCGGCAGCTAGCAATGCCCCAACCTGGTGTGATACGTTTATCACCTGGTACTCACTCTCATATGTAGTCGAAGCACTCTCAGTGCTGGCGATACTTTGCAGTGTCGTGCAAACAGTTAGAGTCAGGAAATGGCGAAAGAGAGCATGTCGCTCTCGCACCCCGGTATACAGGTTTAGGTCCCCCCTTTTCGGATTTCACCAGACCCCCGAACCCATTGGGACGGATTAAAGAGCATCCATTTTGTTTCATGTATTCTGTGGAATAAAGAGATGTAAACTTCTGTGTCTGACTGCCAGGCCAGAGAAATTTGTGTGCTGCTATTTTGTACAGTTTAAGATGTATAGATTATTTTTGGATTGCTTGTATTTTTGGATTGTTTGAATGAGGATAGTTTATTGAGAATAGATAGAGGTTCCAGTTTTTTAATTTTCCTGTAATGCTTGTATTAATGTCAGAGCGCCCTGTAGAGTTTTTATGATAATGAATGTGTTTAAAATGGTTTAGGTAAAATTGTGTTGCATAGGATAGGACAGTGTAGAGCCTAAGTATGGGTGCCCCGGTTGGTCCGAGGATGAAGACGACATAGTAGTATGATCCTTCACGTTCGCGTTGAGGACCACAAGGAGGGAGTGTAGCCATCTGGGATGGCCACGTCCCGATTACAAAATAGACACCCGCAAAGAATGGAGGGAAAATTGGACAATACTAAGAAACAAGCAGGTGCAAGGTCTGTCTATTGATTAGAACCTTAAACTCTCAGACAGGACAGAAACTGCAAAGCAATCTACATACTAATGAGCCATCTCCGGGGACAAAAGGGAAACATTTAGATACACAATGTTAAGGCAGACACCCCGACGCCAGAAGAGACTAAAACAAAGCAGACCAATGGTCACTAGGACACGCCCAGCGATCAGGGAACCACCCCGCTATTGGAGGAAGATCGATACGAATGATTGGGAAAAGACCCAATTAGTTGAGGCCAAGTTCAAGGCCCGCCCAAAAGCGCGCAAAGCCCTTTTCAGTATAAAAGATATCCCCCAAGGGAGAATCTTTCTCCTTTGGCTTTGGCTCTCAGCGCAGAGAGAGAGACCTGCCTAGCAGCTGCAGCAGACCAAGTAAGTTCCAAGTCAACGCACGCTACGAGATAGACGCTCCTAGTTGCTACCCTGTAAACAGCTCAACCCAGCAGCCTCAGAACTGAGCAACGGCCATTGTTCCTCTGACTGAGTGGGCACCCAAAGCTAAGTATAGGCTTTAGTGATAGTGGTAGTTTAGTTTGTAGAGTTTATGCATGAGTAGATTTGACTGTGTGTAAATAAATGAGCATTGCTTTTGAACTTACTAACTGGGTGGCATTGTTAGTCAAGGACAGTATTACGGTGGCAGAAAGGACGTTTGATGAGGACTCGTCGATTGATGTAGTATGGGCTGAGGTTAGAAACAGGAAAGGAGAGGTCACCCTGTTAGGGGTTTTCTATAGGCCTCCGAAAAGTTCCAGAGATGTCGAGGAAAGGATTGCAAAGATGATTCTGGATAGGAGCGAAAGCAACAGGATAGTTGTTATGGGGGACTTTTAACTTTTCAAATATTGACTGGAAACGCTATAGTTCGACTACTTTAGATGGGTCCGTTTTTGTCCAATGTGTGCAGGAGGGTTTCCTGACAAAGTATGTAGATAGGCCAACGAGAGGCGAGGCCGTATTGGATTTGGTACTGGGTAATGAACCAGGACAGGTGTTAGATTTGGAGGTAGGTGCGCACTTTGGTGATAGTGATCACAATTCGATTACGTTTACTTTAGTGATGGAGAGGGCTAGGTATATACCGCAGGGCAAGAGTTATATTTGGGGAAAGGCAATTATGATGCGATGAGGCTAGACTTAGGATGCATCGGATGGAGAGGATAACTGGAGGAGATGGGTACAATGGAAATGTGGAGCTTGTTCAAGGAACAGCTACAGCGTGTCCTTGATAAGTATCTACCTGTCAGGCAGGGAAGAAGTGGTCGAGCAAGGGAACCGTGGTTTACTAAGGCAGTCGAAACACTTGTCAAGAGGAAGAAGGAGGCTTATGTAAAGATGAGACATGACGGTTCAGTTAGGGCGCTCGAGAGTTACAAGTTAGCTAGGAAGGACCTAAAGAGAGAGCTAAGAAGAGCCAGGAGGGGACATGAGAAGTCTTTGGCAGGTAGGATCAAGGATAACCCTAAAGCTTTCTATAGATATGTCAGGAATAAAAGAATGACTAGGGTAAGATTAGGGCCAGTCAAGGACAGTAGTGGGAAGTTGTGCTTGGAGTCCGAGGAGATAGGAGAGGTGCTAAATGAATATTTTTTGTCAGTAATCACACAGGAAAAAGACAATGTTGTCGAGGAGAATACTGAGATTCAGTCTACTAGACTAGAAGGGCTTGAGGTTCATAAGCAGGAGGTGTTAACAATTCTGGAAAGTGTGAAAATAGATAAGTCCCCTGGGCCGGATGGGATTTATCCTTGGATTCTCTGGGAAGCTAGGGAGGAGATTGCTGAGCCTTTGGCTTTGATCTTTAAGTCATCTTTGTCTACAGGAATAATGCCAGAAGACTGGAGGATAGCAAATGTTGTCCCCTTGTTCAAGAAGGGGAGTAGAGATAACCCCGGTAACTATAGACCAGTGAGCCTTACTTCTGTTGTGGGCAAAATCTTGGAAAGGTTTATAAGAGATAGGGTGTATAATCATCTGGAAAGGAATAATTTGATTAGACATAGTCAACACGGTTTTGTGAAGGGTAGGTCGTGCCTCACAAACCTTATTGAGTTCTTTGAGAAGGTGACCAAACAGGGGGATGAGGGTAAAGCAGTTGATGTGGTGTATATGGATTTCAGTAAAGCGTTTGATAAGGTTCCCCACGGTAGGCTACTGCAGAAATTACGGAAGCATGGGATTCAGGGTGATTTAGCAGTTTGGATCAGAAATTGGCTAGCTGGAAGAAGACAAAGGGTGGTGGTTGATGGGAAGTGTTCAGACTGGAGTCCAGTTACTAGTGGTGTACCACAAGGATCTGTTTTGGGGCCACTGCTGTTTGTCATTTTTATAAATGACCTGGAGGAGGGCATAGAAGGATGGGTGAGTAAATTTGCAGATGACACTAAAGTTGGTGGAGTTGTGGACAGTGCGGAAGGATGTTACAAGTTACAGAGGGACATAGATAAGCTGCAGCGCTGGGCTGAGAGGTGGCAAATGGAGTTTAATGCAGAAAAGTGTGAGGGGATTCATTTTGGAAGGAATAACAGGAAGAGAGTACTGGGCTAATGATAAAATTCTTGGCAGTGTGGATGAGCAGAGAGATCTCGGTGTCCATGTACATAGATCCCTGAAAGTTGCCACTCAGGTTGAGAGGGTTGTTAAGAAGACGTACGGTCTGTTAGCTTTTATTGGTAGAGGGATTGTGTTTCGGAGCCATGAGGTCATGTTGCAGCTGTACAAAACTCTGGTGCGGCTGCATTTGGAGTATTGCGTGCAATTCTGGTCGCCGCATTATAGGAAGGTTTCGGAAGCATTGGAAAGGGTGCAGAGGAGATTTACCAGAATGTTGCCTGGTATGGAGGGAAGATCTTATGAGGAAAGGCTGAGGGACTTGAGGTTGTTTTCGTTAGAGAGAAGAAGGTTAAGAGGTGACTTAATTGAGGCATACAAGATGATCAGAGGATTGGATAGGGTGGACAGTGAGAGCCGTTTTCCTCGGATGGTGATGTCAAGCACGAGGGGACATAGCTTTAAATTGAGGGGAGATAGATATAAGACAGATGTCAGAGGTAGGTTCTTTACTTAGAGAGTAGTAAGGGCGTGGAATGCCCTGCCTGCATCAGTAGTGGACTCGCCAACACTAAGGGCATTCAAATGGTCATTGGATAGACATATGGACGATAAGGGAATAGTGTAGATGGGCTTTAGAGTGGTTTCACAGGTCGGCGCAACATCGAGGGCCAAAGGGCCTGCACTGCGTAGTAATGTTCTATGGTGTATCGAGTCATTGTTCAGTATTCGGTTCTGAACCTTGTGGCGGTGTCGAAAGATACCTGCCGACTCTTGAGCAAACGTGATTCAACAGCCAAATTAAGAGCCAACCAAAGAGAGCAACATTGTGATCAGGAGACATCCTCAATTGGTTTATTGAGGAACATTGTACAGCTTTTATTTCAGTCATCTGGTGGTCTCTGGGTGTAATTAATGAAGGCCAGGGCAAGTGAATCTGCTGCTTTCCTTTGCATTTTAATTTGCTTTACTTAAGATGTTCTCCTTGTGTCCACACAGCGAAGATGATGCCTGTGAGAAGAAGTTGGGACTTGCCTTGCAATATGAAAACAGATTGGGGCTGCCTCCAGTCTCTCCAAGTCACTGCCGAAGGAACACAATTGTGGCAGAACTCTTCGATGAGGTGTGGCTGGAAATGGTGGGCTGTATGGAGGAGCTGATCCAGAAGCACTGGGAAGAGCATGTTTCAGGTATATGGACAACTGAACTCGAGGTGCACTTTTGCAAATTGTCCCTGTTGTGAAACACATTTTCAGTTTCAAAGTCGGTAGCTCAGAACTGTGACACGTATGCTACTTTGTAAAGACTTGAGATAAATACTACACCTGGAGATTACTGCTTTTGAAATCATTTTGTTTCAAAGAACTCATCAGTCAAGAAACTGCTGGATGAGCTCTAAGCCTCAGAGGGTCCCAGAACCAGATTCTGCTGTCGACTAAATTGGCTGATCTGGGCTTGTTCAACAGATCACTTTTGGGGATGGTCTTGGTATCTCTGGGCTTGGGACAGGAATTAATCACTAAATATGCCTGCTTCTGCGTGATCCAGTGTTTTGCTGGAAAATATTTCTGTGTGAGTTACTTTTATAGCCTTGTGAATGGTGTGACGACAGGGCAGCAGGGTGGCGCAGTGGGTAGCACTGCTGCCTCACAGAGCCAGGAACTTGGGTTCGATTCCGACCCTAGGTGACTGTCTGTATGGATGATGTGGAGATGCCGGCGTTGGACTGGGGTGGGCACAGTAAGAAGTCTTGCAATACCAGGTTAAAGTCCAACAAGTTTTTTTTGAATCATTAGCTCCGAAAGCTAGTGATTCCAAACAAGCCTGTTGGATTTTAACCTGGTGTTGTAAGACTTCTTACTGGGTCTGTATGGAGCATGTACATTCTCCCCGTGTCTGTGGGTTTCTTCCAAGTGCCCCTGTTCCCTCCTGCAGTCCAAAGATGTGCAGGTTAGCTGGATTGACCATATAAAGTTCCCCTTAGTGTCCACCAGTTAGGTGGGGTTTTGGGGATAAGGTGGGGGCAATCCCAATGGCCTAGGTTAGGGTGCTCTTTCAGAGAGTTGGTGCAGGCTCGATGGGCCGAATGGTCTCCTTCTGCACTGTAGGGATTCTATAATTCTATAGAAAGGTATGGGAGAAATGGGTTCCGGTTTGAAGTAGAGGTACAGATATGTAGACAGATTACAGAAAAATGTAGGAGCAATAGGGTGGTCGTGATGGGAGATTTTAACTTCCCCAACATTGAATGGGACTCATGTAGTGCTGGAGGCGTAGATGGAGCAGAATTTGTAAGGAGCATCCAGGAGTGTTTTTTCGAGCAGTATGTAAATAGTCCAATTCGGGAAGGGGCCATACTGGACCTGGTATTGGGGAATGATCCCGGCCAGGTGGTTGAAGTTTCAGTCGGTGATTACTTTGGGAATAGCGATCACAATTCCGTAAGTTTTAGAATACTCATGGACAAAGACGAGAGTGGTCCTAAAGGAAGAGTGCTAAACTGGGGAAAGGCCAAGTATAACAAAATTCGGCAGGAGCTAGGGAATGTGGATTGGGAGCAGCTCTTTCAGGGTAAATCCACATTTGAAATGTGGGAGTCTTTTAAGGAAAGGTTGATTAGAGTGCAGGACAGACATGTCCCTGTGAAAATGAGGGATAGAAATGGCAAGATTAGGGAACCATTGATGACGGGTGGAATTGTGAGACTAGCTAAGATGAAAAAGGAAGCATACATAAGATCTAGGCGACTTAAAACTGATGAAGCTTCTTCCGGTGACGGCGGGCGGGAGGCGGCCGCACAATGGAGAGCCCCCGCTCGGGAACGGCAATTTCGGGGCTTTAAGCCCGGTCCCAGGGTCCGCGGAGGCGGCAGAAGAAGGGAGAAGGCACGGAGGAGGCACTGAGAAGACACAGGAGGGAAAAAACCCCCAAAGAAAAATGTCGAGGGTGAGCAGAAAAACGGCCGAAAAAAAACAGCTGGAGGTCCGTCGGGGAGTGGAAAGGTCACCGCGGGGTCACCAGGAAAAATGGAGGCTGGATCACCAGGGAAGGCCGCACTGCTTACGGCTGAAGAAATAACTAAGGTGATGGCTGCGGAATTTGAAAAGCAGTTGGCGCAGATTGAGGAATGTATGGAGGCGGTGAGGAAGGAGATGAGGGAGGTTTTGCGTGCGCTGGGGGAGGAGGCGGTTTCCCCGGTGAGGACGGAGGTGGCGAGCGCAGTGGCGGAGGTGCGAGAGCAAGGGGAGGCGCTGAAGGAAGTGGAGGAGACGTTATTGCAGCACGGTGATCAACTTGCCTCGATGGGGAAAGAGATGCGGAAGGTGATGGACACTAACAAGGATCTGCAAGGAAAAATGTAAGACCTGGAAAATAGATCCAGGCGACAGAACTTGAGGATTGTGGGGCTGCCCGAAGGAGTTGAAGGACCGAAGCCGACTGAGTATTTTGCCACGATGTTGGCAAAACTATTGGGGGAGGGGGAGGACCCCTCCCGATATGAACTGGATCGGGCTCATCGGTCGTGGAGGCCTGTACCAAAGGCGAGTGAGCCGCCAAGGGCAGTGACTCTGTGCTTCCGCAGGTACAGTGTGAAGGAGAAGGTCCTGAGCTGGGCCAAGCAGAAGCGGGTGGTGCAGTGGGCTGGAGCTGGTATACGTGTATACCAGGACTTCACGGTGGAGCTGGCAAGGAGGCGGGCTGCCTTCAACCGGGTGAAGAGGACACTGTACATTAGCAAGGTGCAGTGCGGCATTGTATATCCAGCGAAGCTGAGGGTGACTTACAAGCTCGAGGACTTTTATTTTGGAACGGCGGAAGCAGCGGAGGTGTTTGCGAAAGCAGAAGGACTGTGGCAGAACTGACAAACTGAGGAATGGCCATGTGCCGATGTAACCTCATGACTGTATTTTCTTCTTTTTTGTATCACTGCATGCGGGTGTAGAGATTAAAGGAGCCAATGTGGTATATATTTGGACGAGGGAAGGGACGGGACTTTCACTCGAAATGAGAGTTCTTTGGGGTGTAGGTGGACAGGCGGGGTTTGTGTGCTAAAAGGGGATCTTTGGGCTTTCCTGGGGCCGGGCAAGGGGGAAAGGGACCCGGGCGGGGGCCTCCACGCTGGCCGGTGTGTGCCGGCCAGTGAACGGGAGTGAGGTGGGGGGAGGGGCTGCGGCCATCGGAGCCTGGCAGAACAGGGTCCGAGTGGTCTAGCCGGGGTGGAAAGTTGGGGGGGAAGGAACCGAGGGTAGGGGGAGGAGTTTTACAAGAGGCAGTGGACGGGAGGAGCTGGAGGCCTGGGGTGGGGGGGGGGGGGAGCTGTGTAAGATTAAGGGTGACTACGGGTAATCCCTGATTCCTTTTTGTCATTTGTTTATGTAAACATGCGGGTTGAGGTTTGGGGGTTGGTGGGCGGATGGGATCGTTGTTATTATGGGGACTGACATATCTTGCTGATTATTGTTTATTGTTGATGGATGTAAATGTGGGAGAAAATGTGAAAATGGAGGCGAATAAAAAAAACTTTAAAAAAAAAAAACTGATGAAGCTTTGGAGGAATATTGGGAACGTAGGACAAACCTCAAATGCGCAATAAAGAGGACTAAAATCATAGATTATCATAGAATTTACAGTGCAGAAGGAGGCCATTCGGCCCATCGAGTCTGCACCGGCTCTTGGAAAGAGCACCCTACCCAAGGTCAACACCGCCACCCTATCCCCATAACCCCACCCAACACTAAGGGCAATTTTGGACACTAAGGGCAATTCATCATGGCCAGTCCACCTAACCTGCACATCTTTGGACTGTGGGAGGAAACCGGAGCACCCGGAGGAAACCCACGCACACACGGGGAGGATGTGCAGACTCCGCACAGACAGTGACCCAAGCCGGAATCGAACCTGAGACCCTGGAGCTGTGAAGCAATTGTGCTATCCACAAGGCTACCGTGCTGCCCTGGGTCATGAAATATCTTTGGCGAACAGGGTTAAGGAAAATCCCAAAGCCTTTTATTCGTTTATAAGGAGCAAGAGGGTAACTCGAGAAAGGATTGGTCCACTCAAAGATAAAAGAGGGAATTTATGCGTGGAGTCAGAGGAAATGGGTGAGATTCTTAATGAGTACTTTGCATCGGTATTCACCAAGTAGAGGGACATGACAGATGTTGAGGTTAGGGATGGATGTTTAAATATTCTAGGTCAAGTCGGCAGAAGGAAGGGGGAGATTTTGGGTATTCTAAAAGGCATTAAGGTGGACAAGTCCTCAGGTCCGGATGGGATCTATCCCAGGTTACTGAGGGAAGCGAGGGACGAAATAGCTGGGGCCTCGAGCACGGGTGAGGTCCCGGAGGACTGGAGAATTGCTAAGGTTGTCCCTTTGTTTAAGAAGGGTAGCAGGGATAATCCAGGGAATTATAAACCTGTGAGCTTGACGTCAGTGGTAGGCAAACTGTTGGAGAAGATACTGAGGGATAGGATCTATTCACATTTGCAAGAAAATAGACTTATCAGTGATAGGCAGCATGGTTTTGTGCAGGGACGGTCATGTCTTACAAACCTAATAGAATTCTTTGAGGAAGTGACAAAGTTAATTGATGAGGGAAGGGCTTTGGATGTCATATACATGGACTTCAGTAAGGCGTTTGATAAAGTTTCCCATGGCAGGTTGATGGAAATAGTGAAGTTGCATGGGGTTCAGGGTATACTATCTAGATGGATAAAGAACTGGCTGGGCAACAGGAGACAGAGAGTAGTGGTGGAAGGGACTGTCTCAAAATGGAGAAAGGTGACTAGTGGTGTTCCACAGGGATCCGTGCTGGGACCACTGTTGTTTGTGATATACATAAATGATCTGGACGAAGGTATAGGTGGTCTGATTAGCAAGTTTGCAGATGATACTAAGATTGGTGAAGTCGCAGATAGCGAGGAGGACTGTCAGAGAATACAGCAAAATATAGATAGACTGGACAGTTGGGCAGAGAAATGGCAGATGGAGTTCAATCCAGGCAAATGCATTTTGGAAGATCCAATTCAAGAGCGGACTATACGGTCAATGAAAGAATCCTGGACAAAATTGATGGACAGAGAGATCTGGGAGTTCAGGTCTATTTTATCCTAAAGGTGGCAACGCTGGTCGATAGAGTGGTTAAAAAGGCATACAGGAGGACTTCCGGTTGCGGCGATGACCAGCTAAGCCGCACGTTTCGGCGGCTCCAGCTTAAACGGACCTTCGGGCTCTTTTAAGAGCCCCAACGGGAAATTCTTTTGTGACGAAACCCGGTGTGGGGTGAGGCAACAGGGAGTCCCCCCCCCCCCCAGTGGGGAAGAAAAATATCTGCAGCGGCGGCCAGATCTCGGAGAATCCTCGAGGGCAGCGGCAGAGGAAAGAAAGGAGCAAGATGGCGTCGGAGGGAGCCCAGGCGACATGGGGACCGGACCAGGATGAATTTTTAAGACGGTGTGTGGAGCTGCTAAAAAAGGAGGTGCTGGCCCCGATGCTACAGGCAATCGAGGGGCTTAAAGAGACACAAAAGGCCCAGGCGATAGAGCTCCGTGTGGTGGAGCAGAAGGTAACTGACAACGAGGACAAGATCCTGGGCCTAGCGGTCAAAATGCAGACGCACGAGGCGCTCCATAAGAAGTGCATCGAAAGGATTGAAGTCCTGGAAAACAGATCAAGGAGAAAGAACCTCCGGATCCTGGGTCTCCCCAAGGGAGTGGAAGGAGCTGACGGCGGGGCTTACGCGAGCATGATGCTACGCTCGCTGAGGAGCTGAGGCCCCCTCGGACCCCTTAGAAGTGGAAGGGGCCCACCGGGTCCCTGCGAGGAGACCAAAGGCTGGAGAACCACCTAGGGCGATGATCGTGCGATTTCACCGCTTCAGTGACAGAGAGGTGGTTCTGAGATGGGCCAAGAAGGTACGAAGTAGCAGATGGGAGAATGCGGTGATACGAGTGTATCAGGATTGGAGTGCGGTGGTGGCGAGAAGGAGGGCGAGTTTCAATAGAGCCAAGGAGGTGCTGCATAAGAAGAAAGTAAAGTTCGGGATGTTGCAGCCGGCGCGATTGTGGGTCACGGATCAGGACAGACATTACTATTTTAAAACGTCGGAAGAAGCATGGACCTTCATTCAAAAAGAGAAACTGGACCAGAACTGAGGGACTGATGTTGGAGGGGAAACAAAAATGCTGCTGTATAGAGGTGTAAATTGGGGAGGGGGGGACACTGAGAAATGTGGGCACCGGTGGGGGGGAAGAAGAGACACAGGCGGGGGATGGGGAATGGGAGCGGGACGGTAGGGGGAGCTGCGCCATGGGGGGGCGGGATTGCTCTAGAAAGCGTGGGGTTTCTTTTTCTTTTCTTGCGCCAGAGACGTGATGGCGGGAAGACAGGTGCAAGGAGGATGGGAGTTCCTCACACGGGGGGGTCAAGGAGAGAGCGGGAGAAGCCGGGGTCAGTTGAAGTCAGCTGACTTTTGGAAGCAATATGGGGGGAGTAACCATGCTAGATGGGGATCTAGCGGGGGGGGGGAGACGACAACTGGGTTGCTGCTGCGGAGATCGAAAGGGAGCTGGTAAGAGAAAAGGTGGTCGAGGCGGGAATGCGCCGCCTGGGGGGCGGGTGGGTGCGCGGAACTGGGACGTGGGACTGGTCCAGAGAGGGTGATGGCTAGTCGACAGGGGAGGGGGGCGGGCAGCCCCCCAGTCCGGCTGATCACGTGGAACGTGAGAGGCCTAAATGGGCCGATTAAGAGGGCCCGAGTGTTCGCGCACTTAAAGGGGCTGAAGGCAGACGTGGCCATGCTTCAAGAGACGCATCTGAAGGTGGCGGACCAGGTTAGGTTGAGGAAAGGATGGGTGGGACAGGTGTTCCACTCAGGGCTGGACGCAAAGAACAGAGGGGTGGCTATATTGGTGGGGAAATGGGTGTCGTTCGAGGCTAGGAACATCGTAGCGGACAGCGGGGGCAGATACGTGATGGTGAGTGGCAGACTGCAGGGAATTGAGGTCGTGCTGGTCAACGTATATGCCCCGAACTGGGATGATGCGGGATTTATGAAGCGGATGCTGGGACGCATCCCGGACCTGGAGGTAGGAAACCTGGTAATGGGGGGGGACTTCAACACCGTGCTAGACCCAGGGTTAGATAGAGCTAGATCCAGGACCGGAAGAAGGCCGGCAGCGGCCAAGGTGCTTAGGGAGTTTATGGACCAAATGGGGGGAGTAGATCCGTGGAGATTTGCTAGGCCGCTGGCCAAAGAGTTCTCCTTTTTCTCCCATGTCCATAAGGTGTACTCCCGGATAGATTTCTTCATTTTGGGAAGGTCACTGATTTCGAGGGTGGAAGGAACGGAGTACTCGGCCATAGCTGTTTCAGACCATGCCCCACATTGGGTGGATCTGGAACTAGGAGAGGAGAGGGAGCAGCATCCACTCTGGCGACTGGATGTGGGATTATTGGTGGATGAGGGAGTCTGCGGAAGAGTGCGGGGATGTATCGAAAGGTACCTGGAGGCCAACGATGATGGGGAGGTCCGAGTGGGGGTAGTATGGGAAGCGCTGAAGGCGGTGGTTAGGGGGGAGTTGATCTCCATCAGGGCTCACAAGGGGAAAACAGAGGCCAAAGAAAGGGAAAGATTACTGGGGGAGATTTTGAGTGTGGATAAAAAATATGCGGAGGTCCCGGACGAAGGACTATACAGGGAGGGGTGACGACTCCAGGCGGAGTTCGACCTGCTGACCACAGGGAAGGCAGAGGCACAGTGGAGGAAGGCACAGGGGATGAGATATGAATATGGGGAAAAGGCGAGTCGCCTGTTAGCCCACCAGCTTCGAAAGAGGACAGCGGCGAGGGAAATAGGGGGAGTTAGGGATGAAACGGGAACCACGGTGCGGAGAGCAGGGAAGGTAAATGAGGTGTTCAAGACCTTTTATGAGAGGTTATATAGGTCCCAACCCCCGGAGGGAAAAGGGAGGATGCAGCAGTTTCTGGACCAACTAAGGTTCCCGAGGGTGGAGGAGCAGGAGGTGGCAGGCCTGGGGTCGCCAATTTGGGTGGACGAGGTGACCAAAGGGCTGGGGAACATGCAGGCAGGGAAGGCCCCGGGACCTGACGGGTTCCCGGTGGAATTTTACAGGAAATACGTGGCCTTGTTGGCCCTGCTGCTGGTAAGAACCTTTAACGAGGCCAGAGAAGGGGGGACCCTACCCCCGACAATGTCGGAGGCGACGATATCACTAATCCTGAAGCGAGATAAAGACCCGCTGCAATGCGGGTCTTATAGGCCTATCTCACTCCTAAATGTGGACGCCAAGTTGCTGGCAAAAGTGCTGACAATGAGGATAGAGGATTGTGTCCCGGGGGTGGTGCACGAAGATCAGACAGGGTTCGTAAAGGGGAGACAATTGAATGTCAACGTGCAACGGCTATTGGGGGTGATAATGATGCCCCCAGCAGAGGGGGAGGCAGAGATAATGGCGGCAATGGATGCATAGAAGGCATTTGATAGGGTAGAGTGGGAGTATCTATGGGAGGTGCTGAGGAGGTTCGGGTTCGGGGAGGGGTTTGTCTGCTGGGTTAAACTCCTCTATGGGGCCACAATGGCAAGTGTAGTCACAAATCGGCAAAGGTCGGAGTATGTTCGACTACATAGGGGGGGAACAAGACAGGGATGCCCGCTGTCCCCATTACTGTTCACGCTGGCAATTGAACCACTGGCCATAGCGCTGAGAGACTCCAGGAAATGGAGAGGGGTGGTTAGAGGGGGAGAGGAACACCGAGTGTCACTCTACGCGGATGAGCTACTGCGGTATGACGGATCCAGTGGGGGGGATGACAGGTCATGCAGATATTGAGGGAGTTTGGAGATTTCTCGGGATATAGACTTAACATGGGAAAGAGTGAGCTTTTCGTGATACACCCTGGAAACCAGAGTAGAGGGATAGATGGCCTGCCGCTAAGGAGAGTGGAAAGAAACTTCCGATACCTGGGGATTCAGATAGCCAGGAGCTGGGGAACCTTACACAGACTCAATCTGACTCGGCTGGTGGAGCAAATGGAAGAGGATTTCAAAAGGTGGGATATGCAGCCGTTGTCACTGGCGGGCAGAATGCAGGCGATTAAGATGATGGTCCTCCCGAGGTTTCTATTTGTGTTTCAATGTCTTCCTATATTGATCACTAAGGCCTTTTTCAAAAAATAGATAGGAGCATCATGAGCTTTGTGTGGGCAGGGAAGGCCCCGAGGGTAAGGAGGGGGTTCCTGCAAGTTAGAGGGGGGGGAATGTCGTTGCCGAATTTGGGCGACTACTACTGGGCCGCCAACGTGGCGATGATCCGTAAGTGGATGATAGAGGGAGAGGGGGCGGCGTGGAAAAGGCTGGAGATGGCGTCCTGCAAAGGAACGAGCTTAATAGCGCTGGTGACGGCGCCACTACCGCTCTCCCCGAAAAAGTTTACCACAAACCCAGTGGTGGCGGCAACATTAAGTATCTGGGGGCAATGGAGGTGACAGAGGGGTGTGTTGGGAGCCTCGGTGTGGTCCCCGATCAGGAACAACCATAGGTTTGCCCCAGGGAGGTTGGAGGTTCCAGAGCTGGCACCGGGTAGGAATTAGGAGAGTGGGAGACTTATTTATAGATGGGACATTTGCAAGCTTGGGAGCGCTAGAGGAAAAGTATGAGCTGCCCCCGGGGAATATCTTTAGGTATATGCAGGTAAGAGCGTTCACGAGGACTTCCGGGTGCGGCGATGACCAGCTGAGTCGCACGTTTCGGCAGCTCCCTGTGAAACGGACTTTTGGGCTCTTGATAGGAGCCCCAACGGCAATTTTGACGGCTAAAAACACTGTGCGGTAAACCAGAAGGGAATCCCCCCTGGATACGGATGGAAAAAGGAGGAGAGAGTGGCCAGATTGCAGTGGATCCTTTAGAACAGCGGCAAGGAAGGCAAGCAAAAACCAAGATGGCGTCGGAAGGTGGCAGTTTAACATGGGGCCCTGAACAACAAGAGTTCTTGAACTGCTGTGTGGAAGAGATCAAAAAGGAAATGAAGAAAGAGCTGTTGGCCCCGATACTACAGGCGATCGAAGGGCTAAAGGAGGAACAAAAGACCCAGGAGCGGGAGCTTCGGGTCGTGAAGGCAAAGGCAGCCGAGAATGAGGACGATATACAGGGCCTGGTGGTGAAGACGGAGACGCAGGAGGCACATCAGAAACGATGTGTAGAAAGGTTGGAGGCACTGGAAAACAACGCAAGGAGGAACAACCTGAGGATTCTTGGTCTTCCTGAAGGTGTGGAGGGAGCGGACGTCGGGGCATATGTGAGCACGATGCTGCACTCGTTAATGGGAGCGGAGGCCCCGGCGGGTCCGTTGGAGGTGGAGGGAGCATACCGAGTGATGGCGCGAGGACCGAGAGCAGGAGAAATTCCCAGAGCCATAGTGGTGAGATTCCTCCGTTTTAAGGATAGAGAAATGGTCCTTAGATGGGCGAAGAAAACTCGGAGCAGTAAATGGGAGAACACGGTGATCCGCGTTTATCAAGACTGGAGTGCGGAGGTGGCGAGAAGGAGGGCGAGCTTTAATCGGGCCAAGGCGGTGCTTCATAAAAAGAAGATAAAATTTGGAATGCTGCAACTGGCAAGACTGTGGGTCACATATCGAGGGAGGCACCACTACTTTGAGACGGCGGATGGAGCGTGGACTTTTATTGTGGAAGAAAAACTGGAATGAGCGGGTTATTAAAAAGAACGTTCGAACAAAGTGGTGGGGCGAATGTGGGGGGCAAAGAGGGGTTTTATGTACTAATCCTGCGATGTGGTAACTTTTCTCTCTCCCACAGGTGGTGATGGGGGGAGGAGGGGAGGTGGAGGAGATGGGGCGTTGGCCATTGGGGGCGGGGCCAAGGGAGAAGCGCGGGCTTGGTTCCCGCGCTATGATAATCATGGCGGGAATAGAGAAGCAGGAAGGAGGGGGCGTCGCACGGTGCGAGCCGAGGTCACGGGGGGAAGCCGAGGTCAGCCAGAGTTTGCTGACTTCTGGGAGCAACATGGGGGGAGTAATTACGCTAGCGGGGGATCTAGCGGGGGGGTGGGAGGGGGGAATTACTGGGTTGCTACTGCTGGGGAGAGGGGGGAGCTGGTATGGGAGAGGATGGGCGGGGGGGGGCACCGCCTGGGGGAGATACAGCTGCGTGGGAACCGGGTGAGGAGCTGGAAAAAGGTGATGGCTAATCGACAAGGGGGGGGGGGGGGGTAGGAAGCCCCCCAACTCGGCTGATCACGTGGAACGTGAGAGGGCAGAACGGGCCGATAAAGAGGGCACGGGTACTCGTACACCTTAAGAAACTTAAGGCAGATGTGGTTATGTTACAGGAAACGCACCTGAAACTGATAGACCAGGTTAGGCTACGCAAAGGATGGGTGGGGCAGGTGTTCCATTCGGGGCTAGATGTGAAAAACAGGGGGGTGGCTATATTAGTGGGGAAGCGGGTAATGTTCGAGGCAAAGACTATAGTGGCGGATAACGGGGGCAGATACGTGATGGTGAGTGGCAAACTACAGGGGGAGACGGTGGTTTTGGTAAACGTATATGCCACGAACTGGGATGATGCCAATTTTATGAGGCGGATGCTAGGACGCATTCCGGACCTAGAGATGGGAAAGCTGATAATGGGGGGAGATTTTAATACGGTGTTGGAACCAGGGCTGGATAGGTCGAAGTCCAGGACTGGAAGGAGGCCGGCAGCAGCCAAGGTACTTAAAGATTTTATGGAGCAGATGGGAGGTGTAGACCCGTGGAGATTTAGCAGACCTAGGAGTAAGGAGTTCTCGTTTTTCTCTTATGTCCATAAAGTCTACTCGCGAGTAGACTTTTTTGTGCTGGGTAGGGCATTGATCCCGAAGGTGAGGGGAACGGAGTATACGGCTATAGCCATTTCGGATCACGCTCCACACTGGGTGGACTTGGAGATAGGGGAGGAAACAGGAGGGCGCCCACCCTGGAGAATGGACATGGGACTAATGGCAGATGAGGGGGTGTGTCTAAGGGTGAGGGGGTGCATTGAAAAGTACTTGGAACTCAATGATAATGGGGAGGTCCAGGTGGGAGTGGTCTGGGAGGCGTTGAAGGCGGTGGTTAGAGGGGAGCTGATATCAATAAGGGCACATAAAGGGAAGCAGGAGAGTAAGGAACGGGAGCGGTTGCTGCAAGAACTTTTGAGGGTGGACAGACAATATGCGGAAGCACCGGAGGAGGGACTGTACAGGGAAAGGCAAAGGCTACATGTAGAATTTGACTTGCTGACTACAGGCACTGCAGAGGCACAATGGAGGAAGGCACAGGGTGTACAGTACGAATATGGGGAGAAGGCGAGCAGGTTGCTGGCACACCAATTGAGGAAAAGGGGAGCAGCGAGGGAAATAGGGGGAGTGAGGGATGAGGAAGGAGAGATGGAGCGGGGAGCGGAGAGAGTGAATGGAGTATTCAAGACATTTTATAAAAAATTATATGAAGCTCAACCCCCGGATGGGAGGGAGAGAATGATGGGCTTCTTGGATCGGCTGGAATTTCCCAAGGTGGAAGAGCAGGAAAGGGTGGGACTGGGAGCACAGATCGAGGTAGAAGAAGTGGTGAAAGGAATTAGGAGCATGCAGGCGGGAAAGGCCCCGGGACCGGATGGATTCCCAGTCGAATTCTATAGAAAATATGTGGACTTGCTCGCCCCGGTACTGACGAGGACCTTTAATGAGGCAAAGGAAAGGGGACAACTGCCCCCGACTATGTCTGAAGCAACGATATCGCTTCTCTTAAAGAAAGAAAAGGACCCGCTACAATGCGGGTCCTATAGACCTATTTCCCTCCTAAATGTAGATGCCAAGGTCCTGGCCAAGGTAATGGCTATGAGAATAGAGGAATGTGTCCCGGGGGTGGTCCACGAGGACCAAACTGGGTTTGTGAAGGGGAGACAGCTGAACACGAATATACGGAGGTTGTTAGGGGTAATGATGATGGCCCCACCAGAGGGAGAAACGGAGATAGTAGATGGATGCCGAGAAAGCATTTGATAGAGTGGAGTGGGATTATTTGTGGGAGGTGTTGAGGAGATTTGGTTTTGGAGAGGGGTATGTTAGATGGGTGCAGCTGTTGTATAGGGCCTCAGTGGCGAGCGTGGTCACGAATGGACGGGGATCTGCATACTTTCGGCTCCATAGAGGGACAAGGCAGGGATGCCCTCTGTCCCCATTATTGTTTGCACTGGCGATTGAGCCCCTGGCGATAGCGTTGAGGGGTTCCAAGAAGTGGAGGGGAGTACTTAGGGGAGGAGAAGAGCACCGGGTATCTTTGTATGCGGACGATTTGCTACTATACGTGGCGGACCCGGCGGAAGGGATGCCAGAAATAATGCGGATACTTGGGGAGTTTGGGGATTTTTCATGGTATAAATTGAACATGGGGAAAAGTGAGTTGTTTGTGGTGCATCCAGGGGAGCAGAGTAGAGAAATAGAGGACCTACCGTTGAGGAAGGTAACAAGGGACTTTCGTTACCTGGGGATCCAGATAGCTAAGAATTGAGGCACATTGCATAGGTTAAATTTAACGCGGTTGGTGGAACAGATGGAGGAGGATTTCAAGAGATGGGATATGGTATCCCTGTCAATGGCAGGGAGGGTGCAGGCAGTTAAGATGGTGGTCCTCCCGAGATTCCTCTTTGTGTTTCAGTGCCTCCCGGTGGTGATCACGAAGGCTTTTTTTAAAAGGATTGAAAAGAGCATCATGGGTTTTGTGTGGGCCGGGAAGACCCCGAGAGTGAGGAAGGGATTCTTACAGCGTAGCAGGGATGGGGGGGGCTGGCACTACCGAGCCTAAGTGAGTATTATTGGGCCGCTAATATTTCAATGGTGAGTAAGTGGATGGGAAAGGAGGAGGGAGCGGCGTGGAAGAGATTAGAGAGGGCGTCCTGTAGGGGGACCTACAGGCTATGGTGACAGCCCCATTGCCGTTCTCACCGAGGAACTACACCACAAGCCCGGTGGTGGTGGCTACACTGAAGATTTGGGGACAGTGGAGATGGCATAGGGGAAAGACTGGAGCCTTGGGGGGGTCCCCGATAAGAAACAACCATAGGTTTGCCCCGGGGGGAATGGATGGGGGATATGGAATGTGGCAAAGAGCAGGAATAATGCAACTGAAAGATCTGTTTGTGGATGGGAAGTTCGCGAGTCTGGGAGCGCTGACCGAGAAATATGGGTTGCCCCAAGGGAATGCATTCAGGTATATGCAACTGAGGGCTTTTGCGAGGCAACAGGTGAGGGAATTCCCGCAGCTCCCGACACAAGAGGTGCAGGACAGAGTGATCTCAAAGACATTGGTGGGGGATGGTAAGGTGTCAGATATAATAAGGGGAAATGAGGGACGAAGGGGAGACTATGGTAGATGAACTAAAAGGGAAATGGGAAGAAGAGCTGGGGGAGGAGATCGAGGAGGGGCTGTGGGCAGATGCCCTAAGCAGGGTAAACTCGTCGTCCTCGTGTGCCAGGCTAAGCCTGATTCAGTTTAAGGTATTACACAGGGCACATATGACTGGAGCACGGCTCAGTAAATTTTTTGGGGTGGAGGATAGGTGTGCGAGGTGCTCGAGAAGCCCAGCGAATCGTACCCATATGTTTTGGTCATGCCCGGCACTACAGAGGTTTTGGATGGGGGTGACAAAGGTGCTTTCAAAAGTAGTAGGAGTCCGGGTCGAACCAAGCTGGGGGTTGGCTATATTTGGGGTTGCACAAGAGCCGGGAGTGCAGGAGGCGAGAGAGGCCGATGTTTTGGCCTTTGCGTCCCTAGTAGCCCGGCGCAGGTTATTGCTAATGTGGAAAGAAGCCAAGCCCCCGGGGGTGGAGGCCTGGATAAATGACATGGCGGGGTTTATAAAGCTAGAGCGTATTAAGTTCGTCCTAAGGGGGTTGGCTCAAGGGTTCACCAGGCGGTGGCAACCGTTCGTCGAATACCTCGCAGAAAGATAGACGGAATGGGAAAAAGAAGGCAGCAGCAGCAGCCCAGGATCGGGGGGGGGGGGGGGGGGGGGGGGGGGGAGGGGTGGGGGGGGGGGGGGAGTGGGGAGGGGTGGGGGGGGGTGGGGGGGGGAGGAACCAGAAGGACTCTCAGGGTTGTTAATATATACTGTATAGTATGTATAGGTCGTTGCTACAGATAATTATATATTGGACTGTTAAATTATATTTTTGGAGAGCGTTACTTGTGACAAGGCAGTTGCCAATTAGGGCTAGTTTTCATTTTTGTTATTTATTATTTATTCATTTTTTGTTTATAAAATAGGTCATTGTTATTTGTGTTGTTATAATATTGTGTAAAGGATGCACAATGTACTGTGTTGGTTGACCAAAAATTTTCAATAAAATATTTAATTTAAAAAAAAAAGAGCGTTCACGAGACAACAGGTGAGGGAATTTCCGCTGCTCCCGACACAAGGGATCCAGGACAGAGTGCTTTCGGGGGTGTGGGTTGGGGAGGGCAAAGTGTCCGAAATATACCGGGAGATGAGAGAAGAGGGGGAGGAGCTGGTAGAAGAACTGAAGGGAAAATGGGAAGAAGAGCTCGGGGAGGAGATTGAGGAGGGTTTGTGGGCTGGTACCCTAAGTAGGGTAAATTCCTCTTCCTCGTGTGCCAGACTTAGCCTGGTCCAATTTAAGGTGCTACATAGAGCACACATAATGGGAGCGAGGTTGAGCAGGTTCTTCGGAGTGGAGGACAAATGCGGGTGCTGCGGGGGAAGCCCAGCGAACCACACACATATGTTTTGGTCGTGTCCGGCACTGGAGGGGTATTGGAGGGGAGTGGCGGGAGTGATCTCGAAGGTGGTGAAGGTCCGGGTCAAGCCAAGCTGGGGGATAGCGGATGAGCCGGGAGTGCAGGAGGCGAAAGAGGCCGATGTTGTGGCCTTTGCATCCCTAGTAGCCCGGCGTAGGATTTTACTCATGTGGAAGGAAGCGAAACCCCCCGGCGTGGAGGCCTGGATAAACGATATGGCAGGGTTCATAAAACTGGAGCGGAGAGGATCGGCTCGGGTTCACCAGGCGATGGCAATCGTTCCTCGACTATCTAGTGGAGCGTTAGAGGGAAAATAGATAGCCAGCAGCAGCAACCCAGAGGGGGCGGGGGGTTGGGGGGGGGGGGGGGGGGAGGGAGAGGAGGGAGGGAGGGAAAGGGGGGGGGTAAATTGTTTGTGTTCTAGATGGGGTGAGGGGGCGGGGAGGGGAGCACTATTTCGTGTTATTTTGTTAGTTCACTATTTTATTTTAACAATGTTACCTATCAGTTATCATATTACCGTTTTTGTTGATTTGTAAGGGGGAAAAATTGTGTTCGAAAACTTTAATAAAATATATATATTTTTAAAAAGGCATACAGCATGCTTACCTTCATCGGACGGGGTATTGAGTACAAGAGTCGGCAGGTCATGTTACAGTTGTACAGGACTTTGGTTAGGCCACATTTGGAATACTGCGTGCAGTTCTGGTCGCCACATTACCAGAAGGATGTAGATGCTTTAGAGAAGGTGCAGAGGAGGTTCACCAGGATGTTGCCTGGTATGGAGGGTGCTAGCTATGAAGAAAGGTTGAGTGGATTAGGATTGTTTTCGTTGGAAAGACGGAGGTTGAGGGGGGACCTGATTGAGGTCTACAAAATTATGAGAGGTATGGACAGGGTGGATAGCAACAAGCTTTTTCCAAGAGTGGGGGTGTCAATTTCAAGGGGTCACAATTTCAAGGTGAGAGGGGGAAAGTTTAAGGGAGATGTGCGTGGAAAGTTTTTTACGCAGAGGGTGGTGGGTGCCTGGAATGCTTTGCCAGCGAAGGTGGTAGAGGCGGGCACGATAGCATCATTTAAGATGCATCTAGACAGATATATGAACGGGTGGGGAACAGAGGGAAGTAGATCCTTGGAAAATAGGCGACAGGTTTAGATGAAGGATCTGGATCGGCGCAGGCTGGGAGGGCCGAAGGGCCTGTTCCTGTGCTGTAATTTTCTTTGTTCTTTCTTTGTTCTTTGGTTGTGGCATTAGTACTGGGGAAAGTGGAGGCTGCACCATTGGCACTGTCTATACCTCAACCATGCTGGGACCAGTGTTCTTGTCAGCCCCATAACGAGGGAGCAGAGCTAAACAAAGGGGGGTGAGGGATCAAACTTGGACAGGTTTTCTGATTGGAGGGCTGTGGCTAGTGGTGTTCCGCAGGGTTCAGTCCAGGGACATTGTTGTTTGTAGTATATATAAATGATTTGGAGGAAAATGTAACTTGTCCTCTTAGTAAGTTTGCGGAAGACACAAAGGTTGGTGGAATTGCGGATAGCGATGAGGACTGTCAGAAGATACAGCAGGATATAGATAATTTGGAGACTTGGGCAGAGAGATAGCAGATGGAGTTTAATCCGGACAAATAAAACATAGAACATAGAACAATACAGCGCAGTACAGGTCCTTTGGCCCACGATGTTGCACCGAAACAAAAGCCATCTAACCTACACTATGCCATTATCATCCATATGTTCATCCAATAAACTTTTAAATGCCTTCAATGTTGGCGAGTTCACTACTGTAGCAGGTAGGGCATTCCACGGCCTCACTACTCTTTGCGTAAAGAACCTACCTCTGACCTCTGTCCTATATCTATTACCCCTCAGTTTAAAGCTATGTCCCCTCGTGCCAGTCATTTCCACCCGCGGGAGAAGGCTCTCACTGTCCACCCTATCCAACCCCCTGATCATTTTGTATGCCTCTATTAAGTCTCCTCTTAACCTTCTTCTCTCCAACGAAAACAACCTCAAGTCCATCAACCTTTCCTCATAAGATTTTCCCTCCATACCAGGCAACATCCTGGTAAATCTCCTCTGCACCCGCTCCAAAGCCTCCACGTCCTTCCTATAATGCGGTGACCAGAACTGTACGCAATACTCCAAATGCGGCCGTACCAGAGTTCTGTACAGCTGCAACATGACCTCCTGACTCCGGAACTCAGTCGCTCTACCAATAAAGGCTAACACTCCATAGGCCTTCTTCACAACCCTATCAACCTGGGTGGCAACTTTCAGGGATCTATGTACATGGACACCTAGATCCCTCTGCTCATCCACACTTTCAAGAACTTTACCATTAGCCAAGTATTCCGCATTCCTGTTATTCCTTCCAAAGTGAATCACCTCACATTTCTCTACATTAAACTCCATTTGCCACCTCTCAGCCCAGCTCTGCAGCTTATCTATATCCCTCTGTGACCTGCTACATCCTTCCACACTATCGACAACACCACCGACTTCAGTATCGTCTGCAAATTTACTCACCCACCCTTCTGCGCCTTCCTCTAGGTCATTGATAAAAATGACAAACAGCAACGGCCCCAGAACAGATCCTTGTGGTACTCCACTTGTGACTGAACTCCATTCTGAACATTTCCCATCAACCACCACCCTCTGTCTTCTTTCAGCTAGCCAATTTCTGATCCACATCTCTAAATCACCCTCAATCACCCTCTGATTAGTAAGTTTGCAGACGACACAAAGGTTGGTGGAATTGCGGATAGCGATGAGGACTGTCTGAGGATACAGCAGGATTTAGATTGTCTGGAGACTTGGGCGGAGAGATGGCAGATGGAGTTTAATCCGGACAAATGTGAGGTAATGCATTTTGGAAGGGCTAATGCAGGTAGGGAATATACAGTGAATGGTAGAACCCTCAAGAGTATTGAAAGTCAAAGAGATCTAGGAGTACAGGTCCACAGGTCATTGAAAGGGGCAACACAGGTGGAGAAGGTAGTCAAGAAGGCAGAGGGCATGCTTGCCTTCATTGGCCGGGGCATTGAGTATAAGAATTGGCAAGTCATGTTGCAGCTGTATAGAACCTTAGTTAGGCCACACTTGGAGTATAGTGTTCAATTCTGGTCGCCACACTACCAGAAGGATGTGGAGGCTTTAGAGAGGGTGCAGAAGAGATTTACCAGAATGTTGCCTGGTATGGAGGGCATAAGCTATGAGGAGCGATTGAATAAACTCGGTTTGTTCTCACTGGAACGAAGGAGGTTGAGGGGCGACCTGATAGAGGTATACAAAATTATGAGGGGCATAGACAGAGTGGATAGTCAGAGGCTTTTCCCCAGGGTAGAGGGGTCAATTACTAGGGGGCATAGGTTTAAGGTGAGAGGGGCAAAGTTTAGAGTAGATGTACGAGGCAAGTTTTTTACGCAGAGGGTAGTGGGTGCCTGGAACTCACTACCGGAGGAGGTAGTGGAAGCAGGGACGATAGGGACATTTAAGGGGCATCTTGACAAATATATGAATAGGATGGGAATAGAAGGATATGGACCCAGGAAGTGTAGAAGATTGTAGTTTAGTCGGGCAGTATGGTCGGCACGGGCTTGGAGGGCCGAAGGGCCTGTTCCTGTGCTGTACATTTCTTTGTTCTTTGTTTGTTAATCCCCAGCCTCCGTATTTTCTGCAATAGCCTACCGTGGGGAACCTTATCAAACGCTTTGCTGAAATCCATATACACCACATCAACTGCTCTACCCTCGTCTACCTGTTCAGTCACCTTCTCAAAGAACTCAATAAGGTTTGTGAGGCATGACCTACCCTTCACAAAGCCATGCTGACTATCCCTGATCATATTATTCCTATCTAGATGATTATAAATCTTGTCTCTTATAATCCCCTCCAAGACTTTACCCACTACAGACGTGAGGCTCACCGGTCTATAGTTGCCGGGGTTGTCTCTGCTCCCCTTTTTGAACAAAGGAACCACATTTGCTATCCTCCAGTCCTCTGGCACTATTCCTGTAGCCAACGATGACATAAAAATCAAAGCGAAAGGTCCAGCAATCTCTTCCCTAGCCTCCCAGAGAATCCTAGGATGAATCCCATCAGGTCCCGGGGACTTATCTATTTTCAGCCTGTCCAGAATTGCCAACACCTCTTCCCTACGTACCTCAATGCCATCTCTTCTATTAGCCTGGGGCTCAGCATTCTCCTCCACAACATTATCTTTTTCCTGAGTGAATACTGACGAAAAATATTCATTTAGTATCTCGCCTATCTCTTCAGACTCGACACACAGCTTCCCATCCCTGTCCTTGACTGGTCCTACTCTTTCCCTAGTCATTCGCTTATTCCTGACATACCGATAGAAAGCAAGGATTTTCCTTGATCCTTCCTGCCAAATACTTCTCATGTCCCCTCCTTGCTAGTCTTAGCTCTCTCTTTAGATCCTTCCTCGCTACCTTGTAACTATCCATCGCCCCAACTGAAACTTCACACCTCATCTTCACATAGGCCTCCTTCTTCCTCTTAACAAGAGATTCCACTTCTTTGGTAAACCACGGTTCCCTCGCTCGACGCCTTCCTCCCTGCCTGACCGGTACATACTTATCAAGAACACGCAGTAGCTGATCCTTGAACAAGCTCCACTTATCCAGTGTGCCCAACACTTGCAGCCTACTTCTCCACCTTATCCCCCCCAAGTCACGTCTAATGGCATCATAATTGCCCTTCCCCCAGCTATAACTCTTGCTCTGCGGTGTATACTTATCCCTTTCCATCATTAACGTAAACGTCTCCGAATTGTGGTCACTGTCCCCAAAGTGCTCTCCTACCTCCAAATCCAACACCTGGCCTGGTTCATTACCCAAAACCAAATCCAACGTGGCCTCGCCTCTTGTTGGCCTGTCAACATATTGTGTCAGGAAACCCTCCTGCACACACTGTACAAAAAACGACCCATCTAATGTACTCGAACTATATCTTTTCCAGTCAATATTTGGAAAGTTAAAGTCTCCCATAATAACTAACCTGTTACTTTCGCTCTTATCCAGGATCATCCTCGCCATCCTTTCCTCTACATCCCTAGAACTATTTGGAGGCCTATAGAAAACTCCCAACAGTGTGACCTCTCATTTCCTGTTTCTAACCTCAGCCCATACTACCTCGGAAGATGAGTCCCCATCTAGCATCCTCTCCGCCACCGTAATACTGCTCTTGACTAGCAGCGCCACTCCTCCCCCTCTTTTGCCTCCTTCTCTGAGCTTACTAAAACACCTAAACCCCGGAACCTGCAACAACCATTCCTGTCCCTGTCTATCCATGTCTCCGAAATGGCCACAACATCGAAGTCCCAGGTACCAACCCATGCTGCCAGTTCCCCTACCTTATTTCGTATACTCCTGGCATTGAAGTAGACACACTTCAAACCACCTACCTGAACACTGGCCCCCTCCTGCGACGTCAAATCTGTGCTCCTGACCTCTATACTCTCATTCTCCCTTACCCTAAAACTACAATCCAGGTTCCCATGCCCCTGCTGCATTAGTTTAAACCCCCCCAAAGAGCACTAACAAATCTCCCCCCCAGGATATTTGTGCCCCTCAGGTTCAGATGTAGACCATCCTGTCTGTAGAGGTCCCACCTTCCCCAGAAAGAGCCCCAGTTATCCAGAAATCTGAATCCCTCCCGCCTGCACCATCCCTGTAGCCACGTGTTTAATTGCTCTCTCTCCCTATTCCTCATCTCACTATCACGTGGCACGGGCAACAACCCAGAGATAACAACTCTGTTTGTTCTAGTTCTGAGCTTCCATCCTAGCGCCCTGAAAGCCTGCCTGACATCCTTGTCCCCTTTCCTACCTATGTCGTTAGTGCCAATGTGGACCACGACTTGCGGCTGCTCCCCCTCCCCCTTAAGGACCCGGAAAACACGATCCGAGACATCACGTACCCTTGCACCTGGGAGGCAACATACCAAACGTGAGTCTCTCACGCTCCCACAAAATCCCCTATCTCTGTCCCTGACTATCGAGTCCCCAATTACTAATGCTCTGCTCCTCTCCCCCCTTCCCTTCTGATCAACAGGGACAGACTCCGTTCCAGAGGCCCGTATCCCATGGCTTACCCCTGGTAAGTCGTCCCCCCCACAAGTATCCAAAGCGGTATACTTGTTTCTCAGGGGAACGACCACAGGGGATCCCTGCACTGACTGCTTTTTCCCAGTCCCTCTTACAGTTACCCATCTATCTCCAATCTTTGGTGTAACTAATTCCCTGAAGCTGCTATCTATGACCCCCTCTGCCTCCCGAATGATCCGAAGTTCTTCCAACTCCAGTTCCAGTTCCCTAACTCGGTCTTGGAGGAGCTGGAGATGGCAGCACTTCCTGCAGGTAAAATCAGCAGGGACACTAACGGCATCCCTCACCTCAAACATTGCACTCCCTTCCCTGCCATCCCTCTAACTTTCTACCAAGATCTGGCTAACAAAATTAAATTTTTTAATAAAAAAATAGTAATACTAATAAAATATGGTACTTACCTCACACCAATGGGTTTTATTATTAGGTTAGAGGAGGAGGGCGGGTGGGAGACACTACACGTGTAGTGTCTCAGGTTTCCTCTCCACCAGAATTTATTGACCAGGGTCTTCCCAGAAGTCCGCGGGTCGACTTCCTGTTCCCACCTTAAACACTAAAATTTTTTTAAAAACAGCAAAGAAAAAAAAAACGAAAACGGGACCAGGTAAGTGTTTTTAAAGGAGAGACTTACCTCCCAGAAATCACTTCCGCACTGCCCCCGCTGAAATGGACTAGCCTGCTCCGCTCCCGCTGAAATCGACTGGGCCTGCAAGGTAAGGAAGTTGTTAAGCATTACTTACCTCACCCAGGCAGCGACCTTTTAAACTGTCCCCTCTGCCTCGCAGCTCCCGCGCTTTTTCAAACTCCCGCGCTGTTTCCAAGGTCCCGGCTCTCTCTCTCTCCCGAACTAACAGCTGACCTGCAAGGTAAGGAAGTGTTAAGCAGTCGGTAAGGAAGTTGTTAAAATGTGAGGTAATGCATTTTGGAAGGTCTGATACAGGCGGGAAACATACAGTAAATGGAAAAAGCTTCCCGTAACAGCCTCCCCGAACAGGCGCCGGAATGTGGCGACTAGGGGCTTTTCACAGTAACTTCAGTTGAAGCCTACTTGTGACAATAAGCGATTTTCATTTAATTTTCAAATGGCAGATTCGGAGTATTGACAGGCAGAGGGATCTGGGTGTTCAGGTCCACAGGCCACTGAAAGTGGCAACACAGATGGAGAAGGTAGTCAAAAAGGCATACGGCATGCTTGCATTCATGGCCGGTGCATTGAGTATAAAACGTCATGCTGCAGCTGTAACCTTAGTTAGGCCACACTTGGAGCATTGTGTTCAATTCTGGTCCCCACACTACCAGAAGGATGTGGAGGCTTTTGAGAGTGTACAGAAGAGATTTACTGGGATGTTGCCTGGATTGGAGGGCATTAGCTATGATGAGAGGTTGGATAAACTAGGTTTGTTCTCACTGGAACAACGGAGGTTGAGGGGCGACCTGATAGAGGTCTACAAAATTACGAGGTGCATGGACAGAGTGGATAGTCAGAGGCTTTTTCCCAGAATGAAAGAGTCAATTACTAGGGGACAAAGGTTTAAGTTGCGAGGGGCAAAATTTAGAGGAGATGTGCGTGGGAAGTTTTTTACACAGAGGGTAGTGGGTGCCTGGAACTCGCTGCCGGAGGAGGTCGTGGAAGCAGGGACGATCGTGACGTTTCAAGGGAACCTTGACAAATACATGAATAGGATGGGAGTAGAGGGACAGCAGGAAGTGTAGAAGGTTTTAGTTTAGACTGGCAGCATGGTCGGCGCAGGCTTGGAGGGCCGAAGGGCCTGTTCCTGTGCTGTACTTTTCTTTGTTCTCTGTTCTAACCACTTCACGAAACAGAATAGGCAGAAATGGGTCATTTTCTGGTTGGCAGGATGTGACACGTGGTGTGTCAGAGGGATCAGTCCTGGGCCTCAACCTTTTACAATTTATATTAATTACTTGGATTAAGGGACTGAGGATATATTTGCTACGTTTGCTGATGACACAATGATAAGTAGGAAAGTAAATTGTGAAGTTGGCATAACGAGGTTGCAAAGGGACACAGATAGGTTAAATGTGTTCACAAATTGGATTGGATTGGATTTGTTTATTGTCACGTGTACCGAGGTACAGTGAAAAGTATTTTTCTGCGAGCAGCTCAACAGATCATTAAGTACATGAGAAGAAAAGGGAATAAAAGAAAATACATAATAGGGCAACACAACATATCCAATGTAACTACATAAGCACTGGCATCGGATGAAGCATACAGGGTGTAGTGTTAATGAAATCAGTCCATAAGAGGGTCATTTAGGAGTCTGGTGACAGTGGGGAAGAAGCTGTTTTTGAGTCTGTTCGTGCGTGTTCTCAGACGTCTATATCTCCTGCCTGATGGAAGAAGTTGGAAGAGTGAGTAAGCCGGGTGGGAGGGATCTTTGATTATGCTGCCCACTTTCCCCAGGCAGCGGGAGATGTAGATGGAGTCAATGGATGGGAGGCAGGTTTGTGTGATGGACTGGGCGGTGTTCACGACTCTCTGAAGTTCCTTGTGGTCCTGGGCCGAGCAGTTGCCATACCAGGCTGTGATGCAGCCCGATAGGATGCTTTCTATGGTGCGTCTGTAAAAGTTGGTAAGGGTTAATGTGGACATGCCGAATTTCCTTAGTTTCCTGAGGAAGTATAGGCGCTGTTGTGCTTTCTTGGTGGTAGCGTCGACGTGGGTGGACCAGGACAGATTTTTGGAGATGTGCACCCCTAGGAATTTGAAACTGCTAACCATCTCCACCTCGGCCCCGTTGATGCTGACAGGGGTGTGTACAGTACTTTGCTTCCTGAAGTCAATTACCAGCTCTTTAGTTTTGCGGGCATTGAGGGAGAGATTGTTGTTGCTACACCACTCCACTAGGTTCTCTATCTCCCTCCTGTATTCGGACTCATCGTTATTCGAGATCCGGCCCACTATGGTCGTATCGTCAGCAAACTTGTAGATGGAGTTGGAACCAAGTTTTGCCACTCAGTCGTGTGTGTACAGGGAGTAGAGTGGGGGGCTGAGTACGCAGCCTTGCGGGGCGCCGGTATTGAGGACTATTGTGGAGGAGGTGTTGTTGTTCATTCTTACTGATTGTGGTCTGTTGGTCAGAAAATCGAGGATCCAGTTGCAGAGTGGGGAGCCAAGTCCTAGGTTTTGGAGCTTTGATATGAGCTTGGCTGGGATTATGGTGTTGAAGGCGGAGCTGTAGTCAATAAATAGGAGTCTAATGTAGGAGTCCTTGTTTTCGAGATGCTCTAGGGATGAGTGGAGGGCCAGGGAAACGGTGTCTGATGTGGACCGGTTGCAGCGGTATGCGAATTGCAGTGGATCAAGGCGTTCTGGGAGAATGGAGGTGATGCGCTTCATGATCAACCTCTCGAAGCACTTCATTACGATTGAAGTCAGGGCCACTGGTTGGTAGTCATTGAGGCACGTTGCCTGGTTCTTCTTTGGTACCGGTATGATGGTGGTCTTCTTGAAGCAGGTGGGGACCTCGGAGTGGAGTAGGGACAGGTTAAAGATGTCCGTGAATACCTCTGCCAGCTGGTCCGCGCAGGCTCTGGGACCATCTGGGACCGTCGCCTTTCGAGGGTTCACTTTCAGGAAGGCCAATCTGACTTTGGAAGCTGTGATGGTGGGTATGGGTGAATTATGGGCTGCTGGGGCACTCGCCAGCGGATTGTTGGTCACCTGCTCGAACCGAGCATAGAATGCATTGAGTTCATCGGGGAGGGGTGCGCTGCTGCCAGAGATACTGTTCGGCTTTGCTTTGTAGCCCGTTATGTTGCCACAAACGCCGAGAGTCTGTCTGTGACTCTAACTTGGTTTGATATTCTCTCTTGGCATTCCGGATGGCTTTGCGGAGGTCGTACCTGGATTTCTTGTATAGGTCAGGGTTGTCTGCCTTGAACGCCTCAGATCTGTCCTTCAGTAGGGAGTCAATCTCGCCATTGAGCCATGGTTTCCGGTTGGGGAACGCACGTACTGCTTTCTTTGGCACGCAGTCGTCCACACATTTGCTGATGAAGTCTGTGACGGTGGTGGCATACTCATTTAAGTTGGTCGCTAAGTTCTTAAAATGGACCAGTCCACTGTCTCTAAGCCGTCACGTAAGAGCTCTTCTGTCTCCTCGGACCAGCACTGCACAACCTTCTTAGCTGGATTCTCCCGCTTGAGTTTCTGCTTGTATGTCGGGAGAAGGAGCACCGTCTTATGGTCTGATTTCCCAAAGTGCGGTCGGGGGATGGAACGGTAGGCGCCCTTGATTTTTGAGTAGCAGTGGTCAAGAGTGTTGTCGCCCCTGGTGGGACAGGAGATGTGCTGGTGGAATTTTGGCAGTACACTCTTGAGGTTGGCCTTGTTGAAGTCTCCGGCCACGATGAACAAGGCCTCCGGGTGTTCTGTTTCGTAGTTGTTTATTATTTTGTATAGTTCGTCCAGCGCCTTCCTCACTACTGCCTGGGGTGGGATGTAGACTGCTGTGATAATGGCTGAAGTGAACTCACGTGGAAGATAACATGGGCGGCACTTCACGGTCAGGTATTCCAGGTCTGGGGAGCAGTAGGTCGCCAGAGTCGCCACTTCCAAGCACTAGGAGGAGTTGATGAGGAGGCAAACCCCTCCACCCTTCGCTTTGCCTGATGATGCCGTGCCGCCCGCCCGGTGAATTGAGAAGCCTTCAGGTTGTATGGCACAGTCCGGTGAGGCGGGGGTGAGCCATGTCTCTGTGAAACAGAGCACACAGCAGTCTCTTACTTCCCTCTGAGAGGTAAGTCTGGCGTTAAGTTCATCCAGCTTGTTTTCGATCGCTTGGACGTTTGCCAGGAGTATGCTGGGGAGAGGGGTCTTGAAACCGCGTTGCTTCAGTCTAACCTGCAGACCGCCACGTTTCCCTTGCTTCCTCGGTCGGCGGCTGAGGCTGGATGGTCCTGGGATACGATGGGAGATACAAAAGAACAAAGAAATGTACAGCACAGGAACAGGCCCTTCGGCCCTCCAAGCCCGTGCCGACCATGCTGCCCGACTAAACTACAATCTTCTACACTTCCTGGGTCCGTATCCCTCTATTCCCATCCTATTCATGTATTTGTCAAGATGCCCCTTAAATGTCACTATCGTCCCTGCTTCCACCACCTCCTCCGGTACCGAGTTCCAGGCACCCACTACCCTCTGCGTAAAAAACTTGCCTCGTACATCTACTCTAAACCTTGCCCCTCTCACCTTGAACCTATGCCCCCTAGTAATTGACCCCTCTACCCTGGGGAAAAGCCTCTGACTATCCACTCTGTCTATGCCCCTCATAATTTTGTAGACCTCTATCAGGTCTCCCCTCAACCTCCTTTGTTCCAGTGAGAACAAACCGAGTTTATTAAACCGCTCCTCATAGCTAATGCCCTCCATACCAGGCAACATTCTGGTAAATCTCTTCTGCACCCTCTCTAAAGCCTCCACATCCTTCTGGTAGTGTGGCGACCAGAATTGAACACTATACTCCAAGTGTGGCCTAACTAAGGTTCTATACAGCTGCAACATGACTTGCCAATTCTTATACTCAATGCCCCGGCCAATGAAGGCAAGCATGCCGTATGCCTGCTTTTTAAAAAATATATATATTTTATTAAAGTTATTCGATCAAAACGAATTTTCCATTTTTACAACTTTGTAACATAGAACATTACAGCGCAGTACAGGCCCTTCGTCCCTCAATGTTGCTCCGACCTGTGAAACCACTCTAAAGCCCATCTACACTATTCCCTTATCGTCCATATGTCTATCCAATGACCATTTGAATGCCCTTAGTGTTGGCGAGTCCACTACTGTTGCAGGCAGGGCATTCCACGCCCTTACTACTCTCTGAGTAAAGAACCTACCTCTGACATCTGCCCTATATCTATCTCCCCACAATTTAAATCTATGTCCCCTCGTGCTAGACATCACCATCCGAGGAAAAAGGCTCTCACTGTCCACCCTATCCAATCCTCTGATCATCTTGTATGCCTCAATTAAGTCACCTCTTAACCTTCTCTCTAACGAAAACAGCCTCAAATCCCTCAGCCTTTCCTCATAAGATCTTCCCTCCATACCAGGCAACATTCTGGTAAATCTCCTCTGCACCCTTTCCAATGCTTCCACATCCTTCCTATAATGCAGCGACCAGAACTGCACGCAATACTCCAAATGCGGCCGCACCAGAGTTTTGTACAACTGCAACATGACCTCATGGCTCCGAAACTCAATCCCTCTACCAGTAAAAGCTAACACACCGTACGCCTTCTTAACAACCCTCTCAACCTCGGTGGCAACTTTCAGGGATCTATGTACATGGACACCGAGATCTCTCTGCTCATCCACACTGCCAAGAATCTTACCATTAGCCCAGTACTCGGTCTTCCTGTTATTCCTTCCAAAATGAATCCCCTCACACTTTTCTGCATTAAACTCCATTTGCCACCTCTCAGCCCAGCACTGAAGCTTATCTATGTCCCTCTGTATCTTGTAACATCCTTCCGCACTGTCCACAACTCCATCGACTTTAGTGACATCTGCAAATTTACTCACCCATCCCTCTACGCCCTCCTCCAGGTCATTTATAAAAATGACAAACAGCAGCGGCCTCAAACAGATTCTTGTGGTACACCACTAGTAACTGGACTCCAGTCTGAACATTTCACATCAACCGCCTTCCTTTGTCTTCTTCCAGCTAGCCAATTTCTGATCCAAACTGCTAAATCACCCTGAATCCCATGCCTCCGTATTTTCTGTAGTAGCCTACCGTGGGGAACCTTATCAAACGCTTTACTGAAATCCATATACACCACATCAACTGCTTCACCCTCATCCACCTGTTTGGTCACCTTCTCAAAGAACTCAAAAGGTTTGTGAGGAACGACCTACCCTTCACAAAACCGTGTTGACTATCTCTAATCAAATTATTCCTTTCCAGATGATTATACATCCTATCTCTTATAAACCTTTCCAAGATTTTACCCACAACAGAAGTAAGGCTCACTGGTCTATAGTTACCGGGGTTGTCTATACTCCCCTTCTTGAACAAGGGGACAACATTTGCTATCCTCCAGTCCTCTGGCACTCTTCCTGTAGACAAAGATGACTTAAAGATCAAAGCCAAAGGCTCAGCAATCTCCTCCCTAGCTTCCCAGAGAATCCTATGATAAATCACATCCGGCCCGGGGGACTTATCTATTTTCACACTTTCCAGAATTGCTAACACCTCCTCCTTATGAACCTCAAGCCTTCTAGTCTAGTAGCCTGAATCTCAGTATTCTCCTCCTGTGTGAATACTGACGAAAAATATTCATTTAGCACCTCTCCTATCTCCTCAGACTCCAAGCACAACTTCCCACTAATGTCCTTGACTGGCCCTACTCTTACCCTAGTCATTCGTTTATTCCTGACATATCTATAGAAAGCTTTAGGGTTATCCTTGATCCTACCTGCCAAAGACTTCTCATGTCCCCTCCTGGCTCTTCTTAGCTCTCTCTTTAGGTCCTTCCTAGCTAACTTGTAACTCTCGCGCGCCCTAACAGAACCTTCATGTCTCATCTTTACATAAGCCTCCTTCTTCGTCTTGACAAAATGTACATTGACCGTTATTTAAACAATATATTAAACTAACAAGTGCAGAAAAAGAACAAGAAAAGAGAAATAATAATACTGAAAAAAACATATATAAACAACCAGGATGGAAAAAAAAACCCAAACACCGAATACACCCCCCCGCCCCCCCCCCCCTCTCCCCTGGGTTGCTGCTGCTGTCTTTCCTGTTTTCCCTTATTGCTCTGCGAGATAGTCAAGGAACGGTTGCCACCGCCTGGTGAACCCTTGAGCCGAACCTCTTAGTGCGTATTTTATTCGCTCCAATTTTATAAACCCTGCCATGTCGTTTATCCAGGCCTCCACGCCCGGGGGTTTGGCTTCTTTCCACATAAGTAGAATCCTTCGCCGGGCTACTAGGGACGCAAAGGCCGAAACATCGGCCTCTCTCGCCTCCTGCACTCCCGGCTCTTCTGCAACCCCAAATATAGCTAACCCCCAGCTCGGTTCGACCCGGACCCCCAGCTCAGTTCGACCCGGACCCCCACCTCCTTTGAGATCACTCTTGCCACACTCATGCAATACCGGACATGACCAGAACATGTGGGTGTGGTTCGCCGGGCTTCCCGCGCACCTCCCGCGCCTATCCTCCACTCCAAAAAATCTACTCAGCCTTGCTCCTGTCGTATGCGCCCTGTGTAGAACCTTGAATTGGATCAGACTAAGCCTGGCACACGAGGACGAGGAATTTACCCTACTTAGGGCATCTGCCCACAGCCCCTCCTCAATCTCTTCCCCCAGCTCCTCCTCCCATTTACCCTTCAGCTCCTCTACCATCGTCTCCCCCTCGTCTCTCATTTCCCTGTATATATCGGACACTTTACCTTCACCGACCCATGCCCCCGAAATCACTCTGTCCTGGATCCCTTGCGCCGGGAGCTGCGGAAATTCCCTCACCTGTTGCCTCGCAAATGCCCTCACTTGCATATATCGGAAGGCATTCCCAGGTGGCAACCCGTATTTTTCTACCAATGTTCCCAAACTCGCGAACGTCCCGTCCAAGAACAAGTCCTTCAACTTCCCAATTCCTGCTCGCTGCCAAGATTGGAATCCCCCATCTATCCTCCCCGGGATGAACCTGTGATTGTTCCTTATCGGGGACCACACCGAGGCACACGTCACTCCCCTATGTCGTCTCCACTGCCCCCAAATCTTCAAAGTCGCCCCCACTACTGGGTTTGTGGTGTATTTTTTCGGGGGGAACGGTAACGGCGCCGTCGCCAGTGCTTTTAAACTTGTCCCCTTACAGGATGCCATCTCCAGCCTTTTCCACGCCGCTCCTTGTTCTTCCCTCATCCACTTACATATCATGGACACGTTGGCGGCCCAATAGTAATCACTCAGGCTCGGCAGTGCCAGTCCCCCTCTGTCCCTCCTACGCTGCAGGAACCCCCTCTTTACCCTCGGGGTCTTTCCAGCCCACACAAAGCTCATAATACTCCTGTCCACTTTCTTGAAAAAGGCCTTTGTAATCAGTATGGGGAGGCACTGAAACACGAAAAGAAACCTCGGGAGGACCACCATTTTAACCGCCTGTACTCTGCCCGCCAATGACAGGGGCACCATGTCCCACCTCTTAAAGTCCTCCTCCATCTGCTCTACCAGTCGCGTCAAGTTAAGTTTATGCAAGGTTCCCCAGTTCCTGGCCACCTGGATCCCTAGATATCGAAAATCCCTTGCTACTCTCCTCAGCGGCAAATCGTCTATCCCCCTGCCCTGTTCCCCGGGGTGCATCACAAAAAGTTCACTCTTTCCCATATTCAATTTATATCCCGAGAACTCTCCAAACTCCCTGAGTGTCTGCATTATCTCTGGCATCCCCTCCACTGGGTCCGCCACATATAGCAGCAAATCATCCGCATATAATGACACCCGATGTTCCTCTCCTCCTCTGAGCACCCCCCTCCACTTCTTAGAGCCCCTCAGCGCTATGGCCAATGGCTCGATTGCCAACGCGAACAGTAACGGGGACAGGGGGCACCCCTGTCTTGTGCCCCTATGTAATCGGAAATAGTCGGATCGTTGCCTGTTTGTAACCACGCTTGCCACCGGGGCCCCGTACAGGAGCTGAACCCATCTGATGAACCCCTCTCCAAATCAAAATCTCTTCAGTACCTCCCACAGGTAGTCCCACTCCACTCTATCAAATGCCTCCTCTACATCTATCGCCACCACTATCTCCGCCTCCCCCTCCGGTGGGGGCATCATCATCACCCCCAGCAACCTTCGTATATTGGCATTCAATTGCCTCCCTTTAACAAACCCTGTCTGGTCACCATGTACCACCCCTGGGACACAGTCCTCTATCCTTGTCGCCATCACTTTGGCTAGTAACTTGGCATCTACATTTAGGAGGGAGATGGGCCTGTATGACCCGCACTGCAGCGGGTCTTTGTCTCGTTTCAGGATCAACGATATCGTCGCCTCCGACATTGTCATGGGTAGTGTCCCCCTTTCCTTAGCCTCATTGAAGGTTTTCGTCAGGAGTGGGGCCAGTAGGTCCACATATTTCCTGTAAAATTCCACCGGGAACCCATCTGGCCTTTCCTGCCTGCATGTTCCCAATTCCTTTAATCACCTCCTCCACCTCAATCTGCGCTCCCAAACCTGCCACCTCCTGCTCCTCAACCCTCGGGAACACCAGCTGGTCCAGGAAGTGTATCATTCCCTCTTTCCCCTCCGGGGGTTGGGACTTATACAGCCTCTCATAAAATGACTTAAACACCCCGTTCACCCTCTCCGCTCTCTGCTCCATCCTTCCCACCCCGTCCCTAACTCCTCCGATCTCTCTCGCCGCCCCCCTCTTCCTAAATTGTTGGGCCAGCAATCGGCTCGCCTTTTCCCCATATTCGTATTGTATTCCCTGTGCCTTCCTCCACTGCGTCTCTGCCTTACCCGTGGTCAGCAGGTCAAACTCCGTCTGTAGTCTCCGTCTTTCCCTGTATCGCCCTTCATCCGGGGCCTCCGCATATTGCCTATCCACCCTCAGAATCTCCCCAATCAGTCTCTCCCTTTCTTTACCCTCTTGTTTCCCCCTGTGGGCTCTTATGGAAATCAGCTCCCCCCTAACCACCGCCTTCAGCGCCTCCCATACTACTCCCACCTGGACCGCTCCATCATCATTGACCTCTAGGTATCTTTCAATACATCCCCTCACCCTTCCACATACCCCCTCGTCCGCCAACAGTCCCATGTCTAATCTCCAAAGTGGGCGCTGCTCCTTCTCCTCTCCTAGATCCAGATCCACCCAATGTGGGGCGTGATCTGAAACGGCTATAGCCGAATATTCCGTTCCTACCACTTTCGGGATCAGCGCCCTTCCTAGGACAAAAAAGTCTATCCGGGAGTATGCTTTATGGACGTGGGAGAAGAAGGAAAACTCTTTACTCCTTGGTCTAGCAAATCTCCAGGGATCTACTCCTCCCATCTGCTCCATAAACCCCTTAAGCACCTTGGCTGCTGCCGGCCTCCTCCCGGTCCTAGATCTGGACTGGTCCAGCCCTGGGTCCAGCACCGTGTTGAAGTCCCCCCCCCATTACCAAATTTCCCATCTCTAGGTCCGGGATGCGCCCCAACATACGCTTCATAAAACCCGCGTCATCCCAGTTCGGGGCGTATACGTTCAGCAGCATCATCGCCTCACCTTGCAATCTGCCACTCACCATCACGTACCTGCCCCCACTGTCCACCACTATGGTCTTCGCCTCAAACGATACCCGTTTCCCCACCAGTATTGCCACCCCTCTATTTTCCGTATCTAAGCCTGAGTGGAATACCTGTCCCACCCATCCTTTCCTTAATCTGACCTGATCCGCCAATTTCAGGTGCGTCTCCTGAAGCATAACCACACCCGCCTTCAGTCTCTTTCGGTGCGCAAAATACCCTTGCCCTCTTAATCGGCCCATTCAGCCCTCTCACGTTCCACGTGATCAACCGGGTTGGGGGCCCTTTACCCCCCCCCCCCCGCTAGATTCCCTTCTAGCTTGATTGCTCCCCCCATATTGCTTCCGGGAGTCAGCAAACTCTGGCTGACCTCGGCTTCCCCCGTTTACCCTTGGCCTCCCTGCGTGTGAGGCCCCCTTCCTTCCTGCGCCCACTTTTCCCGCCGCAATTTCCATAGCGCGGGAAAAAACCCGGTGCTTCCCTCTCGGCCCCGCCCCTAGTGGCGCAGCTCCCTCTCCCCTTCCCTGTCCCCTTCCCCACCGGCGCCCACATTTCTTCGTGTGTCCCCCCTCAGGGGGGGTGGGGGGAGAAAAAAAATTCTCCCGTCTAACATTTTTACAGATAAACCCTCCCCCTCTCCCCCTTAGCATTTCTTTGCCACCACCTCGCTACTTCTTTCCAAACATCAATTCCTCAAATCTAGTCCAACTTCTCTTCTTGAATAAATGCCCACGCCTCCTCTGCCGTCTCAAAGTAGTGGTGTTTGCCCTGGTGTGTAACCCACAGTCTCGCCGGCTGCAGCATTCCAAATTTTACTTTCGTCCTGTGGAGCACCGCCTTGGCCCGATTGAAACTCGCCCTCCTTCTCGCCACCTCCGCACTCCAATCTTGATACACGCGGATCACCGCGTTCTCCCACCTGCTACTCCGTGTCTTCTTAGCCCATCTCAGGACCATCTCCCTGTCCTTGTAGCGGCGGAACCTCACCACTATTGCTCGCGGTATTTCCCCTGCCTTTGGTCTTCTCACGAGGACCCGGTATGCTCCCTCCACTTCCAGGGGGCCCGTCGGGGCCTCAGCTCCCATTAAAGTGTGGAGCATCGTACTCACATACGCCCCAACATCAGCTCCCTCTGTCCCTTCGGGAAGACCCAAAATCCTTAGATTCTTCCTCCTCGAGCTATTTTCCAGGGCTTCCACCCTTTCTATGCACCTCTTATGTAGTGCCTCGTGCGTCTCTGTCTTCACCACCAAGCCCTGTATCTCGTCTTCATTCTCGGCTGCATTTTGCCTTCACTCCACGGAGCTCCATCGCCTGGGTCTTTTGCGTCTCCTTCAATCCCTCAATCGCCAGCAACATCGGCGCCAGCACCTCCTTCTTGACCTCCTCCACACATCGTCGGAGGAACTCCTGCTGTTCCGGGCCCCACACCATCTGGGCTCCCTCAGCCGCCATCTTGCTTCTCCCTTCTCTTCTCTGCCGTTGCTCCAGAGGATCCTCCGCAATCTGGCCACTACTATCGCTCTTTCCATCCACACCCGGGGGGACTCCTTCCTTTGTCGCCTCACACTGGGTTTGGCCGTAAAAAATTTCCGTTGGGGCTCACGATAAGAGCCCAAATGTCCGTTGAAATAGGAGGTGCCGAAACGTGCGGCTTAGCTGGTCATCGCCGCAACCGGAAGCCACCGTATGCCTTCTTGACTACCTTCTCCACCTGTGTTGCCCCTTTCAGTGACCTGTGGACCTGTACTCCTAGATCTCTCTGACTTTCAATACTCTTGAGGGTTCTACCATTCACTGTATATTCCCTACCTGCATTAGACCTTCCAAAATGCATTACCTCACAGTTGTCCGGATTAAACTCCATCTGCCATCTCTCCGCCCAAGTCTCCAAACAATCTAAATCCTGCTGTATCCTCTGACAGTCCTCATCGCTATCCGCAATTCCACCAACCTTTGTGTCGTCTCCAAACTTACTAATCAGACCAGTTACATTTTCCTCCAAATCATTTATATATACTACAAACAGCAAAGGTCCCAGCACTGATCCCTGTGGAACACCACTGGTCACAGCCCTCCAATTAGAAAAGCATCCTTCCATTGCTCCTCTCTGCCTTCTATGACCTAGCCAGTTCTGTATTCACCTTGCCAGTTCACCCCTGATCCCGTGTGACTTCACCTTTTGTACTAGTCTACCATGAGGGACCTTGTCAAAGGCCTTACTGAAGTCCATATAGACAACATCCACTGCCCTACCTGCATCAATCATCTTAGTGACCTCCTCGAAAAACTCTATCAAGTTAGTGAGACACGACCTGCCCTTCACAAAACCATGCTGCCTCTCACTAATACGTCCATTTGCTTCCAAATGGGAGTAGATCCTGTCTCGAAGAATTCTCTCCAGTAATTTCCCTACCACTGAAGTAAGGCTCACCGGCCTGTAGTTCCCTGGATTATCCTTGCTACCCTTCTTAAACAGAGGAACAACATTGGCTATTCTCCAGTCCTCCGGGACATCACCTGAAGACAGTGAGGATCCAAAGATTTCTGTCAAGGCCTCAGCAATTTCCTCTCCAGCCTCCTTCAGTATTCTGGGATAGATCCCATCAGGCCCTGGGGACTTATCTACCGTAATATTTTTTAAGACACCCAACACCTCGTCTTTTTGGATCTCAATGTGACCCAGGCTATCTACACACCCTTCTCCAGACTCAACATCTACCAATTTCTTCTCTTTGGTGAATACTGATGCAAAGTATTCATTTAGTACCTCGCCCATTTCCTCTGGCTCCACACATAGATTCCCTTGCCTATCCTTCAGTGGGCCAACCCTTTCCCTGGCTACCCTCCTGCTTTTTATGTACGTGTAAAAAGCCTTGGGATTTTCCTTAACCCTATTGCCAATGACTTTTCGTGACCCCTTCTAGCCCTCCTGACCCCTTGCTTAAGTTCCTTCCTACTTTCCTTATATTCCACACAGGCTTCGTCTGTTCCCAGCCTTTTAGCCCTGACAAATGCCTCCTTTTTCTTTTTGACGAGGCCTACAATATCTCTCGTTATCCAAGGTTCCCGAAAATTGCCGTATTTATCCTGCTTCCTCCCAGGAACATGCCGGTCCTGAATTCCTTTCAACTGACACTTGATTGCCTCCCACATGTCAGATGTTGATTTGCCCTCAAACATCCGCCCCCAATCTATGTTCTTCAGTTCCCGCCTAATATTGTTATAATTAGCTTTCCCCCAATTTAGCACATTCATCCTAGGACCACTCTTATCCTTGTCCACCAGCACTTTAAAACTTACTGAGTTGTGGTCACTGTTCCCGAAATGCTCCCCTACTGAAATATCTACCACCTGGCCGGGCTCATTCCCCAATACCAGGTCCAGTACCGCCCCTTCCCTAGTTGGACTGTCCACATATTGTTTTAAGAAGCCCTCCTGGATGCTCCTTACAAACTCCGCCCCGTCTAAGCCCCTGACACTAAGTGAGTCCCAGTCAATATTGGGGAAGTTGAAGTCTCCCATCACCACAACCCTGTTGTGTTTACTCTTTTCCAAAATCTGTCTACCTATCTGCTCCTCTATCTCCCGCTGGCTGTTGGGAGGCCTGTAGTATACCCCCAACATTGTGACTGCACCCTTCTTATTCCTGATCTCTACCCATATAGCCTCAATGCCCTCTGAGGTGTCCTCCCGCAGTACAGCTGTGATATTCTCCCTAACCAGTAGCGCAACTCCGCCACCCCTTTTACATCCCCCTCTAGCCCGCCTGAAACATCTAAATCCTGGAACGTTTAGCTGCCAATCCTGCCCTTCCCTCAACCAGGTCTCTGTAATGGCAACAACATCATAGTTCCAAGTACTAATCCAAGCTCTAAGTTCATCTGCCTTACCCGTAATACTTCTTGCATTAAAACATATGCACTTCAGGCCACCAGACCCGCTGTGTTCAGCAACTTCTCCCTGTCTGCTCTGCCTCAGAGCCCCACTGTCCCTATTCCCTAGTTCTCCCTCAATGCTCTCACCTTCTGACCTATTGCTCCCGTGCCCACCCCCCTGCCATACTAGTTTAAACCCTCCCATGTGACACTAGCAAACCTCGCGGCCAGGATATTTATGCCTCTCCAGTTTAGATGCAACCCGTCCATCTTATATAGGTCACACCTGCCCCGGAAGAGCTCCCAGTGGTCCAGATAACGGAAACCCTCCCTCCTACACCAGCTGTTTAGCCACGTGTTTAGCTGCTCTATCTTCCTATTTCTAGCCTCACTGGCACGTGGCACAGGGAGTAATCCCGAGATTACAACCCTAGAGGTCCTGTCTTTTAACTTTCTGCCTAGCACCCTGAACTCCTGCTGCAGGACCTCATGCCCCTTCCTGCCTATGTCGTTAGTACCAATATGTACAACGCCCTCTGCCTGTTTGCCCTCCCCTTTCAGGATGCCCTCTACCCATTCAGAGACATCCTGGACCCTGGCACCAGGGAGGCAACATACCATCCTGGAGTCTCTTTCACGTCCACAGAAGCGCCTATCTGTGCCCCTGACTATAGAGTCCCCTATTACTATTGCTCTTCTGCGCTTTGACCCTCCCTTCTGAACATCAGAGCCAGCCGTGGTGCCACTGCTCTGGCTGCTGCTGTTTTCCCCTGATAGGCTAGCCCCCCCCCCCGACAGTATCCAAAGGGGTATACCTGTTCGAGAGGGGGACAACCACAGGGGATTCCTGCACTGACTGCCTGCCCTTTCTGGTGGTCACCCATTTCTCTGCCTGCACCTTGGGTGTGACCACATTTATATAACTGCGATCTATGACACTTTCCGCCACCTGCATGCTCCTAAGTGCATCCAATTGCTGCTCCAACCGAACCATGCGGTCTGTGAGGAGCTCCAGTTGGGTGCACTTTCTGCAGATGAAACCATCCGGGACGCTGGAAGCCTCCCGGACCTGCCACATCTCACAGTCAGAGCACTGCACCCCTCTAACTGACATTGCGTCTGTGCGGAGTCTGCACGTTCTCCCCGTGTCTGCGTGGGTTTCCTCCGGGTGCTCCGGTTTCCTCCCACAATCCAAAGATGTGCAGGTTAGGTGGATTGGCCATGATAAATTACCCTTAGTGTTCAAAAAGGTTAGCTGGGGTTAATGGGTTATGGGGATAGGGTGGATGTGTCGGCTTAAGTAGGGTGCTCTTTCCAAGAGCTGGTGCAGACTTGATGGGCCGAATGGCCTCCTTCTGCACTGTAAATTCTATGATAATTAAAATTAAAAGTTTTTAAAAAAAATTTATATATATAGTTTTTTTTAAGTTACAGTTAACTATCTGTTTCCTAGCACTAGATTTCTAATATAAATGCGAAAGCTAAATATAGTACTCTCCGATCTCTGGCTTACATACCCCTCTAAATTATAATTAAGTAATTATGTTTAATTAGTTACCAATGCTTAATTTTTTTAATTTAGTGTAGATTCCCAACCAGCCACTCAGGCCACAGCTTCTCTGTGATGTCACTTCAGTTTCCCCCCGACACACACAATTTGAAAAAGGTATAAAAGTAAAAATGAGTAAAAATCACTTACTTACCTTCTTACCTTCTGAGTGTCTTAGATGTTCTCAGGTTCTCTCCCTGACAGAGACTGCTCCTCCACCTCCGAACGGCTCCCGAAACTAGGCCGGGATCTTTTAAAATCTCCGCTCCGACTCGCAGCTCCTGCGCTTTTTAAATCCCCCGCGCTTTTTAAATCTCCTGGCTCTCTCTCCTCTCGCGCTGTTTTCAATGTCCCGGCTCTCTTTCCTCCCGCTCTTTTTAAATCTCCCGCGCTTTTTAACTCTCCCTGCTCACTCTCCTCTCGCGCTGTTTTCACTGTCCCGGCTGTCTCTTCTCCCGCGCTGTTTTCACTGTGTTTAAGGAAAGATGTAAATGGGTTAGAAGTAGTTCAGGGAAGGTTTACTAGGCTATTACTGAGGTTATCTTATGACGAAAGACTGGAGAGATTAGGTTTTTATCTACTAGTTTAGAAGAGTAAGGCGACTTGATTGAAACCTTTAAGATCCTGCGGGGCGTTGACAGGATGGCTGTGGAGAGGATGTCAGAGAATTTAGAACTAGGGGTCACTGTTTAAAAATAAGGGGTCGCTCAGTTAAGGCGAAGATGAGGAAACACATTTTATCTTAGAGGGTGGTGAGTATCTGGAGCTCTCTTCCTCAAGAGGAGGTAAAAGCAGAATATCTGAATATTTTTAAGGCTGAGCTGGGTAGATAGTTGATTAATGCAATGTGGAAAATTGTACCCCCGATATTTGGTGTGTGGCTATCAATCAACCTCCCTTCCGTTATCTACAGACATTCTGACACCAGAGCAAATGGTAGAATGTCCCACATTGTTATTACGACCTCGAGAGCTAATGCCTGTGGAGTTCCCCTTGGGGACGTGCCCCAGGCTGATTGTATCCTTGGGGTGTCTTCTTACAATTGGCAACTCCAACTAAACATGTGTAATACAGATTGATGCTGAAATGTTTCACCCCTTCAGGGCTACAATTTCAAGTTAATTCCAATATAATATTTTTTTCCTTCCTCGATTAACAAGGGGGTGAAAGGTTACCGGGGGTAGGCAGGTGTGTGGGGTTGAGGTTACAATCAGATCGGCCATGATCTTATTAAATGGTGGGGCAGGCTCGAGGGGCCAAGTGGCCTACTCCTCCTAATTTGTGTGTGAATCTACCGTTAAGTATAAATGCAAAGATCACACCTTGCCTGCTCCGTTGAACCCCTTATTCGAAGATTTTATGTTCTGTTCCCCTTTGTAAACATCTGTTTGCAGTGTTTCTAGGCTTATCAAGAAATTAAAAACTCTAGTTCCATTAGCATAACCAAACCGCCCTTAAGCAGCTTACCTTTTCCAATAGTGTGTAAAAAACATCTATAACCAGCAGAGAACATTCCTATTCATTGGATTTCCCTGATATTGCCATGCTGTCATGGGGTGGCACAGTGGTGAGCAGGGCTGCCTCACAGCGCCGGGGTCCCGGGCTCAATTCTGGCCTTGGGTGACTGTCTGTGTGGAGTCTGCATGTTCTCCCCGTGTCGGTGTGGGTTTCCTCCGGGTGCTCTGGTTTTCTCCCACAATCCAAAGATATGCCGGTTAAGTGGATTGGCCTTGCTAAATTGCCCATAGGTGGGGATCCGGGGCGAGGATGGGGGAGTGGGCCTACGTAGGATGCTCTTTCAGAGGGTCGGTACAGAGTCAATGGGCCAAAGGAATAGGGAGAGAGAGCAATTAAACACGTGGCTACAGGGATGGTGCAGGCGGGAGGGATTCAGATTTCTGGATAACTGGGGCTCTTTCTGGGGAAGGTGGGACCTCTACAGACAGGATGGTCTACATCTGAACCTGCGGGGCACAAATATCCTGGGGGGGAGATTTGTTAGTGCTCTTTGGGGGGGTTTAAACTAATGCAGCAGGGGCATGGGAACCTGGATTGTAGTATTAGGGTAAGGGAGAATGAGAGTATAGAGGTCAGGAGCTCAGATTTGACGTCGCAGGAGGGGGCCAGTTTTCAGGTAGGTGGTTTGAAGCGTGTCTACCTCAATGCCAGGAGTATACGAAATAAGGTAGGGGAACTGGCAGCATGGGTTGGTACCTGGGACTTCGATGTTGTGGCCATTTCGGAGACATGGATAGAGCAGGGACAGGAATGGATGTTGCAGGTTCCGGGGTTTAGGTGTTTTAGTAAGCTCAGAGAAGGAGGCAAAAGAGGGGGAGGTGTGGCGCTGCTAGTCAAGAGCAGTATTACGGTGGCGGAGAGGATGCTAGATGGGGACTCATCTTCCGAGGTAGTATGGGCTGAGGTTAGAAACAGGAAAGGAGAGGTCACCCTGTTGGGAGTTTTCTATAGGTCTCCAAATAGTTCTAGGGATGTAGAGGAAAGGATGGCGAGGATGATCCTGGATAAGAGCGAAAGTAATAGGGTAGTTATTATGGGAGACTTTAACTTTCCAAATATTGACTGGAAAAGATATAGTTCGAGTACATTAGATGGGTCGTTTTTTGTACAGTGTGTGCAGGAGGGTTTCCTGACACAGTTTGTTGACAGGCCAACAAGAGGCGAGGCCACATTGGATTTGGTTTTGGGTAATGAACCAGGCCAGGTGTTGGATTTGGAGGTAGGTGAGCACTTTGGGGACAGTGACCACAATTCGGTGACGTTTACGTTAAGGATGGAAAGGGATAAGTATACACCGCAGGGCAAGAGTTATAGCTGGGGGAAGGGAAATTATGATGCCATTAGACGTGACTTGGGGGGGATAAGGTGGAGAAGTAGGCTGCAAGTGTTGGACACACTGGATAAGTGGAGCTTGTTCAAGGATCAGCTACTGCGTGTTCTTGATAAGTATGTACCGGTCAGGCGGGGAGGAAGGTGCCGAGCGAGGGAACCGTGGTTTACCAAAGAAGTGGAATCTCTTGTTAAGAGGAAGAAGGAGGCCTATGTGAATATGAGGTGTGAAGTTTCAGTTGGGGCGATGGATAGTTACAAGGTAGCGAGGAAGGATCTAAAGAGAGAGCTAAGACGAGAAAGGATGGGACATGAGAAGTATTTGGCAGGAAGGATCAAGGAAAACCCAAAAGCTTTCTATAGGTATGTCAGGAATAAGCGAATGACTAGGGACAGAGTAGGACCAGTCAAGGACAGGGATGGGAAGTTGTGTGTAGAGTCTGAAGAGATAGGCGAGATACTAAATGAATATTTTTCGTCAGTATTCACTCAGGAAAAAGATAATGTTGTGGAGGAGAATGCTGAGCTCCAGGTAAATAGATTAGATGGCATTGAGGTACGTAGGGAAGAGGTGTTGGCAATTCTGGACAGGCTGAAAATAGATAAGTCCCCGGGACCTGATGGGATTTATCCTAGGATTCTCTGGGAGGCCAGGGAAGAGATTGCTGGACCATTGGCTTTGATTTTTATGGCATCATTGGATACAGGAATAGTGCCAGAGGACTGGAGGATAGCAAATGTGGTCCCTTTGTTCAAAAAGGGGAGCAGAGACAACCCCGGCAACTATAGACCGGTGAGCCTCACGTCTGTAGTGGGTAAAGTCTTGGAGGGGATTATAAGAGACAAGATTTATAATCATCTAGATAGGAATAATATGATCAGGGATAGTCAGCATGGCTTTGTGAAGGGTAGGTCATGCCTCACAAACCTTGTGGAGTTCTTTGAGAAGGTGACTGAACAGGTAGACGAGGGTAGAGCAGTTGATGTGGTGTATATGGATTTCAGCAAAGCGTTTGATAAGGTTCCCCACGGTAGGCTATTGCAGAAAATACGGAGGCTGGGGATTGAGGGTGATTTAGAGATGTGGATCAGAAATTGACTAGCTGAAAGAAGACAGAGGGTGGGGTGGTTGATGGGAAATGTTCAGAATGGAGTTCAGTCACAAGTGGAGTACCACAAGGATCTGTTCTGGGGCCGTTGCTGTTTGTCATTTTTATCAATGACCTAGAGGAAGGCGCAGAAGGGTGGGTGAGTAAATTTGCAGACGATACTAAAGTCGGTGGTGTTGTCGATAGTGTGGAAGGAAGTAGCAGGTTACAGAGGGATATAGATAAGCTGCAGTGCTGGGCTGAGAGGTGGCAAATGGAGTTTAATGTAGAGAAGTGTGAGGTGATTCACTTTGGAAGGAAAAACAGGAATGTGGAATATTTGGCTAATGGAAAAGTTCTTGAAAGTGTGGATGAGCAGAGGGATCTAGGTGTCCATGTACATAGATCCCTGAAAGTTGCCACCCAGGTTGATAGGGTTGTGAAGAAGGCCTATGGAGTGTTGGCCTTTATTGGTAGAGGGATTGAGTTCCGGAGTCAGGAGGTCATGTTGCAGCTGTACAGAACTCTGGTACGGCCGCATTTGGAGTATTGCGTACAGTTCTGGTCACCGCATTATAGGAAGGACGTGGAGGCTTTGGAGCGGGTGCAGAGGGGATTTACCAGGATGTTGCCTGGTATGGAGTGAAAATCTTATGAGGAAAGGCTGATGGACTTGAGGTTGTTTTCGTTGGAGAGAAGAAGGTTAAGAGGAGACTTAATAGAGGCGTACAAAATGATCAGGGGGTTGGATAGGGTGGACAGTGAGAGCCTTCTCCCGCGGATGGATATGGCTGGCACGAGGGGACATAACTTTAAACTGAGGGGAATAGATATAGGACAGAGGTCAGAGGTAGGTTCTTTACGCAAAGAGTAGTGAGGCCGTGGAATGCCCTACCTGCTACAGTAGTGAACTCGCCAACATTGAGGGCATTTAAAAGTTTATTGGATAAACATATGGATGATAATGGCATAGTGTAGATTAGATGGCTTTTGTTTCAGTGCAACATCGTGGGCCGAAGGGCCTGTACTGCGCTGTATTGTTCTATGCTCTATGTTCTAAATGGCCTCCTCCTGCACTGTAGAGATTCTATGATCCTAACCCTTTTGTACACTAAGGGCAATTTATCATGGCAATCCACCTAACCACATCTTTGGACTGTGGGAGGTAACCGGAGCACCCGGAGGAAACCCACGCACACACGGGGAGGACGTGCAAACTCCGCACAGACAGTGACCCAAACCGGGAATCGAACCTGGGATCCTGGAGCTGTAAAGCTCAGCTTTGGTGTTTTACACTCTCACACACTTTGGTCAGTTGCCAGTGATGCTTTGTGCCACCAGACGGTGGTGTCCAGGTTTTGAGGGGGGGAAAGGCATTTTCTTTGAAAGTAAACTTTTTCTTCTTGGGTGGGGGCTTTGACATTCTTGGTGTGCAGCTTTACATCGAGTTTCCCGCTGGCGATGGTGCCAGAGAATAGGGTGGGGCGAAGAGATGACCACTGGAGGTCCAAGGTCATAGAACATAGAACATTACGGCGCAGTACAGGCCCTTCAGCCCTCGATGTTGCGCCGACCTGTGAAACCACTCTAAAGCCCATCTATACTATTCCCTTATTGTCCATATGTCTATCCAATGACCATTTGAATGTCCCTAGTATTGGCGAGTCCACTACTGTTGCAGGCAGGGCATTCCACGCCCTTACTACTCTCTGAGTAAAGAACCTACCTCTGACATCTGTCTTATACCTATCTCCCCTCAATTTAAAGCTATGTCCCCTCGTGCTAGACATCACCATCCGAGGAAAAGGGCTCTCACTGTCCACCCTATCCAATCCTCTGATCATCTTGTATGCCTCAATTAAGTCACCTCTTAACCTTCTTCTCTCTAACGAAAACAGCTTCAAGTCCCTCAGCCTTTCCTCATAAGATCTTCCCTCCATACCAGGCAACATTCTGGTAAATCTCCTCTGCACCCTTTCCAATGCTTCCACATCCTTCCTATAATGCGGCGACCAGAATTGCACGCAATACTCCAAATGCGGCCGCACCAGAGTTTTGTACAGCTGCAACATGACCTCATGGCTCCTAAACTCAATCCCTCTACCAATAAAAGCTAACACACCGTACGCCTTCTTAACAACCCTCTCAACCTGGGTGGCAACTTTCAGGGATCTATGTACATGGACACCGAGATCTCTCTGCTCATCCACACTGCCAAGAATCTTACCATTAGCCCAGTACTCAGTCTTCCTGTTATTCCTTCCAAAATGAATCACCTCACACTTTTCTGCATTAACCTCCATTTGCCACCTCTCAGCCCAGCTTATCTATGTCCCTCTGTAACTTGTAACATCCTTCCACACTTTCCACAACTCCACCGACTTTAGTGTCATCTACAAATTTACTCACCCATCCTTCTACGCCCTCCTCCAGGTCATTTATAAAAATGACAAACAGCAGTGGCCCCAAAACAGATCCTTGTGGTACACCACTAGTAACTGGACTCCAGTCTGAACACTTCCCATCAACCACCACCCTTTGTCTTCTTCCAGCTAGCTAATTTCTGATCCAAACTACTAAATCACCCTGAATCCCATGCCTCCGTATTTTCTGCAGTAGCCTACCATGGGGAACCTTATCAAACGCTTTACTGAAATCCATATACACCACATCAACTGCTTTACCCTCATCCACCTGTTGGAGTCCAGGGCCTCGCCAGCCAGTGGAGCTCGCCATTTCGCTGATGGGGGGCGGGGGCAGTCTCACCAGCCCCAGCAGCTTGGGGGAAGCTCAGGGTCTCACTGGCTGGCTGTTTTCACAGTGATACTACAGGCGGGTGTCTCAATCGAAAGGACAGGATGGGGAATCTCCAAGAATAGAAAGGGAACAAATATCTTTCAGAGTTTAACCTGAAATTCACATCTCGCAAGGATGTGTGCTCAGTCCTCTACTGTACTCCCTGTTCACACATGACTGTGTAGCAAAATTTAACTCCAACTCAATCTACGTTTGCGCATGATACAACTGTGGTGGGCCGTATCTCAAACAACGATGAATCAGTCTACAGGAGGGAGATAAATCACTTGGTTGCATGGCATACCGAAAACAACCTCTCTCTAAATGTCGGAAAGACCAAGGAACTGATCATCGACTTCAGGAAGCGCAGCACGACACACACTCCCGTCTGCATCAATGGCTCTGAAGTGGAGATGGTCGACAGCTTTAAGTTCCTGGGGGTCGCCATCACCAACAGTCTGTCCACTCACGTTGATGCAACAGTCAAGAAAGCCCAACAACGTCCCGACTTCCTACAGAAGCTAAAGAAATTTGGCATGTCTGCATCGACGCTCACAAACTTCTACAGATGTGCAATAGAGAGCATCCTATCCGGCTGCATCACAGCTTGGTGTGGCAACTGCTCGGCCCAAGTTCGCAAGAAACTGCAGAGTGTGGTGACCTCAGCCCAATGCATCACACAAGCTTGCCGCCCTCACATTGATTCTGTCGACACCTCCCGCTGCCTCAGGAAGGCAGGCAGCATTATCAGAGACCCCTCCCACCCAGGCTTTGCCTTCTTCTAACCCTTCCATCAGGCAGAAGATACAGAAGTCTGAAGACCCGCACATCCAGACATAGGAACAGCTTCTTCCCCACAGCTACTAGACTCCTCAACAACTCCCCCTCGGACTGATCTGTTCCCTGTAAGAACACTATTCACGACGCCCTATGCTGCTCTTGCTCACATATTTTATTTGTTTGGCCCCTTGTTCCGCACTGTAACCAATCACTGTTTGGCGATGTACCATTTGTCGATGTTCTCTGTTGATTATTCTTGTGTCTACTATGTACGTACTGTGTACGTTCCCTCGGCCGCAGAAAAATACTTTTCACTGTACATCGGTACATGTGACAATAAATCAAAGCAAATCAACCTCAGTGATCAAGACTGACCTTTATTCAATCTGTGTGTTCCGCAGATGAAGAGAAGAGTATTGCCTCAGATGAAAGTGCCGGAATCGAACCCAAGAATTTGTTCTTGCCTCTTGAAGCACAGTTATCGCAGGTTCGAGGGCCAGCCTACAGCTCGTATTTAACAAAGTCTCAGGTTAGTGTGGACATGTGGACAAAGTGGATCTGATGCAGAATGGAACCTTAGGTCACAACTAAAGTCCTGATTACAGTTGAGGTCATCAGGAGTGATGTGATCCAGAGTGTACAGAGGATGGTCCTAGGACTGGAACAATGGAATAGGAGTAGGCCATGTCTCCATTTAAGCCTGTTCCACCATACAGTGAGATCCTGGCTGATGTGAGACCTAACTCCATATACGCACTTTTGTCTCATAACCCATTCTCTCGCTCCTGACTCCATCCCTCCCTTGGCAATAATCTGATATTAAACCAGCCTGTTCACAACCTTGGAGTCACATCTGATGCTGAGATAAGTTGATCCAATATTCCTTCCATCTCTATGACTCTTCTGACTTCACCTCTGTCTCACCCCACCTTCTGCTGAAACTCTCATTATTACTTTATAATCTTAGTTACCTCTAGACTTGATCATGCCAACACACACCCGGCTGGTCTCCCTCATTCCATCATCCATAAACGTGAGGCCATCTGCCTGTGCCTTAACCCACACTTACTTCTGTTCCCCTATCTTTATCGTGCTCAAAGGTTCCCCATTGAACACCATCTTTATTTTTAAATTCTCAGCCTGGTTTTCAAACTTCTCCATGGTCTCCCTATCTCTCCAGCCCCACAACCCTCTGAGATATCTGCGCCCTCTAATTTTGATCTCTTGGGCATCCCTCATTTTAATCGCTTCATCAGTCACGAATTTGTCTTTAGTTAGGTCCCAAACCCGCCACCTCTCCTCCTCACTCTACTCCTTTAGGACACTCCTTAGAACCTACTTTTTAAAAATCAAGCTTTTATTCATCTGACCTAATGTAGCTCGGAGTCATACTTTGTTTGATATAATTGTTATAAACAAAACTATCCATCTTATTTTGTAATTTAACAAAGTGTTTAACCTCAATACCTGTTTGAAAAAGAGAATTTCAAACTTCTCGTGTGTTTGTATGTAAAAGTGTTTCCTGACTTTACTCCTGTAAGGTCATGTTCTAATTTGTAAACAATGCCTCTCTCCGGTCCTAGATTCACTAACCATCAGAATGCATTTCTCCCTGCTCCACCTTAATTATTCCAGTTAATCTGCTAAATACTTAAATCAAAATACCCCCACTAACTTTCTAATTGCCAGAAAATAGAACCATAGTTCAAGTAATCACTCCTCATCATTTGACCATCGGGATAGAATTTCACACCTCCCGGGCGGGGTCCAACCAGAATGCCCGTTAAGAAGCAGGTGATGACGTCGGACACGAGGCGAATGCAGGCACGGAAATAATTAGAGGAGTGATTAAGGAGATTAAAACCCCAATCGACCGGAATTTAACATTTTGCGTGCGACAAAGCTCATTGCACGGACAGCACAGGCGGGTGGCCTGACAGGAATTGGTCCAGTTTATATCCAGAACAGGATAAAAGGCCCCTGCTACCTACAGTGCCTGAGGAGTTTGGCGTTGGTAGGGGTGGGCTGAAATGGTGTCCTGTAATGTGGAAAGAGTGTTTGGTGTGTTGGATTCATCAGAGTGTTGAGCTCGAAGGAGTTTTCTATTACCTGGCACTGGAGGTTTGGGCCCCTCTGTCACTTTGTGCACAGGTGAGCCCCATTAGTTAGGGATCCTCTCGGAAGGAGCGATCACAATATGGTGCAATTTAAAATACAGATGGAGGGTGAGAAGGTAAAATCAAACACTAGTGTTTTGTGCTTAAACAAAGGAGATTACAATGGGATGAGAGAAGAACTAGCTAAGGTAGACTGGGAGCAAAGACTTTATGGTGAAACAGTTGAGGAACAGTGGAGAACCTGCCAAGTGATTTTTCACAGTGCTCAGCAAAGGTTTATACCAACAAAAAGGAAGGACTGTAGAAAGAGGGAAAATCGACCGTGGATATCTAAGGAAATAAGGGAGAGTATCAAATTGAAGGAAAAAGCATACAAGGTGGCAATGATTAGTGGGAGACTGGAGGACTGGGAAATCTTTAGGGGGCAACAGAAAGCTACTAAAAAAGCTATAAAGAAGAGTAAGATAGATTGTGAGAGTAAACTTGCTCAAAATATAAAAACAGATCGTAAAAGTTTCTACAAATATATAAAACAAAAAAGAGTGGCTAAGGTAAATATTGGTCCTTTAGGGGATGAGAAGGGAGATTTAATAATGGGAGATGAGGAAATGGCTGAGGAACTGAACAGGTTTTTTGGGTCAGTCTTCACAGTGGAAGACACAAATACCATGCCAGTGACTGATGGAAATGAGGCTATGACAGGTGAGGACCTTGAGATGATTGTTATCACTAAGGAGGTAGTGATGGGAAAGCTAATGGGGCTAAAGGTAGACATGTCTCCTGGCCCTGATGGAATGCATCCCAGAGTGCTAAAAGAGATGGCTAGGGAAATTGCAAATGCACTAGTGATAATTTACCAAAATGCACTAGACTCTGGGGTGGTCCCGGCGGATTGGAAATGAGCAAACGTGACACCGCTGTTTAAAAATGGAGGTAGGCAGAAAGCGGGTAATTATAGGCCGGTGAGCTTATCTTCGGTAGTAGGGAAGATGCTGGAATCTATCATCAAGGAAGAAATAGCGAGGCATCTGGATGGAAATTGTCCCATTGGGCAGACTCAGCATGGGTTCATAACGGACAGGTCGTGCCTAACTAATTCAGTGGAATTGTTTGAGGACATTAACAGTGCGGTAGATAACGGGGAGCCAATGGATATGATATGTCTGGATTTCCAGAAAGCTTTTGACAAGGTGACACACAAAAGGTTGCTGCATAAGATAAAAATACATGGCATTAAGGGTAAAGTAGTAGCATGGATAGAGGATTGGTTAATTAATAGAAAGCAAAGAGAGGGGATTAATGGGTATTTCTCTGGTTGGCAATTAGTAGCTAGTGGTGTCCCTCAGGGATCAGTGTTGGGCCCACAATTGTTCACAATTTACATAGATGATTTGGAGTTGGGGACCAAGTGCAATGTGTCCAAGTTTGCAGACGACACTAAGATGAGTGGTAAAGCAAAAAGTGCAGAGGATACTGGAAGTCTGCAGAGGGATTTGGATAGGCTAAGTGAATGGGCTAGGGTCTGGCAGCTGGAATACAATGTTGACAAATGTGAGGGCAGAGGGCAGTAGAGCGGAGCTGCTGATTGGTGTTGCAAGGAAAATTTGCTTACCTCCGTTATGGTCACCCTAACTTGAAGGTGTACCTGAGCTAGAGACCCTAGCTGTTCGAGTGAAGACAAGCATCCAGCAGAGGGCAGTAGAGCGGAGCTGCTGATTGGTGTTGCAAGGGAAATTTGCATACCTCCGTTGTGGTCACCCTAACTTGAAGGTGTACCTGAGCTAGAGACCCTAGCTGTTCGAGTGAAGACAAGCATCCAGCAGAGGGCAGTAGAGCGGAGCTGCTGATTGGTGTTGCAAGGGAAATTTGCATACCTCCGTTGTGGTCACCCGAACTTGAAGGTAGTTTGTGGGGAGCTGTTGTCAAGTGACACTTAAACCCGAAACACTTCTTCATGTTTCCCTCCCTACCCCCTCCTCTAACCAAAAAAAAACAACCGCTGTAAAGATCAAGAGGAAGGCTCGAGGTCAGGTAGAAGTAGAAAGAAGTTGAACCGTGATGCCACAGCCTGCAGGTAAGGGATTGGCTGGTGACTGGTGAGTACATTTTCTTTTATTTTCCCTCCGGTGTTATCGTGCAGGGCGCAGACGTTGCTGAGTGAGTGCTTGCTGAGAAGGGGAGTGGATAACAGGTAAGCTCTTTCTTTTTTTTTTATCTAGAGGGGATGACAGGGAAGGTAGTGCAATGTTCCTCCTGCAGAATGTTTGAGGTGAGGGACGCCGACAGTGTCCCTGCTGATTTCATCTGTGGGAAGTGCACCCATCTCCAGCTCCTCAGAAACCGCATTAGGGAGCTGGAGCTGGATGAACTTTGGATCATTCGGGAGGCAGAGGTGGTCATAGATAGAAGCTTCAGGGATGTAGTTACTCCGAAGAATAAAGATAGATGGGTGACGGTGAGAGGGGCTGGGAGGAAGCAGTCAGTACAGGGATTCCCTGTGGTCATTCCCCTCAGTAACAAGTATACCGCTTTGGATACTGTTGGGGGGGGGGACTTACCAGGGGTAAGCCATGGGGTGCAGGTCTCTGGCACAGAGCCTGTCCCTGTTGCTCAGAAGGGAAGGGGGGAGAGGAGTAGAGCATTAGTCATTGGAGACTCCATAGTAGGGGGATAGATAGGAGATTTTGTGGTAACGAGAGAGACTCGCAGTTGGTGTGTTGCCTCCCAGGTGCCAGGGTGCGTGATGTCTCGGATTGTGTTTTCGGGATCCTTAAGGGGGAGGGGGAGCAGCCCCAAGTCGTGGTCCACATAGGTACCAATGGCATAGGTAGGAAAAGGGATAGGGATGTAAGGCAGGATAACAGGAAGACAGAGTACTGGGCTAATGGTAAGATTCTTGGTAGTGTGGATGAGCAGAGAGATCTCGGTGTCCATGTACATAGATCCCTGAAAGTTGCCACCCAGGTTGAGAGGGTTGTTAAGAAGGCATACGGTGTGTTAGCTTTTATTGGTAGAGGGATTGAGTTTTGGAGCCATGAGGTCATGTTGCATCTGTACAAAACTCTGGTGCATTTGCAGTATTGCGTGCAGTTCTGGTCGTCGCATTATAGGAAGGATGTGGAAGCACTGGAAAGGGTGCAGAGCAGAACGAGGCGCTACACAAGAGGTGGGCGGGAAGACTCGAAGACCTGGAGAACAGGTCGAGGAGAAAGAATCTGCGAATCCTGGGTCTCCCTGAGGGATTGGAGGGGGCTGATGCCGGGGCATACGCGAGCACGATGCTCGAGACGATGATGGGCACGAAGGCCCCTTCGAGGCCGCTGGAGTTGGACGGGGCACATCGGGTGCTGGCGAAGAAGCCCCAGGCAAATGAGCCGCCAAGGGCTCATTTGTGAGGTTCCACCGGTTCACGGACAGAGAGTGGGTCCTGAGATGGGCCAAGAAGGAGCAGAGCAGTAAGTGGGACAATGCAGAGATCCGAATATACCCGGACTGGAGCACGGAGGTTGCAAAGCGGAGAGCGGGTTTCAACCGGGCCAAAGCGGCGTTGTACCGGAAAGAAGTGAAATTCGGAATGCTGCAGCCAGCGCGACTGTGGGTCACATACAAGGGCCAACACTATTACTTCGAAACGCCTGAAGAGGCGTGTGGACCTTTGTACAAGCCGAAAAGTTGGACTCTAACTGAGGGTTTGTGAGGGTGGGGGGGATGTTTTGGGGTTTGATGTGCAATGGCTGTTGTATATAGAGGGTCAGTTACGCGCAGGAAATGTTACATGGGCTGGGGGAGAGAGACAAGGCTGCGACAGGAGCTGCGCCAGAAGGGGCGGAGCGGGCTTTGGAAAGCACAGGGTTTTTTCCCGCGCGCGGGAAGGGGAACGAAGGAATGCATATGGATTGGGAGACTCCCATGCGGGGAGGTCAATGGGACGGCGGGGGAAGCCGGGGTCAGCAGACGTCAGCTGACTTACGGGAGTGACATGGGGGGAGCAAAAAAGCTAGACGGGTCTAGCGGGGGGGGGGGGGGGGGGGGGAGGGGGAGGGGGAGAAGGGGGGGGGGGAAAGGGTTGCTGCTGCACTGGCCGAAAGGGAATGGGACATAGAAGAGGTGGTCGGGACTGGGGTCCCCCCTCTGGGGGACTGGAGGGTGAGGGAGGCGTGGACACGGGACTGGCCCAGAAAAGGAGATGGCTAGTCAGGGCGTGGTGAGAGCCCCGCCAATCCGGCTGATAACGTGGAATGTGAGGGGCCTGAATGGGCCGGTGAAGAGGGCTCGAGTGTTCGCACACTTAAAGGGATTGAAGGCGGACGTGGCCATGCTCCAAGAGACACACCTGAAGGTGGCGGACCAGGTCAGGCTAAGAAAGGGATGGGTAGGACAGGTATTCCACTTGGGACTGGACGCGAAAAATAGAGGGGTGGCAATATTGGTGGGAAAGCGGATGTCATTTGAGGCCAAGACTATTGTAGCGGACAACGGAGGGCGATATGTAATGGTGAGCGGTAGGCTGCAAGGGACGTGAGTGGTGTTGGTAAACGTATACGCCCCGAACTGGGATGATGCAGGATTCATGAAGCGCATGTTGGGGCGCATTCCGGACCTGGAGAAAGGAGGCCTGATAATGGGAGGGGACTTCAATACAGTGTTTGATCCAGCACTGGACCGCTCCAAATCAAGGACTGGAAAGAGGCCAGCGGCGACCAAGGTACTTAGGGGGTTTATGGATCAGATAGGGGGAGTGGACCCATGGCGGTTTGCAAGGCCATGTACACAAAGCCTACTCCCGGATAGATTTCTTTGTTCTGGGTAGGGCGCTCATCCTGAGGGTGGAGGGGACGGAGTATTCGGCTATAGCCGTTTCGGACCATGCCCCGCACTGGGTGGAACTGGAGCTGGGAGAGGAGAGGGACCAATGCCCGTTGTGGCAGCTGGATGTGGGACTGCTGGCGGACGAGGTGGTGTGTGGGAAGGTGAGGGGGTGTATCGAAAGGTACTTGGAGGCCAACGACAATGGGGAGGTGCAGGTGGGGGTGGTATGGGAGGCGTTGAAGGCGGTGATCAGGGGAGAGCTAATTTCCATTAGGGCTCATAGGGAGAAGACAGAGGGTATGGAAAGGGAGAGGTTAGTGGGGGAGATTTTGACAGGAGATACGCAGAGGCCCCGGAGGAAAGATTACTTGGGGAAAGACGACGGCTCCAGACCTGTTGACCACAGGGAAGGCGGAGGCACAGTGGAGGAAAGCGCAGGGGGCGACCTACGAGTATGGGGAAAAGGCTAGTCGGATGCTGGCACACCAGCTCCGTAAGAGGATTGCAGCGAGGGAAATAGCGGGAGTCAAAGATGGAAGGGGAGCCACGGTTCGGAGTGCGACGAAAATAAACGAGGTATTCAAGGCCTTTTATGAAGAGCTGTACAGATCCCAGCCCCCAAGCGGGGGAAGAGGGGATGAGACGATTCCTAGATCAGCTGAGATTCCCGAGGGTGGAGGAGCAAGAGGTGGCTGGTTTGGAGGCACCAATTGGGTTGGAGGAGCTGAGCAAGGGTTTGGGGAGCATGCAGGCGGGGAAGGCCCCGGGACCGGACGGATTCCCGGTGGAGTTCTACAGGAAGTACGCAGACCTGTTGGCCCCGCTACTGGTGAGGACCTTTAATGAGGCAAGAGAGGAGGGGACCCTGCCCCCGACAATGTCGGAAGCGATAATTTCTTTGATCCTTAAGCGGGACAAGGACCCACTGCAATGTGGATCGTACAGGCCGATCTCGCTCCTCAATGTGGATGCAAAGTTGCTGGCAAAAGTGCTGGCCACGAGGATCGAGGACTGTGTCCCGGGGGTAATCCACGAGGACCAGACGGGATTTGTAAAGGGCAGGCAACTAAACACCAATGTGCGGCGGCTCTTAAACATGATAATGATGCCATCGGAGGAGGGAGAGGGGGAGATAGTGGCAGCTGTGGACGCGGAGAAGGCCTTTGACCGAGTAGAGTGGGAGTACCTCTGGGAGGTGCTGCGTTGGTTTGGGTTCGGGGTAGGGTTGATCAATTGGGTTAAGCTCCTTTACAGAGCCCCGATGGCGAGTGTAGTGACGAACCGGCGGAGGTCGGAGTACTTTCGACTGTACCGAGGGACGAGGCAAGGGTGCCCCCTGTCCCCCCTGTTGTTCGCATTGGCGATCGAACGATTGGCATTGTCATTGAGGGAGTCTAATAAATGGAGGGGGGTGGTCCGAGGGGGAGAAGAGCATCGGGTGTCGCTATATGCGGATGACCTGTTGCTGTACGTGGCGGATCCAATGGAGGGGATGGTGGAGGTCATGCAGACTCTAAGGGAGTTTGGGGAGTTTTCGGGCTATAAGCTCAATGTAGGGAAGAGTGAGCTCTTTGTATTACAGGCGGGGGACCAAGAAAGAGGGATAGGGGACCTACCGCTGAGGAGGGCGGAGGGGAGCTTTCGGTATCTGGGGATCCAGAGAGCCAGGAGTTGGGGGACCCTACATAAGTTGAATCTGACGAGGTTGGTGGAGCAAATGGAGGAGGATTTCAAAAGATGGGACATGTTACCGCTCTCGCTGGCGGGTAGAGTGCAGTCGGTCAAAATGGTGGTCCTTCCGAGGTTTCTGTTTGTGTTTCAGTGCCTTCCCATCGTGATCACTAAGGCCTTTTTTAAGAGAGATAGGCAGGAGTATTATGGGGTTTGTGTGGGCGAATAAGACCCCGAGAGTAAGGAGAGGGTTCCTGGAACGCAGTAGGGACCGAGGAGGGTTGGTGCTGCCAAACCTGGGGCGCTACTACTGGACAGCAAATGTGGCGATGATCCGCAAGTGGGTTATGGAGGGAGAGGGGACGGCATGGAAGAGGATGGAGATGGCGTCCTGTGAAGGAACGAGCCTGGGGGCGTTGGTGACGGCACCGCTGCCGCTCTCGCCGACAAAGTATACCACGAGCCCGGTGGTGGCGGCAACGCTAAGGATCTGGGGCCAGTGGAGACGGCACCGGGGTGCAATGGGAGCATCGGTGTGGTCCCCGATTAGGGGTAACCACCGGTTTGTCCCGGGGAAGATGGACGGGGGGGGGGGGGGTTCCAGAGCTGGCATCGGGCGGGGACTGGAAGAATGGGGGACCTGTTCATCGACGGGACGTTTGCGAGCCTAGGGGCACTGGAGGAGAAGTTCGAGTTGACCCGGGAAATGCCTTTAGATATATGCAGGTGAGGGCTTTTCTGAGGCGACAGGTGAGGGAGTTCCCGTTGCTCCCGGCACAAGAGGTTCAAGATAGGGTGATCCCGGGTGTATGGGTCGGGGAGGGCAAGGTGTCGGAAATACACCAGGAGTTGAAAGAAGAGGGGGAAGCACTGATAGAGGAGCTGAAGGGTAAATGGGAGGAGGAGCTGGGGGAGGAGATCGAGGAAGGTCTGTGGGCTGATGACCTAGGTAGGGTTAATTCCTCTCCTCGTGTGCCAGGCTCTGCCTGATACAATTTAAGGTGGTCCACAGAGCGCACTTGACGGGGGCGAGGTTGAGTAGGTTCTTTGGGGTAGAGGACAGATGTAGAAGGTGCTCAGGGAGCCCGGCGAACCATGTCCATATGTTTTGGTCATGCCCGGCACTGGAGGGGTTCTGGAGAGGAGTGGCGGGAGCAATATCTCAGGTGGTGAAAGTCCAGGTCAAGCCAAGCTGGGGGCTAGCAATATTTGGAGTAGTGGACGAACCGGGAGTGCAGGAGGCGAAAGAGGCCGGCATTCTGGCCTTTGCGTCCCTAGTAGCCCGGCGAAGGATCACACCTGGAGGCGTGGATAAACGATATGGCTGGGTTCATAAAGTTGGAGAGGATTAAGTTCGCCTTGAGAGGGTCTGCGCAGGGGTTCTACAGGCGGTGGCAACCGTTCCTAGAGTATCTCGCGGAGCGTTAGAGGAAGGTCGGTCAGCAGCAGCAGCAACCTTCGGGGGCGGGGGGGACGGCCTGGGGGGGTGGATGAGCAAGAGATAACATGAAGGGTTGGGGAAACTGGCATGTACGGGTGAGGGCCAGTGTGCAAAGCTGTGTAAATATATCATTTTGCCATGTATATATCTGGTTCTGCGCGATTTCTCGTTTTTTTTTGTTACGGGGGGGGGGGGTTATTGTTTGTAAGGGAGAAAAATTGTGTTAAAAAACTTTAATAAATATACTTTTTTTTAAAAAAGAAGGCAAATGGAATTTTGTCCTTCATTGCTAGAGGGATGGAGTTTAAGACTAGGGAGGTTATGCTGCAATTGTATAAGGTGTTACTGAGGCCACACCTGGAGTGTTGTGTTCAGTTTTGGTCTCCTTACCTGAGAAAGAACGTACTGGCGCTGGAGGGTGTGCAGAGGAGATTCACTAGGTTAATCCCAGAGCTGAAGGGGTTGGATTATGAGGAGAGGTTGAGTAGACTGGGACTGTACTCGTTGGAATTTAGAAGGATGCGGATTTAGACATATAAAATTATAAAGGGAATAGATAGGATAGATGCGGGCAGGTGGTTTCCACTGGCGGGTGAATGCAGAACTAGGGGGCATAACCTCAAAATAAGGGAAGTAGATTTAGGACTGAGTTCAGGAGGAACTTCTTCACCCAAAGGGTTGTGAATCTATGGAATTCCTTGCCCAGTGAAGCAGTAGAGGCTCCTTCATTAATATTTTTAATACAAAGATAGATAGTTTTTTGAAGAATAAAGGGATTAAGGGTTATGGTGTTCGGGCCGGAAAGTGGAGCTGAATCCACAAAAGATCAGCCATGATCTCATTGAATGGCGGAGCAGGCTCGAGGGGCCAGATGGCCTACTCCTGCTCCTAGTTCTTATGTTATGTTCTTATTAGCCGACCTGTTGATAGACATTGTGTACTCGGGGAGCACCCCCTCCTCTGAGGATGAGAAGGAACAAATATTCAGGAGGAATTAGTCGCAGGCACCTACCTCAGGCGGATGTCAATACACAGGATGGTCAAAGACTGCCCCCAGCGAAGACGCCATGACCCAGCTGCCAGGGTGTACAGGCAGCAATCAAACTACCTTGACATGTCCGACGTCCAGTGACGCTCTGTTCAGATGTGTGAGAAGGTTCGTCCATTTCAGGTCCCTCAGGCTGAGCAGGCGACAGGCATTGTAGCCATTACTGGGTCTCCCCCCGAACCCAGGGAGTGATTGATTGTATCCAAGTGGCCATCAAGGTGCCAGCTGACAAGCCAGGAGCCATTGTGAAAGACACTGAATTGTGGTCACTATCTCCAAAGTGCTCTCCCACAAACAAATCTAACACTTGGCCCGGTTCATTGCCCAGTACCAAATCCAATGTGCCCCCCCCTCTTGTCGGCCTATCCACATATTGTGTCAGGAAACCCTCCTGCTCACACTGTACAAAAACTACCCCATCCGAACTGTTCGACCTATAGCGGTTCCAATCAATATTTGGAAAGTTAAAGTCACCCATGACAACGACCCTGAGACCTCCACACCTATCCATAATCTGTTTTGCAATTTCTTCCCCCACATCTCTATTACTAGTTGGGGGCCTATAGAAAACTCCTAACAACGTGACCGCTCCTTTCCTATTTCTAACTTCGGCCCATATTACCTCAGTAGGCAGATCCCTTTCAAACTGCCTTTCTGCAGCTGTTAAACGATCCTTGATTAACAATGCTACTCCTCCACCTCTTTTACCACCTTCCCTACTCTTACTGAAACATCTATACCCCGGAACTTCCAACAACCATTCCTGTCCCTGTTCTAACCATGTCTCCGTAATGGCCACAACATCGTAGTCCCAAGTACCAATCCACGCTCCAAGTTCACCTACCTTATTCCGGATGCTCCTTGCATTGAGGGAGACACACTTCAACCCACCTTTCTGTCTGCCGGTACACTCCTGTGACCTTGATACCCTCCTCAGTACCTCACTACTTTCAACACTGGCTTCTGACTACAGCTCGTTTTCCCAGCCCCCTGATAAATTAGTTTAAACCCCCCCGAAGAGCCGTAGCAAATTTCCCTCCCAGGATATTGGTGCCCCTCTGGTTCAGGTGCAAACCGTCCTGTCTGTACAGGTCCCACCTTCCCCAGAATGTGCTCCAATTATCCACGTACCTGAAACCCTCCCTCCTACACCATCCCTGCAGCCACGTGTTTATCTGCACTCTCTCCCTGTTCCTCACCTCACTGGCACGTGGCACCGGCAACAAACCAGAGATGACAACATGGTTTGTCCTGGCTCTCAGCTTCCACCCTAGCTCCCCAAATTCCTGTTTTAAATCACCGTCCCTTCTCTTACCTATGTCGTTGGTACCGATGTGAACCACGACTTGTGACTGCTCCCCCTCCCCTTTAAGGATTCTGAAAACACGGTCCGAGACGTCACGGACCCTGGCACCCGGGAGGCAACATACCATCCGTGAGTCTCTTTCGCTGCCACAGAACCGTCTATCTGTCCCTCTAACTATCGAGTTCCCAATAACTATTGCTCTCCTGCTCCCCCTCCTTCCCCTCTGAGCCACAGGGACGGACTCAGTGCTGGAGATCCGTTCACCGTGGCTTACCCCTGGTAGGTCGTCCACCTCAACAGTACCCAAAGCGGTATGCTTGTTACTGAGGGGACTGACCACAGGGGATCCCTGTACTGACTGCTTCCTCCCAGCCCCTCTCACCGTCACCCATCTACCTTGATTCTTCGGAGTAACTACATCCCTGAAGCTACTATCTATGACCACCTCTGCCTCCCGAATGATCCAAAGTTCATCCAGCTCCAGTTCCCTAACACGGTTTCTGAGGAGCTGGAGATGGCAGCACTTCCCACAGGTGAAATCAGCAGGGACACTGACGGCGTCCCTCACCTCAAACATTCTGCAGGAGGAACATTGCACTACCTTCCCTGCCATCCCCTAAGATAAAAAAGGAAAAAGAAAGAAAGAGCTGACCTGTTATTCACTCTACCTCTTAGGTTAAAGGAGGTGGAAGGGTGGGGGACACTACAGGTGTAGGGTCTAGGGTTCAGAAACTGCCCAACTTAAATACAGGTAAAAATAAAACAATCACTGCGTCCCACACGAGAACAGCAATCAGCTGTTATGGGCCTGCGCAAACAATTTAAATCTTTACTACTTACCCAGCAGTCACTCTGTCCTCACTATGACTGGATTCAGCTGGAAACTCCCAACAGTAAGTTTTTAAAAAAATTTACTCCCCTTCTCAGCAAGCACTCACTCAGCAACCACTGCGCCCCGCACGATAACGCCTCAGGGAAACGAAAAACTACTTACCAGTCACCAGCCAATCACTTACCTGCAGGCTGTGACATCACGGTTCAACTTCTTTCTACTTCTACCTGCCCTCGAGTCTCCCTCTTGATCTTTACTCGGCTGGGATCCTTACAGTGATTGTCTTTTTTTTTGGTTAGAGGAGGAGGGAGGGAGGGAAACACTAAAGAAGTGTTTCGGGTTTAACTGTCACAACAGCTCCTCCACAAACCACCTTCAAGATACGGTGACCGCAATGCACTGATGCAAATTTTCCCCGCAAGTCAATCAGGGCTCTACTGCCCTCTGCTGGATTTCCCCTTCATAAATCTCTGTCCGATCCTCCCACTGTTTACTTTTTTTAAAAATAAATTGTTTTTATTAAAGCTTTTTCAACCAGAATTTTTACAAAACAGAAAAAGAAACGAAAAATATTCAACAAAACTAGGTGGCTGTTATCATTGTACAAAACAAAAATACACATTATATAAACAATTCCCCCCACCTGAGCCCCCCCGCCCCCAGGATGATGCTGCTGCTGACAATTACTGCTCCTCAAGAAAATCAAGGAAAGGCTGCTACCGCCGGGAAAAGCCCATCAAGGACCCTCTCAAGGCGAACTTTATTCGCTCCAGGCTGAGAGACCCAGCCACCTCGGCCTCTTTCGCTTCCTGCACTCCCGGATCCTCCAACACCCCAAACATCAATATTGTTGGACTCGACTTCACCTGCGTGTCCAAAATCCTGGACATAGCCCTCGCAAAGCCCTGCCAGAATTCTTTAAGCGCCGGGCATGCCCAGAACATATGGACATGGTTCACTGGACTCCCTGAACATCTCGCGCACCTGTCCTCAACCCCAAAAAACTTGCTCATTCTCACGGTCGTCATGTGAGCCCAGTGCACCGCCTTAAACTGAATTAAACCAAGCCTGGCACATGATAAGGAGGAGTTCACCCTGCCTAGGGCATCAGCCCATAGGCCCTCATCTAGCACCTCACCTAGCTCCTCCTCCCACTCGCCCTTCTACTCCTCCACTGAGGCTTCCTCCGCCTCCTGCAGCTCCTGATATATGTCCGACACCGTCCCCTCTCCTACCCAGATGCCAGACACCACCCTGTCCTGTATCCTTCAAGGGGGTAGAGCGGAAATGTCCCCACCTGTTTTTTGAGAAAGTCCCGAACCTGGAGGTATCGGAAAGCATTTCCTGGGGGCAGGCCGAACTTCTCCTCCAGCGCCTGCCGCTAGGGAAAGTCCCGTCTTTCAACAGGTCCCCCATCCTCCTAATGCCTGCCCTATACCAGCCTACCTGGAGCAAATCTATGGTTGTTCCGTATCGGGGTCCAAACTGAGGCCCCCTCTTCCTTCCTGTGCCTTCTCCACTGACCCCATACCCTCAGTGCCGCCGCCACCACCGGGCTTGTGGTGTATCGTGCCGGTGAGAGCGGCAGCTAGTGCCCCTAGGTTGGTGCCTTTGCATGACGCCGCCTCTAGCCGCCCCCACGCCGACCCCTCCTCCATTACCCATTTCCTAATCATGGCCACATTACCCGCCCAATAGTAGCTGCAGAAGTTCGTTAGCGCCAACCCCCCCGCCCACGCTCCAAGAAGTCTTTTAACTAGCCGGGTCTTATTTGCCCACACAAATCCCGTGATAATCCTGTTCACCCGCTTGAAGAATGAATTGGGGATGAAAATGGGGAGGCACTGAAAAACGAACAGGAATCTGGGAAGAACCGTCATCTTCACAGTCTGCACCCGCCCCGCCAGGGAAAGCAGGAGCATGTCCCACCTTTTAAACTCTCCCTCCATCTGCTCTACCAGCCGAGATAAATTGAGCCTGTGTAGGGCATCCCAGTTCCTAGCCACCTGTATACCTAAATATCGAAAGCTCCTCTCCACCATCTTGAGCGGGAGCTCTCCCCCGGTCTCTCCTCCTGACCCCTAGCGTGGGTTACAAACAGCTCACTTTTCCCCACGTTCAACTTGTACCCCGAGAAGCTCCCAAAGTCCCCCAGGATCCGCATGACCTCCCCCATCCCCTCTAGCGGGTCCGAAATATACAACAACAGGTCATCCGCGTAGAGGGAAACCCGGTGCTCCCCCCCTCCCCGAACCAGCCCCCTCCAGTTCCTTGAAGTCCTCAGCGCTATGGCCAACGGCTCAATTGCCAGGGCAAATAGTAGCGGGGACAGGGGGCATCCCTGCCTCGACCCTCGGTGCAGCCTGAAAGACTCCGACCTTAGCCGGTTCGTGGACACACTCGCTACAGGGGCCTGATACAGTAGCTTGACCCACCCTACGAATCCCTCCCCGAATCCAAACCTACCTAACACTTCCATAAGACATAGGAGCGGAAGGAAGGCCATTCGGCCCATCGAGTCCACTCCACCATTCAATCATGGCTGATTTCAACTCCATTTATCCGCTCTCTCTCCATGGCCCTCAATTCCTCGAGAAATCAAGAATTTATCAACTTCTGTCTTAAAGACACTCAATGTCCCGGCCTCCACCGCCCTCTGTGGCAATGAATTCCACAGACCCACCACTCTCTGGTTGAAGAAATTTCTCCTCATCTCTGTTCTGAAGTGACTCCCTTTTATTCTAAGGCTGTGCCCCCGGGTCCTAGTCTCCCCTGCTAATGGAAACAACTTCCCTACATCCACGCTATCTAAGCCATTCATTACCTTGTAAGTTTCTATTAGTTCTCCCCTCAACCTCCTAAACTCCAATGAATATAATCCCAGGATCCTCAGACGGTCATCGTATGTTAGGCCTACCATTCCTGGGATCATCCGTGTGAATCTCCGCTGGACCCGCTCCAGTGCCAGTATGTCCTTCCTGAGGTGTGGGGCCCAAAATTGCTCACAGTATTCTAAATGGGGCCTAACTAATGCTTTATAAAGCTTCAGAAGTACATCCCTGCTTTTATATTCCAAGCCTCTTGAGATGAATGACAACATTGCATTTGCTTTCTTAATGACGGACTCAACCTGCAAGTTTACCTTTAGAGAATCCTGGACTAGGACTCCCAAGTCCCTTTGCACTTCAGCATTATGAATTTTGTCACCATTTAAAAAATTGTCCATGCCTCTATTCTTTTTTCCAAAGTGCAAGGCCTCGCACTTGCCCACGTTAAATTTCATCAGCCATTTCTTGGACCACTCTCCTAAACTGTCTAAATCTTTCTGCAGCCTCCCCACCTCCTCCATACTACCTGCCCCTCCACCTATCTTTGTATCATCGGCAAACTTAGCCAGAATGCCCCCAGTCCCGTCATCTAGATCGTTAATATATAAAGAGAACAGCTGTGGCCCCAACACTGAACCCGGCGGGACACCACTCGTCACCGGTTGCCATTCCGAAAAAGAACCTTTTATCCCAACTCTCTGCCTTCTGCCTGACAGCCAATCGTCAATCCATGTTAGTACCTTGCCTCGAATACCATGGGCCCTTATTTTACTCAGCAGTCTCCCATGAGGCACCTTATCAAAGGCCTTTTGGAAGTCAAGATAGATGACATCCATTGGCTCTCCTTGGTCTAACCTATTTGTTATCTCTTCAAAGAACTCTAACAGATTTGTCAGGCATGACCTCCCCTTACTAAATCCATGCTGACTTGTCCTAATCCGACCCTGCACTTCCAAGAATTTAGAAATCTCATCCTTAACAATGGATTCTAGAATCTTGCCAACAACCGAGGTTAGGCTAATTGGCCTATAATTTTCCATCTTTTTTCTTGTTCCCTTCTTGAACAGGGAGGTTGCAACAGTGATTTTCCAATCCTCTGGGACTTTCCCTGACTCCAGTGACTTTTGAAAGATCATAACTAACGTCTCCACTATTTCTTCAGCTATCTCCTTTAGAACTCTAGGATGTAGCCCATCTGGGCCCGGAGATTTATCAATTTTTAGACCTCTTAGTTTCTCTAGCACTTTCTCCTTTGTGATGGCTACCATATTCAACTCTGCCCCCTCACTCTCCGGAATTGTTGGGATATTACTCATGTCTTCTACTGTGAAGACTGACGCAAAGTACTTATTTAGTTCCTCAGCTATTTCCTTGTCACCCATCATTAGATTACCAGCGTCATTTTGGAGCGGCCCAATGTCTACTTTTGCCTCCCGTTTGTTTTTAATGTATTTAAAGAAACTTTTACTATCATTCCTAATGTTACTGGCTAGCCTACCTTCATATTTGATCCTCTCTTTCCTTATTTCTCTCTTTGTTATCCTCTGTTTGTTTTTGTAGCCTTCCCAATCTTCTGACTTCCCACTACTCTTTGCCACATTATAGGCTTTCTCTTTTGCTTTGATGCATTCCCTAACTTCCTTTGTCAGCCATGGCTGCCTAATCCCCCCTCTGATAACCTTTGTTTTCTTTGGGATGAACCTCTGTACTGTGTCCTCAATTACTCCCAGAAACTCCTTCCATTGCTGTTCTACTGTCTTTCCCACGAGGCTCTGCTCCCAGTCGATCTTCGTCTGTTCCTCCCTCATGCCCCTGTAGTTACCTTTATTTAACTGTAACACCTTTACATCTGATTCTACCTTCTTTCTTTCAAATTGCAGATTGAATTCTACCATATTATGATCACTGCCTCCTAAGTGTTCCCTTACTTTAAGACCTTTAATCAAGTCTGGCTCATTACATAACACTAAGTCCAGAATGGCCTGTTCCCTCGTGGGCTCCATCACAATCTGTTCCAAAAAGCCCTCCTGTAAACATTCAATGAATTCCCTTTCCTTGGGTCCAAAGGCAGCATTATTTACCCAGTCCACCTGCATATTGAAGTCCCCCATGATCACTGTGACCTTGCCTTTCTGACATGCACTTTCTATTTCGTGGTGCATTTTGTGCCCCTGTTAGGAGGCCTGTACAACTCTCATTATGGTTTTTTTGCCTTTGTGGTTCCTCAACTCTACCCACACAGACTCCACATCATCTGACCCTATGTTGTTTAGTGCTATTGATTTAATTTCATTCCTAATTAACAAGGCAACCCCACCCCCTCTGCCCACCTCTCTGTCTTTTCGATAGGTTGTGAATCCCTGGATGTTTAAATGCCAGTCCTGAGCCCCCTGCAACCACGTCTCTGTGATGCCTACCACATCATACCTGCCAGTCACAATCTGGGCCACATGCTCATCTACCTTGTTCCGTACACTGCGCGCATTTAAATATAGCACCTTTAATTCTCTATTGACCGTCCCTTTTTGTTTTCTTAGTGTGGTGGACCTTGGTTTACTGAGCCTTTCCATACACTGTGTCATATTTTGTGAGATGAGGACTATCGTAACCTCTCCTGAGTTCTGTCTTTTCGTGCTTTTTTGTATTCCTAAGCATCTACGCTTCCCACTGATTACTTCACCTCTTGGTTTCCTGACTTTCCCTTCCTTCCCAATCTCTAGTTTAAAGTCCTATTGACCACTGTTCTTTTCGCCAGAACACTGGTCCCAGCTCGGTTCAGGTGGAGACCATCCCAACGATATAGGTCCTCCCTGTCCCAAAACTGATGCCAGTGTCCCATGAAAAGGAACCCCTCTTTCCCACACCACTCTTTCAGCCACGCGCTAACTTCCCTTATTCTTGCCTCCCTATGCCAATTTGCACGTGGCTCGGGCAGTAATCTGGAGATTATGACCCTTGAGGACCTGTTTTTTAATTTGAATCCTAGCTCTTTATAATCTCTAAACAGGTCCTCTTTCCTAGACTTGCCTATGTTGTTGGTACCGACATGGACCACAACAACTGGATCCTCCCCCTCCCTCTCCAATATCCTTTCAAGCCGGTCAGAGATGTCCCGCACCCTAGCACCGGGCAGGCAACATACCATGCGGGACTCTTTATCCTGCTCACAAAGGATACTATCTATCCCCCTGATAGTAGAATCCCCTACAACTACAACTTGCCTATTTACTCCCTCCCCTTGAATGGCCTGCTGAACCATGGTGCCTTGGTCAGCTGACTCATCCTTCCTGCAGCCCTGTTCGCCATCCACACAGGGAGCAAGTGCCTCATACCTGTTGGACAGGGTCAAGGGCTGAGGCTCCTGAGTTCCTGATTGCTGGTTCCCTTTACCTGCCTGACTTGCAGTCACACCCTGCTGTCCCTGGCCACTGGCAGGTGTGACTGCCTCCTGAAACACAGTGTCCAGGTAAGTCTCCCCCTCCCGGATGTGCCTCAGTGTTTGAAGCTCAGACTCCAGCTCATCAACTCTTGAGCCGGAGCTCTTCGAGCAGCCAACATTACTGCAGATGTGGTCGCTGCAGCTCGAAATGGGATCTGCCAGCTCCCACATCAAGCCGCTCAAGCACATCACCTGACCAGCCATCTCCAATTAATTAATTAGTTTAATTTAAGTTTACGAGTTTAGCTGTGTTTTTTTTAATTTGGGGCAGATTTGCTATCAACCAATCAGATCACAGCTTCCCTCTGACCTCACTTTTGAAAAAAAAAACTGGAAAACAGTAAGTTACCGTTAGGTTTTTATACTCACAGAGACTGCTCCTCCTCCTCCTCCGAACGGCTCCCGAAATTAGGCCCGAAGAAAGAGAGAGAACAAAACAGTAGGGAAAAAGCACCTTCTCCCACTCTGCACCGAATTACCTCACTGCACCAAATTACCAAGTTTCAAATTCTCACTCTGTCTGTGTCTCACTCACTCAGGCTGTGTCTCTTTGACCAGTGCAACACTTACTGAGTGTGCTTTCTGTCTGTCTTTTATACGGACTTCAGGATGACTCACACTAAAACTTCAAAGAGAAGAATACAATGTGTACCTTTGTGCCCCTAAACAGGCCTCAGGTGACTGCCCGATAACTGCCTCTCAGCAATTAGGGTGGGGGCAGCTTCAACCAATCAGACACTAATCTACACTGCACTTTTAACTGAAAAACAGTAGAATTAGATTTACCACTTACCTTTCCTGGTTACCTCACTGCACCAAATTACCAAGTTTCAAAATCCCACTCTGGATGTGTCTCACTTACTCAGGCTGTGTCTCTTCCCACAATTACTCCCACTCCACCCTGTCAAAGGCCTTCTCCGCATCCATTGCAGCCAATACTTCAGCCCCCTCCCTCTGAGGGCATCAAAATAATATTCAGGAGCCTCCTCACATTTGTGTTCAGTTGCCTGCCCTTGACGAAACCCGTCTGGTCCTCCCCGATCACTCCCGGGACCCTGTCCTCTTATTCTGGTGGCCAGAATTTTGCCAGCACTTTGGCATCGACATTCAGGAGCGATATCGGCCTGTAGGACCCACATTGAAGCGGATCCTTCACCTTTTTTTAAATGAGCGAGATCAATGCCTGCGACGTCGTCGGGGAGAGGAAAAGGTTCTTAGCAGGAGTGGGCTCAGTAGCTCCGAGAACTTCTTATAAAATTCTACAGGGAAGCCGTCTGACCCGGGGCCTTGCACGACTGCATACTTGCCAGTCCCTTAACTACCTCCTCCAACTCAATCGGGGGCCCCAGTCCCTCCACACGATCCTCGTCCACCTTTGGGAACCTCAATCGATCCATAAATTGCTTCATCCCTTCCCCTCCCCTCGGGGGTTCTGACTTGTATAGCTTCCTACAAAGCTCCTTGAAGACTTCATTGATCCTCTCTGGGCTCAACACCGTGTTACCTTCCTTATCCCGCACACCCTGGCCGCCTCCCTCCTGCGAAGTTGCTCCCACTGTTTTCTAAGTGCTCTGCTATAAAATCTTAGATAATGGATTCTAGAATTTTCCCCCCTACTGACCATCATTCCCTGTTTTCTTTCTAACTCCCTATTTAAATAGTGGAATTGCACCCTCTAATCTGCAGGGACTGTCCCAGAGTCTATAGAATCCCAGAAGATGACCACTATACATCCACTATTTCTAGAGCCACCTCCTTCAGTACCCTGGGATGTAGATTCTCAGGCCCTGGAGATTTATCGGCCTTGAATCCCATCAATTTCCCCAACATCATTTATCTACTAATATTGATCACCTTCACTTCCTCCCTCTCACTAAACCCAACATTTCTGGTGTCTGATTTGTGTCCTCATTTGTGAAGACACAACCAAAACATGTAATCAATAGTTGCTCAGCCATTTCTTGTTCCCCTATTATAAATTCCCCTGTTTCTGACTGTAAGGGATCTACATTTATCTTCACCAATCTTTTTCTCTTCAGGTACCTATAGAAACCTTTACAGTCAGATTTTATGTTCCCTGTAAGAACATGGAACATACAGTGCAGAAGGAGGCCATTCGGCCCATCGAGTCTGCACCGACCCACTTAAGCCCTCACTTCCACTCTATCCCGAAACCCAAAAAGCCTTCCTAACCTTTTTGGACACTAAGGGCAATTTAGCATGGCCAATCCACCTAACCTGCACGTCTTTGGACTGTGGGAGGAAACCGGAGCACCCGGAGGAAACCCACGCAGACGCAGGGAGAACGTGGCGACTTCCGGTGACGGCAGGCAGGAGGCAGCCGCACACTGGAGGGCTCCCGCTCGGGAACGTCATTTTCGGGGTTTAACGCCCGGTCCCAGGGGCAACAAAGGTGGCAGAAGTAGGGAGAAGGCACAGTGAAGGGAAATGTCGAAAATAAGTAAAAGAGCAGCTGTGAAAAAAGCAGCTGAAAGTCCGTCGGGGAGTGGAAAGGTCACCGCGGGGATGGTAAGGAAAGTGGAGGCTGGGGCACCAGGGGAGGCCGCATTGCCCACGGCTGAAGAAATGACTAAGGTGATGGCCGCGGAACTCGAAAGGCAGTTTACAAAACACATGGGAGGCAATGAGAAAGGAGATGGGGGCGGTATTGAAAGTGCTGGTGGAGGAGGCGATTGCCCCGGTGAGGGCGGCGGTATTGAGCGCAGCGGCGGAGGTGCGGGAGCAAGGTGAGACACTGAAGGAAGTGGAAGAGACATTATCGCAGCACAGTGATCAACTCACCTTGATGGGGAAGGAGCTGCGGAGGGTGACAGAGACCAACAAGGGTCTGCGAGCCAAAATGGACGACTTGGAAAACAGATCCAGGCGACAGAATTTGAGGATTGTGGGTCTGCCCGAAGGGGTGGAAGGCCCGAGGCCGACTGAGCATTTTTTGGGGGGGGGATTTTGGAGTATCCAATTCATTTTTTCCAATTAAGGGGCATTTTAGCGTGGCCAATCCACCTACCCTGCACATCTTTGGGTTGTGGGGGCGAAACCCACGCAAACACGGGGAGAATGTGCAAACTCCACACAGACAGTGACCCAGAGCCGGGATCGAACCTGGGACCTCAGCGCCGTGAGGCAACAGGGCTAACCCACTGCGCCACCATGCTGCCCCCCGACTGAGTATTTTGCCACAATGTTGGCGAAGCTTTTGGGGGAGGGGGATGACCCCACCCGATATGAGCTGGATCGGGCTCACCAGTCGTGGAGGCCTGTACCAAAGGAGAGTGAGCCGCCAAGTGTAGTGACTCTGTGTTCTCGTAGTTACAGTGCGAAGGAGAAGGTCCTGAGCTGGGCCAAGCAGAAGCGGGTGGTGCAGTGGGCTGGAGCTGGTATACGTGTATACCAGGACTTCACGGTGGAGCTGGCGAGGAGGCGGGCTGCCTTCAGCCAGGTGAAGATGGCACTGTACATCAGTAAGGTGCAGTGCGGCATAGTATATCCAGCGAAGCTGAGGGTGACCTACAAATCCAAGGACTTTTATTTCGGGACGGCGGAGGCAGCGGAGGAGTTTGCGAAGGCAGAAGGACTGTGGCAGGATTGAGAAATGGTCATGTACCGATGTAGCCTCATGTAACTGTATTTTTTCACTGCGTGTTGGTGTGTGTACTAAATGAGCCAACGTTGTATATATTTGGACAAGGGAAGAGATGGGACTTTCACTTGCAATGATGGTTCTTTGGGGCTTGGGTGTGAATGCGGGGTTTGTGTGCTAAAGGGGATTTCTTGGTTTTCCTGGGACCGGGCAAGGGAGAAAGAGACCCAGGCGGGGGCCTCCACGCTGGCCGGTTTAAGCCGGCCAGTGAACGGGAGTGAGGTGGGGGGAGGGGTTGCGTCCATCGGAGCCTGGCAGACCAGGGTCTGAGTGGTCTAGCCGGGGTGGAAAGTTGGGGGGAAGGAATAGAGGTTGGGGGGAGGAGTTTTGTAAGATGAAGTGGAGGGGAGGAGTCGGGGGTGGGGGGTGGGGGGGTTTACAATTCATGGGTGTCATTTACGGTACTCTTTCGGGGATTGGATGGCATTGAATATTAGGGGGGGTTGGAGGGTGGACTCTGTAGGTCAATGGTGACCATAGGCGATTCCCGATTCCTTTTTCTTTTCCTTCGTTTTTCCCACCGTGGGAGGTTTGTTTTATTTGATGCTTACATTGTCAGGTGGGCCGTTGTTTGGGGTGGTGGGAGGATGGGATCGTTGTTGTTGGTAGGGGGATTGACATTGTATTTGTTACCGTTTACTGCTTGTTGGTGGGGTGTAAATTCTGAAGAAATTGTGAAAATGGAGAATAAAAATATTTTACAAAAAAAAGACACAGACAGTGACCCAGCGGGGAATCGAACCTGGGACCCTGGCGCTGTGAAGCCACAGTGCTAACCACTGTGCTACCGTGCTGCCCTTATGCTTACTCTCGTACCCTATTTTCCCCTTCTTAATCAATCCCTTGGTCCTACTTTGCTGAATTCTAAACTGCTCCTAATCCTCAGACCTGTTGTTTTCTTGGCCAATTTGTATGCTTCTTCCTTGGATCGAATATTGTCTTTAATTTCCCTTGTAAGCCATGGGTTGGCTAGCTTTCCCGTTTTACGTCTGTGCCAGACAGGAATGAACAATTATTGCAGTTCCTCCATACGCTCCTTGAACGTTTGCCATTGTCTATCCACTGGCATTCCTTTACGTAACGTTCCCCAATCGATCAAAGCCAACTCATGCCTCATATCATCGTAGTTCCCTTTATTAAGATTTGGTCTCAGAATCAACTACTTCACTCTCCACCTTGATGAAAAATTCCAACATGTTATGGTCGCTCATCCCCAAGGGGCTTCGTACAGCCAGATTGGCAATAATTCCCATCTCATTACACAGTACCCAGTCTAGGATGACCTGCTCTCTAGAAGGTTCCTCAATGTACTGGTCCAGAAAACCATCCCGTATACACTCCAGGAATTCCTCCTCTACGGCATTGTGGCTAATTTGATTATCCTAATCTATATGCAGATTAAAATCACCCCTAATTACAGATGTTCCTTCATTGCGTGCATCTCTAATTTCGTGTTTGATGCCATTCCCAGTATCACCACTGTAGTTTGGGGGTCTATGACACCCACTAATATTTTTTGCCCCTTGGTATTTCTCAACTCTACCCATACAGATTCCACATTGTCAGAGCGAATATCCTTCCTCACTATTGTATTAATTTCCTCTTTAACCAGCAGTGCCACGCCACCACCTTTTCCTTTTTGTCTGTCCTTCCTAAATATTGAGAACCCTGGGACATTCAGTTCCCATCCCTGGTCACTATGCAGCCATGTCTCCGTGAACCCGATTATATCATACCCGTTTCTGTCTGTCTGTCTGCGTGATTAGTTCATCCGCTTTATTGCGAATGCTCCGTGCATAAAGGCACCAAAGCTTGTCTTTTTAACATTACTTGTTTTGCTCCCAATATTTTTCACTGTGGCCCTCATAGAATTTACAGTGAAGGAGGCCATTCAGCCCATCGAGTCTGCACCGGTCGTTGGAAAGAGCACCCTACTTAAGCCCACACCTCCACCCTATTCCCGTAACCCAACCTCACCTATTGGACACTAAGGGGCAATTTATCATGGCAAATCCACCTAACCTGCAGATCTTTGGACTGTGGGAGGAAATCGGAGCACCCGGAGGAAACCCACGCAGACACGGGGAGAACGTGCAGACTCCGCACAGTCACCCCAGGCCAGAATTGAACCCGGGACCCTGGAGCTGTGAGGCAGCAATGCTAACCACTGTGCCACCATGCCACCCCTTGAATCTGGACCTTGGTTTCTCTGCCTATCACTTTTCTTATTCCCCTTTCTGTCTTTTGTTTTTGTCCTTATTTCCTCCTCTTCTGACTCCTTGTACTGGTTGCCATCCCCCTGCCATTTTAGTTTAAACCTTCCCCAATCGCTCTAGTAAATACTCCCCCTAGGAGATCAGTCCCGGTCCTACCCAGGTGTAACCCATCCAGTTTGTACTGATCCCACCCCCCCCAAAACCGCTCCCAATGCCCTCCCCCTCACTCTTCAGCCTCCCTCTCGAGAATGTCCTGTACCTGCTCCGAGACATCCTTGACGCTCACACCAGGGAGGCAACATACCATCCTGGAGTCTCGTTTGCAGCCACAGAAATGCCTGTCTATTCCCTTTACAATCGAATCCCCTATAACTATTGAATTGTCACACTTATTACTCCTCCCCTCTGCAGCAGAACCAATCACGGTGCAGCAAATTTGTCTGTTGCTCCCCTCAACAGTATCCGAAGCGGTATATGTGTTCTGCAGGGGAATGGCCACAGCAGATTCCTGCACTGCCTGCTGGACTCTCTTGCTCTGCCTGGTGGTCACCCATTCCCGTCCTGCCTGAGGAGTCGGAGGTCAATTGTCCTCGTCATTGCGGTCCTCGTGGATACATTGCAGCGGTTGTATCTCCCCTCTGCGTACATCCTTGGTTGCCTGAAAGGGGTCATCAATTAATCCTTTCAATGTGGAACCCTGGTCACCGATCAACGACCTGTCGAAACGAGCTGGATCAGGGAAGAGCCTGGACACCTGCGGGTGACGGAGAATGGGAGTGGCCTGGGTACCGATCACAAACTCCCAGGATCCGGGTTCCCTGGTCACACACAATCTGGCCATTCATCAAGTGAAAGCCCTGGCAGGGAATGCAGTGTAATGTTCCTCCTGCAGAATGTTTGAGGTGAGGGACGCCGTCAGTGTCCCTGCGGATTTCACCTGTGGGAAGTGCACCCATCTCCAGCTCCTCAGAAACCGCGTTAGGGAACTGGAGCTGGAGCTGGATGAACTTCGGATCATTCGGGAGGCAGAGGTGGTCATGGATAGAAGCTTCAGGGATGTAGTTACTCTGAAGAATCAAGGTAGATGGGTGACGGTGAGAGGGGCTGGGAGGAAGCAGTCAGTGCAGGGATCCTCTGTGGTCGTTCCCCTCAGTAACAAGCATACCGCTTTGGATACTGTTGAGGGGGACGACCTACCAGGGGTAGGCCACGGTGAACGGATCTCCAGCACTGAGTCCGTCCCTGTGGCTCAGAAGGGAAGGAGGGGGAGCAGGAGAGCAATAGTTATTGGGGACCCGATAGATAGAGGGACAGATAGACGGTTCTGTGGCAGCGAAAGAGACTCACGGATGGTATGTTGCCTCCCGGGTACCAGGGTCCGTGACGTCTCGGACCGTGTTTTCAGAATCCTTAAAGGGGAGGGGGAGCAGTCACAAGTCGTGGTACACATCGGTACCAACGACATAGGTAAGAGAAGGGACGGGGATTTAAAACAGGAATTTGGGGAGCTAGGGTGGAAGCTGAGAGCCAGGACAAACCATGTTGTCATCTCTGGTTTGTTACCGGTGGCACGTGCTAGTGAGGTGAGGAACAGGGAGAGAGTGCAGATAAACACGTGGCTACAGGGATGGTGTAGGCGGGAGGGTTTCAGTCACGTGGATAATTGGAGCACATTCTGGGGAAGGTGGGACCTGTAGAGACAGGACGGTTTGCACCTGAACCAGAGGGGCACCAATATCCTGAGACGGAATTTAGCTACGGCTCTTCGGGGGGGTTTAAACTAATTTGCCAGGGGGATAGGAAAACGAGCTGCAGTCCAGAAGCCAGTGTTGAGAGTAGTGAGGTACTGAGGAAGGTATCAAGGTCGCAGGAGTGTACCGGCAGACAGAAAGGTGGGTTGAAGTGTGTCTACTTCAATGCAAGGAGCATCCGGAATAAGGTAGATGAACTTGGAGCGTGGATTGGTACCTGGGACTACGATGTTATGGCCATTACTAGATGTTTCAGTAAGAGCAGAGAAGCTGGTAAAAGAGGTGGAGGAGTAGCATTGTTAATCAAGGATAGTTTAATGGCTGCAGAAAGGCAGTTCGAGGGGGATCTACCTACTGAGGCAATATGGGCTGAAGTTAGAAATAGGAAAGGAGCGGTCACGTTGTTAGGAGTTTTCTATAGGCCCCCAAATAGTAATAGAGATGTGGAGGAAGAAATTGCAAAACAGATTATGGATAGGTGTGGAGGTCTCAGGGTAGTTGTCATGGGTGACTTTAACTTTCCAAATATTGATTGGAACCTCTATAGGTCGAACAGTTCGGATGGGGCACTTTTTGTACAGTGTGTGCAGGAGGGTTTCCTGACACAATATGTGGATAGGCCGACAAGAGGCGGGGCCACATTGGATTTGGTACTGGGCAATGAACCGGACCAAGTGTTACATTTGTTTGTGGGAGAGCACTTTGGAGATAGTGACCACAATTCGGTGTCTTTCACTATTGCAATGGAGAGGGATAGGGCCATACGGCAGGGCAAGGTTTATAACTGGGGGAGGGGTTATTATGATGCGATTAGGCAAGAATTAGGGAGCATAAGATGGGAACAGAAACTGTCGGGGAAAGGCACAAATGAAAAGTGGAGCTTGTTCAAGGAACAAATACTGCGTGTCCTTGATAGCTATGTCTCTGTCAGGCAGGGAGGAAATGGCCGTGTGAGGGAACCATGGTTCACAAAAGAGGTTGAATGTCTTGTCAAGAGGAAAAAGGAAGAGTATGTAAGGATGAGAAAACAAGGTTCAGTAGGGTCGCTTGAGGATTACAAGGTAGCAAGGAATGAGCTGAAAAAAGGGTTTAGGAGAGCTAGGAGGGGGCATGAGAAGTCCTTGGTGGGTCGGATCAAGGAAAACCCCTCGGCTTTTTACTCTTATGTGAGAAATAAAAGAATAACCAGGGTGAGGGTAGGGCTGGTCAAGGACAGTAGTTTGAACTTGTGCATGGAGTCAGAAGAAATAGGAGAGGCGTTGAATGAATACTTTTCTTCAGTGTTCACAAAGGAGAGGGGTCATGTTTTTGAGGATGAGAGTGTGATTCAGGCGGGTAGGCTGGAGGAAGCAGATGTTCTGAGGAAGGATGTATTAGCAATTTTGAAAAACCTGAGGGTCGATAAGTCCCCTGGGCCAGATGGGATATACCCAAGGATTCTTTGGGAGGCAAGGGATGAGATTGCAGAGTCTTTGGCTTTGATCTTTGGGTCCTCACTGTCCACGGGGATAGTGCCTGAGGACTGGAGAGTGGTGAATGTTGTTCCTCTGTTCAAGAAAGGGAATAGGAATGACCCTGGTAATTATAGGCCTGTTAGTCTTACTTCGGTGGTCGGTAAGTTAATGGAAAAGGTCCTGAAGGATAGGATTTATGACCATTTGGAAAGATGCAGCTTAATCTGGGATAGTCAACACGGATTTGTGAAGGGTAGGTCTTGCCTCACAAATTTGATTGAATTCTTTGAGGAGGTAACTAAGTGTGTAGATGAAGGGAGAGCAGTTGATGTCGTATACATGGATTTCAGTAAGGCGTTTGATAAGGTTCCCCATGGTCGGCTCATGAAGAAAGTAAGGAGGTGTGGGATAGAGGGAAATTTGGCCAATTGGATAAGCAACTGGCTATCACATAGAAGACAGAGGGTGGTGGTGGATGGAAAATTTTCAGACTGGAGACCAGTTACCAGCGGTGTACCACAGGGATCAGTGCTGGGTCCTCTGCTATTTGTGATTGTTATCAATGACTTGGAGGAGGGGGCTGAAGGGTGGGTCAGTAAATTTGCTGATGACACCAAGATTGGTGGCGTAGTGGATGAGGTGGAGGGCTGTTGTAGGCTGCAAAGAGACATTGATAGGATGCAGAGCTGGGCCGAAAAATGGCAGATGGAGTTTAATCCTGATAAGTGGGCAGTACGGTAGCATTGTGGATAGCACAATTGCTTCACAGCTCCAGGGTCCCAGGTTCGATTCCGGCTTGGGTCACTGTCTGTGCGGAGTCTGCACGTTCTCCCCGTGTCTGCGTGAGTTTCCTCTGGGTGCTCCGGTTTCCTCCCACAGTCCAAAGATGTGCAAGTTAGGTGGATTGGCCACGCTAAATTGCCCATAGTGTCCAAAATTGCCCTTAGTGTTGGGTGGGGTTACTGGGTTATGGGGATAGGCTGGGAGTGTGGGCTTGGGTGGGGTGCTCTTTCCAAGAGCCGGTGCAGACTAGATGGGCCGAATGGCCTCCTTCTGCACTGTAAATTCTATGAATTCTATGAAAGTGCGAGGTGATTCATTTTGGTAGAAAAAATTTGAATGCGGATTACAGGGTCAACAACAGGGTTCTGAGGAATGTGGAGGAACAGAGAGATCTTGGGAATTCATGTCCACAGATCTCTGAAGGTTGCCACTCAAGTGGATAGAGCCGTGAAGAAGGCCTATAGTGTGTTAGCGTTTATTAACAGGGGGCTTGAGTTTTAGAGCCGCGGGGTTATGCTGCAACTATACATGACCCTGATGAGACCACATTTGGAGTAGTGTGTGCAGTTCTGGTCACCTCATTGTAGGAAGGATGTGGAAGCATTGGAAAGGGTGCAAAGGAGATTTACCAGGATACTGTCTGGTTTGCAGGATAGGTCTTATGAGGAAAGGTTGAGGGAGCTAGGGCTTTTCTCTTTGGAGCGGAGGAGGATGAGAGGCGACTTAATAGAGGTTTATAAGATAATGAGGGGGATAGATAGAGTGGACGTTCAGAGACTATTTCCTCGGGTGGATGTAGCTGTTACAAGGGGGCATAACTATAAGGTTCATGGTGGGAGATATAGGAGGGATGTCCGAGGTAGGTTCTTTACTCAGAGAGTGGTTAGGGTGTGGAATGGACTGCCTGCTGTGATAGTGGAGTCGGTCAGTTTAAGAACTTTCAAGCGGTTATTGGATAGGCACATGGAGCACACCAGAATGACAGGGAGTGGGATAGCTTGATCTTGGTTTTGGACAATGCTCGGCACAACATGGAGGGCCGAAGGGCCTGTTCTGTGCTGTACTGTTCTATGTTCTAAATCATGCTTGACAAATTTTGTGGAATTCTTTGAGGATGTAACTAGTAGAGTTGACGAGGGGGAGCCAGTGGATGTGGTACATTTAGACTTTCAGAAGGTTTTTGACAAAGCCCCACATAAGAGATTAGTGTGTAAAATTAAAGCGCTTGGGATTGGGGGAAGTGTATTGAGATGGATAGAAAACTGGTTGGCAAAGACTAGGAATTAACAGTGATTTGTTTCAAATTGGCCGGCAGTGACTCATGGGGTACTATAGGGATCGGTGCTGAAACCTCAGCTATTCACAATATATATTAATGATGTAGATGAGGGAACAAAATGTAATATCCACAAATGTGCAGATGACACCAAGTTGGTTGGGAGGGTGAGCTGTGAGGAGGATGCAGAGATCCTTCAGTGTGATTTGGACAAGTGGAGCGAGTGGGCAAATGAATGGCAGATGCAGAATAATTTGGATAAATGCGGGTTATCCACTTTGGTTGCAAAAACAAGAAGGCAGATTGTTATCTAAATGGCCATAAATTCGGAGAGGGAGGAATGTGCAACGAGACCTGGGTGTCCTCGTACACCAGCCACTGAAGGTAAGCATGCAGGTACAGCAGGCGGTAAAGAAGGCAAATGGTATGTTTGCCTTCATAGCGAGAGGATTCGAGTACAGGAGCAGGGATGTCTTGCTGCAATTACACAGGGCCTTGGTGAGGAATATTGTAGCAGTTTTGGTCTCCTCATGTGAAGAAGGATGTTCTAGCTTCACAGGGAGTGCAGCAAAGGTTTACCAGACTGATTCCTGGGATGGCGGGACTGAGGAGAGATTGAATCGGTTCGGAAGAATAAGTGGGGGAGATCTTGAGAAACCGAGAAAATTCTACCAGGACTGGACAGGGTTGATGCAGGAAGGATGTTCCCGATGGTGGGGGGTGCCCAGAACCAGGAGTCACAGTCTGAGGATACGGGGTTGACCATTTAGGACAGAGATGAGGAGGAATTTCTTCACCCAGAGAGCGGTCGGCCTGTGGAATTTGTTACCACAGGAAGTAGTTGAGGCCAAAACATTGTATATTTTCGAGAAGCAGTTAGATACAGCACTTAGGGTGAAGGGGATCACAGGATATGGGGGAAAGCGGGGCTAGACTATTGAGCTGGATGATCAGCCATGATCATAATGAATGGCAGAGCTGCCTCGAAGGGCCGAATGGTCTCCCTCTCGTATTTTCTCTGTTTCTATGACCTCTGAAGATGAGGTTCTGATGCCTTTTTAAAAAAATATATATATTTATTAAAGTTTTTTAACACAATTTTTCTCCCTTACAAACAATAACCCCCCCCCCCGCCGTAACAAAAAAAAACGAGAAATCGTGCAGAGCAAGATATATACATGGCAAAATGATATATTTACACAGCTTTGTACACTGGCCCTCACCCGTACATGCCAGTTTCCCCAACCCTTCATGTTATCTCTTGCTCATCCACCACCCCCCAGGGAGTACCCCCTCCCCCCCCCCCACCGCCCCCAGGACGTCCCCTCCACCCCCCCCCAAGGTTGCTGCTGCTGCTGACCGACCTTCCTCTAACGCTCCGCGAGATAGTCTAGGAACGGTTGCCACTGCCTGTAGAACCCCTGCGCAGACCGTCTCAAGGCGAACTTAATCCTCTCCAACTTTATGAACCCAGCCATATCATTTATCCAGGCCTCCACGCTGGGGGGCTTCGCCTCCTTCCACATTAGCAAGATCCTTCGCCGGGCTACTATGGACGCAAAGGCCAGAATGCCGGCTTCTTTCGCCTCCTGCACTCCCGGTTCGTCCACTACTCCAAATATTGCTAGCCCCCAGCTTGGCTTGACCCGGACTTTCACCACCTGAGATATTGCTCCCGCCACTCCTCTCCAGAACCCCTCCAGTGCCGGGCATGACCAAAACATATGGACATGGTTCGCCGGGCTCCCTGAGCACCTTCCACATCTGTCCTCTACCCCAAAGAACCTAGTCAACCTCGCCCCCGTCAAGTGCGCTCTGTGGACCACCTTAAATTGTATCAGGCTGAGCCTGGCACACGAGGAGGAGGAATTAACCCTACCTCGGGCATCAGCCCACATACCTTCCTCGATCTCCTCCCCCAGCTCCTCCTCCCATTTACCCTTCAACTCTTCTACCAGCGCTTCCCCCTCTTTCAACTCCTGGTGTATTTCCGACACCTTGCCCTCCCCGACCCATACACCCGGGATCACCCTATCTTGAACTTCTTGTGCCGGGAGCAACGGGAATTCCCTCACCTGTCGCCTCACAAAAGCCCTCACCTGCATATATCTAAAGGCATTTCCCGGGTCAACTCGAACTTCTCCTCCAGTGCCCCTAGGCTCGCAAACGTCCCGTCGATGAACAGGTCCCGCATTCTTCCAATCCCCGCCCGATGCCAGCTCTGGAACCCCCCGTCCATCTTCCCCGGGACAAACTGGTGGTTACCCCTGATCGGGGACCACACCGATGCTCCCATTGCACCCCGGTGCCGTCTCCACTGGCCCCAGATCCTTAGCGTTGCCGCCACCACTGGGCTCGTGGTATACTTTGTCGGCGAGAGCGGCAGCGGTGCCGTCACCAACGCCCCCAGGCTCGTTCCTTTACAGGACGCCATCTCCATCATCTTCCATGCCGCCCCCTCTCCCTCCATAACCCACTTGAGGATCATCGCCACATTTGCTGCCCAGTAGTAGCTCCCCAGGTTTGGCAGCGCCAACTCTCCTCAGTCCCTACTGCGTTCCAGGAACCCTCTCCTTACTCTCGGGGTCTTATTCGCCCACACAAACCCCATAATACTCCTGCCTACTCTCTTAAAAAAGGCCTTAGTGATCACGATGGGAAGGCACTGAAACACAAACAGAAACCTTGGAAGGACCACCATTTTGACCAACTGCACTCTACCCGCCAGCGAGAGCGGTAACATGTCCCATCTTTTGAAATCCTCCTCCATTTGCTCCACCAACCTCGTCAGATTCAGTTTATGTAGGGTCCCCCAACTCCTAGCTATCTGGATCCCCAGATACCGAAAGCTCCCCTCCGCCCTCCTCAGCGGTAGGTCCCCTATCCCTCTTTCTTGGTCCCCCGCCTGTAATACAAAGAGCTCACTCTTCCCGAACATTGAGCTTATAGCCCGAAAACTCCCCAAACTCCCTTAGAGTCTGCATGACCTCCACCATCCCCTCCATTGGATCCGCCACGTACAGCAACAGGTCATCCGCATATAGCGACACCCGATGCTCTTCTCCCCCTCGGACCACCCCCCTCCATTTATTAGACTCCCTCAATGACATGGCCAATGGTTGGATCGCCAATGCGAACAACAGGGGGGACAGGGGGCACCCCTGCCTCGTCCCTTGGTACAGTCGAAAGTACTCCGACCTCCGCCGGTTCGTCACTACACTCACCATCGGGGCTCTGTAAAGGAGCTTAACCCAATTGATAAACCCTACCCCGAACCCAAACCAACGCAGCACCTCCCAGAGGTACTCCCACTCTACTCGGTCAAAGGCCTTCTCCGCGTCCATAGCTGCCACTATCTCCGCCTCTCCCTCCTGCGATGGCATCATTATCACGTTTAAGAGCCGCCGCACATTGGTGTTTAGTTGCCTGCCCTTTACAAATCCCGTCTGGTCCTCGTGGATTACCCCCGGGACACAGTCCTCGATCCTCGTGGCCAGCACTTTTTGCATCCACACTGAGGAGCGAGATCGGCCTGTACGATCCACATTGCAGTGGGTCCTTGTCCCGCTTTAGGATCAAAGAAATTGAGGCTTCTCTTGCCTCATTAAAGGTCCTCACCAGTAGCGGTGCCAACAGGTCTGCGTACCTCCTGTAGAACTCCACCGGGAATCCGTCCGGTCCCGTGGCCTTCCCCGCCTGCATGCTCCCCAAACCCTTGCTCAGCTCCTCCAACCCAATTTGTGCCCCCAAACCAGCCACCTCTTGCTCCTCCACCCTCGGGAATCTCAGCTGATCTAGGAATCGTCTCATCCCCTCTTCCCCCGCTGGGGGCTGGGATCTGTACAGCTCTTCATAAAAGGCCTTGAATACCTTGTTTATTTTCGTCGCACTCCGAACCGTGGCTCCCCTTCCATCTTTGACTCCCCCTATTTCCCTCGCTGCCATCCTCTTACGGAGCTGGTGTGCCAGCATCCGACTAGCCTTTTCCCCATACTCGTAGGTTGCCCCCTGCGCTTTCCTCCACTGTGCCTCCGCCTTCCCTGTGGTCAACAGGTCAAACTCCGTCTGGAGCCATTGTCTTTCCCCAAATAACCTTTCCTCCGGGGCCTCTGCGTATCTCCTGTCCACTCTCAAAATCTCCCCCACTAACCTCTCCCTTTCCATCCCCTCTGTCTTCTCCCTATGAGCCCTAATGGAAATTAGCTCTCCCCGATCACCGCCTTCAACGCCTCCCATACCACCCCCACCCGCACCTCCCCGTTATCGTTGGCCTCCAAGTACCTTTCGATACACCCCCTCACTTCCCACACACCACCTCGCCCGCCAGCAGTCCCACATCCAGCTGCCACAACGGGCATTGGTCCCTCTCCTCTCCCAGCTCCAGTTCCACCCAGTGTGGGGCATGGTCCGAAACGGCTATAGCCGAATACTCCGTCCCCTCCACCCCCGGGATGAGCGCCCTACCCAGAACAAAGAAATCTATCCGGGAGTAGGCTTTGTGCACATGGGAGAAGAAAGAAAATTCCCTGGCCTGCGGCCTTGCAAACCGCCATGGGTCCACTCCCCCCATCTGATCCATAAACCTCCTAAGTACCTTGGCCGCCGCCGGCCTCTTTCCAGTCCTTGATTTGGAGCGGTCCAGTGCTGGATCCAACACTGTATTGAAGTCCCCTCCCATTATCAGGCCTCCTATCTCCAGGTCCGGAATGCGCCCCAACATGCGCTTCATGAATCCTGCATCATCCCAGTTCGGGGCGTATACGTTTACCAACGCCACCCACGTCCCTTGCAGCCTACCGCTCACCATTACATATCGCCCTCCATTGTCCGCTACAATAGTCTTGGCCTCAAATGACACCCGCTTTCCCACCAATATTTCCACCCCTCTGTTCTTCGCGTCCAGTCCCGAGTGGAATACCTGTCCTACCCATCCCTTTCTTAACCTGACCTGGTCCGCCACCTTCAGGTGTGTCTCTTGGAGCATGGCCACGTCCGCCTTCAGTCCCTTTCAGTGCGCGAACACTCGAGCCCTCTTCACCGGCCCATTCAGGCCCCTCACGTTCCACGTTATCAGCCGGATTGGAGGGCCTCTCACCTCCCCCACGCCCCGCCGACTAGCCATCTCCTTTTCTGGGCCAGTCCCGTGTCCACGCCTCCCTCACCCTCCACTCCCCCAGAGGGGGACCCCCGTCCCGACCACCTCTTCTGTGTCCCATTCCCTTTCGGCCAGTGCAGCAGCAACCCTTCCCCCCCCCCCCTCCCCCCCGCTTGTCCCCTGTCTAGCTTTTTTGCTCCCCCCATGTCACTCCCGTAAGTCAGCTGACGCCTGCTGACCCCGGCTTCCCCCGCCGTCCCATTGACCTCCCCGCTCCATATGCATTCCTTCGTTCCCCTTCCCGCCTTTCTTCCCGCGCACGGGTAAAAACCCCGCGCTTTCCAAAGCCCGCTCCGCCCCCTCTGGCGCAGCTCCTGTCGCAGCCTTGTCTCTCTCCCCCAGCCCATCTAACATTTCCTGCGCGTAATTGACCCCCTACAGACAGCAACCATCACACATCAAACCCCAAAACATCCCCCCACCCTCACAAACCCTCAGTTAAAGTCCAACTTTTCGGCTTGTACAAAGGTCCACGCCTCTTCAGGCGTTTCGAAGTAATAGTGTTGGCCCTTGTATGTGACCCACAGTCGTGCTGGCTGCAGCATTCCGAATTTCACTTCTTTCCGGTACAACGCCGCTTTGGCCCGGTTGAAACCCGCTCTCCGCTTTGCAACCTCCGTGCTCCAGTCCGGGTATATTCGGATCTCTGCATTGTCCCACTTACTGCTCCGCTCCTTCTTGATGCCTTGACTGATCCGGAGCTGCTACCCATCCGAGTGAGTGTCACTTGTGTGATAGTCCGCTGCGCTCTTCACAATCTCGCTCTCTAGCCTTTTGTGCAAGAGGGCGACGATGCTCGTGGACATGGACGAGGACTCCGACGCTGATGCCAGGGCAGCCAGAGGGAGAGGATGACGAGGAAGCTGTGAGGAACCTCCAGGGATGTGCCCTTTCACCGTTTTCTTCATATTGGCCGGTAGGCCCTGCCTTCCAGCAGCCCCAGTGGCAGTACCATCATCCCAGACACATGACCACGCCCAACCAATAAAGCCTGAGACCCTGGACACCTCTGTCAGTGATTAGTCTGACACCAGCGCAGTGCACTGGACACATCTGGTGAGAATGATACTGAAGGTGATAACTTCAGAGATATACAAAACAAAAGGTTCGTCCACATGGATCATAAACATAACATCTCGATTTCAAACATCATTATCACCCAGTGTAGACCCCTGCTTGCACCCAGTGCTTCTTGAGCTTTACTTTTTGGGTGCTGTGTCTCGGTGCCCCCCCTCGCTGACAGTGACGTTGGAGACAGGTCGCTGTTCTCGTTGCTCTGGTAGAATCGGCGACCTTGGTGGTCATCCTCTGGTCCGTGGGGCCTGAGCAGGCCTTGCCGGGGAGTGTCAATTCGACAAGGTGGCTGGGCAACCCTCTGTCGCCACGTACTCCTGGGATAGAGCAGAGACTGGCAGAGAGACAGAGAAGCTGGTGCCCTGGTCCAGGGCTTCGTGACAGGAGTCCACAGAATGTTATGGGCCAGGGTTTAGAGAACCCCAAAGTGTATCATGGAGTTCACCTGACCCACAACTTTTAATAGATTGTGGTATGGGGAGCACACGGCCCACTCGACAGGTGTGGTACAGCAGAAATGGAGAAGTAATTTTTAAAGCAAAACAATGTTTATTCTATGGACTCAAGTTAACCTTTTTAAAACATACAGTGAACATCTTAGCAACCATCAATTCAAATACACCCCCAAAGAATACAACACTAAGTAATCCTTAATAACTTTCCAAACAACATCCAGAAGACAGAAGAAACACCTTTTAACAGAAGCACATTAGGTTTACATTCACTACGGAGAACATTTATAATTCAGAATTCACCAAATGATCAAGAGATAGTCTTTTCATGGCAGAGAGAGCAACAGCACACCCGCTCTGTCTGGCTTCAGCTCCAACACTAAAAACAAAACTAAAACACACTCTGCAGCAAACAGCCTAAAACAAAAGTAAAAAGCTGACAGACAGCCCAGCTCCACCCACACTCTGACATCACTGATAAACACCCATTTCTTAAAGGTACTCTCACATGACAAGAGACTGTGGCCATCTCGCCCGCCTTCCGGAGGTAAGTCCTCACCGCCCTGCGTACCGATGAATGTTGACCTCCAACACAGACATTGGCCTACTGAGGGCAGTGCCTGTGTGAGGGTTTACAGCTCCTGCAGCTGCCTCTCCAGGAGAGTTACCAGTCTCTCATTGGATCCTCATCCTGTGTGCTCACAGTTAAGGATCACCATAGCGATCACACTCTGCGAGTATTCATCCACGACTGAGACTGTGACACGCCGACCGTCCAGGATCTCTGCCAGATCACCACGCCCATCCCGCTGGTTATCCGGAATTTACTGCCGTATGGATAATGCCTGAGGCTCATCATTTGTCTCGAACTCAGCATGGCCCCTGTCCCCAGCAGTGCTGTAATCGCTGGCGCTCTGGACCCTCCGTACCTCCACTATCTACCCCAACGAGCGTGAAGTGTCCTCACCGCTGTGCCCTATCAGCTCTTCCGACACAGACCGGCCACTGCGTGAATGTATCGGTGCTGGGTGCTGAGCACTGGAGTGCCGCACGTGCAACTCCTCGATGTCTCGGGTGTCAAGGTGTGGCTCGTCTGCCCGCTGGCTATGTGGCCACACTGGAACTCTGGCTTCCACACGAGTGTTTCCAACTCCACTCTCAAAAAGACGCGCCTCAGAATCTTCTCCCACACAACATTTTCTCTCAGACACCTTCACCAGTGCTCCATTTCCAGGGTTTCAGTTTCTCCTTTCAATATTCCTTAGATTGCCATGAGCATTCAAGCTTCCACACAATCTCTGAGGCACCCAGACACACCAACAGAATGGCACTGCTTCATAGGCTGTACTGAGGTCACCAACCATAGGATTACCTCAGATGCCTGGCTTCTCACTGGTCAACCTCACCAGGCCTGCACTTTTCAGCTCTATCTTTAACTGGGAGCATCTTGCTGTTCCTTTCTTTAACAAAGAACAAAGAAATGTACAGCACAGAAACAGGCTCTTAGGTCCTCCAAGCCCGTGCCGACCATGCTGCCCGTCTAACCTAAAACCTTCTACACTTCCGGGGTCCGTATCCCTCTATTCCCATCCTATTCATGTATTTGTCAAGATGCCCCTTAAATGTCACTATCGTCCCTGCTTCCACCACCTTCTCCGGCAGCGAGTTCCAGGCACCCACTACCCTCTGCGTAAAAAACCTGTCGTACATCTACTCTAAACCTTGCCCCTCTCACCTTAAACCTATGCCCCATAGTAATTGACCCCTCTACCCCGGGTAAAAGCCTCTGACTATCCACTCTGTCTATGCCCCTCATAATTTTGTAGACCTCTATTAGGTCATCCCTCAACCTCCTTCGTTCCAGTGAGAACAAACCGAGTTTATTCAACTTAAGGGAACAGTATCTTCATCAATTTCCAGTTTAGTTTGTCCCTTTGGCTTCAGTATTTTCATTCCCTGGTTTCTAGAACTTCCTATTCTTTAACCTCTGGAACTTGCTTTCCTAACATTACTCCATTGTTGTGACTCTCTGCTTCTGCTGCCAGTTCCTGAGAGCGCTGCTCCCTCTCTAACTGCTACTTGCTCCAGCTTAAACAGATCTCAAAAGGTCTTTCTGGCCTCTGCTTCCTAAGCCTTTCTTTCTTTAAACTCAGGTTGATTTCACGTCGTAAACGCTCTAATCACAATGCAGGGACAGTCTTTTAACAAATTTAGAGTAGCCAATTATTCTTTTCCAATTAAGGGGCAATTTAGCGTGGCCATCCACCTACCCTGCACATCTTTTGGTTGTGGGGGTAAAACCCAAACAGACACGAGGAGAATGTGTAAACTCGAAACGGGAAGTGACCCAGGGCCCAGATCGCACCCGGGTCCTCAGCGTCGTTAGGCAGCAGTGCTAACCACTGTGCTGCCCTAGTGCAGACACAGTCTTAAATTAAACCAAAAACCCCCTACATGTAAACACTGTTGTTTAACTAAAGTTTTAATCCTTTCTTACACAGAAGCGCACAATTTAACTTACCTGAATCTATACCCTATTTCTAATATCCAAAAATACAAATATAATTACTTTAAACAACCTGTTTTCTGACACCAGGCCGCTCCGAACATCAACAATTCCCATTCTTTCATACCATAGTATTTACTCTGCATTCCAGTTTTTCTGCTCAAAGTGGCATTTTTCGACATTATATTCCATGTTCTTGCCCATTCACTTAGCATGTCTAAATCCATTTGAAGCCTCCTTGTATCCTCCACACAACTCACATTCTCACCTAACTTTGTGTCCGTGGCAAATTTAGAAACTCCTGATATGAGGATGTTCTATTTTAAAAAGTACTATCCCTGTTCTTTTTCAAATCCAGCCAGGAAAAGAATTAGAAATAGCACTTTTTCCATAATCGTATTCAGATAATGGAGGAGTGCGATCCAGCCAGAACATTACAATACATTCCATTCAGGTGGGAGGAAATGGGAACAGATACCCAAACCCAATTCTGTCACTTCACACCTTGGACCTTCACACAGGTTTATACACTCTTCCTCTACATTCTTAAATACTTTCTATTCCATAATTCAACCCATAAAGTTATCACTTGTCTGCTTACCTCTTATATGCTTTATTACCAAGAAGCCACTTCACCTTTAATCACTGAAGATTCTTCTTGGTTCTCTTTCCATTGGACAGACCTTTATTGTCTGGTGTGTTCTGTTCCCAGCCATGAGCATCTTGCATCCGTGTCTCAATAATGCCCATCATGTCGTACCCTCCAAGTTATAGTTGTGCAGTAATTAATCTCTCGTGATCATGATGAGTTTGCATAAAGCTATTTTTGCCCACAAACCCAAACGTGTGCTGCCACTCACACCATGGGCTGGATTTTCCGTTTCTGTGGCTAACTGCTGACAAACAAAGAACAAAGAACAAAGAAATGTACAGCACAGGAACAGGCCCTTCGGCCCTCCAAGCCCGTGCCGACCATACTGCCCGACTAAACTACAATCTTCTACGCTTCCTGGGTCCGTATCCTTCTATTCCCATCCTATTCATATATTTGTCAAGATGCCCCTTAAATGTCCCTATCGTCCCTGCTTCCACCACCTCCTCCGGTAGTGAGTTCCAGGCACCCACTACCCTCTGCGTAAAAAACTTGCCTCGTACATCTACTCTAAACCTTGCCCCTCTCACCTTAAACCTATGCCCCCTAGTAATTGACCCCTCTACCCTGGGGAAAAGCCTCTGACTATCCACTCTGTCTATGCCCCTCATAATTTTGTATACCTCTATCAGGTCGCCCCTCAACCTCCTTCGTTCCAGTGAGAACAAACCGAGTTTATTCAATCGCTCCTCATAGCTTATGCCCTCCATACCAGGCAACATTCTGGTAAATCTCTTCTGCACCCTCTCTAAAGCCTCCACATCCTTCTGGTAGTGTGGCGACCAGAATTGAACACTATACTCCAAGTGTGGCCTAACTAAGGTTCTATACAGCTGCAACATGACTTGCCAATTCTTATACTCAATGCCCCGGCCAATGAAGGCAAGCATGCCGTATGCCTTCTTGACTACCTTCTCCACCTGTGTTGCCCCTTTCAATGACCTGTGGACCTGTACTCCTAGATCTCTTTGACTTTCAATACTCTTGAGGGTTCTACCATTCACTGTATATTCCCTACCTGCATTAGCCCTTCCAAAATGCATTACCTCACATTTGTCCGGATTAAACTCCATCTGCCATCTCTCCGCCCAAGTCTCCAGACAATCTAAATCCTGCTGTATCCTCAGACAGTCCTCATCGCTATCCGCAATTCCACCAACCTTTGTGTCGTCTGCAAACTTACTAATCAGACCAGTTACATTTTCCTCCAAATCATTTATATATACTACAAACAGCAAAGGTCCCAACACTGATCCCTGTGGAACACCACTGGTCACAGCCCTCCAATTAGAAAAGCATTGCTACCCTCTGCCTTCTATGGCCTAGCCAGTTCTGTATCCACCTTGCCAGTTCACCCCTGATCCCGTGTGACTTCACCTTTTGTACTAGTCTACCATGAGGGACCTTGTCAAAGGCCTTACTGAAGTCCATATAGACAACATCTACTGCCCTACCTGCATCAATCATCTTAGTGACCTCCTCGAAAAACTCTATCAAGTTAGTGAGACACGACCTCCCCTTCACAAAACCGTGCTGCCTCTCACTAATACGTCCATTTGCTTCCAAATGGGAGTAGATCCCTACACTGCTAGTCTGTAATCACCTCCCTGTTCATCCAAACCTGCCTACACTGCCAGTCTGTAATCACCCCCTGTCCATTGGAACCTGCCTACACTGCCAGTCTGTAATCATCTCCCTGTTCTTCCGAATCTGCCTACACTGCCAGTCTGTAATCACCCCCCTGTCCATTGGAACGTGCCTACACTGCCAGTCTGTAATCACCCCCCTGTCCATTGGAACCTGCCTACACTGCCAGTCTGTAATCACGTCCCTGACCATTGGAACCTGTCTACACTGCCAGTCTGTAATCACCCCCCTGTCCATTGGAACCTGCCTACACTGCCAGTCTGTAATCACCCCCCTGTCCATTGGAACCTGTCTACACTGCCAGTCTGTAATCACCTCCCTGTCCATTGGAACCTGTCTACACTGCCCGTCTGTAATCACCTCCCTGTCCATTGGAACCTGTCTACACTGCCAGTCTGTAATCACCTCCCTGTCCATTGGAACCTGTCTACACTGCCAGTCTGTAATCACCTCCCTGTCCATTGGAACCTGTCTACACTGCCCGTCTGTAATCACCTCCCTCTCCATTGGAACCTGCCTACACTGCCAGTCTGTAATCACCTCCCTGTCCATTGGAACCTGTCTACACTGCCAGTCTGTAATCACCTCCCTGTCCATTGGAACCTGCCTACACTGCCAGTCTGTAATCACGTCCTTGTCCATTGGAACCTGCCTACACTGCCAGTCTGTAATCACGCCCCTGTCCATTGGAACCTGTCTACACTGCCAGTCTGTAATCACCTCCCTGTTCATTGGAACCTGTCTACACTGCCAGTCTGTAATCAGCCCCTTGTCCATTGGAACCTGCCTACACTGCCAGTCTGTAATCACCTCCCTGTCCATTGGAACCTGCCTACACTGCCAGTCTGTAATCACGCCCCTGTCCATTGGAACCTGTCTACACTGCCAGTCTGTAATCACCCCCGTGTCCATTGGAACCTGCCTACACTGCCAGTCTGTAATCACCCCCTGTCCATTGGAACCTGTCTACACTGCCAGTCTGTAATCACCCCCCTGTCCATTGGAACCTGTCTACACTGCCAGTCTGTAATCACCTCCCTGTTCATTGGAACCTGTCTACACTGCCAGTCTGTAATCACCCCCCCCTTTCATCCAAACCTGCCTACGCTGCCAGTCTGTAATCACCCCCCTGTTCATTGGAACCTGCCTACACTGCCAGTCTGTAATCACCCCCCTGTCCATTGGAACCTGCCTACACTGCCAGTCTGTAATCACCCCCTCACCCCCGTTCATCCAAACCTGCCTACACTGCCAGTCTCTAATCACCCCCTGTCCATTGGAACCTGCCTACACTGCCAGTCTGTAATCACCCCCCTGTTCATTGGAATCTGTCTATATTGCCAGTCTGTAATCACCCCCTGTTCATCCGAACATCCCTACACTGCTAGTCTGTAATCACCTCCCTGTTCATCCAAACCTGCCTACACTGCCAGTCTGTAATCACCCACCTGTCCATTGGAACCTGTCTACACTGCCAGTCTGTAATCACCCCCTGTCCATTGGAACCTGTCTACACTGCCAGTCTGTAATCACCCCCCTGTTCATTGGAACCTGTCTATATTGCCAGTCTGTAATCACCCCCTGTTCATCCGAACATCCCTACACTGCTAGTCTGTAATCACCTCCCTGTTCATCCAAACCTGCCTACACTGCCAGTCTGTAATCACCTCCCTGTCCATTGGAACCTGTCTACACTGCCAGTCTGTAATCACCCCCCTGTCCATTGGAACCTGTCTACACTGCCAGTCTGTAATCACCCCCTGTCCATTGGAACCTGCCTACACTGCCAGTCTGTAATCACCCCCCCGTCCATTGGAACCTGCCTACACTGCCAGTCTCTAATCACCCCCTGTCCATTGGAACCTGCCGACACTGCCAGTCTGTAATCACCCCCCTGTTCATTGGAACCTGCCTACACTGCCAGTCTGTAATCACCCCCCTGTCCATTGGAACCTGTCTACACTGCCAGTCTCTAATCACCCCCTGTTCATCCGAACATCCCTACACTGCTAGTCTGTAATCACCTCCCTGTTCATCCAAACCTGCCTACACTGCCAGTCTGTAAACACCCCTTGTCCATTGGAACCTGTCTACACTGCCAGTCTGTAATTAACCCCTGTCCATTGGAACCTGCCTACACTGCCAGTCTGTAATCATCTCCCTGTTCTTCCGAATCTGCCTACACTGCCAGTCTGTAATCACCCCCCTGTCCATTGGAACCTGTCTACACTGCCAGTCTGTAATCACCCCCTGTCCCTTGGAACCTGCCTACACTGCCAGTCTGTAATCACGTCCCTGTCCATTGGAACGTGCCTACACTGCCAGTCTGTAATCACCCCCTGTACATTGGAACCTGCCTACACTGCCAGTCTGTAATCACCCCCCTGTCCATTGGAACCTGCCTACACTGCCAGTCTGTAATCACCCCCTGTCCATTGGAACCTGCCTACACTGCCAGTCTGTAATCACCCCCCTGTTTATTGGAACCTGCCTACACTGCCAGTCTGTAATCACCCCCTGTTCATCCGAACATCCCTACACTGCTAGCCTGTAATCACCTCCCTGTTCATCCAAACCTGCCTACACTGCCAGTCTGTAATCACCCACCTGTCCATTGGAACCTGTCTACACTGCCAGTCTGTAATCACCCCCTGTCCATTGGAACCTGCCTACACTGCCAGTCTGTAATCACCTCCCTGTCCATTGGAACCTGCCTACACTGCCAGTCTGTAATCACCCCCCCGTTCATCCAAACCTGCCTACACTGCCAGTCTCTAATCACCCCCTGTCCATTGGAACCTGCCTACACTGCCAGTCTGTAATCACCTCCGTGTTCATCCAAACCTGACTACACTGCCAGTCTGTAATCACCCCCTGTCCATTGGAACCTGCCTACACTGCCAGTCTGTAATCACCCCCCTGTCCATTGGAACCTGTGTACACTGCCAGTCTGTAATCACCTCCCTGTCCATTGGAACCTGTCTACACTGCCAGTCTGTAATCACCCCCTGTCCATTGGAACCTGCCTACACTGCCAGTCTGTAATCACCCCCCGTTCATCCAAACCTGCCTACACTGCCAGTCTGTAATCACCCCCCTGTCCATTGGAACCTGCCTACACTGCCAGTCTGTAATCACCCCCCTGTCCATTGGAACCTGCCTACACTGCCAGTCTGTAATCACCCCCCTGTCCATTGGAACCTGCTTACACTGCCAGTCTGTAATCACCCCCCTGTCCATTGGAACCTGTCTACACTGCCAGTCTGTAATCACCCCCCTGTCCATTGGAACCTGTCTACCCTGCCAGTCTGTAATCACCCCCCTGTCCATTGGAACCTGTCTGCACTGCCAGTCAGTAATCACCTCCCTGTTCATCCATACCTGCCTACACTGCCAGTCTGTAATCACCCCCCTGTCCATTGGAACCTGCTTACACTGCCAGTCTGTAATCACCCCCCTGTCCATTGGAACCTGTCTACACTGCCAGTCTGTAATCACCCCCCTGTCCATTGGAACCTGTCTACCCTGCCAGTCTGTAATCACCCCCCTGTCCATTGGAACCTGCCTACACTGCCAGTCAGTAATCACGTCCCTGTCCATTGGAACCTGTCTACACTGCCAGTCTGTAATCACCTCCCTGTTCATTGGAACCTGTCTACACTGCCAGTCTGTAATCACCCCCCCCCCCGTTCATCCAAACCTGCCTACACTGCCAGTCTCTAATCACCCCCTGTCCATTGGAACCTGCCGACACTGCCAGTCTGTAATCACCCCCCTGTTCATTGGAACCTGTCTATATTGCCAGACTGTAATCACTCCCCTGTCCATTGGAACCTGCTTACACTGCCAGTCTGTAATCACCCACCTGTCCATTGGAACCCGTCTACACTGCCAGTCTGTAATCACCTCCCTGTCCATTGGAACCTGCCTACACTGCCAGTCTGTAATTACCCCCCTGTCCATTGGAACCTGCCTACACTGCCAGTCTGTAATCACCCCCCCGTTCATCCAAACCTGCCTACACTGCCAGTCTGTAATCACCCCCTGTTCATCCGAACATCCAAACAAAGAACAAAGAACAAAGAAATGTACAGCACAGGAACAGGCCCTTCGGCCCTCCAAGCCCGTGCCGACCATACTGCTCGACTAAACTACAATCTTCTACACTTCCTGGGTCCGTATCCTTCTATTCCCATCCTATTCATATATTTGTCAAGATGCCCCTTAAATGTCCCTATCGTCCCTGCCTCCACTACCTCCTCCGGTAGTGAGTTCCAGGCACCCACTACCCTCTGCGTAAAAAACTTGCCTCGTACATCTACTCTAAACTTTGCCCCTCTCACCTTAAACCTATGCCCCCTAGTAATTGACCCCTCTACCCTGGGGAAAAGCCTCTGACTATCCACTCTGTCTATGCCCCTCATAATTTTTATACCTCTATCAGGTCGCCCCTCAACCTCCTTCGTTCCAGTGAGAACAAACCGAGTTTATTCAATCGCTCCTCATAGCTTATGCCCTCCATACCAGGCAACATTCTGGTAAATCTCTTCTGCACCCTCTCTAAAGCCTCCACATCCTTCTGGTAGTGTGGCGACCAGAATTGAACACTATACTCCAAGTGTGGCCTAACTAAGGTTCTATACAGCTGCAACATGACTTGCCAATTCTTATACTCAATGCCCCGGCCAATGAAGGCAAGCATGCCGTATGCCTTCTTGACTACCTTCTCCACCTGTGTAGCCCCTTTCAGTGATCTGTGGACCTGTACTCCTAGATCTCTTTGACTTTCAATACTCTTGAGGGTTCTACCATTCACTGTATATTCCCTACCTGCATTAGCCCTTCCAAAATGCATTACCTCACATTTGTCCAGGTTAAACTCCATCTGCCATCTCTCCGCCCAAGTCTCCAGACAATCTAAATCCTGCTGTATCCTCAGACAGTCCTCATCGCTATCCGCAATTCCACCAACCTTTGTGTCGTCTGCAAACTTACTAATCAGACCAGTTACATTTTCCTCCAAATCATTTATATATACTACAAAGAGCAAAGGTCCCAGCACTGATCCCTGTGGAACACCACTGGTCACAGCCCTCCAATTAGAAAAGCATCCCTCCATTGCTACCCTCTGCCTTCTATGGCCTAGCCAGTTCTGTATCCACCTTGCCAGTTCACCCCTGATCCCGTGTGACTTCACCTTTTGTACTAGTCTACCATGAGGGACCTTGTCAAAGGCCTTACTGAAGTCCATATAGACAACATCTACTGCCCTACCTGCATCAATCATCTTAGTGACCTCCTCGAAAAACTCTATCAAGTTAGTGAGACACGACCTCCCCTTCACAAAACCGTGCTGCCTCTCACTAATACGTCCATTTGCTTCCAAATGGGAGTAGATCCTGTCTCGAAGAATTCTCTCCAGTAATTTCCCTACCACTGAAGTAAGGCTCACCGGCCTGTAGTTCCCTGGATTATCCTTGCTACCCTTCTTAAACAGAGGAACAACATTGGCTATTCTCCAGTCCTCCGGGACATCCCCTGAAGACAGCGAGGATCCAAAGATTTCTGTCAAGGCCTCAGCAATTTCCTCTCCAGCCTCCTTCAGTATTCTGGGGTAGATCCCATCAGGCCCTGGGGACTTATCTACCTTAATATTTTTTAAGACACCCAACACCTCGTCTTTTTGGATCACAATGTGACCTAGGCTATCTACACCCCCTTCTCCAGACTCAACATCTACCAATTCCTTCTCTTTGGTGAATTTTGACGCCAGTGTGTGACCCGTGGTGTTTCACGACGGGCAAATTGGCGTGAACCCCGCATCGATTCTGGTACCGGTGAGGGGCTAGCTGTGAAATGCGCATGGATCGCACCGAAAACGGCCAGAGAATCGACCGGTCCCGGGCTGCACAGGCGCAGGGCTGATGGCCTGCACCCGGTCATGCCGCAAAGCCCGGCCGTGCCCGCACCTGCCAACTGTGACCCCACAGCCCACCGAGCCCCAGCCCCAGCAGAAACCCCAGCGGTGCGGATCGCGGACGAGTGTGGCCACTGGACACTGCCTGCAGCCGGCACGCCGGGTTCCTGACCGCTGGGACCACACGTGGCCCACACCGTCAGAATCATGGCCCACCGGGGGTGGAGCTTTGATGGTGGGCCGGCCGAGGATGTGCAAGCAGCCTTGTGACTGTGCGCAGCATGGGTCCTGATGACACCGCTTTGGAGGGGGTGGAGAATCGCAAACCGGTGCCTGACCCTGGCCTGGCGTCGGAATCCATTCTCCGCCCGATTGCCGATCCCGATTTCGGCAACGGGCTGCGGAGAATCCCGCCCCAATTCTTAGTCCTCTCCCCGAGTAAATTACTTAACCTGTGGGTTTTCCTTTATCTGTAATGCTACACACCATTTATAACAGTTACACTACTCTCTTGTTTGTTTCTGTTGGGAAACATTGTTTGCATTATTTAGTCCCTTTGATCTCTCACTACCCGGCCCTTGCCCACCTCCTAGTGTAAAGTCCTGAAAACTGCTTAAATCCTGAACTATTTCTCATTCATCCTTTGTGCTGCTCCTAACCTCGTCCAAGTGCAGCCTACCCCAGCGGGGCATTTCGTTCCACTCCAGATCCTAGTACTAGTGTCCCCATGAAATTGGACTTTCCCACACCGTTCCACCAGCCACATGCTCACTACTCTAATCTGTTTATCCTCATGGAAATTGTGCATGGTTTGGGTAAGAACAAATGCAGAGAATATGATGTTCGAGGTACTGGGTTTTAATTGTGTGATCCACTGAACAGGATCTCTTGCCTACTCTTTCCTCTGATGTTAATCACAAGATGGGCAACATCAACTTGATCCTCCCTCTCCGATACCTTTTCAAGCCTGATATCAGATAGACTCATACTGTATGGAACTTCAAACCTCTTTACAGAGAATGCTACCTGTCTGCTAATTGTTGAATCCTCTACATTTGCCATAATGTGCCTCCCTCCCTCCTCCCTTTTGCTAGCACCTGCTCTGAAGGTGCCATGGCCTGTATCGTTCTGACTGCCTCTATCCTTATCCTCACAAGCAGCAAGTACATGGCACCTTCTGGAGAGCAAGAGATTCTTTGGATCCTTGCTCTCACCTGATTTCCCGTTGCTCAGTGCGCTATTGGTCACTCTGATCCTGCCCATCTCTGTCAGGTGTCACCAGAGTCGCAGCAAAATGTCCAGATCCTTTCCCCTTCCCTCGTGTGTGAGAGCCTTCGGCTGAGATAAAACCAGTTACATAGAACGTACAGTGCAGAAGGAGGCCATTCGGCCCATCAAGTCTGCACCCACCCACTTAAACTCTCACTTCCACCCTATCCCCGTAACCCAATAACCTCTCCTAACCTTTTTGGTCACTAAAGGCAATTTAGCATGGTCAATCCACCTAACCTGCACGTCTTTGGACTGGGGGAGGGGCACCCGGAGGAAACCCACGCAGACAAGGGGAGAACGTGCAGACTCTGCACAAACAGTGACCCAGCGCGGTATCGAACCTGGGACCCTGCCGCTGAGAAGCCACAGTGCTAGTCACTTGAGCTACCGTGCTGCCCTAACCAGTTACCTCAGACATGTTTATTTACTACCAGCCCGTTGTCGATGAATTCTGACAAACTGCAGTCCAAGTTCATTGCTTGTTATGTGTTTTAATGTTTATGTTTTTTAAAACCTAACATGTACAGCCTCAAACTCACACAAACTACAAGTAGTAGAGGCTACACCAAATTAACATACTCATCAAATTTTCAATCCCACTCTGCATTACATTCTTAGTTTACACACCCTCTGAACCACACTCAAATTCAGTCAGGTTTCAGTGCTCAGGAATTCCTATTCTGGCAATCACTTCATGAATAATCTTTATTATTATCACAAGCAGGCTTACATTAACACTGCAATGAAGTTACTGTGAAAATCCCCTACTCACCACATTCCGGCGCCTGTTCGGGTACACAGGGAGAATTCAGAATGTCCAATTCACCTAACAGCACGTCTTTCGGGACTTGTGGGAGGAAACCGGAGCACCCGGAGGAAACCCACGCAGACACGGGGAGAACGTGCAGACTCCACACAGACAGTGACCCAGTGGGGAATCGAACCCGGGTCCCTGGCGCTGTGAAGCAACAGTGCTAACCACTGGGCTACCGTGCCACCCTATCTATGCCACTCAGAATTTTGTACATCTCGACAGCAACCTCCTCCCTCCTCCCCTCAGCCTTATCTGCTCCAAGAATAACAACCCCAGCCTAACCAGCCTCTCTTCACAGCTGGAACATTCAAGCCCAGGCAACCAGTCTTGGTGATGAACATCGGAGTTCCCCACCCATGATGGGTGGGGAATTATGTTATTATGGAGCACTTTGCAAGGCCAACAAACTTGCATGTTCCTTTGGCATGTCCTGATTAAATATCAAAGTTGCAGTTGAGTGGACAATCCAGTTATATTTGTGTCTTCCTTTCTAGCGGTTTGATACAACAGAGTGGCTGGCTTTGCAACTTCAGAGAGCAGTTAAACATCAACCGCGTTGGTGTGGATCTGGAGTCACGTATAGTTCAGATGAGGTAAGGATCTGAAAGGGCATTAGTGAACCAGGTGGATTTTTATGACGAACCAATACCTTCGTCGTCACTTTGGCGGGTACCAGCTTTATGTTTACGTTTTATGTTGAACTTAATTCAAAAACTGATTTATGCCGTCTGGGTATTAAGAACATAAGAACTAGGAGCAGGAGTAGGCCATCTGGCCCCTCGAGCCTGCTCCACCATTCAGTGAGATCATGGCTGATCTTTTGTGGACTCAGCTCCACTTTCCGGCCCGAACACCATAACCCTTAATCCATTTATTCAAAAAACTATATCTATCTTTATCTTAAAAACATTTAATGAAGGAGCCTCAACTGCTTCACTGGGCAAGGAATTCCATAGATTCACAACCCTTTGGGTTGAAGCCGCTACATTACTAGTTCAATAAAATCGGCATTGCATTAACATACTCGAAACGGTGGAGAAAGACACTTTTTTGGCTCTTTGCCCCTGTAGCAGATCTCCAAATCTAGATATCTATTTCGCCATTTATTCCCATCTTTTAAAATAAACGTGAACTTTATGATGTAGAGGTCTGAGGGTTCATTCCAAACATCCGACACTGCCAGTCTGTAATCACCTCCCTGTTCATCAAAACCTGCCTACACTGCCAGTCTGTAATCACTCCCCTGTCCATTCAAACCTGCCTACACTGCCAGTCTGTAATCACCCCCCTGTTCATCAAAACCTGCCTACACTGCCAGTCTTTAATCACCTCCCTGTTCATCAAAACCTGCCGACACTGCCAGTCTGTAATCACTCCCCTGTCCATTGGAACCTGTCTACACTGCCAGCCTGTAATCACCCCCCTGTTCATTGGAACCTGCCTACACTGCCAGTCAGTAATCACCTCCCTGTCCATTGGAACCTGCCTACACTGCCAGTCTGTAATCACCCCCCTGTCCATTGGAACCTGCCTACACTGCCAGCCTGTAATCACCCCCCTGTCCATTGGAACCTGCCTACACTGCCAGTCTGTAATCACCCCCCTGTCCATTGGAACCTGCCTACACTGCCAGTCTGTAATCACCCCCCCCCCGTTCATCCAAACCTGCCTACACTGCCAGTCTGTAATCACCCCCCTGTCCATTGGAACCTGCCTACACTGCCAGTCTGTAATCACCCCCTGTCCATTGGAACCTGCCTACACTGCCAGTCTGTAATTACCCCCCAGTCCATTGGAACCTGTCTACACTGCCAGTCTGTAATCACCCCCTGTCCATTGGAACCTGCCTACACTGCCAGTCTGTAATCATCTCCCTGTTCTTCCGAATCTGCCTACACTGCCAGTCTGTAATTACCCCCCAGTCCATTGGAACCTGTCTACACTGCCAGTCTGTAATCACCCCCTGTCCATTGGAACCTGCCTACACTGCCAGTCTGTAATCATCTCCCTGTTCTTCCGAATCTGCCTACACTGCCAGTCTGTAATCACCCCCCTGTCCATTAGAACGTGCCTACACTGCCAGTCTGTAATCACCCCCTGTTCATTGGAACCTGCCTACACTGCCAGTCTGTAATCACGTCCCTGTCCATTGGAACCTGTCTACACTGCCAGTCTGTAATCACCCCCCCTGTCCACTGGAACCTGTCTACACTGCCAGTCTGTAATCACCCCCCTGTCCATTGGAACCTGTCTACACTGCCAGTCTGTAATCACCTCCCTGTCCATTGGAACCTGTCTACACTGCCAGTCTGTAATCACCTCCCTGTCCATTGGAACCTGTCTACACTGCCAGTCTGTAATCACTCCCCTGTCCATTGGAACCTGTCTACACTGCCAGTCTGTAATCAGCCCCTTGTCCATTGGAACCTGCCTACACTGCCAGTCTGTAATCACCCCCCTGTCCATTGGAACCTGTCTACACTGCCAGTCTGTAATCACCTCCCTGTCCATTGGAACCTGTCTACACTGCCAGTCTGTAATCACCTCCCTGTCCATTGGAACCTGTCTACACTGCCAGTCTGTAATCACTCCCCTGTCCATTGGAACCTGTCTACACTGCCAGTCTGTAATCACCCCCCTGTCCATTGGAACCTGCCTACACTGCCAGTCTGTAATCACCCCCCTGTCCATTGGAACCTGCCTACACTGCCAGTCTGTAATCACCCCCCTGTCCATTGGAACCTGCCTACACTGCCAGTCTGTAATCACCCCCCTGTTCATTGGAACCTGCCTACACTGCCAGTCTCTAATCACCCCCTGTCCATTGGAACCTACCTACACTGCCAGTCTGTAATCACCCCCCTGTCCATTGGAACCTGCCTACACTGCCAGTCTGTAATCACCCCCCTGTCCATTGGAACCTACCTACACTGCCAGTCTGTAATCACCCCCCTGTCCATTGGAACCTGCCTACACTGCCAGTCTCTAATCACCCCCTGTCCATTGGAACCTGCCTACACTGCCAGTCTGTAATCACGTCCCTGTCCATTGGAACCTGCCTACACTGCCAGTCTGTAATCACGTCCCTGTCCATTGGAACCTGCCTACACTGCCAGTCTGTAATCACCCCCCTGTCCATTGGAACCTGCCTACACTGCCAGTCTGTAATCACCCCCCTGTCCATTGGAACCTGCCTACACTGCCAGTCTGTAATCACCCCCCTGTTCATTGGAACCTGCCTACACTGCCAGTCTCTAATCACCCCCTGTCCATTGGAACCTACCTACACTGCCAGTCTGTAATCACCCCCCTGTCCATTGGAACCTGCCTACACTGCCAGTCTGTAATCACCCCCCTGTCCATTGGAACCTACCTACACTGCCAGTCTGTAATCACCCCCTGTCCATTGGAACCTGCCTACACTGCCAGTCTGTAATTACCCCCCCAGTCCATTGGAACCTGTCTACACTGCCAGTCTGTAATCACCCCCTGTCCATTGGAACCAGCCTACACTGCCAGTCTGTAATCACCCCCCTGTCCATTGGAACCTGCCTACACTGCCAGTCTGTAATCACCCCCTGTTCATTGGAACCTGCCTACACTGCCAGTCTGTAATCACCCCCCTGTCCATTGGAACCTGCCTACACTGCCAGTCTGTAATCACGTCCTTGTCCACTGGAACCTGTCTACACTGCCAGTCTGTAATCACCTCCCTGTCCATTGGAACCTGCCTACACTGCCAGTCTGTAATCACCCCCCTGTCCATTGGAACCTGCCTACACTGCCAGTCTGTAATCACCCCCCTGTCCATTGGAACCTGTCTACACTGCCAGTCTGTAATCACCTCCCTGTCCATTGGAACCTGTCTACACTGCCAGTCTGTAATCACCCCCCCTGTCCATTGGAACCTGCCTACACTGCCAGTCTGTAATCAGCCCCTTGTCCATTGGAACCTGCCTACACTGCCAGTCAGTAATCACCTCCCTGTCCATTGGAACCTGCCTACACTGCCAGTCTGTAATCACCCCCCTGTCCATTGGAACCTGCCTGCACTGCCAGTCAGTAATCACCTCCCTGTCCATTGGAACCTGCCTACACTGCCAGTCTGTAATCACCCCCCTGTTCATTGGAACCTGCCTACACTGCCAGTCTGTAATCACCTCCCTGTTCATCCAAACCTGCCTACACTGCCAGTCTGTAATCACCCCCCTGTCCATTGGAACCTGCCTACACTGCCAGTCTGTAATCACGTCCCTGTCCATTGGAACCTGCCTACACTGCCAGTCTGTAATCAGCCCCTTGTCCATTGGAACCTGCCTACACTGCCAGTCAGTAATCACCTCCCTGTCCATTGGAACCTGCCTGCACTGCCAGTCTGTAATCACCACCCTGTCCATTGGAACCTGCCGACACTGCCAGTCTGTAATCACCCCCCTGTCCATTGGAACCTGCCTACACTGCCAGTCTCTAATCACCCCCTGCCCATTGGAACCTGCCTACACTGCCAGTCTGTAATCACCCCCCTGTTCATTGGAACCTGCCTACACTGCCAGTCTCTAATCACCCCCTGTCCATTGGAACCTGTCTACACTGCTAGTCTGTAATCACCTCCCTGTTCATCCAAACCTGCCTACACTGCCAGTCTGTAATCACCCCCCTGTCCATTGGAACCTGTCTACACTGCCAGTCTGTAATCACCCCCTGTCCATTGGAACCTGCCTACACTGCCAGTCTGTAATCACCCCCCTGTCCATTGGAACCTGTCTACACTGCCAGTCTGTAATGACCCCCTGTCCATTGGAACCTGTCTACACTGCCAGTCTGTAATCGCCCCCATGTCCATTGGAACCTGCCTACACTGCCAGTCTGTAATCACCTCACTGTCCATTGGAACCTACCTACACTGCCCGTCTGTAATCACCCCCTTGTCCATTGGAACCTGCCTACACTGCCAGACTGTAATCGCCTCCCTGTCCATTGGAACCTGCCTTCACTGCCTGTCTGTAATCACCTCACTGTCCATTGGAACCTGTCTACACTGCCAGTCTGTAATCACCCCCCTGTCCATTGGAACCTGCCTACACTGCCAGACTGTAATCACCCCCCTGTCCATTGGAACGTGCCTACACTGCCAGTCTGTAATCACCCCCCTGTCCATTGGAACCTGCCTACACTGCCAGTCTGTAATCACCCCCCTGTCCATTGGAACCTGCCTACACTGCCAGTCTGTAATCACCCCCCTGTCCATTGGAACCTGACTACACTGCCAGTCTGTAATCACCCCCCTGTCCATTGGAACCTGCCTACACTGCCAGTCTGTAATCACCCCCCTGTCCATTGGAACCTGCCTACACTGCCAGTCTGTAATCACCCCCCTGTCCATCTGAACCTGCCTACACTGCCAGTCTGTAATCACCTTCCTGTTCATCAGAACCTCCCTACACTGCCAGTCTGTAATCACCCCCCAGTCCATTGGAACTTGCCTGCACTGCCAGTCTGTAATCACCTTCCTGTTCATCAGAACCTGCCTACACTGCCAGTCTGTAATCACCCCCCTGTCCATTGGAACCTGTCTACACTGCCAGTCTGTAATCACCCCCCTGTCCATTGGAACCTGCCTACACTGCCAGTCTGTAATCACCTCCCTGTTCATCAGAACCTCCCTACACTGCCAGTCTGTAATCACCCCCCTGTCCATTGGAACTTGCCTGCACTGCCAGTCTGTAATCACCCCCCTGTCCATTGGAACCTGCCTACACTGCCAGTCTGTAATCACCTCCCTGTTCATCCGAACCTGCCTACACTGCCAGTCTGTAATCACCCCCCTGTCCATTGGAACTTGCCTGCACTGCCAGTCTGTAATCACCCCCTGTCCATTGGAACCTGTCTACACTGCCAGTCTGTAATCACCTCCCTGTTCATCCGAACCTGCCTACACTGCCAGTCTGTAATCACCTCCCTGTTCATCCGAACCTGCCTACACTGCCAGTCTGTAATCACCCCCCTGTCCATTGGAACTTGCCTGCACTGCCAGTCTGTAATCACCCCCTGTCCATTGGAACCTGTCTACACTGCCAGTCTGTAATCACCTCCCTGTTCATCCGAACCTGCCTACACTGCCAGTCTGTAATCACCTCCCTGTTCATCCGAACCTGCCTACACTGCCAGTCTGTAATCACCCCCCTGTCCATTGGAACCTGCCTACACTGCCAGTCTGTAATCACCTCCCTGTTCATTGGAACCTGCCTACACTGCCAGTCTGTAATCACCTCCCTGTTCATTGGAACCTGCCTACACTGCCAGTCTGTAATCACCCCCCTGTCCATTGGAACCTGCCTACACTGCCAGTCTGTAATCACCCCCCTGTTCATTGGAACCTGCCTACACTGCCAGTCTCTAATCACCCCCTGTCCATTGGAACCTGCCTACACTGCCAGTCTGTAATCACCCCCCTGTCCATTGGAACCTGCCTACACTGCCAGTCTGTAATCACCCCCCCCGTTCATCCAAACCTGCCTACACTGCCAGTCTGTAATCACCCCCCTGTCCATTGGAACCTGTCTACACTGCCAGTCTGTAATCACCCCCTGTCCATTGGAACCTGCCTACACTGCCAGTCTGTAATCATCTCCCTGTTCTTCCGAATCTGCCTACACTGCCAGTCTGTAATCACCCCCCTGTCCATTAGAACGTGCCTACACTGCCAGTCTGTAATCACCCCCTGTTCATTGGAACCTGCCTACACTGCCAGTCTGTAATCACCCCCCTGTCCATTGGAACCTGCCTACACTGCCAGTCTGTAATCACGTCCCTGTCCATTGGAACCTGCCTACACTGCCAGACTGTAATCACCCCCCTGTCCATTGGAACCTGCCTACACAGCCAGTCTGTAATCACGTCCCTGTCCATTGGAACCTGCCTACACTGCCAGTCTGTAATCACGTCCCTGTCCATTGGAACCTGCCTACACAGCCAGTCTGTAATCACGTCCCTGTCCATTGGAACCTGTCTACACTGCCAGTCTGTAATCACCCCCCCTGTCCACTGGAACCTGTCTACACTGCCAGTCTGTAATCACCCCCCTGTCCATTGGAACCTGTCTACACTGCCAGTCTGTAATCACCTCCCTGTCCATTGGAACCTGTCTACACTGCCAGTCTGTAATCACCTCCCTGTCCATTGGAACCTGTCTACACTGCCAGTCTGTAATCACCCCCCATGTCCATTGGAACCTGTCTACACTGCCAGTCTGTAATCAGCCCCTTGTCCATTGGAACCTGCCTACACTGCCAGTCTGTAATCACCTCCCTGTCCATTGGAACCTGCCTGCACTGCCAGTCAGTAATCACCTCCCTGTCCATTGGAACCTGCCTACACTGCCAGTCTGTAATCACCCCCCTGTCCATTGGAACCTGCCTACACTGCCAGTCTGTAATCACCCCCCTGTCCATTGGAACCTGCCTACACTGCCAGTCTGTAATCACCCCCCTGTTCATTGGAACCTGCCTACACTGCCAGTCTCTAATCACCCCCTGTCCATTGGAACCTACCTACACTGCCAGTCTGTAATCACCCCCCTGTCCATTGGAACCTGCCTACACTGCCAGTCTGTAATCACCCCCCCCCCGTTCATCCAAACCTGCCTACACTGCCAGTCTGTAATCACCCCCCTGTCCATTGGAACCTGCCTACACTGCCAGTCTCTAATCACCCCCTGTCCATTGGAACCTGCCTACACTGCCAGTCTGTAATCACCCCCTGTCCATTGGAACCTGCCTACACTGCCAGTCTGTAATTACCCCCCAGTCCATTGGAACCTGTCTACACTGCCAGTCTGTAATCACCCCCTGTCCATTGGAACCAGCCTACACTGCCAGTCTGTAATCACCCCCCTGTCCATTGGAACCTGCCTACACTGCCAGTCTGTAATCACCCCCTGTTCATTGGAACCTGCCTACACTGCCAGTCTGTAATCACCCCCCTGTCCATTGGAACCTGCCTACACTGCCAGTCTGTAATCACCCCCTGTTCATTGGAACCTGTCTACACTGCCAGTCTGTAATCACGTCCTTGTCCATTGGAACCTGCCTACACTGCCAGTCTGTAATCACGCCCCTGTCCACTGGAACCTGTCTACACTGCCAGTCTGTAATCACCCCCCTGTCCATTGGAACCTGTCTACACTGCCAGTCTGTAATCAACCCCCTTGCCATTGGAACCTGCCTACACTGCCAGTCTGTAATCAGCCCCTTGTCCATTGGAACCTGCCTACACTGCCAGTCAGTAATCACCTCCCTGTCCATTGGAACCTGCCTACACTGCCAGTCTGTAATCACCCCCCTGTCCATTGGAACCTGCCTACACTGCCAGTCTGTAATCACCTCCCTGTCCATTGGAACCTGCCTGCACTGCCAGTCAGTAATCACCTCCCTGTCCATTGGAACCTGCCTACACTGCCAGTCTGTAATCACCCCCCTGTTCATTGGAACCTGCCTACACTGCCAGTCTGTAATCACCTCCCTGTTCATCCAAACCTGCCTACACTGCCAGTCTGTAATCACCCCCCTGTTCATTGGAACCTGTCTACACTGCCAGTCTGTAATCAGCCCCTTGTCCATTGGAACCTGCCTACACTGCCAGTCTGTAATCATTTCCCTGTCCATTGGAACCTGCCTACACTGCCAGTCTGTAATCACCTCCCTGTTCATTGGAACCTGTCTACACTGCCAGTCTGTAATCAGCCCCTTGTCCATTGGAACCTGCCTACACTGCCAGTCTGTAATCACCTCCCTGTCCATTGGAACCTGTCTACACTGCCAGTCAGTAATCACCTCCCTGTCCATTGGAACCTGCCTGCACTGCCAGTCTGTAATCACCCCCCTGTCCATTGGAACCTGCCGACACTGCCAGTCTGTAATCACCCCCCTGTTCATTGGAACCTGCCTACACTGCCAGTCTGTAATCACCCCCCCCCGTTCATCCAAACCTGCCTACACTGCCAGTCTGTAATCACCCCCCTGTCCATTGGAACCTGCCTACACTGCCAGTCTCTAATCACCCCCTGTCCATTGGAACCTGCCTACACTGCCAGTCTGTAATCACCCCCCTGTTCATTGGAACCTGCCTACACTGCCAGTCTCTAATTACCCCCTGTCCATTGGAACCTGTCTACACTGCTAGTCTGTAATCACCTCCCTGTTCATCCAAACCTGCCTACACTGCCAGTCTGTAATCACCCCCCTGTCCATTGGAACCTGTCTACACTGCCAGTCTGTAATCACCTCCCTGTCCATTGAAACCTGTCTACACTGCCAGTCTGTAATCACCCCCTGTCCATTGGAACCTGCCTACACTGCCAGTCTGTAATCACCCCCCTGTCCATTGGAACCTGTCTACACTGCCAGTCTGTAATGACCCCCTGTCCATTGGAACCTGTCTACACTGCCAGTCTATAATCGCCCCCATGTCCATTGGAACCTGCCTACACTGCCAGTCTGTAATCACCTCACTGTCCATTGGAACCTACCTACACTGCCCGTCTGTAATCACCCCCTTGTCCATTGGAACCTGCCTACACTGCCAGACTGTAATCGCCTCCCTGTCCATTGGAACCTGCCTACACTGCCAGTCTGTAATCACCCCCCTGTCCATTGGAACCTGCCTACACTGCCAGACTGTAATCACCCCCCTGTCCATTGGAACGTGCCTACACTGCCAGTCTCTAATCACCCCCCTGTCCATTGGAACCTGCCTACACTGCCAGTCTGTAATCACCCCCCTGTCCATTGGAACCTGACTACACTGCCAGTCTGTAATCATCTCCCTGTTCTTCCGAATCTGCCTACACTGCCAGTCTGTAATCACCCCCCTGTCCATTAGAACGTGCCTACACTGCCAGTCTGTAATCACCCCCCTGTCCATTGGAACCTGCCTACACTGCCAGACTGTAATCACCCCCTTGTCCATTGGAACCTGCCTACACTGCCAGACTGTAATCGCCTCCCTGTCCATTGGAACCTGCCTACACTGCCAGTCTGTAATCACCCCCCTGTCCATTGGAACCTGCCTACACTGCCAGACTGTAATCACCCCCCTGTCCATTGGAACGTGCCTACACTGCCAGTCTCTAATCACCCCCCTGTCCATTGGAACCTGCCTACACTGCCAGTCTGTAATCACCCCCCTGTCCATTGGAACCTGACTACACTGCCAGTCTGTAATCATCTCCCTGTTCTTCCGAATCTGCCTACACTGCCAGTCTGTAATCACCCCCCTGTCCATTAGAACGTGCCTACACTGCCAGTCTGTAATCACCCCCCTGTCCATTGGAACCTGCCTACACTGCCAGACTGTAATCGCCTCCCTGTCCATTGGAACCTGCCTACACTGCCAGTCTGTAATCACCCCCCTGTCCATTGGAACCTGCCTACACTGCCAGACTGTAATCACCCCCCTGTCCATTGGAACGTGCCTACACTGCCAGTCTGTAATCACCCCCCTGTCCATTGGAACCTGCCTACACTGCCAGTCTCTAATCACCCCCCTGTCCATTGGAACCTGACTACACTGCCAGTCTGTAATCACCCCCCTGTCCATTGGAACCTGCCTACACTGCCAGTCTGTAATCACCCCCCTGTCCATTGGAACCTGCCTACACTGCCAGTCTGTAATCACCCCCCTGTCCATTGGAACCTGACTACACTGCCAGTCTGTAATCATCTCCCTGTTCTTCCGAATCTGCCTACACTGCCAGTCTGTAATCACCCCCCTGTCCATTAGAACGTGCCTACACTGCCAGTCTGTAATCACCCCCTGTTCATTGGAACCTGCCTACACTGCCAGTCTGTAATCACCCCCCTGTCCATTGGAACCTGTCTACACTGCCAGTCTGTAATCACCCCCCTGTCCATTGGAACCTGTCTACACTGCCAGTCTGTAATCACCCCCCTGTCCATTGGAACCTGTCTACACTGCCAGACTGTAATCACCTCCCTGTCCATTGGAACCTGTCTACACTGCCAGTCTGTAATCACCCCCCTGTCCATAGGAAACTGTCTACACTGCCAGTCTGTAATCACCCCCCTGTCCATTGGAACCTGCCGACACTGCCAGTCTGTAATCACGTCCCTGTCCATTGGAACCTGTCTACACTGCCAGTCTGTAATCACCCCCGTCCATTGGAACCTGTCTACACTGCCAGTCTGTAATCACCCCCCTGTCCTTTGGAACCTGTCTGCACTGCCAGTCTGTAATCACCCCCCTGTCCATTGGAACCTGTCTACACTGCCAGTCTGTAATCACCCCCCTGTCCATTGGAACCTGTCTACACTGCCAGTCTGTAATCACCCCCCTGTCCTTTGGAACCTGTCTGCACTGCCAGTCTGTAATCACCCCCCTGTCCATTGGAACCTGTCTACACTGCCAGTCTGTAATCACGTCCCTGTCCATTGGAACCTGTCTACACTGCCAGTCTGTAATCACCCCCCTGTCCATTGGAACCTGTCTGCACTGCCAGTCTGTAATCACCCCCCTGTCCATTGGAACCTGTCTACACTGCCAGTCTGTAATCACCCCCCTGTCCATTGGAACCTGTCTACACTGCCAGTCAGTAATCACCTCCCTGTCCATTGGAACCTGTCTACACTGCCAGTCTGTAATCACCCCCTTGTCCATTGGAACCTGTCTACACTGCCAGTCTGTAATCACCCCCCTGTCCATTGGAATCTGCCTACACTGCCAGTCTGTAATCACCCCCTGTCCATTGGAATCTGCCTACACTGCCAGTCTGTAATCACCCCCCTGTCCATTGGAACGTCCCTACACTGCCAGTCTGTAATCACCCCCCTGTCCATTGGAACCTGTCTACACTGCCAGTCTGTAATCACCCCCCTGGCCATTGGAACCTGCTTACATTGCCAGTCTGTAATCACCCCCCTGTCCATTGGAACCTGCCTACACTGCCAGACTGTAATCACCTCCCTGTCCATTGGAACCTGTCTACACTGCCAGTCTGTAATCACCTCCCGGTCCATTGGAACCTGTCTACACTGCCAGTCTGTAATCACCCCCCTGGCCATTGGAACCTGCTTACATTGCCAGTCTGTAATCACCCCCCTGTCCATTGGAACCTGCCTACACTGCCAGACTGTAATCACCTCCCTGTCCATTGGAACCTGTCTACACTGCCAGTCTGTAATCACCTCCCTGTCCATTGGAACCTGCCTACACTGCCAGTCTGTAATCACCTCCCTGTCCATTGGAACCTGCCTACACTGCCAGACTGTAATCACCTCCCTGTCCATTGGAACCTGCCTACACTGCCAGACTGTAATCACCTCCCTGTCCATTGGAACCTGTCTACACTGCCAGACTGTAATCACCTCCCTGTCCATTGCAACCTGCCTACACTGCCAGACTGTAATCACCTCCCTGTCCATTGGAACCTGTCTACACTGCCAGCCTGTAATCACCCCCCTGTCCATAGGAACCTGTCTACACTGCCAGTCTGTAATCACCCCCCTGTCCATTGGAACCTGTCTACACTGCCAGACTGTAATCACCTCCCTGTCCATTGGAACCTGTCTACACTGCCAGTCTGTAATCACCCCCCTGTCCATAGGAAACTGTCTACACTGCCAGTCTGTAATCACCCCCCTGTCCATTGGAACCTGCCGACACTGCCAGTCTGTAATCACGTCCCTGTCCATTGGAACCTGTCTACACTGCCAGTCTGTAATCACCTCCCTGTCCATTGGAACCTGCCTACACTGCCAGACTGTAATCACCTCCCTGTCCATTGGAACCTGTCTACACTGCCAGTCTGTAATCACCTCCCTGTCCATTGGAACCTGCCTACACTGCCAGTCTGTAATCACCTCCCTGTCCATTGGAACCTGCCTACACTGCCAGACTGTAATCACCTCCCTGTCCATTGGAACCTGCCTACACTGCCAGACTGTAATCACCTCCCTGTCCATTGGAACCTGTCTACACTGCCAGACTGTAATCACCTCCCTGTCCATTGGAACCTGCCTACACTGCCAGACTGTAATCACCTCCCTGTCCATTGGAACCTGTCTACACTGCCAGCCTGTAATCACCCCCCTGTCCATAGGAACCTGTCTACACTGCCAGTCTGTAATCACCCCCCTGTCCATTGGAACCTGTCTACACTGCCAGACTGTAATCACCTCCCTGTCCATTGGAACCTGTCTACACTGCCAGTCTGTAATCACCCCCCTGTCCATAGGAAACTGTCTACACTGCCAGTCTGTAATCACCCCCCTGTCCATTGGAACCTGCCGACACTGCCAGTCTGTAATCACGTCCCTGTCCATTGGAACCTGTCTACACTGCCAGTCTGTAATCACCCCCCTGTCCATTGGAACCTGTCTACACTGCCAGTCTGTAATCACCTCCCTGTCCATAGGAAACTGTCTACACTGCCAGTCTGTAATCACCTCCCTGTCCATTGGAACCTGTCTACACTGCCAGTCTGTAATCACCCCCCTGTCCATTGGAACCTGCCGACACTGCCAGTCTGTAATCACGTCCCTGTCCATTGGAACCTGTCTACACTGCCAGTCTGTAATCACGCCCCTGTCCATTGGAACCTGTCTACACTGCCAGTCTGTAATCACCCCCCTCTCCATTGGAACCTGTCTACACTGCCAGTCTGTAATCACCCCCCTGTCCATTGGAACCTGCCTACACTGCCAGTCTGTAATCACCCCCCTGTCCATTGGAACCTGTCTACACTTCCAGTCTGTAATCACGTCCCTGTCCATTGGAACCTGTCTACACTGCCAGTCTGTAATCACGCCCCTGTCCATTGGAACCTGTCTACACTGCCAGTCTGTAATCACCCCCCTCTCCATTGGAACCTGTCTACACTGCCAGTCTGTAATCACCCCCCTGGCCATTGGAACCTGTCTACACTGCCAGTCTGTAATCACCTTCCTGTCCATTGGAATCTGCCTACACTGCCAGTCTGTAATCACTCCCCTGGCCATTGGAACCTGCTTACACTGCCAGTCTGTAATCACCTCCCTGTCCATTGGAACCTGCCTACACTGCCAGTCTGTAATCACCCCCTGTCCATTGGAACCTGCCTACACTGCCAGTCTGTAATCACCCCCCTGTTCATTGGAACCTGACTACACTGCCAGTCTGTAATCACTCCCCTGGCCATTGGAACCTGCTTACACTGCCAGTCTGTAATCACTCCCCTGTCCATTGGAACCTGCCTACACTGCCAGTCTGTAATCACTCCCCTGTCCATTGGAACCTGCCTACACTGCCAGTCTGTAATCACCCCCCTGTCCATTGGAACCTGTCTACACTGCCAGTCTGTAATCACCCCCCTTTCCATTGGAACCTGTCTACACTGCCAGTCTGTAATCACCCCCCTGTTCATTGGAACCTGTCTACACTGCCAGTCTATAATCACCTTCCTGTCCATTGGAACCTGTCTACACTGCCAGTCTGTAATCACCCCCGTGTCCATTGGAACCTGCCTACACTGCCAGTCTGTAATCACCCCCCTGTTCATTGGAACCTGACTACACTGCCAGTCTGTAATCACTCCCCTGGCCATTGGAACCTGCTTACACTGCCAGTCTGTAATCACTCCCCTGTCCATTGGAACCTGCCTACACTGCCAGTCTGTAATCACTCCCCTGTCCATTGGAACCTGCCTACACTGCCAGTCTGTAATCACCCCCCTGTCCATTGGAACCTGTCTACACTGCCAGTCTGTAATCACCCCCCTTTCCATTGGAACCTGTCTACACTGCCAGTCTGTAATCACCCCCCTGTTCATTGGAACCTGTCTACACTGCCAGTCTATAATCACCTTCCTGTCCATTGGAACCTGTCTACACTGCCAGTCTGTAATCACCCCCGTGTCCATTGGAACCTGCCTACACTGCCAGTCTGTAATCACCCCCCTGTTCATTGGAACCTGCCTACACTGCCAGTCTGTAATCACCCCCCTGTCCATTGGAACCTGCCTACACTGCCAGTCTGGAATCACCCCCCTGTTCATTGGAACCTGTCTACACTGCCAGTCTATAATCACCTTCCTGTCCATTGGAACCTGTCTACACTGCCAGTCTGTAATCACCCCCGTGTCCATTGGAACCTGCCTACACTGCCAGTCTGTAATCACCCCCCTGTTCATTGGAACCTGCCTACACTGCCAGTCTGTAATCACCCCCGTGTCCATTGGAACCTGCCTACACTGCCAGTCTGTAATCACCCCCCTGTTCATTGGAATCTGTCTACACTGCCAGTCTGTAATCACCCCCCTGTTCATTGGAACCTGTCTACACTGCCAGTCTGTAATCACCCCCCTGTCCTTTGGAACCTGCCTACACTGCCAGTCTGGAATCACCCCCGTGTCCATTGGAACCTGCCTACACTGCCCGTCTGTAATCACCCCCCTGTCCGTTGGAACCTGTCTACACTGCCAGTCTGTAATCACCCCCCTGTCCATTGGAACCTGTCTACACTGCCAGTCTGTAATCACCCCCCTGTCCATTGGAACCTGCCGACACTGCCAGTCTGTAATCACGTCCCTGTCCATTGGAACCTGTCTACACTGCCAGTCTGTAATCACCCCCGTCCATTGGAACCTGTCTACACTGCCAGTCTGTAATCACCCCCCTGTCCTTTGGAACCTGTCTGCACTGCCAGTCTGTAATCACCCCCCTGTCCATTGGAACCTGTCTACACTGCCAGTCTGTAATCACCCCCCTGTCCATTGGAACCTGTCTACACTGCCAGTCTGTAATCACCCCCCTGTCCTTTGGAACCTGTCTGCACTGCCAGTCTGTAATCACCCCCCTGTCCATTGGAACCTGTCTACACTGCCAGTCTGTAATCACGTCCCTGTCCATTGGAACCTGTCTACACTGCCAGTCTGTAATCACCCCCCTGTCCATTGGAACCTGTCTGCACTGCCAGTCTGTAATCACCCCCCTGTCCATTGGAACCTGTCTACACTGCCAGTCTGTAATCACCCCCCTGTCCATTGGAACCTGTCTACACTGCCAGTCAGTAATCACCTCCCTGTCCATTGGAACCTGTCTACACTGCCAGTCTGTAATCACCCCCTTGTCCATTGGAACCTGTCTACACTGCCAGTCTGTAATCACCCCCCTGTCCATTGGAATCTGCCTACACTGCCAGTCTGTAATCACCCCCTGTCCATTGGAATCTGCCTACACTGCCAGTCTGTAATCACCCCCCTGTCCATTGGAACGTCCCTACACTGCCAGTCTGTAATCACCCCCCTGTCCATTGGAACCTGTCTACACTGCCAGTCTGTAATCACCCCCCTGGCCATTGGAACCTGCTTACATTGCCAGTCTGTAATCACCCCCCTGTCCATTGGAACCTGCCTACACTGCCAGACTGTAATCACCTCCCTGTCCATTGGAACCTGTCTACACTGCCAGTCTGTAATCACCTCCCGGTCCATTGGAACCTGTCTACACTGCCAGTCTGTAATCACCCCCCTGGCCATTGGAACCTGCTTACATTGCCAGTCTGTAATCACCCCCCTGTCCATTGGAACCTGCCTACACTGCCAGACTGTAATCACCTCCCTGTCCATTGGAACCTGTCTACACTGCCAGTCTGTAATCACCTCCCTGTCCATTGGAACCTGCCTACACTGCCAGTCTGTAATCACCTCCCTGTCCATTGGAACCTGCCTACACTGCCAGACTGTAATCACCTCCCTGTCCATTGGAACCTGCCTACACTGCCAGACTGTAATCACCTCCCTGTCCATTGGAACCTGTCTACACTGCCAGACTGTAATCACCTCCCTGTCCATTGCAACCTGCCTACACTGCCAGACTGTAATCACCTCCCTGTCCATTGGAACCTGTCTACACTGCCAGCCTGTAATCACCCCCCTGTCCATAGGAACCTGTCTACACTGCCAGTCTGTAATCACCCCCCTGTCCATTGGAACCTGTCTACACTGCCAGACTGTAATCACCTCCCTGTCCATTGGAACCTGTCTACACTGCCAGTCTGTAATCACCCCCCTGTCCATAGGAAACTGTCTACACTGCCAGTCTGTAATCACCCCCCTGTCCATTGGAACCTGCCGACACTGCCAGTCTGTAATCACGTCCCTGTCCATTGGAACCTGTCTACACTGCCAGTCTGTAATCACCTCCCTGTCCATTGGAACCTGCCTACACTGCCAGACTGTAATCACCTCCCTGTCCATTGGAACCTGTCTACACTGCCAGTCTGTAATCACCTCCCTGTCCATTGGAACCTGCCTACACTGCCAGTCTGTAATCACCTCCCTGTCCATTGGAACCTGCCTACACTGCCAGACTGTAATCACCTCCCTGTCCATTGGAACCTGCCTACACTGCCAGACTGTAATCACCTCCCTGTCCATTGGAACCTGTCTACACTGCCAGACTGTAATCACCTCCCTGTCCATTGGAACCTGCCTACACTGCCAGACTGTAATCACCTCCCTGTCCATTGGAACCTGTCTACACTGCCAGCCTGTAATCACCCCCCTGTCCATAGGAACCTGTCTACACTGCCAGTCTGTAATCACCCCCCTGTCCATTGGAACCTGTCTACACTGCCAGACTGTAATCACCTCCCTGTCCATTGGAACCTGTCTACACTGCCAGTCTGTAATCACCCCCCTGTCCATAGGAAACTGTCTACACTGCCAGTCTGTAATCACCCCCCTGTCCATTGGAACCTGCCGACACTGCCAGTCTGTAATCACGTCCCTGTCCATTGGAACCTGTCTACACTGCCAGTCTGTAATCACCCCCCTGTCCATTGGAACCTGTCTACACTGCCAGTCTGTAATCACCTCCCTGTCCATAGGAAACTGTCTACACTGCCAGTCTGTAATCACCTCCCTGTCCATTGGAACCTGTCTACACTGCCAGTCTGTAATCACCCCCCTGTCCATTGGAACCTGCCGACACTGCCAGTCTGTAATCACGTCCCTGTCCATTGGAACCTGTCTACACTGCCAGTCTGTAATCACGCCCCTGTCCATTGGAACCTGTCTACACTGCCAGTCTGTAATCACCCCCCTCTCCATTGGAACCTGTCTACACTGCCAGTCTGTAATCACCCCCCTGTCCATTGGAACCTGCCTACACTGCCAGTCTGTAATCACCCCCCTGTCCATTGGAACCTGTCTACACTTCCAGTCTGTAATCACGTCCCTGTCCATTGGAACCTGTCTACACTGCCAGTCTGTAATCACGCCCCTGTCCATTGGAACCTGTCTACACTGCCAGTCTGTAATCACCCCCCTCTCCATTGGAACCTGTCTACACTGCCAGTCTGTAATCACCCCCCTGGCCATTGGAACCTGTCTACACTGCCAGTCTGTAATCACCTTCCTGTCCATTGGAATCTGCCTACACTGCCAGTCTGTAATCACTCCCCTGGCCATTGGAACCTGCTTATACTGCCAGTCTGTAATCACCTCCCTGTCCATTGGAACCTGCCTACACTGCCAGTCTGTAATCACCCCCTGTCCATTGGAACCTGCCTACACTGCCAGTCTGTAATCACCCCCCTGTTCATTGGAACCTGACTACACTGCCAGTCTGTAATCACTCCCCTGGCCATTGGAACCTGCTTACACTGCCAGTCTGTAATCACTCCCCTGTCCATTGGAACCTGCCTACACTGCCAGTCTGTAATCACTCCCCTGTCCATTGGAACCTGCCTACACTGCCAGTCTGTAATCACCCCCCTGTCCATTGGAACCTGTCTACACTGCCAGTCTGTAATCACCCCCCTTTCCATTGGAACCTGTCTACACTGCCAGTCTGTAATCACCCCCCTGTTCATTGGAACCTGTCTACACTGCCAGTCTATAATCACCTTCCTGTCCATTGGAACCTGTCTACACTGCCAGTCTGTAATCACCCCCGTGTCCATTGGAACCTGCCTACACTGCCAGTCTGTAATCACCCCCCTGTTCATTGGAACCTGACTACACTGCCAGTCTGTAATCACTCCCCTGGCCATTGGAACCTGCTTACACTGCCAGTCTGTAATCACTCCCCTGTCCATTGGAACCTGCCTACACTGCCAGTCTGTAATCACTCCCCTGTCCATTGGAACCTGCCTACACTGCCAGTCTGTAATCACCCCCCTGTCCATTGGAACCTGTCTACACTGCCAGTCTGTAATCACCCCCCTTTCCATTGGAACCTGTCTACACTGCCAGTCTGTAATCACCCCCCTGTTCATTGGAACCTGTCTACACTGCCAGTCTATAATCACCTTCCTGTCCATTGGAACCTGTCTACACTGCCAGTCTGTAATCACCCCCGTGTCCATTGGAACCTGCCTACACTGCCAGTCTGTAATCACCCCCCTGTTCATTGGAACCTGCCTACACTGCCAGTCTGTAATCACCCCCCTGTCCATTGGAACCTGCCTACACTGCCAGTCTGGAATCACCCCCCTGTTCATTGGAACCTGTCTACACTGCCAGTCTATAATCACCTTCCTGTCCATTGGAACCTGTCTACACTGCCAGTCTGTAATCACCCCCGTGTCCATTGGAACCTGCCTACACTGCCAGTCTGTAATCACCCCCCTGTTCATTGGAACCTGCCTACACTGCCAGTCTGTAATCACCCCCGTGTCCATTGGAACCTGCCTACACTGCCAGTCTGTAATCACCCCCCTGTTCATTGGAATCTGTCTACACTGCCAGTCTGTAATCACCCCCCTGTTCATTGGAACCTGTCTACACTGCCAGTCTGTAATCACCCCCCTGTCCTTTGGAACCTGCCTACACTGCCAGTCTGGAATCACCCCCGTGTCCATTGGAACCTGCCTACACTGCCCGTCTGTAATCACCCCCCTGTCCGTTGGAACCTGTCTACACTGCCAGTCTGTAATCACCCCCCTGTCCATTGGAACCTGCCTACACTGCCAGTCTGTAATCACTCCCCTGTCCATTGGAACCTGTCTACACTGCCAGTCTGTAATCACTCCCCTGTCCATTGGAACCTGTCTACACTGCCAGTCTGTAATCACCCCCCTGTCCATTGGAACCTGCCTACACTGCCAGTCTGTAATCACCCCCTGTCCATTGGAACCTGCCTACACTGCCAGTCTGTAATCACTCCCCTGTCCATTGGAACCTGTCTACACTGCCAGTCTGTAATCACCTCCCTGTCCATTGGAACCTGCCTACACTGCCAGTCTGTAATCACCCCCCTGTCCATTGGAACCTGTCTACACTGCCAGTCTGTAATCACCTCCCTGTCCATTGGAACCTGTCTACACTGCCAGTCTGTAATCACTCCCCTGTCCATTGGAACCTGTCTACACTGCCAGTCTGTAATCACCTCCCTGTCCATTGGAACCTGTCTACACTGCCAGTCTGTAATCACCCCCCTGTCCATAGGAACCTCTCTTCACTGCCAGTCTGTAATCACCTCCCTGTCCATTGGAACCTGCCTACACTGCCAGTCTGTAATCACCCCCCTGTCCATTGGAACCTGCCTACACTGCCAGTCTGTAATCACCCCCCTGTCCATAGGAACCTGTCTACACTGCCAGTCTGTAATCACCCCCCTGTCCATAGGAACCTCTCTTCACTGCCAGTCTGTAATCACCTCCCTGTCCATTGGAACCTGCCTACACTGCCAGTCTGTAATCACCCCCCTGTCCATTGGAACCTGCCTACACTGCCAGTCTGTAATCACCCCCCTGTCCATAGGAACCTGTCTACACTGCCAGTCTGTAATCACCCCCCTGTCCATAGGAACCTCTCTTCACTGCCAGTCTGTAATCACCTCCCTGTCCATTGGAACCTGCCTACACTGCCAGTCTGTAATCACCCCCTGTCCATTGGAACCTGCCTACACTGCCAGTCAGTAATCACTCCCCTGTCCATTGGAACCTGTCTACACTGCCAGTCTGTAATCACCCCCCTGTCCATAGGAACCTGTCTACACTGCCAGTCTGTAATCACCCCCCTGTCCATTGGAACCTCTCTTCACTGCCTGTCTGTAATCACCCCCCTGTCCATTGGAACCCCCCTACACTGCCAGTCTGTAATCACCCCCCTGTCCATAGGAACCTGTCTACACTGCCAGTCTGTAATCACCCCCCTGTCCATTGGAACCTGTCTACACTGCAAGTCTGTAATCACCTCCCTGTCCATTGGAACCCCCCTACACTGCCAGTCTGTAATCCCCCCCCTGTCCATTCGTACCTGCCTACACTGCCAGTCTGTAATCACCTCCCTGTCCATAGGAACCTGCCTACACTGCCAGTCAGTAATCACCTCCCTGTCCATTGGAACCTGCCTACACTGCCAGTCTGTAATCACCCCCCTGTCCATTGGAACCTGCCTACACTGCCAGACTGTAATCACCTCCCTGTCCATTGGAACCTGTCTACACTGCCAGTCTGTAATCACCCCCCTGTCCATTGGAACCTGTCTACACTGCCAGTCTGTAATCACCCCCCTGTCCATTGGAATCTGCCTACACTGCCAGTCTGTAATCACCCCCTGTCCATTGGAATCTGCCTACACTGCCAGTCTGTAATCACCCCCCTGTCCATTGGAACGTCCCTACACTGCCAGTCTGTAATCACCCCCCTGTCCATTGGAACCTGTCTACACTGCCAGTCTGTAATCACCCCCCTGGCCATTGGAACCTGCTTACATTGCCAGTCTGTAATCACCCCCCTGTCCATTGGAACCTGCCTACACTGCCAGACTGTAATCACCTCCCTGTCCATTGGAACCTGTCTACACTGCCAGTCTGTAATAATCTCCCTGTCCATTGGAACCTGCCTACACTGCCAGTCTGTAATCACCTCCCTGTCCATTGGAACCTGCCTACACTGCCAGACTGTAATCACCTCCCTGTCCATTGGAACCTGTCTACACTGCCAGTCTGTAATCACCTCCCTGTCCATTGGAACCTGCCTACACTGCCAGTCTGTAATCACCTCCCTGTCCATTGGAACCTGCCTACACTGCCAGACTGTAATCACCTCCCTGTCCATTGGAACCTGCCTACACTGCCAGACTGTAATCACCTCCCTGTCCATTGGAACCTGTCTACACTGCCAGACTGTAATCACCTCCCTGTCCATTGGAACCTGCCTACACTGCCAGACTGTAATCACCTCCCTGTCCATTGGAACCTGTCTACACTGCCAGCCTGTAATCACCCCCCTGTCCATAGGAACCTGTCTACACTGCCAGTCTGTAATCACCCCCCTGTCCATTGGAACCTGTCTACACTGCCAGACTGTAATCACCTCCCTGTCCATTGGAACCTGTCTACACTGCCAGTCTGTAATCACCCCCCTGTTCATAGGAAACTGTCTACACTGCCAGTCTGTAATCACCCCCCTGTCCATTGGAACCTGCCGACACTGCCAGTCTGTAATCACGTCCCTGTCCATTGGAACCTGTCTACACTGCCAGTCTGTAATCACCCCCCTGTCCATTGGAACCTGTCTACACTGCCAGACTGTAATCACCTCCCTGTCCATTGGAACCTGTCTACACTGCCAGTCTGTAATCACCCCCCTGTCCATAGGAAACTGTCTACACTGCCAGTCTGTAATCACCCCCCTGTCCATTGGAACCTGCCGACACTGCCAGTCTGTAATCACGTCCCTGTCCATTGGAACCTGTCTACACTGCCAGTCTGTAATCACCCCCCTGTCCATTGGAACCTGCCTACACTGCCAGTCTGTAATCACCTCCCTGTTCATTGGAACCTGTCTACACTGCCAGTCTGTAATCACCCCCCTGTCCATTGGAACCTGCCTACACTGCCAGACTGTAATCACCCCCCTGTCCATTGGAACCTGTCTACACTTCCAGTCTGTAATCACCCCCCTGTCCATTGGAACCTGTCTACACTGCCAGTCTGTAATCACCCCCCTGTCCATTGGAACCTGTCTACACTGCCAGTCTGTAATCACCTCCCTGTCCATTGGAACCTGCCTACACTGCCAGTCTGTAATCACCCCCCTGTCCATTGGAACCTGCCTACACTGCCAGTCTGTAATCACCCCCCTGTCCATTGGAACCTGTCTACACTGCCAGTCTATAATCACCTTCCTGTCCATTGGAACCTGTCTACACTGCCAGTCTGTAATCACCCCCCTGTTCATTGGAACCTGTCTACACTGCCAGTCTATAATCACCTTCCTGTCCATTGGAACCTGTCTACACTGCCAGTCTGTAATCACCCCCCTGTCCATTGGAACCTGCCTACACTGCCAGTCTGTAATCACCCCCCTGTTCATTGGAACCTGTCTACACTGCCAGTCTGTAATCACTCCCCTGTCCATTGGAACCTGTCTACACTGCCAGTCTGTAATCACCCCCCCTGTCCATTGGAACCTGCCTACACTGCCAGTCTGTAATCACCCCCCTGTTCATTGGAACCTGCCTACACTGCCAGTCTGTAATCACCCCCCTGTCCATTGGAACCTGCCTACACTGCCAGACTGTAATCACCCCCCTGTCCATTGGAACCTGTCTACACTGCCAGTCTGTAATCACCCCCCTGTCCTTTGGAACCTGCCTACACTGCCAGTCTGGAATCACTCCCGTGTCCATTGGAACCTGCCTACACTGCCAGTCTGTAATCACCCCCTGTCCATTGGAACCTGCCTACACTGCCAGTCTGTAATCATCTCCCTGTTCATTGGAACCCCCCTACTCTGCCAGTCTGTAATCACCCCCCTGTCCATTGGAACCTGCCTACACTGCCAGTCTGTAATCACCCCCCTGTCCATTGGAACCTCTCTTCACTGCCAGTCTGTAATCACCCCCCTGTCCATTGGAACCCCCCTACTCTGCCAGTCTGTAATCACCCCCCTGTCCATTGGAACCTGCCTACACTGCCAGTCTGTAATCACCCCCCTGTCCATTGGAACCTGCCTACACTGCCAGTCTGTAATCCCCCCCCTGTCCATTCGTACCTGCCTACACTGCCAGTCTGTAATCACCTCCCTGTCCATAGGAACCTGCCTACACTGCCAGTCTGTAATCACCCCCCTGTCCATTGGAACCTGCCTACACTGCCAGTCTGTAATCCCCCCCCTGTCCATTCGTACCTGCCTACACTGCCAGTCTGTAATCACCTCCCTGTCCATTGGAACCTGCCTACACTGCCAGTCTGTAATCACCCCCCTGTCCATTGGAACCTGCCTACACTGCCAGACTGTAATCACCTCCCTGTCCATTGGAACCTGTCTACACTGCCAGTCTGTAATCACCTCCCTGTCCATTGGAACCTGCCTACACTGCCAGACTGTAATCACCTCCCTGTCCATTGGAACTTGTCTACACTGCCAGACTGTAATCACCTCCCTGTCCATTGGAACCTGTCTACACTGCCAGTCTGTAATCACCTCCCTGTCCATTGGAACCTGCCTACACTGCCAGACTGTAATCACCTCCCTGTCCATTGGAACCTGTCTACACTGCCAGACTGTAATCACCTCCCTGTCCATTGGAACCTGTCTACACTGCCAGTCAGTAATCACCTCCCTGTCCATTGGAACCGGTCTACACTGCCAGACTGTAATCACCCCCCTGTCCATTGGAACCTGTCTACACTGCCAGTCTGTAATCACCCCCCTGTCCATTGGAACCTGTCTACACTGCCAGTCTGTAATCACCCCTTGTCCATTGGAACCTGTCTACACTGCCAGTCTGTAATCACCCCCCTGTCCATTGGAACCTGTCTACACTGCCAGTCTGTAATCACCCCCCTGTCCATTGGAACCTGTCTACACTGCCAGTCTGTAATCACCCCCCTGTCCATTGGAACCTGTCTACACTGCCAGTCTGTAATCACCCCCCTGTCCATTGGAACCTGCCGACACTGCCAGTCTGTAATCACCCCCCTGTCCATTGGAACCTGTCTACACTGCCAGTCTGTAATCACCCCCCTGTCCATTGGAACCTGCCGACACTGCCAGTCTGTAATCACCCCCCTGTCCATTGGAACCTGCCTACACTGCCAATCCGTAATCACCTCCCTGTCCATTGGAACCCCCCTACACTGCCAGACTGTAATCACCCCCTGTCCATTGGAACCTGCCTACACTGCCAGTCTGTAATCACCTCCCTATTTACCTGATTGTCTATCTTACCTCCTATAATATTTGGTCCTTTAACAACACCCAATTAACTTCCTCATTTTTCATGTATTTTATTCCTTTAAAGTTTGGCAGCATTCTGTGGCATGAACCATGTTTCTTAACCTCCAAAAATATGAAGTGGAGATGCCGGCATTGGACTGGGGTGAGCACAGTAAGAAGTCTTACAACACCAGGTTAAATTCCAACAGGTTTGTTTCGATGTCACTAGCTTTCGGAGCGCTGCTCCTTCCTCAGGTGAATGAAGAGGTATGTTCCAGAAACATATATATTGACAAATTCAAAGATGCCAAACAATGCTTAGAATGCGACCATTAGCAGGTGATTAAATCTTTACAGATCCAGAGATGGGGTGACCCCAGGTTAAAGAGGTGTGAATTGTACCAAGCCAGGACAGTTGGTAGGATTTCGCAGGCCAGATGGTGGGGGATGAATGTAATGTGACATGAATCCAATTCCCGGTTGAGGCCGCACTCATGTGTGCGGAACTTGGCTATAAGTTTCTGCTCGGCGATTCTGCGTTGTCGCGGGTCCTGAAGGCCGCCTTGGAGAACGCTTACCCGGAGATCAGAGGCTGAATGCCCTTGACTGCTGAAGTGTTCTCCGACTGGAAGGGAACATTCCTGCCTGGTGATTGTCGCGCGATGTCCGTTCATTCGTTGTCGCATCGTCTGCATGGTCTCGCCAATGTACCACGCTTCGGGACATCCTTTCCTGCAGCGTATGAGGTAGATAATGTTGGCCGAGTCGCACGAGTATGTACCGCGTACCTGGTGGGTGGTGTTCTCACGTGTAATAGTGGTATCCATGTCAATGATCTGTCACGTCTTGCAGAGATTGCCATGGCAGGGTTGTGTGGTGTCGTGGTCACTGTTCTGAAGGCTGGGTAGTTTGCTGCAAACAATGATTTGCTTGAGGTTGCGCGGTTGTTTGAAGGCAAGTAGTGGGGGTGTGGGGATGACCTTGGCAACATGTTCATCTTCATCGATGACGTGTTGAAGGCTGCGAAGAAGATGTCGTAGTTTCTCCGCTCCAGGGAAGTACTGGACGACAACGGGTACTCTGTCGGTCGTGTCCCGTGTTTGTCTTCTGAGGAGGTTGGTGCAGTTTTTTGCTGTGACGCGTTGGAACTGTCGATCGATGAGTCGACCGCCATATCCTGTTCGTACGAGGGCATCTTTCAGCGTCTGCAGATGTCTGTTACGCTCCTCCTCGTCTGAGCAGATCCTGTGTATACGGAGATCTTGTCCATAGGGGACAGCTTCTTAATGTGTTTAGTGTGGAAGCTGGAGAAGTGGAGCATCGTGAGGTTATCCGTGGGCTTGCAGTAAAGCAAAGTGCTGAGGTGACCGTCCTTGATGGAGATGAGTGTGTCCAAGAATGCAACCTATTTTGGAGAGTAGTCCATGGTGAGTCTGATGGTGGGATGGAACTTATTAATGTCATCGTGTAGTCGTTTCAGTGATTCTTCGCCGTGGGTCCAAAGGAAAAAAATGTCATTGATGTTACGAATGTGATATAAAATAGTTACTTTAAATATATTAATTACAGTAATGTAGATGTAGGCCGGTCTAATTCATGTTAGTTCACAGACAAAGGATTTCAGAGAGCATGGCAAGGAAGGGGGGGAGGGGTGTCTAGTGTATGAGGAGAAAAAGATGCTGGCTAACAAGAGGCCAGGGGAAGGAATGAGAAGTGAGCCAATTTAGGATGTATGGCCAGGTCAGGAGGGGTATAGGATGACCTATGGGAATCGTGTATGTGAAACCTGATGCCATTTGAATGTATCTGTAGCGATTTCTTTGTTCTCCAACAGCACTCGATTCTGGAGACCTAGGAGACTGCTTGTGTTCTGGGTTTTTGTGAAACGAGTCAGACTTGCAGGTCGAATAAAAATAACTAATGCTATGCCTACAAATCCATCTCAAGTTTTATTGAGGCCAGACTGACGGGTAAAGAATTTAATGTTTTGTCAGATGTATCTGGTGTGTAACACTACAGACAGTTACCAGCAGATCCGACCGAGGAAGACACTGGCCAACTCAACAGACTGATCAAGACCTTGGATCCAGACCTTCAGAGCACCCTACGTGCTCTCGTCCCACGTACTCCCCGCGATGGAGATCTCTACTGCCTCCCGAAAATACACAAGGCCAACACACCAGGCCGCCCAATCGTTTCAGGCAATGGGACCCTGTGTGAGAACCTCTCTGGCTACATCGAGGGCATCTTGAAACCCATCGTACAAGGTACACCCAGCTTCTGTCGCGACACGACGGACTTCCTACAGAAACTCAGCACCCATGGACCAGTTGAACCAGGAACATTCCTTGTCACAATGGACGTCTCAGCACTCTACACCAGCATCCCCCATGACGACGGCATTGCTACAACAGCCTCAGTACTCAACACCGACAACTACCAATCTCCAGACGCAATTCTGCAATCCGCTTCATTCTGGATCACAACATCTTCACCTTCGACAACAAATTCTTCATCTAGACCCACGGAACGGCCATGGGGACCAAATCCGCACCTCAATATGCCAGCATCTTCATGCACAAGTTTAAACAAGACCTCCTCACTGCACAGGACCTTCAACCGACGTTATACACCGGATACATAGAACATAACAGCGCAGTACAGGCCCTTCGGCCCTCGATGTTGCGCCGACCTGTGAAACCACTCTAAAGCCCATCTACATTATAGAACATAGAACATTACATTTTTACATCGCTAACATTACTTTCCTTTGGACCCACACCGAAGAATCATTGAAACGACTACACGATGACATCACTAAGGTCCATCCCACCATCAGACTCACCATGGACTACTCTCCAAAATCAGTTGCATTCTTGGACACACTCATCTCCATCAAGGACGGTCACCTCAGCACTTCGCTTTTCTGCAAGCCCACGGATAACCTCATGATGCTCCACTTCTCCAGCTTCCATCCTAAACACATTAAAGAAGCCATCCCCTATGGACAAGGATCTGCTCAGACGAGGAGGAGCGTAACAGACAACTACAGACGCTGAAAGATGCCCTCGTACGAACGGAATATGGCGCTCGCCTCATCGATCGACAGTTCCAATGCGCCACAGCAAAAAACTGCACCGACCTCCTCAGAAGACAAACACGGGACACAACTGATAGAGTACCCTTCATCGTCCAGTACTTCCTGGAGCGGAGAAACTACATCTTCTTCACAGCCTTCAACACGTCATCGATGAAGATGAACACCTTGCCAAGGTCATCCCCACAACCCCACTACTTGCCTTCAAACAACCGCGCAACCTCAAACAAACAATTGTTTGCAGCAAACTATCCAGCCTTCAGAACAGTGACCACGACACCACACAACCCTGCCACGGCAATCTCTGCAAGACGTGCCAGATCATCGACATGGATACCACCATTACACGTGAGAACACCACCCACCAGTTATGTGGTACATACTCGTGCAACTCGGCCAACGTTGCCGACCTCATACACTGCAGGAAAGGATGTCCCGAAGCGTGGTACATTGGCGAGACCATGCAGACGATGCGACAACTGGATGAACGGACATTGCGCAACAATCGCCAGGTAGGAATGTTCCCTTCCAGTTGGGGAACACTTCAGCAGTCAAGGGCATTCAGCCTCTGATCTCCGGGTAAGCGTTCTCCAAGGCGGCCTTCAGGACGCGCGACAACGCAGAATCGCCGAGCAGAAACTTATAGCCAAGTTCCGCACACGTGAGTACGGCCTCAACCGGGACCTTGGATTCATGTCGCATTACATTCATCCCCCACCATCTGGCCTGGGCTTGCAAAATCCTACCTACTGTTCCTGGCTTGAGACAATTCACACCTCTTTAACCTGGGGTTACCCCTATCTCTGGATCTGTAAAGACTAAATTACTTTCAAATGCTCGCATTCTAAGCATTGTCTGGCATCTTTGACTTTGTCTGTATATATGTTTCTGGAACATACCTCTTCATTCACCTGAGGAAGGAGCAGTGCTCCGAAAGCTAGTGATTTAAAATATACAAAATGATCAGGGGGTTAGATAGGGTGGACAGTGAGAGCCTTCTCCCGCGGATGGAAATGGCTGGCACGAGGGGACATAGCTTTAAACTGAGGGGTAATAGATATAGGACAGAGGTCAGAGGTAGGTTCTTTACGCAAAGAGTAGTGAGGCCGTGGAATGCCCTACCTGCAACAGTAGTGAACTCGCCAACATTGAGGGCATTTAAAAGTTTATTGGATAAACATATGGATGATAATGGCATAGTGTAGGTTAGATGGCTTTTGTTTCGGTGCAACATCGTGGGCCGAAGGGCCTATACTGCGCTGTATCGTTCTATGTTCTATAGAATATAGAACATAGAACATTACAGCGCAGTACAGGCCCTTCGGCCCTCGATGTTGCGCCGACCTGTGAAACCACTCTAAAGCCCATCTACACTATTCCCTTATCGTCCATATGTCTATCCAATGACCATTTGAATGCCCTTCGTGTTGGCGAGTCAACTACTGTTGCAGGAAGGGCATTCCACGCCCTAACTACTCTCTGAGTAAAGAACCTACCTCTGATATCAGTCCTATGTCTATCTCCCCTCAATTTAAAGCTATGTCCCCTCATGCTAGACATCACCATCCGAGGAAAAAGGCTCTCACTGTCCACCCTGTCTAATCCTCTGATCATCTTGTATGCCTCAATTAGGTCACCTCTTAACCTTATTCTCTCTAAAGAAAACAGCCTCAAGTCCCTCAGCCTTCCCTCATAAGATCTTCCCTCCATACCAGGCAACATTCTGGTAAATCTCCTCTCCACCCTTTCCAATGCTTCCACATCCTTCCTATAATGCGGCGACCAGAATTGCACGCAATACTCCAAATGCGGCCGCACCAGAGTTTTGTACAGCTGCAACATGACCTCATGGCTCCGAAATTCAATCCCTCTAGCAATAAAAGCTAACACACCGTACGCCTTCTTAACAACCCCCTCAACCTGGCTGGCAACTTTTAGGGATCTATGTACATGGACACCGAGATCTCTCTGCTCATCCACACTGCCAAGAATCTTACCATTAGCCCAGTACTCTTGTCTTCCTGTTATTCCTTCCAAAATGAATCACCTCACACTTTTCTGCATTAAACTCCATTTGCCACCTCTCAGCCCAGCGCTGCAGCTTATCTATGTCCCTCTGTTACATGTAACATCCTTCCGCACTGTCCACAACTCCACATACTTAAGTGTCATCTGCAAATTTACTCGCCCATCCTTCTACGCCCTCCAGGTCATTTATAAAAGTGACAAATAGCAGTGGCCCCAAAACAGATCCTTGTGGTACACCACTAGTAACTGGACACCAGTCTGAACATTTCCCATCAAACACCACCCTTTGTCTTCTTCCAGCTAGCCAATTTCTGATCCAAACTACTAAATCACCCTGAATCCCATGCCTCCGTATTTTCTGCAGTAGCTTACCATGGGGAACCTTATCAAACGCTTTACTGAAATCCATATACACCACATCAACTGCTTTACCCTCATCCACCTGTTTGGTCACCTTCTCAAAGAACTCAATAAGGTTTGTGAGGCACGACCTATCCTTCACAAAACTGTGTTTAATCAAATTATTCCTTTCCAGATGATTATACATCCTATCTCTTATAAACCTATCCAGGACGTTGGCCACAACAGAAGTAAGGCTCACTGGTCTATAGTTTCCGGAGTTGTCTCTACTCCCCTTCTTGAACAAGGGGACAACATTTGCTATCCTGGCACTATTCCTGTAGACAAAGATGACTTAAAGATCAAAGCCAAAGGCTCAGCAATCTCTTCCCTAGCTTCCCAGAGAACCCTAGGATAAATCCCATCCGGCCCAGGGGACTTATCTATTTTCACACTTTCCGGAAATGCTAACACCTCCTCCTTATGAACCTCAAGCCCTTCTAGTCTAGTAGCCTGAATCTTAGTATTCTCCTCGACAACATTGTCTTTTTCCTGTGTGAATACTGACAAAAAATATTAATTTCACAACTCTCATATCTCCTCGGACTCCACGCACAACTTCCCACTACTGTCCTTGACTGGCCCTCCTCTTACCCTAGTCATTCTTTTATTCCTGACATATCTATAGAAAGCTTTCGGATTATCCTTGATCCTACCTGCCAAAGACTTCTCCTGTCCCCTCCTGGCTCTTCTTAGCTCTCTCTTTAGGTCCTTGCTAGCTAACTTGTAACTCTCGAGCGCCCTAACTGAACCTTCATGTCTCATCTTTACATAAACCACCTCCTTCCTCTTGACAAGTGTTTTGACTGCTTTAGTAAACCACGGTTCCCTCGCTCCACCACTTCCTCCCTGCCTGACATACTTATCAAGGACATGCAGTCCTTGAACAAGCTCCACATTTCCATTGTGCCCATCCCCTGCAGTTTTTCTCTCCATCCAATGCATCCTAAGTCTTGCCTCATAGCATCATAATTGCCTTTCCCCCAGATATAACTCTTGCCCTGCGGTATATACCTATCCCTTTCCATCACTAAAGTAAACGTAATCGAATTGTGGTCACTATCACCAAAGTGCTCACCTACCTCCAAATCTAACACCTGTCCTGGTTCATTACCCAGTACCAAATCCAATATGACCTCGCCTCTCATTTTCCTATCTACATACTGTGTCAGGAAACCCTCCTGCACACATTGGACAAAAACGGACCCATCTAAAGTACTCGAACTATCGCGTTTCCAGTCAATATTTGGAAAGTTAAAGTCCCCCATAACAACTATCCTGTTGCTTTCGCTCCTATCCAGAATCATCTTTGCAATCCTTTCCTCTACATCTCTGGAACATTTCGGAGGCCTATAGAAAACCCCTAACAAGGTGACCTCTCCTTTCCTATTTCTAACCTCAGCCCATACTACCTCAGTAGACGAGTCCTCATCAAACGTCCTTTCTGCCACCTTAATACTGTCCTTGACTAACAATGCCATCCCTCCCCCTCTTTTACCACCTTCCCTGAGCTGACTGAATTATCTAAACCCCTACACCTACAACAACCTGTCCCTGCTCTATCCATGTCTCCAAAATGACCACAACATCGAAGTCCCAGGTACCAACCCATGCCGCAAGTTCACCCACCTTATTCCGGATGCTCCTGGCATTGAAGAAGACACACTTTAAACCACCTTCCTGCCTGCCGGTACACTCCTGCAACTTTGAAACCTTACTCATGACCTCACTACTCTCAACCTCCTGTATACTGGAGCTACAATTCAGGTTCCCAATCCCCTGCTGAACTAGTTTAAACCCTCCCGAAGAGCATTAGCAAATTTCCCCCCCAGGATATTGGCACCCCTCTGGTCCAGGTGTAGACCATCCCGTTTGTAGAGGTCCCACCTACCCCAGAATGAGCCCCAATTATCCAGGAATCTGAAACCCTCCCTCCTGCACCATCCAACAAACTTGTTGGACTTTACCCTGGTGTTGTAAGACGTCTTACTGTCCTAAAATATGAACCATCACCTTTAAACTCTGCAGAATGAATTGTTTTACAAAGTATTATGACACAGGAAAATACCATTCAGTGCATACATCCTGACAGTGTACATGATCCACATGAACCTCCTCCTTCATCTCGGCTCATCAGTATAATAATAACAATAATCGCTTATTGTCACAAGTAGGCTTCAATGAAGTTACTGTGAAAAACCCCGATATCAAAGAACAAAGAAATGCAGCACAGGAACAGGCCCTTCAGCCCTCCAAGCCTGCGCTGATCATGCTGCCTGTTTAACCTAAAACCTTCTGCACTTCTGCGCTCCGTATCGCTCTATTCCCATCCTATTCATGTATTTGTCAAGGCGCCCTTTAAATGTCACTATCGTCCCTGCTTCCACCACCACCTCCGGCAGCGAGTTCCAGGCACCCACTACCCTCTGTGTAAAATAACTTGCCTCGTACATCACCTCTAAACCTTGCCCCTCGCACCTTAAACCTATGTCCCCCAGTGATTGACTCGTCCACCCTGGGGAAAAGCTTCTGACTATCCACTCTGTCTATGCACCTCATAAGTTTGTAGACCTCTATCAGGTCACCCCTCAACCTCTGTCGTTCCAGTGAGAACAAATCGAGTTTATTCAACCTCTCCTCATAGTTAATGCCCTCCATACCAGGCAACATCCTGGTAAATCTCTTCTGCACCCTCTCTAAAGCCTCCACATCCTTCTGGTAGTATGGCGACCAGAATTGAACACTATACTCCAAGTGTGGCCTAACTAAGGTTCTATACAGCTGCAACATGACTTGCCAATTTTTAAACTCAATGCCGCGGCCAATGAAGACAAGCATGCCGTATGCCTTCTCCACCTATTATATCCATCCATTCCATTCGACCGTACGTTTTTAGCTAACTTCCCTTTAAATGCAGCTTGCCTCAGCTTCTCTCTGTGGTTGCAAGGTCCAGATTCTCAACACTAAGGTAACAAAGTTTCTCCTGAATTCCATGCTGGATTTATTCAGAACCATCTTATTTATAACCTCTATTTTTTGGTCTCCTTGCTGGAGAAAAACATCTATTTCTAATTCATGTTTTTTTGTTGGAAATGTCAGCATTTGTTGCCCATCCCTAATTGCCCTTGAACCGAACAATTCAAAGAACAGTTAAAAGCCAATCACATTACTGTTCGTCTGGAGTCACATGTGGACCAGATCACATAGAGTTCCTTCCTTAAAGGCCGTTAGCGGATCAGATGGGTCTTTATGACATTCGCTCAGAGTTTCATGGTTACTGTTACTGAGACCTTACAGTCCAGATTTACTGAAGGAATTTAAATTAAGATTTGAAACGCACGGTAGCATAGTGGTTAGTACTGTTGCTTCACAGACGGGGATCTTTAACTCTGAGATACAAATTAAACCTGCCTCATTACCAGATCCAAAATAGCTTGATCCCTGGTTGGATCCACAACATATTGTTCCAAGAAACTGTCCCGAATACACTATGTAAATGTCCTCATTGTTACCCATGATTAGCGTACTACCTTTTTTACATGCCCTCATTTTCGCCTGATTTATTCTGATATAGTTATTTATTGTTTGGTGGCCGATGGACTACTCTCACCAGCATCTTATTTCATTTGTTATTTCTTACCTCCACCCTATATCTTCCAATCTGAGATCATTTCTTGCTATCTTACTTATTCCACTTCATATTACCAAAGCTACCCCACTGCCTTTTTCTTCCTGCCTGACCTCTCAAAAAGTCACATGCCCTTGAATATAGTTCCCAGATTTGATCACCTTGTAACCATGTCTCTGTACTGGCGATATCAATCCCATCAACCTCAATTTGTGCTGTTAATTCATTTATTTTGTGCCGAATGAGATGTGCATTTATGTAAAGAACCATTAGTTTTGCCATTTTACCATGAAATCCCCTTTGACCCTATTTATGTTTGTCCACGCTGTCCAATCCTGTTGCACTCTGAGTATCATTACCTAAATAGCTGCATTGCAAAGCTGCCACGTCCTTGTGCTTTGTGAGCCTATGTATCCCCTTTCCAGAACCATCCTCTCTCTGTTTAGTTTAAAACTCTCTCCACTTCCCTCGTAATGCAGTTTGCAAGAACACTGGTCCCAGCATGGTTCGATGTAGGTCGCCCCAATGGCACAGTCCCCACTTCCCCCAATACTGATGCCACACAAACTGAAACCAACTTCTACGCCAGTCATTGAGCCACATATTCATCTTGCTAATTTTATTTACCCTTTTTCGAAAAAAAAAGCAGCAGGTGTCTCAAACTTGACCCAGGGTTGAGAAGGGCAGGCTATAGCCAGGCAGCCAGCAATGAGGAGAGGTTGTCGAGCAAGGTGAGGTGCAAGGTGCCCACCATCGAGGGCAGCAGCAGAGCGACTCGACCCACAGGCCAGGGCTGAGGGGGGGCTGCTGGGCAGACGAGGCCTTAGCCAGGCAGCCTGAGCCAACAGCGAGGTGAGGTCATTGAGATGGGCGCAGGCGATTGGGCCTGTGGGAAACCCGTTCAATGCAGGCCCCGAGCAGCTTGACCATTGAATCATAGAATTTACAGTGCAGAAGGAGGCCATTCGGCCCATCGAGACTGCACCGGCTCTTAGAAAGAGCACCCTACCCAAGGTCAACACCTCCACCCTATCCCCATAACCCAGTAACCCCACCCAACACTAAGGGCAATTTTGGTCACTAAGGGCAATTTTATCATGGCCAATCCACCTAACCTGCACATCTTTGGACTGTGGGAGGAAACCGGAGCACCCGGAGGAAACCCACGCACACATGGGGAGAACATGCAGACTCTGCACAGACAGTGACCCAAGCCGGGAATCGAACCTGGGACCCTGGAGCTGTGAAGCTACCGTGCTAACCACTGTGCTACCTTGCTGCCCTCGGTTCCAGTGCAGTTTTCAAGAGCACGCCAGCGGGCCATCACTTTCCAATGATGGATGGAGGTTATGGCCTGTTGGAATTAATTATATAGTAGATTAAATACTTAATTATAAAATAAATTAATCACCTAGCTGTACTTCGTTGGCTCTAGTGTTCCTCTGACGCCAGTTGTCTCACAATTTATGACCTCTAACTCTATCCTCTGTAGAATGAACCTTGACCCTTCCCCTGCAGAGTGAACCTTGACGTTTCCTGTCTTTGAAATGAAATGTTCAACTTGGCCCCACCTACTCCCTGTGGGGATTGAAAGATCCCACGGTATAATTTTGAAGATGATAAAGGGAATTATCCCAGCTGTCCTGCCTAATAATTAGTCCCCAATCAACATTAAGAAAACAAATGAGCTTATTATTCAATTAATTATTGCCTTGCTGTTTGCTGGAACATAGTATATGCAAAGTTAGCTCCCACCTGTCCCACATTGAAACAGCCAGCCCCCTGCAAAAGTGTGCCATTGGCTGTAAAGCCCTTTGGTCCACGCTGAGTTTGTGAAAGACAGATGCTTTTGCAGAATGAACCTTGACAATTCCTTCTACTGCGGTGAACCTCAGCTGTGTCAGCCAGAGGTCAACTTCTTTGTCTTCCCCTGGAGACATTCCAGAGACTTTAAAAAAAAAATTCAGAGTACACAATTTTTTTTTCCAATTAAGGGGCAATTTAGCGTGGCCAATCCAGAATGGTTTACTCTAGTAAACCATTCAGCCATTCAGGCCGGCTCTGCAGTTTAATCATAGAATTTACAGTGCAGAAAGAGGCCATTCAGCCCATCGAGTCTGCATCGGCTCTTGGAAAGAGCACCCTACCCAAGGTCAACACCTCCACCCTCTCCCAGTAACCCCACCCAACACTAAGAGCAATTTTGGACACTAAGGGCAATTTATCATGGCCAATCCACCTAACCTGCACATCTTTGGACTGTGGGAGGAAACCGGAGCACCCGGAGGAAACCCACGCACACACGGGGAGGATGTGCAGACTCCGCACAGACAGTGACCCAAGCCGGGAATCGAACCTGTGAAGCAATTGTGCTATCCACAATGCTACCGTACTTGCCCAGGTCAGTCTGATTTTGGTGGTGGGCAAATTATTGGAAACAATTCCGACAGACCGGATAAACTGTCACTCAGAAAGGCTCGGATTGATCAGGGATCGTCAGCATGGTCTTGTTAGGGGAAGATCATATTTTACTAATTTAATAGGATTTTTTGAGGAAGTAACAAGGAGAATTGATGAGAATTTTGCAGTGGATGTTGTCTATGTGGATTTTAGTAAGGTGCCTGACAAGGTGCCACCTGGCAGACTACGGAAGAGTGATCTCGGGGCAGCATGTGGCGCAGTGGTTAGCACTGGGACTGTGGGACTGAGGACCCGGGTTCGAATCCCGGCCCCGGGTCACTGTCCGTGTGGAGTTTGCACATTCTCCCCGTGTTTGCGTGGCTTTCACCCCCACAACCCAAAGATGTGCAGGGTAGGTGGATTGGCCGCACTAAATTGCCCCTTAATTGGAAAAAAAAATAATTGGTACTCTAAATTTTAATTTTAAAAAAAGAAGAATGTGATCTGATTGTGTGCGGGGGAAGATGGCAGGCGGGGTTCAAAATTGGCTCAGTGAGAGGAAACAAAGGGGTCAAGGGTTGTGGCAGATTGGAAAGTGGTGTTAAGACCACAACCAGATCAGCAATTACCTCACAACCAGAGAAACGTTATAGTGCAGAAACAGGCCATTCAGCCCATCGTGTCTATACATATAGAACATAGAACGATACAGCGCAGTACAGGCCCTTCGGCCCACGATGTTGCACCGAAACAAAAGCCATCTAACCTACACTATGCCATTATCATCCATATGTTTATCCAATAAACTTTTAAATGCCCTCAATGTTGGCGAGTTCACTACTGTAGCAGGTAGGGCATTCCACGGCCTCACTACTCTTTGCGTAAAGAACCTACCTCTGTCCTATATCTATTACCCCTCAGTTTAAAGCTATGTCCCCTCAAACAAAGAACAAAGAACAAAGAAATGTACAGCACAGGAACAGGCCCTTCGGCCCTCCAAGCCCGTGCCGACCATACTGCCCGACTAAACTACAATCTTCTACACTTCCTGGGTCCGTATCCTTCTATTCCCATCCTATTCATATATTTGTCAAGATGCCCCTTAAATGTCCCTATCGTCCCTGCTTCCACTACCTCCTCCGGTAGTGAGTTCCAGGCACCCACTACCCTCTGCGTAAAAAACTTGCCTCATACATCTACTCTAAACCTTGCCCCTCTCACTTTAAACCTATGCCCCCGAGTAATTGACCCCTCTACCCTGGGGAAAAGCCTCTGACTATCCACTCTGTCTATGCCCCTCATAATTTTGTATACCTCTATCAGGTCACCCCTCAACCTCCTTCGTTCCAGTGAGAACAAACCGAGTTTATTCAATCGCTCCTCATAGCTTATGCCCTCCATACCAGGCAACATTCTGGTAAATCTCTTCTGCACCCTCTCTAAAGCCTCCACATCCTTCTGGTAGTGTGGCGACCAGAATTGAACACTATACTCCAAGTGTGGCCTAACTAAGGTTCTATACAGCTGCAACATGACTTGCCAATTCTTATACTCAATGCCCCGGCCAATGAAGGCAAGCATGCCGTATGCCTTCTTGACTACCTTCTCCACCTGTGTTGCCCCTTTCAATGACCTGTGGACCTGTACTCCTAGATCTCTTTGACTTTCAATACTCTTGAGGGTTCTACCATTCACTGTATATTCCCTACCTGCATTAGCCCTTCCAAAATGCATTACCTCACATTTGTCCGGATTAAACTCCATCTGCCATCTCTCCGCCCAAGTCTCCAGACAATCTAAATCCTGCTGTATCCTCAGACAGTCCTCATCGCTATCCGCAATTCCACCAACCTTTGTGTCGTCTGCAAACTTACTAATCAGACCAGTTACATTTTCCTCCAAATCATTTATATATACTACAAAGAGCAAAGGTCCCAGCACTGATCCCTGTGGAACACCACTGGTCACAGCCCTCCAATTAGAAAAGCATCCCTCCATTGCTACCCTCTGCCTTCTATGGCCTAGCCAGTTCTGTATCCACCTTGCCAGTTCACCCCTGATCCCGTGTGACTTCACCTTTTGTACTAGTCTACCATGAGGGACCTTGTCAAAGGCCTTACTGAAGTCCATATAGACAACATCTACTGCCCTACCTGCATCAATCATCTTAGTGACCTCCTCGAAAAACTCTATCAAGTTAGTGAGACACGACCTTCCCTTCACAAAACCGTGCTGCCTCTCACTAATACGTCCATTTGCTTCCAAATGGGAGTAGATCCTGTCTCGAAGAATTCTCTCCAGTAATTTCCCTACCACTGAAGTAAGGCTCACCGGCCTGTAGTTCCCGGGATTATCCTTGCTACCCTTCTTAAACAGAGGAACAACATTGGCTATTCTCCAGTCCTCCGGGACATCCCCTGAAGACAGCGAGGATCCAAAGATTTCTGTCAAGGCCTCAGCAATTTCCTCTCCAGCCTCCTTCAGTATTCTGGGGTAGATCCCATCCGGCCCTGGGGACTTATCTACCTTAATATTTTTTAAGACACCCAACACCTCGTCTTTTTGGATCACAATGTGACCCAGGCTATCTACACCCCCTTCTCCAGACTCAACATCTACCAATTCCTTCCCTTTGGTGAATACTGATGCAAAGTATTCATTTAGTACCTCGCCCATTTCCTCTGGCTCCACACATAGATTCCCTTGCCTATCCTTCAGTGGGCCAACCCTTTCCCTGGCTACCCTCTTGCTTTTTATGTACGTGTAAAAAGCCTTGGGATTTTCCTTAACCCTATTTGCCAATGACTTTTCATGACCCCTTCTAGCCCTCCTGACTCCTTGCTTAAGTTCCTTCCTACTTTCCTTATATGCCACACAGGCTTCGTCTGTTCCCAGCCTTTTAGCCCTGACAAATGCCTCCTTTTTCTTTTTGACGAGGCCTACAATATCACTCGTCATCCAAGGTTCCCGAAAATTGCCGTATTTATCTTTCTTCCTCACAGGAACATGCCTGTCCTGTATTCCTTTCAACTGACACTTGAAAGCCTCCCACATGTCAGATGTTGATTTGCCCTCAAACATCCACCCCCAATCTATGTTCTTCAGTTCCCGCCTAATATTGTTATAATTAGCCTTCCCCCAATTTAGCACATTCATCCTCGGACCACTCTTATCCTTGTCCACCAGTACTTTAAAACTTACTGAATTGTGGTCACTGTTACCGAAATGCTCCCCTACTGAAACATCTACCACCTGGCCGGGCTCATTCCCCAATACCAGGTCCAGTACCGCCCCTTCCCTAGTTGGACTGTTTACATATTGTTTTAAGAAGCCCTCCTGGATGCTCCTTACAAACTCCGCCCCGTCTAAGCCCCTTAGTGCCAGCCATTTCCATCCGCGGGAGATGGCTCTCACTGTCCACCCTATCCAACCCCCTGATCATTTTGTATGCCTCTATTAAGTCTCCTCTTAACCTTCTTCTCTCCAACGAAAACAACCTCAAGTCCATCAGCCTTTCCTCATAAGATTTTCCCTCCATACCAGGCAACATCCTGGTAAATCTCCTCTGCACCCGCTCCAAAGCCTCCACGTCCTTCCTATAATGCGGTGACCAGAACTGTACGCAATACTCCAAATGCGGCCGTACCAGAGTTCTGTACAGCTGCAACATGACCTCCCGAATCCGGAACTCAATCCCTCTACCAATAAAGGCCAACACTCCATAGGCCTTCTTCACAACCCTATCAACCTGGGTGGCAACTTTCAGGGATCTATGTACATGGACACCTAGATCCCTCTGCTCATCCACACTTTCAAGAACTTTACCATTAGCCAAATATTCCGCATTCCTGTTATTCCTTCCAAAGTGAATCACCTCACACTTCTCTACATTAAACTCCATTTGCCACCTCTCAGCCCAGCTCTGCAGCTTATCTATATCCCTCTGTAACCTGCTACATCCTTCCACACTATCGACAACACCACCGACTTTAGTATCGTCTGCAAATTTACTCACCCACCCTTCTGCGCCTTCCTCTAGGTCATTGATAAAAATGACAAACCGCAACGGCCCCAGAACAGATCCTTGTGGTACTCCACTTGTGACTGTACTCCATTCTGAACATTTCCCATCAACCACCACCCTCTGTCTTCTTTCAGCTAGCCAATTTCTGATCCACATCTCTAAATCACCCTCAATCCCCAGCCTCCGTATTTTTTGCAATAGCCTACCGTGGGGAACCTTATCAAACGCTTTGCTGAAATCCATATACACCACATCAACTGCTCTACCCTCATCTACCTGTTCAGTAACCTTCTCAAAGAACTCAATAAGGTTTGTGAGGCATGACCTACCCTTCACAAAGCCATGCTGACTATCCCTGATCATATTATTCCTATCTAGATGATTATAAATCTTGTCTCTTATAATCCCCTCCAAGACTTTACCCACTACAGACGTGAGGCTCACCGGTCTATAGTTGCTGGGGTTGTCTCTGCTCCCCTTTTTGAACAAAGGGACCACATTTGCTATCCTCCAGTCCTCTGGCACTATTCCTGTAGCCAATGATGACATAAAAATCAAAGCCAAAGGTCCAACAATCTCTTCCGTGGCCTCCCAGAGAATCCTTGGATAAATCCCATCAGGTCCCGGGGACTTATCTATTTTCAGCCTGTCCAGAATTGCCAACACCTCTTCCCTACGTACCTCAATGCCATCTATTCTAATAGTCTGGGTCTCAGCATTCTCCTCCACAACATTATCTTTTTCCTGAGTGAATACTGACGAAAAATGTTGGCCAACAAAGTGAAAAAGAAACTAGCCACTCATTTTAATCCCACTTTCCTGGTCCGTAGCCTTGCAGGTTCAGCACTTCAGATACAGATACAGGCACCTTTCAAATGAATTGAACATTTTGCCTCAGACACCAAATCAGATGCCCACTGCCCTCTGGGTGAAAAAGGCTTTCCTCATGTCCTCTCGTATCCTTCTACCAATCACCTTAAATCTCGGCTTCCTAATATCTGGCCCCTCAGCTAAGGGGGAAGCAAGTCTTTCCATCTACCCGGTCTGGTCCCCTCATAACTTTGTGCACCTCAATTAGGTCACCCCTCAGCCTCCTCTGTTCTAAGGAAAACAACCCCGGCCTATTCAATCTCTCCTCATAGCTGCAGTTTTCCAACCCTGGCAACATTCTTGTGAATTTCCTCTGCACTCTCTCCAGAGCAATAATGTCTTCATGTTCAGTGCTGACCAGAACTGTGCACAGAACTCCAGCTGTGGCCTAACCAGTGTTTTATACAGTTCCAGCATCCCTGCTTTCTCATTCAATACCTCATCAATAAAGGAAAACTTTTCATATACTTTGTTGACCACCCTGTCCTGCCACCTAAAAGGTCCTGTGGATTTGAAATAATCTTTATTAGTGTCACAAGTAGGCTTACATTAACACTGCAATGAAGTTACTGTGAAAAGCCCCTCGTCGCCACATTCCGACACCTGTTCGGCTACACTGAGGGAGAATTCAGAATGTCCAATTCACCTAACAGCACGTCTTTCGGGACTTGTGGGAGGAAACTGGAGCACCCGGAGGAAACCCACACAGACACGGGGAGAACGTGCAGACTCCACATAGACAGTAACCCATGCCGGGAATCCAACCCGGGTCCCTGGTGCTGTGAAGCAACAGTGCTAATCACTGTGCTATTGTGTTGCCAACCTCTTGAAGGTTTTCCTCAACTACTCTCAATATATTGAACATTCCCTTTCCCTGTTTGCCCTCCCCAAGTGCATTACCTCACACTTTTCTGGATTGAATTCCATTTGTCACTTCTCTGTCGATTCAACCAAACTATTGATAGACTTATGGAGTCAACAGCTATCCTCTTTACTGTCAACTACACACCAATTCTTGTGTCAACTGAAAATTTCCCAACCATGCCTCCCACATTTAAACCTAAATCAGGCTTGTGCAACCTCCGGCCCGACCAGACAGGATTTGGATTCAGTCCGGCCGGACAGGGATTTGGATCCGTCCGGCCGGACAGCGATTTGGATTCAGTCCGGCCGGACAGGGATTTGGATTCAGTCCAGCCGGACAGGGATTTGGATCTGTCCGGCCGGACAGGGATTTGGCTTCAGTCCGACCGGACAGGGATTTGGATCCGTCCGGCCGGACAGGGATTTGGATTCAGTCCAGCCGGACAGGGATTTGGATTCAGTCCGGCCGGACAGGGATTTGGATCCGTCCGGCCGGACAGGGATTTGGATTCAGTCCAGCCGGACAGGGATTTGGATTCAGTCCGGCCGGACAGGGATTTGGATCCGTCCAGCCGGACAGGAATTTGGATCCGTCCGGCCGGACAGGGATTTGGATCCATCCGGCCGGACAGGGATTTGGATTCAGTCCAGCCGGACAGGGATTTGGATCCATCCGGCCGGACAGGGATTTGGATTCAGTCCAGCCGGACAGGGATTTGGATTCAGTCCGGCCGGACAGGCATTTGGACTCAGTCCGGCCGGACAGGGATTTGGCTTCAGTCCGGCCGGATAGGCATTTGGATCCGGCCGGCCGGACAGGGATTTGGATTCAGTCCGGCCGGACAAGGATTTGGATTCAGTCCGGCCGGACAGGGATTTGGATTCAGTCCGGCCGGACAGGGATTTGGATCCGTCCGGCCGGACAGGGATTTGGCTTCAGTCCGGCCGGACAGGGATTTGGATTCAGTCCGGCCGGACAAGGATTTGGCTTCAGTCCGGCTGGACAGGGATTTGGATCCGTCCGGCCGGACAGGGATTTGGCTTCAGTCCGGCCGGACAGGGATTTGGATTCAGTCCGACCGGACAGGGATTTGGATTCAGTCCGGCCGGACAGGGATTTGGATCCGTCCGGCCGGACAGGGATTTGGCTTCAGTCCAGCCGGACAGGGATTTGGATTCAGTCCGGCCGGACAGGGATTTGGATTTAGTCCGGCCGGCCAGGGATTTGGATTCAGTCCGGCCGGACAGGGATTTGGCTTCAGTCCGGCCGGACAGGGATTTGGATTCAGTCCGGCCGGACAGGGATTTGGATTCAGTCCAGCCGGACAGGGATTTGGATTCAGTCCGGCCGGACAGGGATTTGGATCCATCCGGCCGGACAGGGATTTGGATTCAGTCCGACCGGACAGGGATTTGGATTCAGTCCGGCCGGACAGGCATTTGGATCTGTCCGGCTGGACAAGGATTTGGATTCAGTCCGGCCGGACAGGGATTTGGATCTGTCCGGCCGGACAGGGATTTGGATTCAGTCCGACCGGACAGGGATTTGGCTTCAGTCCGGCCGGACAGGGATTTGGATTCAGTCCGGCCGGACAGGGATTTGGATTCAGTCCGGCCGGACAGGGATTTGTATTCAGTCCGGCCGGACAGGGATTTGGATTCAGTCCGGCCGGACAGGGATTTGGATTCAGTCCGGCCGGACATGGATTTGGATTCAGTCCGGCCGGACAGGCATTTGGATCTGTCGGGCCGGACAAGGATTTGGATTCAGTCCAACCGGACAGGGATTTGGATCCGTCCGGCCGGACAGGGATTTTGCTTCAGTCCGACCGCACAGGGATTTGGATTCAGTCCGGCCGGACAGGGATTTGGATTCAGTCCGGCCGGACAGGGATTTGGATTCAGTCCGGCCGGACAGGCATTTGGATTCAGTCCGGCCGGACAGGGATTTGGATCCGTCCGGCCGGACAGGGATTTGGCTTCATGAATGATGTCTGTGCAGGGCTTGTATGGAAGGATGGGCCTGTCCGGCCGGACTGAATCCAAATCTCTGTCCGGCCGGACAGGCCCATCCTTCCATACAAGCCCTGCACAGACATCATTCATGTTCACACTGACCGACATAACCCCAACCATCCTAGATCTCAAATGTAAAATATTTAAGTCCTCATGACTTCATCCCACCCGATCCCAGTGTTCATTCAGCCCGGGAACCATCCCATATAAGCCCCACTGAACTAATTATTCTTTCAAATAGAATCCCTACAGTGCAGAAGGATGCCATTCAGCCCATCGAGCCTACAGCAGCCCTCTGAAAAGCACCCTACCTAGACGCACTCGCCCACCCTATTCCCGTAACCTCACCTAACGTGCACATCTTTGGTCTGGATTCTTGAACCTTCTCTCCTCGTTTCACCATTAGTGGCCATGCTTCCCGATCTAGGCCCCACATTCCGGAATTCTACACCGAATCCCATTCCTTCTGACACTGTTCTTATCACACACCTCATTCGCCAAACCTTTGGCCACCCTCTGAATGACTCCTTTGGCTGATGGCAGCTTGTGTCCGGTTGCCCCTCTGGAGCAAAATGGAAGTCTTTCTTCATGAAGGTGTTCGGAAAGTGTAAATTATTCTTGGATTCTGACTTCTTTTGCATGCAGGTTCAGCAAGCACACACTGGAGCAGTACAGACCAGGCCAAATAGTTTGCAGATCCAAGGAATTCCCTTCCACCAGAGGAGCCCTCCACTAGCTGTGAAGATTCAGTAAGTATCGCTCCTCAAGCTGGGACTCGTCGTCACCTCTTGATGGCCTTATGTTGTTCATTTAGTCAACATCGCTCTCTTTTTATTAAACCGTCTCTAATTCTGTCCATCTCGCCGAGGCTGGGCGCGAAATACCACAACTGTACTCTGGGTGGCAGCGAGGGTTTTAAAATAATAAATGGGTTATGATGGAGGCAGATCTTGCTGCATCTTCTCGAGGTTTTATTCCAATTGTTTCACAGAATTCTTGGAGCATTGAATGGAAAATATCTCCCAAATGCTTCTGGCATTGCTCAGGCTGAGTTGGTCAATGCACTATTTTCATTTATTCATGATGAATTAAATATTTTCCGAGACGTACCACCTCAGTGACCTTAATTGTGATATTTACACAACAGAGCCTTCAATATTGCAGGACAGGCAGGGGTGTGAAGTACTTCTTTGAAAAGGAAATGTGCAGGGGGGGCAGAAAGTTGTGGTGACTTTAGCAGTCGGGCCTCCATCCAACAGTCAGACAGATTTTCAGACCCCTGGGTGAAAATATGCCAATGACAATCAGGAAGGAGAGATGGGGTTGTGAGAGAGGCCGGGCATTGCAAGCGAGAGATCAGGCAATGGGGGAAATTGCCAATCATCACACCAATTGCAGAAAGCAGGGAACTGCATCCTCGCAAAGTCAGGGGAAGGATTCCTGCTCCACCTGGCAGTTTGGAGTTCCACCCTTCTGGAGCCGTCAGCTTTCACCTCCATCTCAGTCAGGCTTCCTGACCTGTGGAAAACCTGGTCTGGGGAGACTTCCGGGTGCGGCGATGACCAGCTAAGTCGCACGTTTCGGCAGCTCCCGGTGGAACGGACTTTTGGACTCTTAATAAGAGCCCCAACGGCAATTTTAACGGCTAAAAGCACTGTGCGGTAAACCAGAAGGGAATCCCCCCTGGATACGGATGGAAAAAGGAGAGGAAAGTGGCCGGATTGCGGTGGATCCTTTAGAGCAGCGGCAAGGAAGGCAAGCAAAAACCAAGATGGCGTCGGAAGGTGGCAGTTTAACATGGGGCCCTGAACAACACGAGTTTTTGAAACGCTGCGTGGAAGAGCTTAAAAAGGAGATGAAGAAGGAGCTGTTGGCCCCGATACTACAGGCGATCGAAGGGCTAAAAGATGAGCAAAAGATCCAGGAGCGGGAGCTTCGTGTCGTGAAGGCAAAGGCAGCCGAGAATGAGGACGATATACAGGGCCTGGTGGTGAAGACGGAGATGCACGAGGCACACCATAAACGATGTGTGGAAAGGCTGGAGGTGCTGGAGAATAATGCGAGGAGGAAGAATTTAAGGATTCTTGGTCTTCTTGAAGGTGCAGAAGGGGCGGACGTCAGGGCATATGTGAGCACGATGCTGCACTCGTTGATGGGATCGGAGGCCCCGACGGGTCCGTTGGAGGTGGAGGGAGCCTATCGAGTTATGGCGTGAAGACCGAGGGCTGGAGAAATTCCTCGAGCCATAGTGGTGAGATTCCTCCGTTTTAAGGACAGAGATGGGCAAAGAAAACTCGGAGCAGTAGATGGGAGAACGCGGTGATCCGCGTATATCAAGACTGGAGTGCGGAGGTGGCGAGAAGGAGGGCGAGCTTTAATCGGGCCAAGGCGGTGCTTCATAAAAAGATCAAATTTGGAATGCTGCAGCCGGCAAGACTGTGGGTCACATATCAAGGGAAGCACCACTACTTTGAAACGGCGGATGAGGCGTGGACATTTATTGTTGAAGAGAAATTGGAATGAGTGGGTTATTAAAAAAGAACATTCGAGACAAAGTGGTGGGGCGAATATGGGGGGTGAAGAGGGGGAAAAAGGGGGGGCGAGATGATTTTTATGTTGTTAATCCTGCGACCCGGTTACTTTTCTCTCTTCCACAGGCTGTGGGGGAGGGAGGAAGGGAGGTGGAGGAGTTGGGGGCGTTGGCCATTGGGGGCGGGGCCAAAAGGGAAGCGCGGGCTTTGTTCCCGCGCTATGATAATTATGGCGGGAATAGGGAAGCAGGAAGGAGGGGGCGTCGCATGTTGCGAGCCGAGGTCACGGGGGGAAGCCGAAGTCGGCCAGAGTTTGCTGACTTCTGGGAGCAACATGGGGGGTGTAACTACGCTAGTGGGGGATCTAGCCGGGGGGGATTTACTGGGTTGCTGCTGCTGGGGAGAAGGGGGAGCTGGTATGGGGTGGGGTGGGCGGGGCGGGGGGGCACCACCTGGGGGGGACACAGCTGCGTGGGAACCGGGTGAGGAGCTGGAAAAAGGTGATGGCTAATCGACAAGGGGGGGGGTGGGGTAAAGAGCCCCCCAACCCGGCTGATCACGTGGAATGTGAGAGGGCTGAACGGGCCGATAAAGAGGGCACGGGTACTCGCACACCTAAAGAAACTTAAGGCAGATGTGGTTATGTTACAGGAGACGCATTTGAAACTGATAGACCAGGTTAGACTACGCAAAGGATGGGTGGGGCAGGTGTTTCATTCGGGGCTAGATGCGGAAAACAGGGGGGTGGCCATATTCGTGGGGAAGCGGGTAATGTTTGAGGCAAAGACCATAGTGGCGGATAGTGGGGGCAGATACGTGATGGTGAGTGGCAAATTACAGGGGGAGGCGGTGGTCTTAGTGAACGTATATGCCCCGAACTGGGATGATGCCAACTTTATGAGGCGCATGTTAGGACGTATCCCGGACCTAGAGGTGGGGAAGTTGGTAATGGGTGGAGATTTTAACACGGTGCTGGAACCAGGGCTGGACAGATCGAGGTCCAGGACTGGAAGGAGGCCGGCAGCAGCCAAGGTGCTTAAAGACTTTATGGAGCAGATGGGAGGAGTAGACCCATGGAGATTTAGTAGACCTAAGAGTAAGGAGTTTTTGTTTTTCTCCTATGTCCACAAAGTTTATTCGCGAATAGACTTTTTTGTTTTGGGAAGGGCGCTGATCCCGAAGGTGAGGGGGACGGAGTATACGGCCATAGCTATTTCGGATCACGCTCCACATTGGGTGGACTTGGAGATAGGGGAGAATGGACATGGGACTAATGTTGGATGAGGGTGTGTGTCTAAGGGTGAGGGGGTGTATTGAAAAGTACTTGGAACTCAATGATAATGGGGAGGTCCAGGTGGGAGTGGTCTGGGAGGCGCTGAAGGCGGTGGTTAGAGGGGAGCTGATATCAATCAGGGCACATAAAGCAAAGCAGGAGAGTAGGGAACGGGAGCGGTTGCTGCAAGAACTTCTGAGGGTGGACAGGCAACATGCGGAAGCACCGGAGGAGGGACTGTACAGGGAAAGGCAAAGGCTACACGTAGAATTTCATTTGCTGACTACTGCAGAGGCACAATGGAGGAAGGCACAGGGTGTACAATACGAATATGGGGAGAAGGCGAGCAGGTTGCTGGCCCACCAATTGAGGAAAAGGGGAGCAGCGAGGGAAATAGGGGGAGTGAGGGATGAGGAGGGAGTGATGGAGCGGGGAGAGTGAATGGAGTGTTCAAGGCGTTCTATGAAAGATTATATGAAGCTCAGCCCCCGGATGGGAAGGAGAGAATGGGGCAGCACGGTAGCATTGTGGATAGCACAATTGCTTCACAGCTCCAGGGTCCCAGGTTCGATTCCGACTTGGGTCACTGTCTGTGTGGAGTCTGCACGTTCTCCCCGTGTGTGTGTGGGTTTCCTCCGGGTGCTCCGGTTTCCTCCCACAGTCCAAAGATGTGCAGGTTAGGTGGATTGGCCATGATAAATTGCCCTTAGTGTCCAAAATTGCCCTTAGTGTTGGGTGGGGTTACTTGGTTATGGGGATAGGGTGGAGGTGTTGACCTTGGGTAGGGTGCTCTTTCCAAGAGCCGGTGCAGACTCGATGGGCCGAATGGCCTCCTTCTGCACTGTAAATTCTATGATCTATGAAATGATGTGCTTTCTGGACCAGCTGGAATTTCCTAAGGTGGAGGAGCAGGAGAGGGTGGGACTGGGAGCACAGATCGAAATGGAGGAAGTAGTGAAAGGAATTAGGAGCATGCAGGCGGGGAAGGCTCCGGGACCGGATGGATTCCCAGTTGAATTTTACAGGAAATACGTGGACTTGCTCGCCCCGCTACTGATGAGAACCTTTAATGAGGCGAGGGAAAGGGGACAGCTGCCCCCGACTATGTCAGAGGCAACGATATCGCTTCTCCTAAAGAAAGAAAAAGACCCGCTGCAATGCGGGTCCTATAGGCCTATTTCCCTCCTGAATGTAGACGCTAAGATTCTGGCCAAGGTAATGGCAATGAGGATAGAGGATTGTGTCCCGGGGGTGGTCCATGAGGACCAAACTGGGTTTGTGAAGGGGAGACAGCTGAATACGAATATACGGAGGCTGTTAGGGGTAATGATGATGCCCCCACGAGAGGGGGAAGCGGAGATAGTGGTGGCGGTGGATGCCGAGAAAGCATTTGATAGAGTGGAGTGGGATTATTTGTGGGAGGTGTTGAGGAGATTTGGCTTTGGAGATGAGTATATTAGATGGGTACAGCTGCTATATAGGGCCCCGATGGCGAGCGTGGTCACGAATGGACGGGGGTCTGCATATTTTCGGCTCCATAGAGGGACGAGGCAGGGATGTCCTCTGTCCCCATTATTGTTTGCACTGGCGATTGAGCCCCTGGCAATAGCATTGAGGGGTTCCAGGAAGTGGAGGGGAGTACTCAGGGGAGGAGAAGAACACCGGGTATCTCTGTATGCGGACGATTTGTTGTTGTATGTGGCGGACCCGGCGGAGGGGATGCCAGAGATAATGCGGATACTTGGGGAGTTTGGAGAATTTTCAGGATATAAACTGAACATGGGGAAAAGTGAGTTGTTTGTGGTGCATCCAGGGGGGCAGAGCAGAAAAATAGAGGACTTACCGCTGAGGAAGGTAACAAGGGACTTTCGCTACTTGGGGATCCAGATAGCCAAGAATTGGGATACATTGCATAGGTTAAATTTAACGCGGTTGGTGGAACAGATGGAGGAGGACTTGGGACATGGTATCCCTGTCACTGGCAGGGAGGGTGCAGGCGGTTAAAATGGTGGTCCTCCCGAGATTCCTTTTTGTGTTTCAGTGCCTCCCGGTGGCGATCACGAAGGCTTTTTTCAAAAGGATTGAGAAGAATATCATGAGTTTTGTGTGGGCCGGGAAGACCCCGAGAGTGAGGAGGGGATTTTTGCAGCGTAGTAGGGATAGGGGGGGGCTGACACTACCGAGCCTAAGTGAGTACTACTGGGCCGCCAATATCTCAATGGTATGTAAGTGGATGGGAGAAGAGGAGGGAGCGGCGTGGAAGAGATTGGAGAGGGCGTCCTGCAGGGGGACTAGCCTACAAGCTATGGTGACGGCGCCGTTGCCGTTCTCACCGAAGAAATACACCACAAGCCCGGTGGTGGCTACTCTGAAAATCTGGGGGCAGTGGAGACGGCATAGGGGTAAGACGGGAGCCTCGGTGTGGTCCCCGATAAGAAATAACCATAGGTTTGCTCCGGGGAGAATGGATGGGGGATTTGGAACATTGCAAAGAGCAGGAGTAACACAATTGAGAGATCTGTTTGTAGATGGGACGTTTGCAAGTCTGGGAGCGCTGACCGAAAAATATGGGTTGCCCCAAGGGAATGCATTCCGGTATATGCAACTGAGGGCTTTTGCGAGGCAACAGGTGAGGGAATTCCCGCAGCTCCCGACGCAGGAGGTGCAGGACAGAGTGATCTCAAAGACATGGGTGGGGGACGGTAAGGTATCAGACATATATAGGGAAATGAGGGACGAGGGGGAGATTATGGTAGATGAGCTGAAAGGGAAATGGGAAGAGGAGCTGGGGGAGGAGATTGAGGAGGGGCTGTGGGCTGATGCCCTAAGTAAGGTAAACTCATCGTCCTCGTGTGCCAGGCTAAACCTGATACAATTTAAGGTGTTACACAGGGCGCATATGACTGGAGCACGGCTCAGGGAATTTTTTGGAGTAGAGGATAGGTGTGCGAGATGCTCGAGAAGCCCAGCGAATCACACCCACATGTTCTGGTCATGTCCGGCACTACAGGGGTTTTGGGTGGGGGTGACAAAGGTGCTTTCGAAGGTGGTGGGGGTCCAGGTCGAACCAAGCTGGGGGTTGGCTATATTCGGGGTTGCAGAGGAGCCGGGAGTGCAGGAGGCGAAAGAGGCTGATGTTTTGGCCTTTGCGTCCCTAGTAGCCCGGCGCAGGATACTGTTGATGTGGAAGGAAGCCAAGCCCCCGGGTGTGGAGACCTGGATAAATGACATGGCAGGGTTTATAAAGTTGGAACCGATTAAGTTCGTCCTAAGGGGATCGGCTCAAGGGTTCACCAGGCGGTGGCAACCGTTCGTCGAATACCTCACAGAAAGATAGAGGGAATGGAAAAGAAGAAGACAGCAGCAGCAACCCGGGGGGGGGGGGGAGGAGTGGGGGGGGTGGGGGGGAGGAGTGGGGGGGGTGGGGGGGAGGAGTGGGGGGGGTGGGGGGGAGGAGTGGGAGTGGGGGGGGTGGGGGGGAGGAGTGGGGGGGGTGGGGGGGAGGAGTGGGGGGGGTGGGGGGGAGGAGTGGGGGGGGTGGGGGGGAGGGGTGGGGGGGAGGAGTGGGGGGGGTGGGGGGGAGGAGTGGGGGGGGTGGGGGGGAGGGGTGGGGGGAGGAGTGGGGGGGGTGGGGGGGAGGAGTGGGGGGGGTGGGGGGGAGGAGTGGGGGGGGTGGGGGGGAGGAGTGGGGGGGGTGGGGGGGAGGAGTGGGGGGGGTGGGGGGGGAGGAGTGGGGGTGGGGGGGAGGAGTGGGGGGGGTGGGGGGGGTGGGGGGGGAGGAGTGGGGGGGGTGGGGGGGAGGAGTGGGGGTGGGGGGGGTGGGGGGGGTGGGGGGGAGGAGTGGGGGGGGTGGGGAGGAGTGGGGGGGGTGGGGGGGGAGGAGTGGGGGGGGTGGGGGGAGGAGTGGGGGGGGTGGGGGGGAGGAGTGGGGGGGGTGGGGGGGAGGAGTGGGGGGGGTGGGGGGGGAGGAGTGGGGGTGGGGGGGGAGGGGTGGGGGGGGTGGGGGGGGAGGAGTGGGGGGGGTGGGGGGAGGAGTGGGGGGGTGGGGGGGGAGGAGTGGGGGTGGGGGGGAGGAGTGGGGGGGGGTGGGGGGGGTGGGGGGGGAGGAGTGGGGGGGGTGGGGGGGGAGGAGTGGGGGGGGTGGGGGGAGTGGGGGGGGGTGGGGGGGGTGGGGGGGGAGGAGTGGGGGGGAGGAGTGGGGGGAGGACTGGGGGGGAGGAGTGGGGGGGGAGGAGTGGGGGGGGGAGTGGGGGGGGGAGTGGGGGGGGGAGGAGTGGGGGGAGGAGTGGGGGGGGGAGTGGGGGGGAGGAGTGGGGGAGGAGGAGTGGGGGGGGAGGAGTGGGGGGGGGGATGAGTGGGTGGGTGGGTGGGGGGGGGAGGAGTGGGTGGGGTGGGGGGAGGAGTGGGTGGGGGGGAGGAGTGGGTGGGGGGGGAGTGTGGGGGGGGAGGAGTGGGTGGGGGGAGGAGTGGGTGGGGGGAGGAGTGGGGGGGAGGAGTGGGGGGGAGGAGTGGGCGGGGAGGAGTGGGGGGGAGGAGTGGGGGGGAGGAGTGGGGGGGGAGTGGGAGTGGAAGGGGGAGGAGTGGGGGTGGGGATGAGTGGGTGGGTGGGGGGGAGGAGTGGGTGGGGGGGTAGGAGTGGGTGGGGGGGGGAGGAGTGGGTGGGGTGGGGGGAGGAGTGGGTGGGGGGGAGGAGTGGGTGGGGGAGGTGTGGGGGGGAGGAGTGGGGGGGAGGAGTGGGTGGGGGAGGAGTGGGTGGGGGAGGAGTGGGTGGGGGGGAGGTGTGGGGGGGAGTGGGTGGGGGGGAGGTGTGGGGGGGAGTGGGTGGGTGGGGGGAGGAGTGGGGGGGGGAACCAGAAGGACTCTCAGGGGTGTTGGTGTATATGTATAATATGTATAGGTGGTTGTTATAGGTAATTGTATATTGGACTGCTAAATTGTATTTTTGGAGAGTATTTATTTGGGACAAGGCAGTTGCCATTTAGTTTTGTTTTTTAATTTTGATGTTGTTTATATATTATTTATTTCTTGCGTAAAACTGGCCATTGTTATTTATATTGTTATATTACTGTGTAAAGGATACACAATGTACTGTCATGGTTGGCCAAAAATTTTGAATAAAATATATATTTTTTTAAAAACCTGGTCTGGGGAAGCGGTGGCGAAGTGGTATTGTCGCTGGACTAGTAATCCAGAGACTCAAGATAATGATCGAGGGACCCGGGTTCAAATCCCGCCAGGGCAGGGGGTGGAATTTAAACTCCATTAATATCTGGTATTAAAAGTGTAATGATGACCATGAAACCATTGTTGATTGTCGTAAAAACCCATCTGGTTCACTGATGGCCTACCTGTGACTCCGGACCCACAGCAATGTGGTTCTCTCTTAAGTCGGGCACCGGTAACGACAACGGTAAACCCAGCCCTGCTGACCCTGCAACATCTGGGGACTTGTGCCAAACTTGGGAGAGCAACAACCTGACACAGTCATACTCACAGATTCATACCTTACAGACAATGTCCCAGACACCACTGTCCTGTCTCACTGGCACAGTGGTGTACAGTCAGGAGGGAGTTGCTCACATCGGCTCTGGACCCCATGAAGTCTCATGGCTTCAGGTTAAACATGGGCAAAGAAACCTCCTGCTGATTACCATGTACTGACCACCATCAACTGATAAATCAGTACTCCTCCATGCTGAACACCACTTGGAGGAACCTATCACTATCACCCCCTTGCTTACCAACAATTACCCACCTCGGCCTTCAAAATATTGAAACAATCTGCTTCCGCTGCCTTTTCAGGAAGCGAGTTCCAAAGGTTCATGACCCTCAGAAAGAATAAAAGTTACTTATGGCCATTTTAAATGGGCGGCCCCATATTCTTAAACAGTGACCTCTTGTTCTAGATTCTCCCACAAGGGGAAACATCCTCCCCACATCCACCCTGTCAATACTCCTCAGGATCTTATATGTTTCAATACGTCATCTCTTACTCTTCTAAAGTCCAGCGGTTACAAGTCTAACCTGTCCAACGTTTCCTCATAAGACACCCCATCCAATCCAGGTATTAGTCTGATAAACCTTCTCTGAACTGCTTCCAATGCATTTACATAGACTGATAGAATCCCTACAGTGCAGAAGGAGGCCAAACCGGAGCACCCGGAGGAATCCCACGCAAACATGGGGAGAACGTGCAAACTCTACGCAGTCACCCAAGGCCGGAATTGAACCCTTGCCGCTGTGACACAGCAGTGCTAACCACTGTGCCGCCCCTTAAATAAGGTGACCAATACTGTACACAGTACAGGGAAACATAGGAAATAGGAGCTGGAGTAGGCCATTTGGCCCTTCGAACCTGCTCCGCCATTCAGTATGACCATGGCTGAACATCTGTCTCAACTCGATTCTTCCAATCTCTCCCCACACCATTGAACACTTTTAGAGTCTAGCCTCCTGTGGTGGAGCATTCCACAGGTTCACCACCCTGTGAGGGAAGAGCTTCTACTCATCTCAGCCCTAAATGGCCCACTCCGTACCCTGAGACAGAATCCCTTTTCTAGACCCTCCAGCCAGAGGAAGCAGCATCCAGTCTGTTCTGCCCTGTCAGAATGTTATAAGTTTCACTGAGATTCCTGCCTCATTTTTTTATTATCCAGTGAAGACAGGCCCTATCGACCCGATCTCTCTTCGTATGACAATTCTGCCATCCCAGCAATCAGTCTGGTGAACCTTTGCTGCACTCCCTTTATCTTCGATAAGGAGACCATAACTGTCCACAATACTCCATATGTGGCCTCACCAAGATGCTGTAAAGCTGCAGTAAGACGTCCTTGCTCCTGCACTCAAATCGTCTTGCAATGAAGGCCAACATACCATTTGCCTTCCTAAATGTTAGCTTTATCTGGATATCCGCTTTCAGTGAAGTGTGTACGCGGACACCCAGATCCCTTTGTGCGTTAACACTATCACCATTTAAATAATACTTTGCTATTCTGATCGCCGTCCACATTATGGAAACATAGAAACTAGGAGGAGGACATTCAGCCCTTCAAGCTGGCTCCTCCATTCAATATGTTCATGGCTGATCCTCGATCTCAATGTCATATTCCCGCATCTACCCCATAACCCTTGATGCCATCAAAATCAAAAACATTATCCATCTCTTTCTCGAATGCATTCATGTCCTCCACAGCCTTTTGTGGTAGAGAATTTCACAGGTTCACCACAGTCTGAGTGCAGACATTTTTCCTCTTTTCAGTCTAAATGGTCTACCCTGTACCCTGAGACTGTGTCCCCTGATTCTAGATTCCCCAACCAAGGAAAACATCCTCTCTGTATCTCCCTGTCCAACCCTGTTAGAATTTTACACGTTTCAATCAAATTTCCTCTCATCTCTCACGGTGAACACAGGCCCAGTTGAACCAACCTCTCCTCATAGGACAGTCCAGCCAACCCGGTATCAACCCAGAGAACCTCCACTGCACTCCCTCAATGGCAAGTATATTCGCTGAGGGAGGGAGACCAAAACTGCTCCCAGTACTCCAGGTGTGGGCTCACCAATGGCCTGTATAACTGCTGTAGGACATGCCTACTTCTGAACTCAAGCCCCTCTTGCAATAAAGGCCGACATACCATTTGTCTTCCTAATCGCTGCACCAGCCTCTCCACTCTCATTAACTGAAGTACAAGGACACTCGGCTCCCTTTGTACATCCACACTTCCCAATATATCATTTAAATAATACTCTTCCTTTCTGTTTTTCACACCAAAGTGGATAATTTCAAATTTAGCCATGTTCAACTGCATCTGCCATGTATCTGCCCACTCACTCAACTTGTGTAAATCACCTTGAAGGTTCACTAAATTGGGCCCTGGGATGAAGCGATTGTCCTATGATGAGAGACGGAGTAAATTGGGCTTATATTCTCTGGAGTTCAGACGAATGAGAGTCAATCCGATTGAAAACTACAGCATTCTGAGGGGGCTTGATAAGGTGGTCTCAGCTTCTGCTGGTTGGGGAATCTCAAACATCAGCATGGCTTCGGGATATGAGGGATCGATCATTTAAGACTGAGGTGAGGAGAAATTGTGAATCTTTGCAATTCTCTACCGGGGAGGGGGGGGGGAATACATTTATATGAATGCATTTTCAGGTTGGGTTTGATAGATTTTTGGTCTCTGAGGCAATCAAGAGATATGGGGAGAGGGCAGGAGAGTAGAGTTGAACCCAGGTCGGCCCTGATTGTATTGATGGACAGGGCAGAGTTGATGGGCCATGTGGTCTACTTCTGCCTCTATTTCTTTTGTTTTTGTGCCTGTTGCACCTCGAACTTGGGTCAACTAGCATTACAGACAAAACACTCAAATTCTCGCACAACAATATCTTTTACTGTGCCTTAAAAAGTACCCCAAAAATATCAAAACACCACTATAAAGAGTATCAGAAACTATGTTACACACAGTCTGATCACATAAGTGGCGAGGCGATCAGACTCCTTGGTGGATCCCGGTGTCCTCTCTGGGCCCCAGACCCAGGGCACGGTTTCCTACGATTGTTATTCCTGCAGATTATCACCTCAGAAACTTCTTTTGGACTTGGATTTGACTTATTGTCACGTTTACCAAGGTACAGTGGAATCTATTGTTCTGTGTGCAGTCCAGGCAGATCGTTCCATACATGAAAAAACATAGGACATACGATAAATACACAATGTAAATACACAGACACAGGCATCGGGTGAAGCATGCGGAGTGTAGTACTACTCAGTAGAGAAGATGTGTGGAGAGATCAGTTCAGTCCATAAGAGGGTCATTCAGGAGTCTGATAACAGCGGGGAAGTAGCTGTTTTTGAACATGTTCATGCGCGTTCTCAGACTTTTGTATCTCCTGCCCGATGCAAAAGATCAGAAGAGAGAATAACCTGGGTGGGAGGGGTCTTTGATGATGCTGCCCGCTTTCCCAAGGCAGCGGGTAGTGTCGACAGAGTCAATGGATGGGAAGCGGGTTCGTGTGATGGACTGGGCGGTGTTCATGATCCACTTGGGCCGAGCAGTTGCCATCCCAGGCTGTGATGCAGCCAGATCGGATGCTTTCTGTGGTGCATCTGTAAAAATTGGTAAGAGTCAATGTGGACATGCCGAATTCCTTTAGTTTCCTGAGGAAGTATAGGCGCTGTTGTGCTTTCTTGGTCGTAGCATCGATGTGGGTGGATCAGGACAGATCGTTGGGGATTTAGGAATTTGAAGCTGTCAACCATCTCCACCTCGGCTGCGTTGATGCTAACAGGGGTGTGTACGATACTTTGCTTCCTGAAGTCAATGACCAGCTCCTTAGTTTTGCTGACGTTGAGGGAGAGATTGTTGTCGTTGCACCGCTCCACTAGGTTCTCTATCTCCCTCCTGTACTCTGACTCATCATTGTTCAAGATCTGACCCACTATGGTCATGTCGTCAGCAAATTTGTAGATTAAGTTGGAGCCAGATTTTGCCACAGTCCTGTGCTAGGTACGCAGCCTTGCAGGGCCCCGGTATTGAGGACTATCGTGGAGGAGGTGTTGTTGTTTCTCCTTACTGATTGTGGTCTATGGGTCAGAAAGTCGAGGATCCAGTTACAGAGGGAGGATCCAAGTCCTCGGTTTTGGAGTTTTGATATGAGCTTGGCTGGGATTATGGTGTTGAAGGCGGAGCTGTAGTCAATGAATAGGAGTCTGATGTCGGAGTCCTTGTTGTCGAGATGCTCCAGGGATGAGTATAGGGCCAGGGAGATTGCACCTGCTGTGGACTGGTTGTGGCGGTCTGTGAATTGCAGTGGATCAAGCATTGTGGAAATATGGAGTTTCATAGATTTCATAGAATTTACAGTGCAGAAGGAGGCCATTCGGCCTATCGAGTCAGCACTGGCTCTTGGAAAGAGCACACTACCCAACCCCACACCTCCACCCTATCCCCAAAATCCAGGAGCCCAACACTAAGGACAATTTTGGACACTTGGGGCAATTTATCATGGCCAATCCACCTAACCTGCACATCTTTGGACTGTGGGAGGAAACCGGAGCACCCGGAGGAAACCCCCACGCAGACACGAGGAGAACGTGCAGACTCCGCACAGACAGTGACCCAAGCCAGGAATCGAACCTGGGACCCTGGAGCTGTGAAGCAATTGTGCTAACCACTGTGCTACCGTGCTGCCCTGTTACATAAGAACATAAGAACTAGGAGCAGGAGTTGGACACCTGGCCCCTCGGGCCTACTCCACCATTCAATGAGATCATGGCTGATCTTTTGTGGACTCAGCTCCACTTTCCGGCCCGAACACCATAACCCTTAATCCCTTTATTCTTCAAAAAACTATCTATCTTTATCTCAAAAACATTGAATGAAGGAGCCTCTACTGCTTCACTGGGCAAGGAATTCCATAGATTCACAACCCTTTGGGTGAAGAAGTTCCTCCTAAACTCAGTCCCAAATCTACTTCCCCTTATTTTGAGGCTATGCCCCCTAGTTCTGCTTTCACCCGCCAGTAGAAACAACCTGCCCCCATCTATCCTATCTATTCCCTTCATAATCTTATATGTTTCTATAAGATCCCCCCGCATCCTTCTAAATTCCAACGAGTACAGTCCCAGTCTGCTCAACCTCTCCTCATAATCCAAACCCTTCAGCTCTGGGATTAACCTCGTGAACCTCCTCTGCACACCCTCCAGTGCCAGTACGTCCTTTCTCAAGTAAGGAGACCAAAACTGAACACACTACTCCAGGTGTGGCCTCACTTACATCTGATACAATTGCAGCATAACCTCCCGAGTCTTAAACCCCATCCCTCTAGCAATGGAGGACAAAATTCCATTTGCCTTCTTAATCACCTGTTGCACCTGTAAACCAACCTTTTGCGACTCATGCACTAGCACACCCAGGTCTCTCTGCACAGCAGCATGTTTTAATATTTTATCATTTAAATAATCCCTTTTGCTGTTATTCCTACCAAAATGGATAACCTCACATTTGTCAACATTGTATTCCATCTGCCAGACCCTAGCCCATTCACTTAGCCGATCCAAATCCCTCTGCAGACTTCCAGTATCCTCTGCACATTTTGCTTTACCACTTACCTTAGTGTCGTCTGCAAACTTGGACACATTGCCCTTGGTCCCCAACTCCAAATCATCTATGTAAATTGTGAACAGTTGTGGGCCCAACACTGATCCCTGAGGGACGCCACTAGCTACTGATTGCCAACCAGAGAAACACCCATTAATCCCCACTCTTTGCTTTCTATTGATTAACCAATCCTCTACCCATGCTACTATTTTCCCTTAATGCCATGCATCTTTATCTTATGCTGTTGATCTGTCTCATGGCCAACGTCTCGAAGCAATTCATTACGATCAATGTCAGGGCCACCAGTGGGTAGACATTGAGGCACAGTGGCACCGGTATGATGGTGGTGTTCTTGAAGCAGGTGGGACCTTGGAATAGAGTAGAGATAGGTTGAAGATGTCCACGAACACGTCTGCCTGCTGGTCCACGCAGGATCTGAGTGCATGACCAGGGACCCCATCAGGACCCGTTGCTTTCCGAGAGTTCACTTTCAAGAAAGCGAATCTGACTTCGGAAGCTGTGATGGTGCGTATACCATAAGACCTCCTCCTCCCCGTCTAACCTAAAAAAAGACTGCGCTGTGAGTAGGTAAGCTATTTACTTCTTTTTCTTTCTTTCTTTTTTACTGGGAGACTAAGTAGAGGTGATAGCGGCTCAGGCAGTGCAATGTTCCTCCTGCAGAATGTTCGAGGTAAGGGAGACCACCGGTGTCCTTGCTGGCTTCACCTGCGGGAAGTGCAGCCATCCCCAGCTCCTCACAGACCGTGTTAGGGAACTGGAGCTGGAGCTGGATGAACTGAGGATCATTCGGGAAGCTGAGGGGGTGATAGATAGAAGCTACAGGGACATAGTTACACCTGAGAACACAGGTAGCTGGGTAACAGAGTGGGAAGAGGAGGAAGCAGTCAGTGCAGGGATCCCCTGTGGTCGTTCCTCTCAACAATAAGTATCCCGCTTTGGATACTGTTGGGGGGGATTACCCAGCAGGGACAGGCTGCAGTGACCGGGTCTCTGGCACGAGGTCCGGCTCTGGGGCTCAGAAGGGAAGGGGGAGATTAGGAGAGCACTAGTTACAGGGGACTCAATAGTTAGAGGTACAGACAGGCGGTTCTGTGGGCACGGGCGAAGCTCTCGGATGGTTTGTTGCCTCCCGGGTATCAGGGTCCATGACATCTCGGATCGTTCTTCAGGATCCTTAAGGGGGAGGGGGAGCAGCCAGAAGTCGTGGTGCACATTGGTACCAACGACGTAGATAGGAAAAGGGGTGTGGAGGTAATAAACTAGTTTAGGGAGTTAGGCTGGAAGTTAAAAGCCAGGACAGACAGAGTTGTCATCTCTGGTTTGTTGCCGGTGCCACGTGATAGCGAGGCTAGGAATAGGGAGAGAGAGCAGCTGAACACGTGGCTGCAGGAATGGTGTAGGAGGGAGGGCTTCAGGTATTTGGATAATTGGAGCGCATTCTGGGGAAGGTGGGACCTGTACAAGCAGGATGGGTTGCATCTGAACCAGAGGGGCACCAATATCCTGGGAGGGAGGTTTTCTAGTACTCTTCGGGAGGGTTTAAACTAATTTGGCAGTGGAATGGGAACTGGATTTGTAGTCCAGCAACTAAGGTAGCCGATATTCAGGACTCCAAAGCATGTAATGCTCCAAAGAGAGATGGCAGATGGAGTTTAATCCGGACAAATCTGAGGTAATGCATTTTGGAAGGTCTAATGCAGGTAGGGAATATGCAGTGAATGGTAGAACCCTCAAGAGTATTGAAAGTCAAAGAGATCTAGGAGTACAGGTCCACAGGTCATTGAAAGGGGCAACACAGGTGGAGAAGGTAGTCAAGAAGGCATACGGCATGCTTGCCTTCATTGGCCGGGGCATTGAGTATAAGAATTGGCAAGTCATGTTGCAGCTGTATAGAACCTTAGTTAGGCCACACTTGGAGTATAGTGTTCAATTCTGGTCGCCACACTACCAGAAGGATGTGGAGGCTTTAGAGAGGGTGCAGAAGAGATTTACCAGAATGTTGCCTGGTATGGAGGGCATAAGCTATGAGGAGCGATTGAATAAACTCGGTTTGTTCTCACTGGAACGAAGGAGGTTGAGGGGCGACCTGATAGAGGTATACAAAATTATGAGGGGCATAGACAGAGTGGATAGTCAGAGGCTTTTCCCCAGGGTAGAGGGGTCAATTACTAGGGGGCATAGGTTTAAGATGAGAGGGGCAAGGTTTAGAGTAGATGTACGAGGCAAGTTTTTTACGCAGAGGGTAGTGGGTACCTGGAACTCGCTACCGGAGGAGGTAGTGGAAGCAGGGACGATAGGGACATTTAAGGGGCATCTTGACAAATATATGAATAGGATGGGAATAGAAGGATACGGACCCAGGAAGTGTAGAAGATTGTAGTTTAGTCGGGCAGTATGGTCGGCACGGGCTTGGAGGGCCGAAGGGCCTGTTCCTGTGCTGTACATTTCTTTGTTACATAGAACATAGAACAATACAGCGCAGTACAGGCCCTTCGGCCCACGATGTTGCACCGAAACAAAAGCCATCTAACCTACACTATGCCATTATCATCCATATGTTTATCCAATAAACTTTTAAATGCCCTCAATGTTGGCGAGTTCACTACTGTAGCAGGTAGGGCATTCCACGGCCTCACTACTCTTTGCGTAAAGAGCCTACCTCTGACCTCTGTCCTATATCTATTACCCCTCAGTTTAAAGTTATGTCCCCTCGTGCCAGCCATATCCATCCGCGGGAGAAGGCTCTCACTGTCCACCCTATCCAACCCCCTGATCATTTTGTATGCCTCTATTAAGTCTCCTCTTAACCTTCTTCTCTCCAATGAAAACAACCTCAAGTCCATCAGCCTTTCCTCATAAGATTTTCCCTCCATACCAGGCAACATCCTGGTAAATCTCCTCTGCACCCGCTCCAAAGCCTCCACGTCCTTCCTATAATGCGGTGACCATAACTGTACGCAATACTCCAAATGCGGCCGTACCAGAGTTCTGTACAGCTGCAACATGACCTCCCGAATCCGGAACTCAATCCCTCTACCAATAAAGGCCAACACTCCATAGGCCTTCTTCACAACCCTATCAACCTGGGTGGCAACTTTCAGGGATCTATGTACATGGACACCTAGATCCCTCTGCTCATCCACACTTTCAAGAACTTTACCATTAGCCAAATATTCCGCATTCCTGTTATTCCTTCCAAAGTGAATCACCTCACACTTCTCTACATTAAACTCCATTTGCCACCTCTCAGCCCAGCTCTGCAGCTTATCTATATCCCTCTGTAACCTGCTACATCCTTCCACACTATCGACAACACCACCGACTTTAGTATCGTCTGCAAATTTACTCACCCACCCTTCTGCGCCTTCCTCTAGGTCATTGATAAAAATGACAAACAGCAACGGCCCCAGAACAGATCCTTGTGGTACTCCACTTGTGACTGTACTCCATTCTGAACATTTCCCATCAACCACCACCCTCTGTCTTCTTTCAGCTAGCCAATTTCTGATCCACATCTCTAAATCACCCTCAATCCCCAGCCTCCGTATTTTTTGCAATAGCCTACCGTGGGGAACCTTATCAAACGCTTTGCTGAAATCCATATACACCACATCAACTGCTCTACCCTCATCTACCTGTTCAGTAACCTTCTCAAAGAACTCAATAAGGTTTGTGAGGCATGACCTACCCTTCACAAAGCCATGCTGACTATCCCTGATCATATTATTCCTATCTAGATGATTATAAATCTTGTCTCTTATAATCCCCTCCAAGACTTTACCCACTACAGACGTGAGGCTCACCGGTCTATAGTTGCCGGGGTTGTCTCTGCTCCCCTTTTTGAACAAAGGGACCACATTTGCAGTCCTCCAGTCCTCTGGCACTATTCCTGTAGCCAATGATGACATAAAAATCAAAGCCAAAGGTCCAGCAATCTCTTCCCTGGCCTCCCAGAGAATCCTTGGATAAATCCCATCAGGTCCCGGGGACTTATCTATTTTCAGCCTGTCCAGAATTGCCAACACCTCTTCCCTACGTACCTCAATGCCATCTGTTCTATTAGCCTGGGGCTCAGCATTCTCCTCCACAACATTATCTTTTTCCTGAGTGAATACTGACGAAAAATATTCATTTAGTATCTCGCCTATCTCTTCAGACTCCACACACAATTTCCCATCCCTGTCCTTGACTGGTCCTACTCTTTCCCTAGTCATTCGCTTATTCCTGACATACCTATAGAAAGCTTTTGGGTTTTCCTTGATCCTTCCTGCCAAATACTTCTCATGTCCCCTCCTTGCTCGTCTTAGTTCTCTCTTTAGATCCTTCCTCGCTACCTTGTAACTATCCATCGCCCCAACCGAAACTTCACACTTCATCTTCACATAGGCCTCCTTCTTCCTCTTAACAAGAGATTCCACTTCCTTGGTAAACCACGGTTCCCTCGCTCGACGCCTTCCTCCCTGTCTGACCGGTACATACTTATCAAGAACACGCAGTAGCTGATCCTTGAACAAGCCCCACTTATCCAGTGTGCCCAACACTTGCAGCCTACTTCTCCACCTTATCCCCCCCAAGTCACGTCTAATGGCATCATAATTGCCCTTCCCCCAGCTATAACTCTTGCCCTGCGGTGTATACTTATCCCTTTCCATCATTAACGTAAACGTCACCGAATTGTGGTCACTGTCCCCAAAGTGCTCTCCTACCTCCAAATCCAACACCTGGCCTGGTTCATTACCCAAAACCAAATCCAACGTGGCCTCGCCTCTTGTTGGCCTGTCAACATATTGTTTCAGGAAACCCTCCTGCACACACTGTACAAAAAACGACCCATCTATTGTACTCGAACTATATCTTTTCCAGTCAATATTTGGAAAGTTAAAGTCTCCCATAATAACTACCCTGTTACTTTCGCTCATATCCAGAATCATTTTCGCCATCCTTTCCTCTACATCCCTAGAACTATTAGGAGGCCTATAAAAAACTCCCAACAGGGTGACCTCTCCTTTCCTGTTTCTAACTTCAGCCAATACTACCTCGGAAGAAGAGTCCCCATCTAGCATCCTCTCCGCCACCGTAATACTGCTCTTGACTAGCAGCGCCACACCTCCCCCTCTTTTGCCTCCTTCTCTGAGCTTACTAAAACACCTAAACCCCGGAACCTGCAACATCCATTCCTGTCCCTGCTCTCTCCATGTCTCCGAAATGGCCACAACATCGAAGTCCCACGTACCAACCCACGCTGCCAGTTCCCCTACCTTGTTTCGTATACTCCTGGCATTGAAGTAGACACACTTCAAACCACCTACCTGAACACTGGCCCCCTCCTGCGACGTCAAATCTGTGCTCCTGACCTCTATACTCTCATTCTCCCTTACCCTAAAACTACAATCCAGGTTCCCATGCCCCTGCTGCATTAGTTTAAACCCCCCCAAAGAGCACTAACAAATCTCCCCCCCAGGATATTTGTGCCCCTCAGGTTCAGATGTAGACCATCCTGTCTGTAGAGGTCCCACCTTCCCCAGAAAGAGCCCCAGCTATCCAGAAATCTGAATCCCTCCCGCCTGCACCATCCCTGTAGCCACGTGTTTAAATGCTCTCTCTCCCTATTCCTCATCTCACTATCACGTGGCACGGGCAGCAACCCAGAGATAACAACTCTGTTTGTTCTAGTTCTGAGCTTCCATCCTAGCTCCCTGAAAGCCTGCCTGACATCCTTGTCCCCTTTCCTACCTATGTCGTTGGTGCCAATGTGGACCACGACTTGGGGCTGCTACACCTCCCCCCCAAGGACCCGGAAAACACGATCCGAGACATCACGTACCCTTGCACCTGGGAGGCAACATACCAAACGTGAGTCTCTCACGCTCCCACAAAATCTCCTATCTGTGCCCCTGACTATAGAGTCCCCAATTACTAATGCTCTGCTCCTCGCCCCCCCTTCCCTTCTGAGCAACAGGGACAGACTCCGTGCCAGAGGCCCGTACCCCATGGCTTACCCCTGGTAAGTCGTCCCCCCCACAAGTATCCAAAGCGGTATACTTGTTTCTCAGGGGAACGACCGCAGGGGATCCCTGCACTGACTGTTTTTTCCCAGTCCCTCTTACAGTTACCCACCTATCTCCAATCTTTGTTCTTTGTTTGTTTTGTAATGAGGCAGTGGGGAAGGGAACACTGACAAAGGAGAGTACTTGCAGGCACGGAGATGGGTTGAAGTGTGTATACTTCAACGCAAGAAGCATCAGGAATAAGGTGGGTGAACCTAAGGCATGGATCGGTACTTGGGACTACGATGTGGTGGCCATCACGGAAACTTGGATAGAAGAGGGGCAGAAATGGTTGTTGGAGGTCCCTGGTTATAGATGTTTCAATAACCCGTGTAATGCTCCTCGTGCTCAATGTGGGAGTTCAGGGACGCAGCCGATGCCCCGACTCCTTCATGTGCGGGAAGTGTGTCCAGCTGCAGCTCCTGTTAGACCGCATGACGGCTCTGGAGCTGCGGATGGACTCACTTTGGAGCATCCGCGATGCTGAGGAGGTCGTGGATAGCACGTTCAGTGAGTTGGTCACACCGCAGATTAGGATTGGTGAGGGAGACGGGGAATGGGTGACCAAAAGGCAGAGAAAGAGCAGGAAGGCAGTGCAGGTGTCCCCTGCGGTTTTGGATACTGTTGGGGGAGATGACTCACCAGGGGAAGGCAGTAGTAGCCAGGCTCATGGCACCGTGGCTGGCTCTGCTGCACAGAAGGGCGGGAAAAAGAGTGGGAGAGCTATAGTCATAGGGGATTCAATTGTAGGGGGAGTAGACAAGCGTTCCTGTGGTCGAAAACGAGACTCCCGAATGGTATGTTGCCTCCCGGGTGCACGGGTCAAGGATGTCTCAGATCGGCTGCAGGACATACTGAAGGGGGAGGGTGAACAGCTAGTTGTCGTAGTGCATATAGGCACCAACGATATAGGTAAAAAACGGGATGAGGTCCTAAAATCAGAATTTAGGGAGTTTGGAGATAAGTTAAAAAGTAGGACCTCAAAGGTAGTAATCTCGGGATTGCTACCAGTGCCACGAGACAGGCAGATTAGAAATTCAAGAATAGTCAGAATGAATACGTGGCTTGAGAGATGGTGCAGGAGAGAGGGGTTCAGATTTTTGGGACATTGGAATCAGTTCTGGGGGCGGTGGGACCATTACAAATCGGATGGTCTACACCTGGGCAGGACTGGAACCAATGTCCTAGGGGGTGCTTTTGCTAACACTGTTGGGGAGGTTTTAAACTAATGTGGCAGGGGGTTGGGAACCAGATTAGGAAGTTAGAGATCAGTAAAGAGGCAGCAACTAAAGCCAGTAAGGTACTAGATGTGGTGTTGGGTGTTCTAACACACAGAAGAGCCAACACAGTTGCATATGGTACAACACTTGTTTATTTAAACTCACTATTTACAACTTGGTCTTTGCACTCTGCACGTGGGGGGCTCCCTGCTTGTGGTGTTTCAACAGCTCTCTCATGCTTCCTTCTCCCCAGACCTACTGACCTCCAGGTGTCGTGCTCGTGCTTTTTATGTGGTTGGTGTTCTTGTCTGTGATTGGTTGTGGTGTTGTGTACTCTGATTTGCCTGTTAGTGTGTCCATCATGATGTGTGTGTTTGAATATCATGACATCCCCCCTTTTTACAAAGATATGTGCCTACGTGGTAATAAATATGATCGTGACGTGAGTGCATCTAAGAGTGTGTGTGTGTCGTGTGCAGCATGTGTCTATGACGGAACTATGTACATGGGGCGATGTCGAGTGCGTCACATGAATCCAGTTGTACCATAACATAACAGAAATGCGAACGAGAGAAGAAGAAAAAAAATTTTGAACAGTTGTCCAGTCAGACGACATCTGGAACGATAAACAACAACAGGTTATCATGTAAAATTGTCCAACTTATTAAACATATGAACTGTATTATAAGTCCATTCTAATGGGTTTGCGACGAATTCGGGTTGACCGCCTTAAGGGTGGATCAAGAACCACCGGCTGCTGTGCAGGCATGGCCATGGGTGGCGATGGAAAGGGCGTGATGTGCGGCAGCTCCACAAAGTCATCCTCGGAAGCCTGTTGAGGATCTGGCGCGTTGTGTGGCTGTGAACGTGGAAGTCGGCGAAGGGCGCGCCGATTGCGGCGACGCACGGAACCATCCGGCATGCGAACCAGGAACGAGCGGGGAGCCACTTGTCGGAGGACTTCGGCCGGTGCTGACCAGCCACCATACGGTTGATGGACGCGTACTTTGTCTCCGGAGGACAGGGGGGGCAGGTCCGTCGCTCGTGTGTCGTACCGACCTTTCTGGCGATCACGCTGCAGTTGCATGTCCCGAAGAACCGCCTCATGGTCTGTTGTCGGTGCCAGGACGGAAGGTACCGTCGTCCTGAGGGAGCGACCCATTAGTAGCTGCGCTGGCGAGAGGCCCGTGGATAACGGGGCCGATCGATAGGCCAGCAAGGCAAGGTTAAAGTCCGATCCGGCATCAGCCGCCTTGCACAGGAGCCGCTTTGCGATGTGGACACCCTTTTCAGCCTTCCCGTTCGATTGTGGATGCAGAGGGCTGGATGTCACATGAGTGAAACCATATGCTGCGGCAAAGGACGACCATTCACGGCTGGCAAAACAAGGTCCATTGTCTGACATGACAGTCCTTGGAATGCCATGGCGAGCAAACGTTTCCTTGCAGGCCCCAATGACTGCGGACGACGTCAGATCATGGAGAGGCATGACTTCCGGGTAGTTTGAGAAGTAGTCTATAATAACAATGTAATCTCTGCCGAGCGCGTGAAATAGGTCAACACCCACCTTCGCCCAGGGGGACGTCACCATCTCGTGTGGTAGAAGTGTTTCCGGAGGTTGCGCCGGCTGAAACCTCTGACAGGTTGTGCAGTTGAGCACCATGTTGGCTATGTCTTCATTAATACCCGGCCAATATACCGCCGCCCGGGCCCTTCGTCTGCATTTTTCGACACCCAAGTGGCCTTCGTGTAGTTGACGAAGAATCATCTGGCGCACACTGTGTGGAATGACGATCCTATGCGATTTCATAAGGACCCCGTCTATATTGGTGAGATCATCTCGCACATTGTAAAACTGGGGGCACTGCCCTTTTAGCCACCCTTCCGTCATGTGGCGCATCACTCGCTGCAGCAGAGGGTCAGTCGCCGTCTCTGCGCGTATGTGGGCCAGACAAGGATCATCAGCTGGCATATTTGCTGCTGTCAGAGTCACGTGTGCCTCAATTTGACGCACGAACCCCTCCGCATCTGGTGGTGTGCTCACTGCTCGGGAAAGAGTGTCCGCCACTATGAGTTCCTTCCCCGGAGTGTAGATCAGTTCAAAATCGTACCTCCTGAGTTTGAGTAAGATGCGCTGGAGGCGAGGAGTCATGTCGTTCAGGTCTTTGTTAATGATGTTGACCAGGGGGCGGTGGTCAGTTTCGACCGTGAATCGTGGCAGGCCATACACATAGTCGTGGAACTTGTCCAGTCCAGTTAACAAGCCCAGGCATTCTTTTTCGATTTGCGCGTAGCGCTGTTCGGTAGGGGTCATGGCTCGTGAGGCATACGCAACCGGGGCCCATGATGACGTGCTGTCTTTTTGCAGGAGTACCGCTCCAATACCAGATTGGCTGGCGTCTGTTGAGATCTTTGTAGGGCGAGTCGCGTCAAAGAAGGCCAGCACTGGTGCCGTGACCAGTTTGTGCTTGAGCTCCTCCCATTCCTGCTGATGCGACTGGTGCCAGTTGAATTCCGTCGATTTTTTTACGAGATGGCGCATGTTTGTTGTATGAGAAGCCAGGTTGGGAATGAACTTCCCAAGGAAGTTGACCATGCCCAGGAATCTTAAGACAGCCTTCTTGTCAGCCGGTCGTGGCATGGCTGTGATGGCGCTAACCTTGTCTGCATCGGGACGGACCCCGGACCTTGAGATGTGGTCCCCGAGGAATTTCAGCTCCGTCTGGCCGAAAGCACACTTCGCACGGTTGAGACGCAGGCCATTTTGCCGTATGCGGGTGAAGACACGTCGAAGACGATGCATGTGTTCCTGCGGAGTGGTGGACCAAATGATGATATCGTCCACATATACACGTACCCCTTCGATGCCTTCCATCATCTGCTCCATAATGCGGTGGAATACTTCAGATGCCGAAATGATGCCGAATGGCATCCGGTTGTAGCAGAATCTGCCAAAAGGGGTGTTGAATGTGCATAGTCTTCGGCTGGCCGGGTCCAGTTGGATCTGCCAGAATCCTTTGGACGCATCCAATTTAGTGAATATGTTGGCTCGCGCCATCTCGCTGGTGAGGTCTTCTCGTTTTGGGATGGGATAGTGTTCCCGCATGATGTTGTTGTTCAGATCTTTTGGATCTATACATATACGGAGCTCGCCAGAGGGCTTCTTTACACAGACCATGGAGCTGACCCATGGCGTGGGCTCCGTGACCTTGGATAGGACCCCTTGGTCCTGAAGAATCTGCAGTTGTGCCTTGAGGCGGTCTTTGAGAGGCGCAGGAACCCTGCGAGGTGCGTGAACGACAGGGATGGCGTCCGGTCTGAGTCGAATCTTGTACGTGTGTGGCAATGTCCCCATGCCTTCAAAAACCTCCTGGTTGTGAGCGAGGAGGGAATGGAGATTCGCGTGGAACTCAGCATCCGGGAAGTCGGATATCTCATCTGGAGAGAGAGACATGATGCGCTGTACCAGGTGAAGGACCTTACACGCTTGTGCGCCCAGTAACGAGTCCTTTGATGAGCCCACAACTTCGAAGGGGAGTGTGGCCGTGTACCCCTTGTGAGTCACCTGTAGCTGGCAAGATCCTACGGACGGGATAACGTTCCCGTTATAGTCAACCATCTGAAGCCGGGATGGTGTGATGAGTGGTTTGACCTTCATGGCCTGGACTGCAGAGTAAGCAATCAGGTTGGCGGATGCGCCGGTGTCCAGACGGAAGGCGACGCGCGATCGGTTGACCGTCAGGGTGGCACACCACTCATCGTCTGGATTGATGGCATTGACCTTGTTGACATCAATGACGGCAACTCTGAAGTCATCCTGGTCATCTGCATCACTTAACTGGAAGTCTTGATGCGTGGGCTGGACGGTCCTGACTCGTGTGCGAGGTTGTCGAGGATGCGCCGGATCCATGGGTTGAGCCGCACGACAGCGGGCTGCGTAGTGGCCTATCATGGCACATCTGTTGCACTGTTGGTATTTTGCAGGACATTGCCCTTTTAAGTGTAGACCTCCACACTTGCTGCACGTCATGACGTCACGGCGTTCGTTGCGCCACTGCGCATGCGCAGTGCGATCTTGCGGTGGGCGCGCCTGCGCAGTGCGTCCCTCGTTGTGGCCGTTATTCTTGGCGCGCACCTGCGCGGGAGACCGCGAAAAGCGCGGGAAGCGGCCGCTGTCGTCCGGGCCGTGGGGCGGGAAGAAATCGACGGCCTGGATGCGTTCAACGTCGTGGGCGGCCTGGCTTGCCGATTCGACGGCTGGGGACCCCCTCCGTGCCAACTCGGACGCCTGAAATCGGGCAAAACGGCAGGTCGCATTTTCATGGAGGACACAGGCTTCCACAGCAGACGCTAAGGTGAGGCTCTTTATTTTAAGAAGCTGCTGGCGTAGGCCACTGGAGGCAACGCCAAAAACAATCTGGTCCCTGATCATGGACTCTGTGGTGGTGCCGTAACCGCAGGACTGCGCTAGAATCCGGAGGTGCGTCAAAAAGGGTTGAAAAAGCTCCTCCTTACCTTGCAGGCGTTGCTGAAAGATGTATCTTTCGAAAGTTTCGTTTACTTCAGTTTGAAAGTGCTGGTCCATTTTGAGGATGACCGTGTCATATTTGGCCTGGTTTTCGCCTTCCTCGAACACCAGTGAATTAAAGACATCATTTGGGTGGGGGCCTGCGTAGAAGAGGAGCATTGCAATCTTCGAATCATCCGAGACATTCTGTTTTTCGGTGGCACGGATGTACAGGTCAAATCGCTGCCTGTAGAGCTTCCAGTTGGTGCCTAGGTTCCCCGTGACTTGCATCGGCTGCGGTTTGCCGGTGTGGTCCATGTCCAGAATGGCAGGTTGGTAGGCAGGTATCGATCCACTCCTGTACCATGTGGTGTTGGGTGTTCTAACACACAGAAGAGCCAACACAGTTGCATATGGTACAACACTTGTTTATTTAAACTCACTATTTACAACTTGGTCTTTGCACTCTGCACGTGGGGGGCTCCCTGCTTGTGGTGTTTCAACAGCTCTCTCATGCTTCCTTCTCCCCAGACCTACTGACCTCCAGGTGTCGTGCTCGTGCTTTTTATGTGGTTGGTGTTCTTGTCTGTGATTGGTTGTGGTGTTGTGTACTCTGATTTGCCTGTTAGTGTGTCCATCATGATGTGTGTGTTTGAATATCATGACACTAGATAATAAACTCAATATGGCTAAGGGGAAGAGCAGACAGGGAAGAGGTGATGAACGCAAAGGGACAGGTGGTCTGAGGTGCGTTTGTTTCAATGCGAGAAGTGTAGCAGGTAAGGCAGATGAACTTGGGGCTTGGATTAGTACCTGGGAATATGATGTTATTGGTATTACTGAGACTTGGTTGAGGGAAGGGCAAGACTGGCAACTAAATATCCCAGGATACAGATGCTTCAGGAGGGATAGAGAGGGAGGTAAAAGGGATGGAGGAGTTGGATTACTGGTCAGAGATGGTATCACAGCTGTGATTAAGGAGGGCACGATGGAGGATTCGAGCACTGAGGCAATATGGGTAGAGCTAAGAAATAGGAAGGGTGCAGTAACATTGTAGGGACTTTACTACAGGCCTCCCAAAAGCGAGCATGAAGTAGAGGTACAAATATGTAGACAGATTATAGAAAAATGTAGGAGCAATAGGGTGGTCGTGATGGGAGATTTTAACTTCCCCAACATTGAATGGGACTCGTGTAGTGTTGGAGGTGTAGATGGAGCAGAATTTGTAAGGAGCATCCAGGAGAGTTTTTTTAGAGCAGTATGTAAATAGCCCAACTCAGGAAGGGGCCATACTGGACCTGGTATTGGGGAATGGTCCCGGCCAGGTGGTTAAAGTTTCAGTCGGTGATTACTTTGGGAATAGCGATCACAATTCCGTAAGTTTTAGAATACTCATGGACAAAGACGAGAGTGGTCCTCAAGGAAGAGTGCTAAATTGGGGCAAGGCCAAGTATAACAAAATTCGGCAGGAGCTAGGGAATGTGGATTGGGAGCAGCTCTTTAAGGGTAAATCCACATTTGAAATGTGGGAGTCTTTTGAGGAAAGGTTGATTAGAGTGCAGGACAGACATGTCCCTGTGAAAATGAGGGATAGAAATGGCAAGATTAGGGAACCATTGATGACGCGTGGAATTGTGAGACTAGCTAAGATGAAAAAGGAAGCATACATAAGATCTAGGCGACTTAAAACTGATGAAGCTTTGGAGGAATATCGGGAAAGTAGGAAAAATCTCAAAACGCGCAATAAAGATGGCTAAAAGGGGTCAAAGAACAAAGAAATGTACAGCACAGGAACAGGCCCTTGGGCCCTCCAAGCCCGTGCCGACCATGCTGCCCGACTAAACTACAATCTTCTACACTTCCTGGGTCCGTATCCCTCTATTCCCATCCTATTCATGTATTTGTCAAGATGCCCCTTAAATGTCACTATCGTCCCTGCTTCCACCACCTCCTCCGGTAGCGAGTTCCAGGCACCCACTACCCTCTGCGTAAAAAACTTGCCTCATACATCTACTCTAAACCTTGCCCCTCTCACTTTAAACCTATGCCCCCTAGTAATTGACCCCTCTACCCTGGGGAAAAGCCTCTGACTATCCACTCTGTCTATGCCCCTCATAATTTTGTATACCTCTATCAGGTCTCCCCTCAACCTCCTTCGTTCCAGTGAGAACAAACCGAGTTTATTCAACCGCTCCTCATAGCTAATGCCCTCCATACCAGGCAACATTCTGGTAAATCTCTTCTGCACCCTCTCTAAAGCCTCCACATCCTTCTGGTAGTGTGGCGACCAGAATTGAACACTATACTCCAAGTGTGGCCTAACTAAGGTTCTATACAGCTGCAACATGACTTGCCAATTCTTATACTCAATGCCCCGGCCAATGAAGGCAAGCATGCCGTATGCCTTCTTGACTACCTTCTCCACCTGTGTTGCCCCTTTCAATGACCTGTGGACCTGTACTCCTAGATCTCTTTGACTTTCAATACTCTTGAGGGTTCTACCATTCACCGTATATTCCTTACCTGCATTAGACCTTCCAAAATGCATTACCTCACATTTGTCCGGATTAAACTCCATCTGCCATCTCTCCGCCCAAGTCTCCAAACAATCTAAATCCTGCTGTATCCTCCGACAGTCCTCATCGCTATCCGCAATTCCACCAACCTTTGTGTCGTCTGCAAACTTACTAATCAGACCAGTTACATTTTCCTCCAAATCATTTATATATACTACAAAGAGCAAAGGTCCCAGCACTGATCCCTGTGGAACACCACTGGTCACAGCCCTCCAATTAGAAAAGCATCCTTCCATTGCTACTCTCTGCCTTCTATGGCCTAGCCAGTTCTGTATCCACCTTGCCAGCTCACCCCTGATCCCGTATGACTTCACCTTTTGTACTAGTCTATCATGAGGGACCTTGTCAAAGGCCTTACTGAAGTCCATATAGACAACATCCACTGCCCTACCTGCATCAATCATCTAAGTGACCTCCTCGAAAAACTCTATCAAGTTAGTGAGACACGACCTCCCCTTCACAAAACCGTGCTGCCTCTCACTAATACGTCCATTTGCTTCCAAATGGGAGTAGATCCTGTCTCGAAGAATTCTCTCCAGTAATTTCCCTACCACTGAAGTAAGGCTCACCGGCCTGTTGTTCCCGGGATTATCCTTGCTACCCTTCTTAAACAGAGGAACAACATTGGCTATTCTCCAGTCCTCCGGGACATCCCCTGAAGACAGCGAGGATCCAAAGATTTCTGTCAAGGCCTCAGCAATTTCCTCTCCAGCCTCCTTCAGTATTCTGGGGTAGATCCCATCAGGCCCTGGGGACTTATCTACCTTAATATTTTTTAAGACACCCAACACCTCTTCTTTTTGGATCTCAATGTGACCCAGGCTATCTACACACCCTTCTCCAGACTCAACATCTACCAATTTCTTCTCTTTGGTGAATACTGATGCAAAGTATTGATTTAGTACCTCGCCCATTTCCTCTGGCTCCACACATAGATTCCCTTGCCTATCCTTCATGAAATATCTGAGAAAGATACTGAGGGATAGGATCTATTCACATTCGGAAGAAAATAGACTTCTCAGTGATAGGCAGCATGGTTTTGTGCAGGGAAGGTCATGAAATATCTTTGGCTAACAGGGCTAAGGAAAATCCCAAAGCTGTTAATTCGGAGAAAAGGAGCAAGAGGGTAACTAGAGAAAGGATTGGCCCACTCAAAGACAAAAGAGGGAATTTATGCGTGGAGTCAGAGGAAATGGGTGAGATTCTTAATGAGTACTTTGCATCGGTATTGACCAAGGAGAGGGACATGACGGATGTTGGGCTAGGGATGGATGTTTAAATACTCTAGGTCAAGTCGGCATAAGGAAGGGGGAAGTTTTGGGTATTCTAAAAGGCATTAAGGTGGACAAGTCCCCAGGTCCGGATGGGATCTATCCCAGGTTACTGAGGGAAGCGAGGGACGAAATAGCTGGGGCCTTAACAGATATCTTTGCAGCATCCTTGAGCACGAGTGAGGTCCCGGAGTTCTGGAGAAATGCTAATGTTGTCCCTTTGTTTAAGAAAGGTAAGGGGATAATCCAGGGAATTATAGATCTGTGAGCTTGACGTCAGTGGTAGGCAAAGTGTTGGAGAAGATACTGAGGGATAGGATCTATTCACATTCGGAAGAAAATAGACTTCTCAGTGATAGGCAGCATGGTTTTGTGCAGGGAAGGTCATGTCTTACAAACCTAATAGAATTCTTTGAGGAAGTGACAAAGTTAATTGATGAGGGAAGGGCTGTAGGTGTCTTAAACATGGACTTCAGTAAGGCGTTTGATAAAGTTTCCCATGGCAGGTTGAAAGAAAAAGTGAAGTCGCATGGGGTTCAGGGTATACTATCTAGATGGATAAAGAACTGGCTGGGCAACAGGAGACAGAGAGTAGTGGTGGAAGGGAGTGTCTCACAATGGAGAAAGGTGACTAGTGTTCCACAGGGATCCGTGCTGGGACCACTGTTGTTTGTGATATACATAAATGATCTGGACAAAGGTATAGGTGGTCTGATTAGCAAGTTTGCAGATGATACTAAGATTGGTGGAGTTGCAGATAGCGAGGAGGACTGTCAGAGAATACAGCAAAATATAGATAGATTGGACAGTTGGGCAGTGAAATGGCAGATGGAGTTCAATCCAGGCAAATGCGAGGTGATGCATTTTGGAAGATCTAATTCAAGAGCTGACTATACGGTCAATGGGAGAGTCCTGGGGAAAATTGATGTACAGAGAGATCTGGGAGTTCAGGTCCATTGTACCCTGAAGGTGGCAACGCAGGTCCATAGAGTGGTCAAGAAGGCATACGGCATGCTTGCCTTCATCGGACGGGGTATTGAGTACAAGAGTCGGCAGGTCATGTTACAGTTGTATAGGACTTTGGTTAGGCCACATTTGGAATACTGCGTGCAGTTCTGGTCACCACATTACCAGAAGGATGTGGATGCTTTAGAGAGGGTGCAGAGGAGGTTCACCAGGATGTTGCCTGGTATGGAGGGGGCTAGCTATGAAGAAAGGTTGAGTAGATTAGAATCGTTTTCGTTGGACGGTGGTTGAGAGGGGACCTGATTGAGGTCTACAAAATTATGAGAGGTATGGACAGGGTGGATAGCAACAAGCTTTTTCCAAGAGTGGGGGTGTCAATTACAAGGGGTCACGATTTCAAGGTGAGAGGGGGAAAGTTTAAGGGAGATGTGCGTGGAAAGCTTTTTACGCAGAGGGTGGTGGGTGCCTGGAACGCTTTGCCAGCGGAGGTGGTAGAGGCGGGCACGATAGCATCATTTAAGATGCATCGAGACAGATATATGAACGGGCGGGGAACAGAGGGAAGTAGATCCTTGGAAAATAGATGACAGGTTTAGATAAAGAACAAAGAACAAAAAAAATGACAGCACAGGAACAGGCCCTTCGGCCCTCCCAGCCTGCGCCGATCCAGATCCTTTATCTAAACCTGTCACCTATTTTCCAAGGATCTACTGTTCCTTGCCCGTTCATCTATCTGTCTAGATGGATCTTAAATGATGCATCTAGACAGATACATCTTAAAGGATCTGGATCGGCACAGGCTGGGAGTAAATTTGCAGATGACACGAAAGTCGGTGGAGTTGTGGACAGTGCGGAAGGATGTTACAAGTTACAGAGGGACATAGATAAGCTGCAGAGCTGGGCTGAGAGGTGGCAAATGGAGTTTAATGCAGAAAAGTGTGCGGTGATTCATTTTGGAAGGAATAACAGGAAGTCAGAGTACTGGGCTAATCGTAAGATTCTTGGCAGTGTGGATGAGCAGAGAGATCTCGGTGTCCATGTACATAGATCCCTGAAAGTTGCCACCCAGGTTGAGAGGGTTGTTAAGAAGGCGTACGTTGTGTTAGCTTTTATTGGTAGAGAGATTGAGTTTCGGAGCCATGAGGTCATGTTGCAGCTGTACAAAACTCTGGTGCGGCCGCATTTGGAGTATTGCGTGCAATTCTGGCCGCCGCATTATAGGAAGGATGTGGAAGCATTGGAAAGGATGCAACGGAGATTTACCAGAATGTTGCCTGGTATGGAGGGAAGATCTTATGAGGAAAGGCTGAGGGACTTGAGGCTGTTTTCGTTAGAGAGAAGAAGGTTAAGAGGTGACTTAATTGAGGCATACAAGATGATCAAAGGATTGGATAGGGTGGACAATGAGAGCCTTTTTCCTCGGATGGTGATGTCTATCACGAGAGGACATAGCTTTAAATTCAGGGGAGATAGATATAGGACAGATTTCAGAGGTAGGTTCTTTACTCAGAGAGTAGTAAGGGCGTGGAATGCCCTGCCTGCAACAGTAGTGGACTCGCCAACACTAAGGGCATTCAAATGGTCATTGGATAGACATGTGGACGATAAGGGAATAGTGTAGATCGGCTTTAGAGTGGTTTAACAGGTCAGCGCAACATCGAGGGCAGAAGGGCCTGTACTGCGCTGTTATGTTCTATGTTCTGTCTCTGGAACTTTTCAGAGGCCTAAAGAAAACCCCTAACAGGGTGACCTCTCCTTTCCTGTTTCTAACCTCAGCCCATTCTACCTCAGTAGTCGGGTCCTCTTCAAACGTCCTTTCTGCCACTGTAATACTGTCCTTGACTAACAATGCTACCCCTCCCCCTCTTTTACCACCTTCCCTGAGCTTACTGAAATATCTAAACCCCGGCACCTGCAACATTCCTGTCCCTGCTCTATCCATGTCTCCGCAATGGCCACAACATCGAAGTCCCAGGTACCAACCCATGCCGCAAGTTCACCCACCTTATTCCGGATGCTCCTGGCATTGAAGAAGACACACTTTACACCACCTTCCTGCCTGCCGGTACACTCCTGCAACTTTGAAACCTTACTCATGACCTCACTACTCTCAACCTCCTGTATTCTGGATCTACAATTCAGGTTCCCAAGCCCCTGCTGAACTAGTTTAAACCCTCCCGAAGAGCATTAGCAAATCTCCCCCCCAGGATATTGGTAACCCTCTGGTCCAGGTGTAGACCATCCCGTTTGTAGAGGTCCCACCGACCCCAGAATGATCCCCAATTATCCAGAAATCTGAAACCCTCCCTCCTGCACCATCCCTGTAGCCACGTGTTCAACTCCTCTCTCTCCCTATTCCTCGTGTCGCTATCACGTGGCACGGGTAACAACCCAGAGATCATAACTCTGTCCTAGATCTAAGTTTCCACCCTAGCTCCCTGAATTCCTGCCTTACATCCCTATCCTTTTTCCTACCTATGTCGTTGGTACCTATGTGGACCACGACTTGGGGCTACTCCCCCTGCCCCTTAAGGATCCCGTTATGGGTGTGTTATGGGCTGTTGGGGCACTCGATAGCGGTTTGTTGGTTTCCTGCATTGAGTTCATCGGGGAGGGGTGCGCTGCTGCTGGAGATACTGCTCAGCTTCGCTTTAGAACATAAAACATTACAGCGCAGTACAGACCCTTCGGCCCTCGATGTTGCGCCGACCTGTGAAACCACTCTGAAGCCCATCTACACTATTCCCTTATCAAAGAACAAAGAAAATGCAGCACAGGAACAGGCCCTTGGGCCCTCCAAGCCCGTGCCGACCATGCTGCCCGACTAAACTACAATCTTCTGCACTTCCTGAGTCCGTATCCCTCTATTCCCATCCTATTCATGTATTTGTCAAGATGCCCCTTAAATGTCACTATCGTCCCTGCTTCCACCACCTCCTCCGGCAGCGAGTTCCAGGCACCCACTACCCTCTGTGTAAAAAAACTTGCCTCGTACATCTACTCTAAACCTTGCCCCTCACACCTTACACCTATGCCCCATAGTAATTGACCCCTCTACCCTGGGGAAAAGCCTCTGACTATCCACTCTGTCTATGCCCCTCATAATTTTGTAGACCTCTATCAGGTTGCCCCTCAACCTCTGTCGTTCCAGTGAGAACAGATCGAGTTTATTCAATCACTCCTCAAAGCTAATGCCCTCCATACCAGGCAACATTCGGGTAAATCTCTTCTGCACCCTCTCTACATCCTTCTGGTGGCGACCAGAATTGAACACTATACTCCAAGTGTGGCCTAACTAAGGTTCTATACAGCTGCAACATGACTTGCCAATTCTTATACTCAATGCCCCGGCCAATGAAGGCAAGCATGCCGTATGCCTTCTTGACTACCTTCTCCACCTGTGTTGCCCCTTTCAGTAACCTGTGGACCTGTACACCTAGATCTCTCTGACTTTCAATACTCTTGAGGGTTCTACCATTCACTGTATATACCCTACCTGCATTATACCTTCCAAAATGCATTACCTCACATTTGTCCGGATTAAACTCCATCTGCCATCTCTCTGCCCAAGTCTCCAAACAATCTAAATCCTGCTGTATCCTCTGACAGTCCTCATCGCTATCCTTAATTCCACCAACCTTTGTGTCGTCTGCAAACTTACTAATCAGACCAGTTACATTTTCCTCCAAATCATTTATAAATATTACAAACAGCAAAGGTCCCAGCACTGATCCCTGCGGAACACCACGAGTCACAGCCCTCCAATTAGAAAAGCATCCTTCCATTGCTACTCTCTGCCTTCTATGACCTAGCCAGTTCTGTATTTACCTTGCCAGCTCACCCCTGATCCTGTGTGATTTCACCTTTTGCACTAGTCTACCAGGAGGGACCTTGTTAAAGGCCTTACTGAAGTCCATATAGACAACATCCACTCCCCTACCTGCATCAATCATCTTTGTGACCTCTTCGAAAAACTCTATCAAGTTAGTGAGACACGACCTCCCCTTCACAAAACCATGCTGCCTCTCACTAATACATCCATTTTCTGCCAAATGGGAGTAGATCCTGTCTCGAAGAATTCTCTCCAGTAATTTCCCTACCACTGAAGTAAGGCTCACCGGCCTGTAGTTTCCTGGATTATCCTTGCTACCCTTCTTAAACAGAGGAACATCTTTGGCTATTCTCCAGTCCTCCGGGACATCACCTGAAGACAGTGAGGATCCAAAGATTTCTGTCAAGGCCTCAGCAATTTCCTCTCCAGCCTCCTTCAGTATTCTGGGGTAGATCCCATCAGGCCCTGGGGACTTATCTACCGTAATATTTTTTAAGACACCCAACACCTCTTCTTTTTGGATCTCAATGTGACCCAGGCTATCTACACACCCTTCTCCAGACTCAACATCTACCAATTTCTTCTCTTTGGTGAATACTGATGCAAAGTATTCATTTAGTACCTCGCCCATTTCCTCTGGCTCCACACAAAGATTCCCTTGCCTGTCCTTCAGTGGGCCAACCCTTTCCATGGCTACCCTCTTGCTTTTTATGTACGTGTAAAAAGCCTTGGGATTTTCCTTAACCTTATTTGTCAATGACTTTTTGTGACCCCTTCTAGCCCTCCTGACTCCTTGCTTAAGTTCCTTCCTACTTTCCTTATATTCCACACAGGCTTCGTCTGTTCCCAGCCTTTTAGCCCTGACAAATGCCTCCTTTTTCTTTTTGGCGAGGCCGACAATATCTCTCGTTATCCAAGGTTCCCAAAAATTGCCGTATTTATCCTTCTTCCTCACAGGAACATGCCGGTCCTGAATTCCTTTCAACTGACACTTGAAAGCCTCCCACATGTCAGATGTTGATTTACCCTCAAACATCCGTCCCCAATCTAGGTTCTTCAGTTCCCGCCTAATATTGTTATAATTAGCCTTCCCCCAATTTCGCACATTCACCCTAGGACCACTCTTATCCTTGTCCACTAGCACTTTAAAACTTACTGAATTGTGGTCACTGTTCCCAAAATGCCCCCCTATTGAAACTTCTTCCACCTGGCCGGGTTCATTCCCCAATACCAGGTCCAGTACAGCCCCTTCCCTAGTTGGACTGTCTACATATTGTTTTAACAAGCCTTCCTGGATGCTCCTTACAAACTCTGCCCCATCTAAGCCCCTGGCACTAAGTGAGTCCCAGTCAATATTGGGGAAGTTGAAGTCTCCCATCACAACAACCCTACTGTTCCTGATCTCTACCCATATAGCCTCACTGCCCTCTGAGGTGTCCTCCCGTAGTACAGCTGTGATGTTCTCCCTAACCAGTAGCGCAACTCCGCCACCCCTTTTACATCCCCCTCTATCCCGCCTGAAACATCTAAATCCTGGAACAATCCTGCCCTTCCCTCAACCAGGTCTCTGTAATGGCAACAATATCATAGTTCCAAGTACTAATCCAAGCTCTAAGTTGATCTGCCTAACCCGTAATACTTCTTGCATTAAAACATATGCACTTCAGGCCACCAGACCCACTGTGTTCAGCAACTTCTCCCTGTCTGCTCTGCCTCAGAGCCCCACTGTCCCTATTCCTTAGTTCTCCCTCAATGCTCTCACCTTCTGACCTATTGCTCCCGTGCCCACCCCCCTGCCATACTAGTTTAAACCCTCCCGTGTGACACTAGCAAACCTCGTGGCCAGGATATTTATGCGCCTCCAGTTTAGGTGCAACCCGTCCTTCTTATACAGGTCACACCTGCCCCGGAAGAGCTCCCAGTGGTCCAGATAACGGAAACCCTCCCTCCTACACCAGCTGTTTAGCCACGTGTTTAGCTGCTCTATCTTCCTATTTCTAGCCTCACTGGCACGTGGCACAGGGAATAATCCCGAGATTACAACCCTGGAGGTCCTGTCTTTTAACTTTCTGCCTAGCTCCCTGAACTCCTGCTGCAGGACCTCATGCCCCTTCCTGCCTATGTCGTTAGTACCAATATGTACAACGACCTCTGCCTGTTTGTCCTCCCCCTTCAGGATGCCCGCTACCCGTTCTGAGACATCCTGGACCCTGGCACCAGGGAGGCAACATACCATCCTGGAATCTCTTTCACGTCCACAGAAGCAGCTATCTGTGCCCCTGACTATAGAGTCCCCTCTGACTATTGCTCTTCTGCGCTTTGACCCTCCCTTCTGAACATCAGAGCCAGCCATGGTGCCACTGCTCTGGCTGCTGCTGTTTTCCCCTGATAGGCTATCCCCCCCCCGACAGTATCCAAAGGGGTATACCTGTTCAAGAGGGGGACACCCACAGGGGATTCCTGCACTGACTGCCTGCCCTTTCTGGTGGTCACCCATTTCTCTGCCTGCACCTTGGGTGTGACCACATTTATATAATGTGGTCCAGACCACATTTCCGCCACCTGCATGCTCCTAAGTGCATCCAATTGCTGCTCCAACCGAACCATGCGGTCTGTGAGGAGCTCCAGTTGGATGCACTTTCTGCAGATGAAGCCACCCGGGACGCTGGAAGCCTCCCGGACCTGCCACATCTCACAGTCAGAGCACTGCACCCCTCTAATTGACATTGTCAATTAATTAGTAAATTAAATTTAAAAGTTAAAAAGAAAAAGTTACTGTTCACTATATGTTTCCTAGCACTAGATTTCTACTATAAATGTAAAAGCTAAATACTGTACTCTCCGATCTCTGGCTTAGATACCCCTTTAAATTATAATTAAGTAATTATGTTTAATTAGGTTACCAATGCTTAATTTTTTTAATTTAGTGTAGATTCCCAACCAGCCACTCAGGTCACAGCTTTTCTGTGATGTCACTTTAGTTTCCCCCCTCCCCCACACACACAATTAGGTAATAAAAGTAAAAATGAGTAAAAATCACTTACCTTCTGAGGGTCTCAGATGCTCTCTGGTTCTCTCCCTGCAGATTAAAAGTTACAGGCCAGAAGAAAGAGAACAAAACAGTAGGGAAAAAGCACCTTCTCCCACTCTGCCCCGAATTACCTCACTGCACCAAATTACCAAGTTCCAAATTCCCACTCTGGATGTGTCTCACTCAGGCTGTGTCTCTTTGACCTGCGCCATATGTCGTCCGCATAAAACCCATTATATTGTTTAGGCCTTGCCACAACCACCGAGAATCTGTAACGCTGGTCTGTGACCCTAGCTTAACCTGGTATTGTCTCTTGGTGTCCGTGATGGCTTTGCGAAGGTGGTACCTGGATTTCTTGTATCGGTCAGGGTTGCCGGTCTTGAACGCCTCAGACCTGTCCTTCAGGAGGGAGTCAATCTCCCAATTAAACCATGGTTTCCGGTTGGGGAACGTATGTACTGCTTTCTTTGACATGCAATCTTCTACACACTTGTTGATGATGTCTGATGGTGGTGGCATTATCGTTTGGGTCTCTGCTGAGTTCTTGAATATGGACCAGTCCACTGAAATGAAATGAAAATCGCTTATTGTCACAAGTAGGCTTCTAATGAAGTTACTGTGAAAAGCCCCTAGTCGCCACATTCCGGCGCCTGTTCGGGGACGCTGGTACGGGAATTGAATGATGCTGCTGGCCTGCCTTGGTCTGCTTTAAAAGCCAGCGATTTAGCCCAGTGAGCTAAACCAGCACTGACTGCAGGCAGTCGCGTAGGCGCTCTTGTGTTGCCTCAGACCAGTCTTTCCTCCTGATACAGATCTTGCTCATGCTTCCAGCCATGTACTCGCAGGACATCAATAATCAATCAATGTCCCTTCTGGTCACGAATGCTCAAGAGTGGGTGGCACAGTGGTTAGCACTGCTGCCTCACAGCGCCAGGGACCCGGGTTCAATTCTGGCCTTGGGCAACTGTTTGTGAGGAGTTTACACGTCCTCCCCGTGTCTGCGTGGGTTTCCTCCGGGTGCTCCAGTTTCCTCCCACAGCCCAAAGATGTGCGGGTTAGGTGGATTGGCTGCGATCAATGTGCGGGGTTACAGGGATAGAGCGGGGGAGTGGGCCTAGGTTAGGGTGCTCTTTCGGAATGTCTGTGCAGACTCAATGGGACTATAGGGATTCTATGGAACTCCCATCTCGAATTTGTGCCTTAAAGATCCAGAACTTTAAAAAAATATTGTCATTAAGACTGTCAATAACAGAAACATAGGAATAGGCCATTCAACCTCTGAAATTTATTCCACAAGTCAGTTAACTCATGGTAAATCTCAACTCAATTTACCCACCTTCCAAATTCCACTGTAATAGAAATCTTAGCAATCTTGGTGTCAAACATTTCTGGGTATTCAGCATCCACATCCTTTTTCAGGCAGAGAGTTCCAGACTTCACAATGCCGAGTGTTGCCTTGTTTCACTCCTGCATGATTGGATTCTAATTTGAAGATTATTCCTCTTTGTTCTGGATGCCCAGGATAGAGGAGGCAGTTCCTCTCTTCTCACCCTACCTACCCGATCAAATCCATAATCATTTTAAATGTCTGAAACAGAGCAGCCCTCGACCTTCTACATTGCAGAGAGTACAAGCTATGTTTATGCAACGTGACCTCAGAATTTTCCTTCACATGTAAAATACCAAAAACGAGGTGAAGTATATCCCACTGCCTGCTGTGATAGTGCAGTCGGTCAGTTTACAAAGAACAAAGAGCAAAGAAATGTACAGCACAGGAACAGGCCCTTCGGCCCTCCAAGCCCGTGCCGACCATACTGCCCGACTAAACTACAATCTTCTGCACTTCCTGGGTCCGTATCCTTCTATTCCCATCCTATTCATATATTTGTCAAGATGCCCCTTAAATGTCCCTATCGTCCCTGCTTCCACTACCTCCTCCGGTAGTGAGTTCCAGGCACCCACTACCCTCTGCGTAAAAAACTTGCCTCGTACATCTCCTCTAAACCTTGCCCCTCTCACCTTAAACCTATGCCCCCTAGTAATTGACCCCTCTACCCTGGGGAAAAGCCTCTGACTATCCACTCTGTCTATGCCCCTCATAATTTTGTATACCTCTATCAGGTCGCCCCTCAACCTCCTTCGTTCCAGTGAGAACAAACCGAGTTTATTCAACCGCTCCTCATAGCTTATGCCCTCCATACCAGGCAACATTCTGGTAAATCTCTTCTGCACCCTCTCTAAAGCCTCCACATCCTTCTGGTAGTGTGGCGACCAGAATTGAACACTATACTCCAAGTGTGGCCTAACTAAGGTTTAAGAACTTTCAAGCGGTTATTGGATAGGCACATGGAGCACACCAGAATGACAGGGAGTGGGATAGCTTGATCTTGGTTTCGGACAAGGCTCGGCACAACATCGAGGGCCGAAGGGCCTGTTCTGTGCTGTACTGTTCTATGTTCTATCTGATTCTGAAAGCAGAAGCTGCATTTATTAGGTAATAAACAGTGAACAAGTACAATAAGAAAGACAGACGCAGACAAGACTGAGAAGAACCAAATAGCAACGCCTCAAAGTAGGGTTTTATGTTTTGTAACGTGTTATAAATATTTGAAGCGTGATCACTCAGGCCTTTTTTAAGAGAGTAGGCAGGAGTATTATGGGGTTTGTGTGGGCGAATAAGACCCCGAGAGTAAGGAGAGGGTTCCTGGAACGCAGTAGGGACCAAGGAGGGTTGGCGCTGCCAAACCTGGGGAGCTACTACTGGGCAGCAAATGTGGCGATGATCCGCAAGTGGGTTATGGAGGGAGAGGGGACGGCATAGAAGAGGATGGAGATGGCGTCCTGTAAAGGAACGAGCCTGGGGGCGTTGGTGACGGCACCGCTGCCGCTCTCGCCGACAAAGTATACCACGAGCCCAGTGGTGGCGGCAACGCTAAGAATCTGGGGCCAGTGGAGACGGCACCGGGGTGCAGTGGGAGCATCGGTGTGGTCCCCGATCAGGGGTAACCACCGGTTTGTCCCGGGGAAGATGGACGGGGGGTTCCAGAGCTGGCATCGGGCGGGGATTGGAAGAATGCGGCACCTGTTCATCGATGGGACGTTTGCGAGCCTAGGGGCACTGGAGGAGAAGTTTGAGTTACCCCCGGGAAATGCCTTTAGATATATGCAGGTGAGGGCTTTTGTGAGGCGACAGGTGAGGGAATTCTCGTTGCTCCCGGCACAAGAAGTCCAAGATAGGGTGATCTCAGGTGTATGGGTCGGGGAGGGCAAGGTGTCGGAAATACACCAGGAGTTGAAAGAAGAGGGGGAAGCACTTGTAGAAGAGTTGAAGGGTAAATGGGAGGAGGAGCTGGGGGAGGAGATCGAGGAAGGTCTGTGGGCTGATGCCCTAGGTAGGGTTAATTCCTCCTCCTCGTGTGCCAGGCTCAGCCTGATACAATTTAAGGTGGTCCACAGAGCGCACTTGACGGGGGCGAGGTTGAGTATCCCAGGATGTGGGAGGCTAGGGAGGAAATTGCGGGTCCCCTAACAGAGATATTTGAATCATCGGCAGCCACAGGTGAGGTGCCTGAAGATTGGAGAGTAGCGAATGTTGTGCCCTTGTTTAAGAAGGGCAGCAGGGAAAAGCCTGGGAACTACAGACCGGTGAGCCTAACGTCTGTAGTAGGTAAGTTGCTAGAAGGTATTCTGAGAGACAGGATCTACAAGCATTTAGAGAGGCAAGGACTGATTCGGGGCAGTCAGCATGGCTTTGTGCGTGGAAAATCATGTCTCACAAATTTGATTGAGTTTTTTGAGGGGGTGACCAAGAAGGTAGATGAGGGCAGTGCAGTAGACGTTGTCTACATAGACCTTAGCAAAGCCTTTGACAAGGTACCGCATGGTAGGTTGTTTCAGAAGGTTAAAGCTCACAGGATCCAGGGTGAGGTTGCCAATTGGATTCAAAATTGGCTGGACGACAGAAGACAGAGGGTGGTTGTAGAGGGTTGTTTTTCAAACTGGAGGCCTGTGACCAGTGGTGTGCCTCAGGGATCGGTGCTGGGTCCACTGTTATTTGTGATTTATATTAATGATTTGGATGAGAATTTAGGAGGCATGGTTAGTAAGTTTGCAGATGACACCAAGATTGGTGGCACAGTGGATAGTGAAGAAGGTTATCTAGGATTGCAACGGGATCTTGATCAATTAGGCCAGTGGGCCGACGAATGGCAGATGGAGTTTAATTTAGATAAATGTGAGGTGATGCATTTTGGCAGATCGAATCAGGCCAGGACCTACTCAGTTAATGGTATGGCGTTGGGGAGAGTTGTACAAGACATTGGTACGGCCACACTTGGAATACTGTGTGCAGTTCTGGTCACCCTATTATAGAAAGGATATTATTAAACTAGAAAGAGTGCAGAAAAGATTTACTAGGATGTTACCGGGACTTGATGGTTTGAGTTATAAGGAGAGGCTGGATAGACTGGGACTTTTTTCCCTGGAGGCTTAGGGGTGAACTTATAGAGGTCTATAAAATAATGAGGGGCATAGATAAGGTAGATAGTCAACATCTTTTCCCAAAGGTAGGGGAGTCTAAAACTAGAGGGCATAGGTTTAAGGTGAGAGGGGAGAGATTCAGAAGGGCCCAGAGGGGCAATTTCTTCACTCAGAGGGTAGTGAGTGTCTGGAATGGGCTGCCAGAGGTAGTAGTAGAGGCGGGGACAATTGTGTCTTTTAAAAAACATTTAGATAGTTACATGGGTAAGATGGGTATAGAGGGTTATGGGCCAAGTGCGGGCAACTGGGACTAGCTTAATGGTAAAAACTGGGCGGCATGGACTGGTTGGGCCGAAGGGCCTGTTTCCATGCTGTAAACTTCTATGATTCTATGAGTAGGTTCTTTGGGGTGGAGGACAGATGTGGAAGGTGCTCAGGCAGCCCGGCGAACCATGTCCATATGTTTTGGTCTTGCCCGGCACTGGAGGGGTTCTGGAGAGGAGTGGCGGGAACAATATCTCAGGTGGTGAAAGTCCAGGTCCAGCCAAGCTGGGGGCTAGCAATATTTGGAGCAGTGGACGAGCCGGGAGTGCAGGAGGCGAAAGAGGCCGGCATTCTGGCCTTTGCGTCCCTAGTAGCCCGGCGAAGGATCTTGCTATTGTGGAAGGAGGCGAAACCCCCCAGCCTGGAGACCTGGATAAACGACATGGCTGGGTTCATAAAGCTGGAGAGGATTAAGTTCGCCTTGAGAAGGTCTGCGCAGGGGTTCTACAGGCGGTGGCAACCGTCCCTAGACTATCTCGCGGAGCGTTAGACGAAGGTCGGTCAGCGGCAGCAGCAACCTTGGGGGGGGGTGGGGGGGACGTCCTGGGAGGGGGGGGGGAGGGGGGAGCTGCCTGGGAGAGTGGATGAGCAAGAGATAACATGAAGGGTTGGGGAAACTGGCATGTACGGGTGAGGGCCAGTGTACAAAGCTGTGCAAATATATCATTTTGCCATGTATATATCTGGTTCTGCGCAATTTATTTATTTTTGTTACGGGGGTGGGGGGGGGGGGGTTATTGTTTGTAAGGGAGAAAAATTGTGTTTTAAAACTTTAATAAATACATATTTTTTTAAATAAATAAATATTTGAAGCATTTATTTATTTGTTTTACTACCCAGAACTCAAAAATCAGCTGTAAGCAGTGGCAACTTCTGGATGGACTGGAGCATGTAAGTTTGCAGGGAGCTTCTTAATTTACAAATTGTCAACTTGAGTGACGCGCTTTGGCAATGCAAGTAATTGTTGTTTAAGAGTGTGAGATTAGTTTGATACTGAGCTGCACCATGGACACAGTGGAGCAGATCAGGGACAGTAATGCAACATAGAACATAGAACAATACAGCGCAGTACAGGCCCTTCGGCCCACGATGTTGCACCGAAACAAAAGCCATCTAACCTACACTATGCCATTATCATCCATATGTTTATCCAATAAACTTTTAAATGCCCTCAATGTTGGCGAGTTCACTACTGTAGCAGGTAGGGCATTCCACGGCCTCACTACTCTTTGCGTAAAGAACCTACCTCTGACCTCTGTCCTATATCTATTACCCCTCAGTTTAAAGCTATGTCCCCTCGTGCTAGCCATTTCCATCCGCGGGAGAAGGCTCTCACTGTCCACCCTATCCAACCCCCTGATCATTTTGTATGCCTCTATTAAGTCTCCTCTTAACCTTCTTCTCTCCAACGAAAACAACCTCAAGTCCATCAGCCTTTCCTCATAAGATTTTCCCTCCATACCAGGCAACATCCTGGTAAATCTCCTCTGCACCCGCTCCAAAACCTCCACATCCTTCCTGTAATGCGGTGACCAGAACTGTACGCAATACTCCAAATGCGGCCGACCAGAGTTCTGTACAGCTGCAACATGACCTCCCGACTCCGGAACTCAATCCCTCTACCAATAAAGGCCAACACTCCATAGGCCTTCTTCACAACCCTATCAACCTGGGTGGCAACTTTCAGGGATCTATGTACATGGACACCTAGATCCCTCTGCTCATCCACACTTTCAAGAACTTTACCAATAGCCAAATATTCCGCATTCCTGTTATTCCTTCCAAAGTGAATCACCTCACACTTCTCTACATTAAACTCCATTTGCCACCTCTCAGCCCAGCTCTGCAGCTTATCTATATCCCTCTGTAACCTGCTACATCCTTCCACACTATCGACAACACCACCGACTTTAGTATCGTCTGCAAATTTACTCACCCACCCTTCTGCGCCTTCCTCTAGGTCATTGATAAAAATGACAAACAGCAACGGCCCCAGAACAGATCCTTGTGGTACTCCACTTGTGACTGTACTCCATTCTGAACATTTCCCATCAACCACCACCCTCTGTCTTCTTTCAGCTAGCCAATTTCTGATCCACATCTCTAAATCACCCTCAATCCCCAGCCTCCGTATTTTCTGCAATAGCCTACCGTGGGGAACCTTATCAAACGCTTTGCTGAAATCCATATACACCACATCAACTGCTCTACCCCCATCTACCTGTTCAGTCACCTTCTCAAAGAACTCAAGAAGGTTTGTGAGGCATGACCTACCCTTCACAAAGCCATATTGACTATCCCTGATCATATTATTCCTATCTAGATGATTATAAATCTTGTCTCTTATAATCCCCTCCAAGACTTTACCCACTACAGACGTGAGGCTCACCGGTCTATAGTTGCCGGGGTTGTCTCTGCTCCCCTTTTTGAACAAAGGGACCACATTTGCAGTCCTCCAGTCCTCTGGCACTATTCCTGTAGCCAATGATGACATAAAAATCAAAGCCAAAGGTCCAGCAATCTCTTCCCTGGCCTCCCAGAGAATCCTAGGATAAATCCCATCAGGTCCCGGGGACTTATCTATTTTCAGCCTGTCCAGAATTGCCAACACCTCTTCCCTACGTACCTCAATGCCATCTGTTCTATTAGCCTGGGGCTCAGCATTCTCCTCCACAACATTATCTTTTTCCTGAGTGAATACTGACGAAAAATATTCATTTAGTATCTCGCCTATCTCTTCAGACTCCACACACAATTTCCCATCCCTGTCCTTGACTGGTCCTACTCTTTCCCTAGTCATTCGCTTATTCCTGACATACCTATAGAAAGCTTTTGGGTTTTCCTTGATTCTTCCTGCCAAATACTTCTCATGTCCCCTCCTTGCTCGTCTTAGCTCTCTCTTTAGATCCTTCCTCGCTACCTTGTAACTCTCCATCGCCCCAACCGAAACTTCACACCTCATCTTCACATAGGCCTCCTTCTTCCTCTTAACAAGAGATTCCACTTCCTTGGTAAACCACGGTTCCCTCGCTCGACGCCTTCCTCCCTGCCTGACCGGTACATACTTATCAAGAACACGCAGTAGCTGATCCTTGAACAAGCCCCACTTGTCCAGTGTGCCCAACACTTGCAGCCTACTTCTCCACCTTATCCCCCCCAAGTCACGTCTAATGGCATCATAATTGCCCTTCCCCCAGCTATAACTCTTGCCCTGCGGTGTATACTTATCCCTTTCCATCATTAACGTAAACGTCACCGAATTGTGGTCACTGTCCCCAAAGTGCTCTCCTACCTCCAAATCCAACACCTGGCCTGGTTCATTACCCATACTGAGCTCCAGATGTGCGCTCCTTGGGTTTGCATTATAGTCAGTGAGGGAAGACTGTGACAAGTGGGGATTTGGGTTTTGTGTGTGGGGAGCCTGGGGTGGGGGTCAGAGGGCACTTTGAAGAGGTGACAGAGGCATTGCAGATGTGTTTTAAACTTGATTGCAGGGATCAGGACGAGAGGCCTATCCTGCGGCCACGTTCAAGCACCATCTCTTCGAGCTTTTTTCATGCAAACCATCTGCTGGAGCACAGCGTCTCCTCCCTGTCCTATCCGGTCCACTCTGCAAGACGACGCAATCCTCCTCGGACACTCCACCCGATACATTCCAGTTTATCCCACTCCGGAACTCCAGTCGGATCCATTGATGAAGTGGTGCAGGGAATACGGCTGTAAGTATGACATGGAAATGTGGAATGTAGCCAAGTAGAGAAGTGGAAAACACGAGAATGCAACTGGAATTTCTCAAAATGTCAGTCAGCTGCTCCACCACAGATCTCTCCATTTTCTCTGATGTTCTCTCACATTATGGCCTCCACTCCTTTTCATTTCACACGTTGACTACCCGCAGAATAAAACAGCTCAGCCTACACTGTGGCTCTTCCCTCTCAGAACCCTGTCCTTTGGTTCGAGAGTTTGTGACAATCTTCTGGTAAACCTGTTCTATTAAACCTTGATGTTGAAATGCCGGCACTGGACTGGGGTGGGCACAAAGAGAAGTCTCACAATGGCACGGTAGCACAGTGGTTAGCACTGTTGCTTCACAGCTCCAGGGTCCCCGGTTCTATTCCGGCTTGGGTCACTGTCTGTGGAGTCTGCACGTTCTCCCCGTGTCTGCGTGGGTTTCCTCCGGGTGCTCCGGTTTCCTCCCACAGTCCAACGATGTGCAGATTAGGTGGATTGGCCATGATAAATTGCCCTTCGTGTCCAAAAGAGGTTGCTTGGGGTTACTGGGTTAAGGGGATAGGGTGGAGGTGTGGGCTTGGGTGGGGTGCTTTTTCCCACCAAACAACAAAGAACAAAGAAATGTACAGCACAGGAACAGGCCCTTCGGCCCTCCAAGCCCGTGCCGACCGTGCTGCCCGACTAAACTACAATCTTCTACACTTCCTGGGTCCGTATCCCTCTATTCCCATCCTATTCATGTGTTTGTCAAGATGCCCCTTAAATGTCACTATCGTCCCTGCTTCCACCACCTCCTCCGGCAGCGAGTTCCAGGCACCCACTACCCTCTGTGTAAAAAAAACTTGCCTCGTACATCTACTCTAAACCTTGCCCCTCGCACCTTAAACCTATGCCCCCTAGTAATTGACCCCTCTACCCGGGGGAAAAGCCTCTGACTATCCACTCTGTCTACGCCCCTCATAATTTTGTAGACCTCTATCAGGTCGCCCCTCAACCTCCGTCGTTCCAGTGAGAACAAACCGAGTTTATTCAACCGCTCCTCATAGCTAATGCCCTCCATACCAGGCAACATTCTGGTAAATCTCGTCTGCACTCTCTCCAAAGCCTCCACATCCTTCTGGTAGTGTGGCGACCAGAATTGAACACTATACTCCAAGTGTGGCCTAACTAAGGTTCTATACAGCTGTAACATGATTTGCCAATTCTTGTACTCAATGCCCCGGCCAATGAAGGCAAGCATGCCGTATGCCTTCTTGACTACCTTCTCCACCTGTGTTGCCCCTTTCAGTGACCTGTGGACCTGTACACCTAGATCTTTCTGACTTACTCCCTTAGTGTTGGGTGGGGTTACTGGGTTATGGGGATAGGGTGGGGGTGTTGACCTTGGGTAGGGTGCTCTTTCCAAGAGCCGGTGCAGACTAGATGGGCCGAATGGCCTCCTTCTGCACTGTAAATTCTATGATCTATGATCTACTCAATTTCGCACATTCACCCGAGGACCACTCTTATGCTTGTCCACCAGCACTTTAAAACTTACTGAATTGTGGTCACTGTTCCCGAAATGCTCCCCTACTGAAACTGCTACCACCTGGCCAGGCTCATTCCCCAATACCAGGTCCAGTACAGCCCCTTCCCTAGTTGGACTGTCTACATATTGTTTTAAGAAGCCCTCCTGGATGCTCCTTACAAACTCTGCCCCGTCTAAGCCCCTGGCACTAAGTGAGTCCCAGTCAATATTGGGGAAGTTGAAGTCTCCCATCACAACAACCCTGTTGTTTTTATTTTTTTCCAAAATCTGTCTACCTATCTGCTCCTCTATCTCCTGTTGTCTGTTGGGAGGCCTGTAGTAAACCCCCAACATTGTGACTGCACCCTTCTTATTCCTGATCTCTACCCATATAGCCTCACTGCCCTCTGAGGTGTCCTCCCGTAGTACAGCTGTGATATTCTCCCTAACTATTAGCGCAACTCCGCCACCCCTTTTACAGCCCCCTCTATCCCGCCTGAAACATCTAAATCCTGGGACGTTTAGCTGCCAATCCTGCCCTTCCCTCAACCAGGTCTCTGTAATGGCAACAACATCATAGTTCCAAGTACTAATCCAAGCTCTAAGTTCACCTGCCTTACCCGTTATACTTCTTGCATTAAAGCATATGCACTTCAGGCCACCAGACCCGCTGTGTTCAGCAACGTTTGCCTGTCTGCTCTGCCTCAGAGCCATACTGGCCCTATTCCATAGACCTCGCTCAATGCTCTCACCTTCTGACCTATTGCTCCCGTGCCCACCCCCCTGCCATACTAGTTTAAACCCTCCCGTGTGACACTAGCAAACTTCGCGGCCAGGATATTTATGCCTCTCCAGTTTAGATGCAACCCGTCCTTCTTATACAGGTCACACCTGCCCCGGAAGAGCTCCCAGTGGTCCAGATAATGGAAACCCTCCCTCCTACACCAGCTGTTTAGCCACGTGTTTAGCTGCTCTATCTTCCTATTTCTAGCCTCACTGGCACGTGGCACAGGGAGTAATCCCGCGATTACAACCCCAGAGGTCCTGTCTTTTAACTTTCTGCCTAGCTCCCTGAACTCCTGCTGCAGGACCTCATGCCCCTTCCTGCCTATGTCGTTAGTACCAATATGTACGACGACCTCTGCCTGTTTGCGCTCCCCCTTCAGGATGCCCGCTACCCGTTCGGAGACATCCTGGACCCTGGCACCAGGGAGGCAACATACCATCCTGAAGTCTCTTTCACGTCCTCAGAAGCGCCTATCTGTGCCCCTGACTATAGTGTCCCCTATGACTATTGCTCTTCTGCGCTTTGACCCTCCCTTCTGAACATCAGAGCCAGCCGTGGTGCCACTGCTCTGGCTGCTGCTGTTTTCCCCTGATAGGCTATCCCCCCCGACAGTATCCAAAGGGGTATACCTATTCGAGAGGGGGACAACCGCAGGGGATTCCTGCACTGACTGCCTGCCCTTTCTGGTGGTCACCCATTTCTCTGCCTGCGCCTTGGGTGTGACTACATTTATATAACTGCTATCTATGACGCCTTCCGCCACGTGCATGCTCCTAAGTGCATCCAACTGCTGCTCCAACCGAACCATGCGGTCTGTGAGGAGCTCCAGTTGGGTGCACTTTCTGCAGATGAAGCCACTCGGGACGCTGGAAGCCTCCCGGACCTGCCACATCTCACAGTCAGAGCACTGCACCCCTCGAATTGACGATGCGTCAATTAATTAGTAAATTAAATTTAAAAGTACTTTTTTTAAAGTTACTGTTAACTATATGTTTCCTAGCACTAGATTTCTACTATAAATGTGAAAGCTAAATACAGTACTCTCCAATCTCTGGCTTAGATACCCCTCTAAATTATAATTCAGTAATTATGTTTAATTAGTTTACCAATGCTTAATTTTTTTAATTTAGTGTAGATTCCCAACCAGCCAATCAGGTCACAGCTTTTCTATGATGTCACTTCAGTATTCCCCCCCCCCCCCCCACACAAACAATTTGAAAAGGTAATAAAAGTAACAATGAATAAAAATCACTTACTTACCTTCCCAGGTTCTCAGATGCTCTCTGGTTCTCTTCCTGCTGATTAAAAGTTACAGGCCAGAAGAAAGAGAACAAAACAGTAGGGAAAAAGCACCTTCTCCCACTCTGCACAGAATTACCTCACTGCACCAAATTACCAAGTTCCAAATTCCCACTCTGGATGTGTCTTACTCAGGCTGTGTCTCTTTGACCTGCGCAAAGCTAGACCAGTGTAGACTCGATGGGTCGAATGGCCTCCTTCTGCACTGTACATTTTATGATTCTCTGAACATCAGGTAAAAGTTCTGATGGAGCTGCCCTCTGAAAGCTCATGATTTCAAATAAACCTGTTGGACTTTAACCTGGTGTTGCGAGATTTCTTACTCTTAAACCGTAACAATGCTTGAACATATTTAAACATATCCCCACTCAGATTTGAACCAAGAAGGGTTACTCTTTCCTCAACTTCGACAACCTATTGAGTTGTTATCCTCTCTGCCTTTCCAACTCCCTCTCCTTCACCTCTCTTTTTGTTCAAATGTTCTCTCTTTACTCTTTACTCTTGCTATTGCCTCTCTCTCTCTCTCTCTCTCTCACTCTCTCTCTCTCACTCTCTCTCTCTGTTTCCTTTTCTTTTGCCACTGCCTCTCTCTCTTTTTCTTTCTCTGCCCTCTCAATTATTATTATTTTAAAAAATAAATTTACAGTACCCAATTTCATTTTTTCCAATTAAGGGGCAATTTAGCGTGGCCAATGCACCTACCCCGCACATCTTTGGGTTGTGGGGGCGAAACCCACGCAGACACGGGGAGAATGTGCAAACGCCACACGGACAGTGACCCAGAGCCGGGATCGAACCTGGGACCTCGGCGCCGTGAGGCAGCAGGGCTAACCCACTGCGCCACCGTGCCGGGATCGAACCTGGGACCTTGGCGCCGTGAGGCAGCAGCGCTAACCCACTGCGCCACCGTGCTGCCCTCCCTCTCAATTATTTAATTTGCAATTGAATTTTGGCTAATCCCAATGATTCTTGCCTGATGAACTCAGGCTGTGTAAGCTGAGCAATCGCTTAAATGACCTCTGCCTTCCTCGCCCCCTACAGGTAACGTCAACTACAACTTGTCTGCCAATTGCAAAAGTTTTACTTTAATCACCTTCTGTAAATCACCCATGGTTATTTCTTCAACATCCAGGAAACTCTGAAAGAACCATTTTACAGTCACTCCCTATTAAACTGATAGAGCATCAACAGCTGGAAACAGCAGCTCCTCACACTCACTGGCGTTAAATTCAATACTCCCGACCCAAGCCAAACAAGGAATTACACTTTAAATCTGGAAAATAGCCCTCAATTTAGATTGGATCCCAAACGAAAACCCAACTATTTGTAAACTGTGAGGAAATGGTGCTGCAGCACAGGAGTGATAACACTGACCAATTGGTATCTTTTATGTTGAAACAAATTTTAATTTAATCACAGAAGTAGCAACAAATAAATAGCTTAACTGTTATTATTTTCACTGGAAAGACGGAGGCTGAGGGGAGATCTGATTGAGGTCTACAAAATTCTGAGAGGCGTAGACAGGGTGGATAGTCAGAGGCTTTTTCCAAGGGTGGAAAACTCAATTACAGGGGGCACAGGTTCAAAGTGATAGGGGGAAAGTTTAAGGAAGATGATGGGGTTAGTTTTCACACAGAGAGTGGTGGGTGCCTGGAACGCGCTGCCAGAGGATGTGGTGGAAGCAGCACATTAGCAACATTTAAGAGGCATCTGGATGTGTCCATGAATAGGAAGGAAATAAAGGGATACGGACCGAGTAAGGGCAGAAGGTTTTGTTTTTAGTTAGGGCAGCATGGTCGGCACGGGCTTGGAGGGCCGAAGGGCCTGTTCCTGTGCTGTACATTTCTTTGTTCTTTGTTGACAGTTACAACAGTTCTCCCTTTCCCTGTGAAACTTGGTGAGTACACCCTCACTTGTGGTAACATGCTAAATGGGCAGGAATACAAGTCTCAATCATGTTTGGCTCAATGGTAAATCTTGACATTTAGGAAGCTCACGGAATCAAAATAAGTTATTTGCTTCTTTTTGCTTCTAGACAGACAGCAAGCGATCGCCTGTCTGCCCCAACACTGCCTCTCAGACACAACGCCCTGCTTCCACCTATTGGCAGCGCCGATATTGATCATTCAGCTGGAAAGTTAACTGCCCGCCCACAGGTACCTTACGAACTAGCCCAGCTTTTGTTACTGCCACATCATGTGTTCATGTCATTCCGATCTGCAACCAAGCACTTCCATATTGATAATCTACAATTGTCATACACTTCTATTGATTTGAAATGGTAATGCACATGCCTATTGATCATCTGAAACGACTTTATACATTACTGATTTAAAATGTTCGGCCACATTAGGCTAATTTGGAACCAAATAAAGGAAACTACGATGAAATGAAGCGTGAGTTGGCTATGATGGATTGGGGAATGTTACTGAAAGGGATGACAGTGGATAGGCAATCGCAAACATTCAAGGATCCCATGGAGGAATTGCAACAATGGTTTTTTCCATTAAAGTAAAATGGGAAAGATGGCCAATCCATGGCTTAGAAGGGAAATTAGGGATAGTATTCGATCCAAGGAAGAAGCATAAAATTGGCCAAGAAAAATAACAGGTCTGAGGATTGGGAGCTGTTTAGAAAAAAGGACCAAGGGATTGACTAAGAAGGGGGAAATAGAGTAGGAAAGTAAGCTTCCAGGGGACAACAAAGAACAAAGAAATGTACAGTACGAAGTCTTACAACACCAGGTTAAAGTCCAACTGGACTCATAAGCGACAGATAGCGTGGTTTCGGGAAGGGAAGGTCATGCCTCACTAACTTGATCCAGTTTTTTGAGGAGGTGACAAAGATGATTGAAGACGGGAGGGCGGTGGATGTTGTCTATATGGAATTTAGTAAAGCCTTTGACAAGGTCCCTCATGGCAGACTGGTACAAAAGGTGAAGTCACACGGGATCAGAGGTGAGGTGGCAAGATGGATACAGAACTGGATGCAAAAGGTAGCAGTAGAAGAATGTTTCTCTGAATGGAGGGCTCAAACTAGTGGTGTTCCACAGGGATCTGTGCTGGGGCCTTTGTTGTTTGTAGTACACAAACGATTTGGGGGGAAATGTAGCTGGTATGATTAATAAGTTTGCGGATGTCACCAAGGTTGGTATAGTGGCAGATAGTGTTGAGGATTGTCAGAGAATACAGCAGGATATAGGTAGGTTGGAGACTTGAGCAGAGAAATGGGAAATGGCGTTCAATCCTGCCTAATGTGAGATAATGCATTTTAGTAGATCTAACAGAGGGGAAATATACCGTAAATTGTAAAACTCTTAATTGTAAAACAGTGGCCAGGGATCTGTCGGGAAGGTAAGTTTACCTCTTTAAAAACTTACCTTCTGAGCTGCAGGAAGTCGGCCGTGGGGATTTCTGGGAAGATTTGTTAGTACCTGTATATACGTTGGGCGGTTGCTAAACCCGAGACACGACACTTGTCGTGTCCCCCACCCTTCCACCTCCTCTAACCTAAGGGGTTGAGTGAATATCAGGTAAACTCTTCCTTTCTTTTTCTTGTTTTATCGAGAGGGGATGGCAGGGAAGTAGAGCATTAGTCATTGGAGACGCTACAGATAGGAGGATAGGAGATTCTGTGGGAATGAGAGACTCTCGATGGGCGGCACGGTAGCATAGTGGTTAGCACAATTGCTTCACAGCTCCAGGGTCCCAGGTTCGATTCCCGGCTTGGGTCACTGTCTGTGCGGAGTCTGCACGTTCTCCCCGTGTGGGCGTGGGTTTCCTCCGGGTGCTCCGGTTTCCGCCAACAGTCCAAAGATGTACACGTTAGGTAGATTGGCTGTGATAAATTGCCCTTATTGTCCAAAATTGCCCTTAGTGTTGGGTGGGGTTACTGGGTTATGGGGTAGGATGGGGGTGTGGGCTTGGGTAGGGTGCTCTTTCCAAGAGCCGGTGCAGACTCGATGGGCCGAATGGTCTCCTTCTGCACTGTAAATTCTATGATTCTATGACTCGCGGTTGGTGTGTTGCCTCCCAGGTGCCAGGGTCCGCGATGCCTCAGATCGTGTTTTCGGGATCCTGAAGGGGGAGGGGGAGCAGCCCCAAGTCGTGGTCCACATAGGCACCAACGACATAGGTAGGAAAAGGGCTAGGGTGGTAAGGCAGGAATTCAGGGATCTAGGGTGGAAACTTAGATCTAGGACAAACAGAGTTATTATCTCTGGGTTGTTACCCGTGCCACGTGCTAGCGAGACGAGGAATAGGGAGAGAGCAATTGAACACGTGGCTACAGGGATGGTGCAGGAGGGAGGGTTTCAGATACCTGGATAATTGGGGCTCATTCTGGGGTAGGTGGGACCTCTACGAACGGGATGGTCTACACCTGGACCGGAGGGGCACCAATATCCTGGGGGGGAAATTTGTGAATGCTCTTCGGGAGGGTTTAAACTAGTTCAGCAGGGGGTTGGGAACCTGAATTGTAGCTCCAGTATACAGGAGGTTGAGAGTAGTGAGGTCATGAGTAAGGTTTCAAAGTTGCAGGAGTGTACCGGCAGGCAGGAAGGTGGTTTAAAGTGTGTCTTCTTCAATGCCAGGAGCATCCGGAATAAGGTGGGTGAACTTGCGGCATGGGTTGGTACCTGGGACTTCGATGTTGTGGCCATTTCGGAGACATGGATAGAGCAGGGACAGGAATGGTTGTTGCAGGTGCCGGGGTTTAGATATTTCAGTAAGCTCAGGGAAGGTAGTAAAAGAGGAGGAGGGGTGGCATTGTTAGTCAAGGACAGTATTACGGTGGCAGAAAGGACATTTGATGAGGACTCGTCTACTAAGGTAGTATGGGCTGAGGTTAAAAACAGGAAAGGAGAGGTCACCCTGTTAGGAGTTTTCTATAAGCCTCCGAAAAGTTCCAGAGATGTAGAGGAAAGGATTGCAAAGATGATTCTGGATAGGACGAAAGCAACAGGGTAGTTGTTATGGGGGACTTTAACTTTCCAAATATTGACTGGAAACGCTATAGTTAGAGTACTTTAGATGGGTCCGTTTTTGTCCAATGTGTGCAGGAGGGTTTCCTGACACAGTATGTAGATAGGCTAATGAGAGGCGAGGCCATATTGGATTTGGTACTGGGTAATGAACCAGGACAGCTGTTAGATTTGGAGGTAGGTGAGCACTTTGGTGATAGTGACCACAATTCGATTAAGTTTACTTTAGCGATGGAAAGGGATAGATATATACCGCAGGGCAAGAGTTATATCTGGTGGAAAGGCAATTATGATGCGATGAGGCAAGACTTAGGATGGAGAGGAAAACTGCAGGGGATGGGCACAATTGAAATGTGGAGCTTGTTCAAGGAACAGCTGCTGCGTGTCCTTTATAAGTATGTACCTGTCAGGCAGGGAGGAAGTGGTCGAGCGAGGGAACCATGGTTTACTAAAGTAGTTGAATCACTTGTCAAGAGGAAGAAGGAGGCTTATATAAAGATGAGACGTAAAGGTTCAGTTAGGGCGCTCGAGAGTTACAAGTTAGCTAGGAAGGACCTAAATAAAGAGAGTGCTAAGAAGAGCCAGGAGGGGACATGAGAAGTCTTTGGCAGGTAGGATCAAGGATAACCCTAAAGCTTTCTATAGATATGTCAGGAAAACAAGAATGACTAGGGTAAGAGTAAGGCCAGTCAAGGACAGAAGTGGGAAGTTGTGCTTGGAGTCCGAGGAGATCGGAGAGGTGCTAAATGAATATTTTTCGTCAGTATTCACACAGGAAAAAGACAATGTTGTCGAGGAGGATACTGAGATACAGGCTACTAGACTAGAAGGCTTGAGGTTCATAAGGAGGAGGTGTTAGCAATTCTGGAAAATGTGAAAATAGATAAGTCCCCTGCGCCGGATGGGATTTATCCTCGGATTCTCTGGGAAGCTAGGGAGGAGACTGCTGAGCCTTTGGCTTTGATCTTTATGTCATCTTTGTCTACAGGAATAGTGCCAGAAGACTGGAGGATAGCAAATGTTGTCCCCTTGTTCAAGAAGGGGAGTAGAGACAACCCCGGTAACTATAGACCAGTGAGCCTTACTTCTGTTGTGGGCAAAATCTTGGAAAGGTTTATAAGAGATAGGATGTAAAATCATCTGGAAAGGAATAATTTGATTAGAGATAGTCAACACGGTTTTGTGAAGGGTAGGTCATGCCTCACAAACCTTATTGAGTTCTTTGAGAAGGTGACCAAAAAGGTGGACGAGGGTAAAGCAGTTGATGTGGTGTATATGGATTTCAGTAAAGCGTTTGATAAGGTTCCCCACGGTAGGCTATTGCAGAAAATACGGAGGCATGGGATTCAGGGTGATTTAGCAGTTTGGATCAGAAATTGGCTAGCTGGAAGAAGACAAAGGGTGGTAGTTGATGGGAAATGTTCAGCCTGGAGTCCAGTTACTAGTGGTGAACCACAAGGATCTGTTTTAGGGCCACTGCTCTTTGTCATTTTTATAAATGACCTGGAAGAGTTCGTAGAAGGATGGGTGAGTAAATTTGCAGATGACACTAAAGTCGGTCGTGTTATGGACAGTGCGGAAGGATGTTACAAGTTACAGAGGGACATAAATAAGCTGCAGAGCTGGGCTGAGAGGTGGCAAATGGTGTTTAATGCAGAAAAGTGTGAGGTGATTCATTTTGGAAGGATTAACAGGAAGACAGAGTACTGGGCTAATGGTAAGATTCTTAGTAGTGTGGATGAGCAGAGAGATCTCGGTGTCCATGTACATAGATCCCTGAAAGTTGCCACCGAGGTTGAGAGGGTTGTTAAGAAGGCGTACGGTGTGTTAGCTTTTACTGGTAGAGGGATTGAGTTTCGGAGCTATGAGGTCATGTTGCGGCTGTACAAATCTCTGGTGCGGCCGCATTTGGAGTATTGCGTACAGTTCTGGTCACCGCATTATAGGAAGGACGTGGAAGCATTGGAAAGGGTGCAGAAGAGATTTACCAGGATGTTGCCTGGTATGGAGGGAAGATCTTATGAGAGAAGGCTGAGGGACTTGAGGCTGTTTTCGTTAGAGACAAGAAGGTTAAGAGGTGACTTAATTGAGGCATACAAGATGATCAGAGGATTAGATAGGGTGGACAGTGAGAGCTTTTTTCCTCGGATGGTGATGTCTAGCACGAGGGGACATAGCTTTAAATTGAGGGGAGATAGATATAGGACAGATGTCAGAGGTAGGTTCTTTACTCAGAGAGTAGTAAGGGTGTAGAATGCCCTGCCTGCAACAGTAGTGGACTCACCAACATTAAGGGCATTCAAATGGTCATTGGATAGACATATGGACGATAAGGGAATAGTGTAGATGGGCTTTAGAGTGGTTTCGCAGGTTGGCGCAACATCGAGGGCCGAAGGGCCTGTACTGTTTTATGTTTTATGTTCTATGTTCTTAGGAATATAGAAAGTCAGAGAGATCTGGGCGTGTAGGTCCACAGATCGTTGAAAGTGGCAACACAAGTGGACAAGGTAGTCAAGAAAGCATACGGAATGCTTGCCTTCATTGGACGGGGCATCGAGTATAAAAACTAGCAAGTCAGGCTGCAGTTGTATAGAACCTTGGTAAGGCCACACTTGGAGTATAATGTTCAATTTCTGGTCGCCACACTACCAGAAGGATGTGGAGGCTTTGGAGAGGGTGCAGAGGAGGTTTACCAGGATGTTGCCTGGTATGGAGCAATGTAGAGAGGCTGAATAGACTCAGACTGTTTTCATTAGAACAACGGAGGTTGAGGGGTGACCTGATCGAGGTCTACAAGGTTATGAGGAGCATGGATAGAGTGGATGTGCAGGCACTCTTTCCCAGGGTGGGGGGGTCAGTCACCAGGCATAGGTTTAATGTCCGTGGAGCAAAGATTTGAGGAGATGTGCGAGGCAGTTTTTTTTTGTGTTGCCAGAGGATGTTGTGGAAGCAGATCCAAGGCACCTCGACAAACACATGGACAGGACGGGTACAGAGGGATCCGGCACAAGGAAGTGCTGAGGATCTTGGCCAAGGCTAGTATCATGACCGGTACAGCCTGGGAGGGCCGAGGGGCCTTTCCTGTGCTGTATTGTTCTTTGTTCTTTAACATCAGTTATAAAAGTAATGATAATCTTTATTAGTGTCACAAGTAGGCTTACATTACAATTTTTTTTAAATTTCCAATTAAGGGGCAGTTAACATAGAATTTACAGTGCAGAAGGAGGCCATTCGGCCCATCGAGTCTGCAGCGGCTCTTGGAAAGAGTACCCCACTTAAACTCACACCTCCACCCTATCCCCATAACCCAGTAACCCCACCCAACACTAAGGGCAATTTTGGACACTAAGGGCAATTTATCATGGCCAATCCACCTAACCTGCACATCTTTGGACTGTGGGAGGAAACCGGAGCACCCGGAGGAAACCCACGCACACACGGGGAGGACGTGCAGACTCCACACAGACAGTGACCCAAGTCGGAATCAAACCTGGGACCCTGGAGCTGTGAAGCAATTGTGCTATCCACAATGCTACCGTGCTGCCCACTTACTATGAGGCGTGGCCAATCCACCTACCCTGCACAGCTTTGGGTTGTGGGGATGAGATCCACGCAGACACGGGGAGAATGTGCAAACTCCACACGGACAGTGACCCAGAGCCGGGATCGAACCTGGGACCTCGGCGCCGTGAGGCAGCAGTGCTAACCACTGCGCCACCTGAACAGCCTCTGAAATAACACTGACAAATTCCACCATCCCATCAATTGTGGAACAGCACTGGTTCAGCCGATAATAAAAGCAGAAAATGCTGGAAATATTCAGCAAGCCAGGCAGTATCTGTGAAGAGAGAAGCAAGAGTTAATCTTTCAGGTCAGTGACCTTCCATCAGAAACTGTTCCTCTCCCCACAGCTGCTGCTGGACCTGCTGAACATTTCCAATATCTTTCAAATTTGCAGCATCTACCATATTCTACTGGTTCTCGCAGTGTCCACTAGAGTAGAACTGGTTTAGCCAGTATCAATTCAGTAACGGGATTACTTGGTGTCCTGCTGACCCTTGCAGTTCACATAGATCTGGGTTTGATATCCCATCAAGAGTGAGGCCTTCGGGGAAAAGAAACAGAGGTATTTAAAATGCAGCTGTGTGAAGGCTGCGAAGAATAAGATGTTGAAATCAAAAGATTGTGACAGACAATGCAAGTCATTCAGCAAACAGGAACAGGAACAGCCAGGCTGCTCCCCGTCAGGCTCAGAGTGTTGCTAATATCAGGCAGCTAACTGCTTTTTTTCTCCCCTATAGAAAATGCGAATGCATTCAAACCGGGCTCACAGTGCAGTTATAGATGAGACAAGCCATCTGCCTCCAAGAGACAGATTCCTGGGGTATGAATGCTTTACCAGACCCAAAACCTCACACACCTTCCGGGTAAGGAGGAACATCTACTTCAGCTTTGCCAATGCCTCGGCGGGTTTGATCAATAGTTGGCCGAGCCGTGTTTGACCCGAGGCTGGAGTCGAACCGGAGTCCCTGGCGCTGTGAGGCAGTAGTGCTAACCACTGTGCCATCCGCTTGTTATGCAAATCCTTTTAAACCCGTGCCCTCTCGTTCTTCTTCCTTTGGGAACGGTTTATCCCGACCTACTCTGTCCAGCCCCAAATGAACAATCCCAACCTCGCCAATCTATCCTCATCCCTGGAACCATTCTTGTGAACCTCTTCTGCACTCTCACCAATGCTTCACATCCTTCCTACAGTGTGGCGCCTATAACTATACACAATATTGCAGCTGAAGTCTAACTAGTGTCTTATAAACATAGAAAATGGAAGCAGGAGGAGGCCAATTGGCCCTTCGAGCCTGCTCTGCCAGTCATTATGATCATGGCTGATCATCAGGTTCAATACCCTGATCCCGCCTCCCCCCCCCATATCCCTCGATCCCTTTAGCCCCAAGAGCTGTATCTAATTCCTTCTTGAAATTACCCAATGTTTGGGCCTCAACTACTTTCTGTGGTAATGAATTCCACAGATTCACCGCTCTCTGGGTGAAGAGATTTCTCCTCACCTCAGTCCTAAAAGGTTTACCCCTTATCCTCAAACTATGACCCCTAGTTCTGGGCACCCCCACCATCGGGAACATTCTTTCTGAATCTACCCTGTCTAATCCTGTTAGAATTATGCAAGTTTCTATGAAATTCCCTCACTCTTCATTGAACCAAGGCTGGGCCTCAAGGCACTGATGCCTCACGGCGCCGAGGTCTCGGGTACAATCCCGACTCTGAGTCACTGTCCGTGTGGAGTTTGCACATTCTCCCCGTGTGAGCCAATGAACATAATCCTAACCGATTTAGTCTCTCCTCATAGGACAGTCCCGCCATCCCAGGAATCCTGGTAAACCTTTGCTGCACTCCCTCCATAGCAAGAACATCCTTCCTCAGATTAGGGTGCCAAAACTGCCCAGGTGCAGCCTCACCAACGCCCTGTACAATCGCAGTGAAACATCTCTATTCCTACTCAAATCCTCTCGCCATGAAGACCAACATACCATTGGCCTTCTTTCCTGCCTGCTGTACCTGCGCGCTTACTTTCAGCAACTGATGCACGAGGACACCAAGGTCTCGCTGAGTATCCGCCTCTCTCAATTTACACCCATTCAAATAATAATCTGCCTTCCTATTTTTGCAACTATATAAATTCAGCATAATCCTCTTGCCCTTGTACCCTCTGCTTCTATTAATAAAGTCCAGAGCACTGTCTGCTTTAAGAACATAAGAACATAAGAACTAGGAACAGGAGTCGGCCATCTGGCCCCTCGAGCCTGCTCCACCATTCAATGAGATCATGGCTGATCTTTTGTGGACTCAGCTCCACTTTCCGGCCCGAACACCATAACCTTAATCCCTTTATTCTTCAAAAAACTATCTATCTTTATCTTAAAAACATTTAATGAATGAGCCTCTACTGCTTCACTGGGCAAGGAATTCCATAGATTCACAACCCTTTGGGTGAAGAAGTTCCTCCTAAACTCAGTCCTAAATCTACTACCCCTTATTTTGAGGCTATGCCCCCTAGTTCTGCTTTCACCCGCCAGTGGAAACAACCTGCCCGCATCTATCCTATCTATTCCCTTCATAATCTTATATGTTTCTATAAGATCCCCCCTCATCCTTCTAAATTCCAACGAGTACAGTCCCAGTCTGCTCAACCTCTCCTCGTAATCCAACCCCTTCAACTCTGGGATTAACCTAGTGAATCTCCTCTGCACACCCTCCAGTGCCAGTACGTCCTTTCTCAAGTAAGGAGACCAAAACTGAACACAATACTCCAGGTGTGGCCTCACTAACACCTTATACAATTGCAGCAGAACCTCCCTAGTCTTAAACTCCATCCCTCTAGCAATGAAGGACAAAATCCCATTTGCCTTCTTAATCACCTGTAGCACCTGAAAACCAACTTTTTGCGACTCATGCACTAGCACACCCAGGTCTCTCTGCACAGCAGCATGTTTTAATATTTTATCATTTAAATAATAATCCCTTTTGCTGTTATTCCTACCAAAATGGATAACCTCACATTTGTCAACATTGTATTCCATCTGCCAGACCCTAGCCCATTCACTTAGCCTATCCAAATCCCTCTGCAGACTTCCAGTATCCTCTGCACTTTTTGCTTTACCACTTATCTTAGTGTCGTCTGCAAACTTGGACACATTGCCCTTGGTCCCCAACTCCAAATCATCTATGTAAATTGTGAACAGTTGTGGGCCCAACACTGATCCCTGAGGGACACCACTAGCTACTGATTGCCAACCAGAGAAACACCCATTAATCCCCACTCTTTGCTTTCTATTAATTAACCAATCCTCTATCCATGCTACTACTTTCCCCTTAATGCCATGCATCTTTATCTTATGCAACAACCTTTTGTGTGGCACCTTGTCAAAGGCTTTCTGGAAATCCAGATATACCACATCCATTGGCTCCCCGTTATCTACCGCACTGTTAATGTCCTCAAAAAATTCCACTAAATTAGTTAGGCACGGCCTGCCCTTTAAGAACCCATGCTGCGTCTGTCCAATGGGACAATTTCCATCCAGATGCCTTGCTATTTCTTCCTTGATGATAGATTCCAGCATCTTCCCTACTACCGAAGTTAAGCTCACTGGCCTATAATTACCCGCTTTCTGCCTACCTCCTTTTTTAAACAGTGGTGTCACGTTTGCTAATTTCCAATCCGCCGGGACCACCCCAGAGTCGAGTGAATTTTGGTAAATTATCACTAGTGCATTTGCAATTTCCCTAGCCATCTCTTTTAGCACTCTGGGATGCATTCCATCAGGTCCAGGAGACTTGTCTACCTTTAGCCCCATTAGCTTGCCCATCACTACCTCCTTGGTGATAACAATCCTCTCAAGGTCCTCACCTGTCATAGCCTCATTTCCATCAGTCACTGGCATGTTATTTGTGTCTTCCACTGTGAAGACCGACCCAAAAAACCTGTTCAGTTCCTCAGCCATTTCCTCATCTCCCATTACTAAATCTCCCTTCTCATCCTCTAAAGGACCAATATTTACCTTAGCCACTCTTTTTTGTTTTATGTATTTGTAGAAACTTTTACTATCTGTTTTTATATTCTGAGCAAGTTTACTCTCATAATCTATCTTACTCTTCTTTATAGCTTTTTTAGTAGCTTTCTGTTGCCCCCTAAAGATTTCCCAGTCCTCTAGTCTCCCACTGATCTTTGCTACTTTGTATGTTTTTTCCTTCAATTTGATACTCTCCCTTATTTCCTTAGATATCCACGGTCGATTTTCCCTCTTTTTACCGTCCTTCCTTTTTGTTGGTATAAACCTTTGCTGGGCACTGTGAAAAATCACTTGGAAGGTTCTCCACTGTTTCTCAACTGTTTCACTATAAAGTCTTTGCTCCCAGTCTACCTTAGCTAGTTCTTCTTTCATCCCATTGTAATCTCCTTTGTTTAAGCACAAAACTCTAGTGCTTGATTTTACCTTCTCACCCTCCATCTGTATTTTAAATTCCACCATATTGTGATCGCTCCTTCCGAGAGGATCCCTAACTATGAGATCCTGAATCAATCCTGTCTCATTACACAGGACCAGATCTAGGACCGCTTGTTCCCTCGTAGGTTCCATTACATACTGTTCTAGGAAACTATCGCGGATACATTCTATAAACTGCTCCTCAAGGCTGCCTTGACCGACCTGGTTAAACCAATCAACATTTAGATTAAAATCCCCCATGATAACTGCTGTACCATTTGTACATGCATCTGTTATTTCTTTGTTCATTGCCTGCCCCACCATAATGTTACTATTTAGTGGCCTATAGATTACTCCTATCAGTGACTTTTTCCCCTTACTATTCCTGAATTCCACCCAAATGGATTCAACCTTATCCTCCATAGCACCGATTTTAGCAGCAGACAGGCGTAGAAGGATGGGTGAGTAAATTTGCAGATGACACTAAAGTCGGAGGAGTTGTGGACAGTGCGGAAGGATGTTACAAGTTACAGAGGGACACAGATAAGCTGCAGAGCTGGGCTGAGACGTGGCAAATGGGGTTTCATGCAGAAAAGTGTGCGGTGATTCATTTTGGAAGGAATAACAGGAAGACAGAGTACTGGGCTACTGGTAAGATTCTTGGTAGTGTGGATGAGCAGAGAGATCTCGGTGTCCATGTACATAGATCCCTGAAAGCTGCCACCCGAGGTTGAGGGGGTTGTTAAGAAGGCATATGCTGTGCTAGCTTTTATTGGTAGAGGGATTCAGTTTCGGAGCCATGAGGTCATGTTGCAGCTGTACAAAACTCTGGTGCGGCCACATTTGGAGTATTGCGTGCAATTCTGGTCGCCGCATTATAGGAAGGATGTGGAAGCATTGGAAAGGGTGCAGAGGAGATTTACCAGGATGTTGCCTGGTATGGAGGGAAGATTTTATGAGGGAAGGCTGAGGGACTTGAGGCTGTTTTTGTTAGAGAGAAGAAGGTTTAGAGGTGACTTAATTGAGGCATACAAGATGATCAGAGGATTAGATAGGGTGGACAGTGAGACCTTTTTTCCTCGGATGGTGATGTCTCGCACGAGGGGACATAGCTTTAAATTGAGGGGAGATAGATATAAGACAGATGTCAGAGGTAGGTTCTTTACTTAGAGAGTAGTAAGGGTGTGGAATGCCCTGCCTGCAACAGGAGTGGACTCGCCAACATTAAGGGCATTCAAATGGTCATTGGATAGACATATGGACGATAAGGGAACAGTGTAGATGGGCTTGAGAGTGGTTTCACAGGTCGGCGCAACATCGAGGGCCGAAGGGCCTGTACCGTGCTGTAATGTTCTATAAGCTGAAGCAAGGGTGGAGTCGGGCAGTGTTGCAGTGGGAGAAATAGACAGTCTTAGAGATGAGTGGATAGAGTGATAACAGCACATCCTTTCGGCCCCTCAAGAACAATTTAGCTAATCCCACTCCCGTGCCTTTTGCTTGTAACCCTGCATTTTTTTTACATCTTTAGATGCTTATCCAACTCCCTTTTGAAAGTCAGGACTGAATATTCCTAAACCACCTTTTTCAGGCAATACTTTCTATATTGTAACGACTCACAGCTAAAAATTTATGCCTTTTCTTCTTTTACCAATCACTTTAAATCTGTGCCCTCTAGTTCTTTACCTAGTTTCTTCCAATCTACCCTGTCTAGACCTCTCATGATTTTGAACACTTCTGTAAGTCTCCTCTCAACTTTCTCACAGAATCATAGAGATCGGCAGCACAGAAAAGGTCCTCGGCCCATCACGCCTGCGCTGCTCAAAAACAACAACCTAACTATTCTATTTCCATTTTCCAGCAGTTGCCCCCTAGCCTTGTCTGCCCTGGGATTGCAAGTGCACATCTAAATACTTCTTAAATGTGATGTGTGGTTAGCACTGCTATCAAGCGGCACTTACTCAGCAATAACCTGCTCACGGACACTGAGTTTGGGTTCCGCCAGGGTCACTCAGCTCCAGACCTCTACAGCCTTGGTTCAAACATTTTTTAAAAAAAAAATTTAGAGTACCTAATTCATTTTTTCCAGTTAAGGGGCAATTTAGCGTGGCCAATCCACCTACTCTGCACATCTTTGGGTTGTGGGGGCGAAACCCATGCAAACACGGGGAGAATGTGCAAACTCCACACGGACAGTGACCCAGAGCCGGGATCGAACCTGGGACCTCGGCGCCGTGAGGCAGCAGTGCCTGGAGGCCCAGCCTTGGTTCAAACATGGTCAAAAGAGCTCAATGTCAGAGGTGAGGTGAGAGTGACTGCCCTCGACATCAAGGCAGCGTTTGACCGAGTTTGGCATCAAGGAGCCCGAGCTAAACTGGAGCCAATGGGAATCAGGGGGGAAACTCTCCGCTGGTTGGAGTCATACCCGGCACAAAGGAAGATGGTTGTGGTGGTTGGAGGTCAATCATCTCAGCTCCAGGACATCACTGCAGGAGTTCCTCAGGGTAGTGTCCTGGACTGCAGTTTTCAGCTGCTTCATCAATGACCTCCCTTCCATCTTAAGGTCAGAAGTGGGGATGTTTGCGGATGACTGCACAATATTCAGCACCATTCGCGACTCCTCAGATAATGAAGCAGTCCCTGTCCAAATGCAGCAAGACCTGGACAATATCCAGGCTTGGGCTGACAAGTGGCAAGTTACATTCGCACCACGCATGTGGCAGGCAATTACCATCTCCTACAAGAGAGGATCTAACCATCAGCCTTGACATTCAATGGCATTACCATCGCTGAATCCCCTTCGATCGGGTGGCACGGTGGTTAGCTGCCCCTTGGCGCCGAGGACCCTGCTGGCAGTGCAGAGCTGGTGCGGGGGGCAGGCCTGATGTAAGATGGAGCAGGAAGTGCAAGTGGAGGAGTGAGTTGATCTGACATGGGATTGGGATGAGCAATATTGTGTAGGTGGCTGCAGGAATTAATTTCCATTCGCTCACTGATTATATCAGTAAAGTAAATGTTAATTATTAATAAATGGTGATTTTTAACAGACTTTCCCCATCGACAGTAATAACTAATATTGTATCGTTTCGTCTTTTCCAGTCAGATATTTCTTACCACCGATCCTTCACAGCTCTGGAATACGCTCCTCAGTCACACATGGACAGGAGGTTTGCGGGGCCAGGTAAATTAATGTTAAATAATAAGAACTGTTTAACTTGCACTCCTACCTTCTGTCTGCAGTGTCAAAACATAGCTCACCAATAGTTTCATGTGATTCTGTCAGGCGTTGCCACAGTGGGTAAACACTCTGGTGACAGAGATGAGAGAGAAAATAAATCCTACAGTGAGGTGGTGCATTATTTCTCAAAATGCATCAAACCCATTAAGTACCTTGAGTTAGAGTAATGTAGGAAACACGGCATCTATTTGATGCACAGCAAGTTTGCACAAAGAGCAATGAGGGAATCTGCTTTTTTTAGTGAGGAATTATAGAGAAATACAAATTCGCTGAGACAGGTTGACAGTTTAAAACAGCGAGAGGAGAGCCGGGAGTTTCAGTGTTTAAAACAGCGAGAGGAGGGACTTCCGGGTACGGCTATGCAGAGCTAGGTCGCATATTCGGCAGCTCCCGCTTGGAACGGACTTTTGGGCTCTTTAACAGGGCCCCCACGGCATTTGTTTGACATTTCCCGGTGTGGGAAGAAGACGGCAACATTCCCCTGACAGTGTCCCCCAGGAGTGTTGTGTCTTTTGGCTACCAGACCCGGCAGAAACAGTAAAAGATTTGGCTTGATCTGCAGCAATAGACAGAGCCTCTTCCAGCATGCAGGCGGGGGAAGGGCAAGCTTAAAGCTGCAATCTGACTCTATCAAAGGTGAATTCTAGCAGCAGAGGGAACAACTGTGAAAAGATCTACCAAGGCCACTGAAGAAGCAGGGACGAGGCTTCCGGTGGCGGCCATGGAGGAGTAGGTCGCGCATTCGGCAGCTCCCGTCTGGAACCGACTCTCAGACCTTTTTCAGGAGTTTCCATAGACTTTTTAAACGGACCAGAAGTGTAACGGCCAAAGGAGCGGCACTGGAGCAACGGGAGAAGCGAGGGAAAGAAAACAAAATGGCGGCAGCCAGGGACAAAGGGGAGCTGCAGGAGTTCATCAAGCGCTGCTTCGATGAGCAGCGCGAGGAGATGCGCAAGGAGATGTTGGCGCCTATGCTTTCGCAATTGAAGGACTCGGGATCACCCAGAAGGTCCACGAAGCTAAGATCCAGGAGGTACAGAAAAGAGTCAGTCAGAACGAGGACGAGCTCGTGGGCCTGGCGGTGAGAGAGGAGCAGAACGAGGCGCTACACAGGAGGTGGGCGGGAAGACTCGAAGACCTGGAGAACAGGTCGAGGAGAACGAATCTGCAAATCCTGGGTCTCCCTGAGGGAGTGGAGGGGGCTGATGCCGGGGCATACGCGAGCACGATGCTCGAGGCGATGATGGGCACGAAGGCCCCTTCGAGGCCGCTGGAGTTGGACGGGGCACATCGGGTGCTGGAGAAGAAGCCCCAGGCAAATGAGCCGCCAAGGGCGATGGTGGTGAGGTTCCACCGGTCATGGACAGAGAGAGGGTCCTGAGATGGGCCAAGAAGGAGCGGAGCAGTAAGTGGGACAATGCAGAGATCCGAATATACCCGGACTGGAGCACGGAGGTTGCAAAGCGGAGAGCGGGTTTCAACCGGGCCAAAGCGGCGTTGTACCGGAAAGAAGTGAAATTCGGAATGCTGCAGCCAGCGCGACTGTGGCTCACATACAAGGACCAACACTATTACTTCGAAACGCCTGAAGAGGCGTGCACCTTTGTACAAGCCGAAAGGTTGGACTCTAACTGAGGGTTTGTGAGGGTAGGGGGGATGTTTGAGGTTTGATGTGTGATGGTTGTTGTATATAGGGGGTCAATGATGCACAGGAAATGTTACATGGGCTGGGGGAGAGAGACAAGGCCGCGACAGGAGCTGCGCCAGAGGGGGCGGAGCGGGCTTTGGCAAGCGCGGGGTTTTTTCTCGCGGGCGGGAAGGGGAACGAAGGAATGCATATGGAATCGGAGACTCCCACGCGGGGAGGTCAATGGGACGGCGGGGGAAGCCGGGGTCAGCAGGCGTCAGCTGACTTACGGGAGTGACATGGGGGGAGCAAAAAAGCTAGACTGGGGTCTAGCGGGGGGGAGGGGAGGGGGGAAGGGGGGGGAAAAAGGGTTGCTGCTGCACTGGCCGAAAGGGAATGGGACACAGAAGAGGTGGTCAGGACGGGGATCCCCCCTCTGGGGGACTGGAGGGTGAGGGAGGCGTGGACACGGAACTGGCCCAGAAAAGGAGATGGCTAGTTGGCGGGGCGTGGGGGGGGTGAGAGCCCGTTCAATCCGGTTGATAACGTGGAACGTGAGGGGCCTGAATGGGCCGGTGAAGAGGGCTCGAGTGTTCGCGCACTTAAAGGGACTGAAGGCGGACGTGGCCATGCTCCAAGAGACACATCTGAAGGTGGCGGACCAGGTCAGGCTAAGAAAGGGATGGGTAGGACAGGTATTCCACTCGGGACTGGATGTGAAGAATAGAGGGGTGGCAATATTGGTGGGAAAGCGGGTGTCATTGAGGCCAAGACTATTGTAGCGGACAACGGAGGGCGATATGTAATGGTGAGCGGTAGGCTGCAAGGGACGTGGGTGGTGTTGGTAAACGTATACGCCCCGAACTGGGATGATGCAGGATTCATGAAGCGCATGTTGGGGCGCATTCCGGACCTGGAGATAGGAGGCCTGATAATGGGAGGGGACTTCAATACAGTGTTGGATCCAGCACTAGACCGCTCCAAATCAAGGACTGGAAAGAGGCCGGCGGCGGCCAAGGTACTTAGGGGATTTATGGATCAGATGGGGGGAGTGGACCCATGGCGGTTTGCAAGGCCGCAGGCCAGGGAATTTTCTTTCTTCTCCCATGTACACAAAGCCTACTCCCGGATAGATTTCTTTGTTCTGGGTGGGGCGCTCATCCTGAGGGTGATGGGGACGGAGTATTCGGCTATAGCCGTTTCGGACCATGCCCCGCACTGGGTGGAACTGGAGCTGGGAGAGGAGAGGGACCAGCGCCCGTTGTGGCGGCTGGATGGGGGACTGCTGGCGGACGAGGTGGTGTGTGTGGGAAGGTGAGGGGATGTATCGAAAGGTACTTGGAGGCCAACGACAACGGGGAGGTGCGGGTGGGGGTGGTATGGGAGACGTTGAAGGCGGTGATCAGGGGAGAGCAAATTTCCATTAGGGCTCATAGGGAGAAGACAGAGGGTATGGAAAGGGAGAAGTTTGTGGGGGAGATTTTGAGAGTGGACAGGAGATACGCAGAGGCCCATTACTTGGGGAAAGACGACAGCTCCAGACGGAGTTTGACCTGTTGACCACAGGGAAGGCGGAGGCACAGTGGAGGAAAGCGCAGGGGGCAACCTACGAGTATGGGGAAAAGGCTAGTCGGATGCTGGCACACCAGCTCCGTAAGAGGATGGCAGCGAGGGAAATAGGGGGAGTCAAAGATGGAAGGGGAGCCACGGTTCGGAGTGCGACGAAAATAAACGAGGTATTCAAGGCCTTTTATGAAGAGCTGTACAGATCCCAGCCCCCAGCGGGGGAAGAGGGGATGAGACAATTCCTAGATCAGCTGAGATTCCCGAGGGTGGAGGAGCAAGAGGTGGCTGGTTTGGGGGCACCAATTGGGTTGGAGGAGCTGAGCAAGGGTTTGGGGAGCATGCAGGCGGGGAAGGCCCCGGGAGCGGACGGATTCCCGGTGGAGTTTTAGAATTAGAATTAGAATGTACAGTGCAGAAGGAGGCCATTCGGCCCATTGAGTCTGCACCGGCTCTTGGAAAGAGCACCCTACCCAAGGTCAACAACTCCACCCTATCCCCATAACCCAGTAACCCACCCAACACTAAGGGCAATTTTGGACACTAAGGGCAATTTATCATGGCCAATCCACCTAACCTGCACATCGTTGGACTGTGGGAGGAAACCGGAGCACCCGGAGGAAACCCACGCACACACGGGGAGGATGTGCAGACTCCGCACAGACAGTGACCCAAGCCGGAATCGAACCTGGGACCCTGGAGCTGTGAAGCAATTGTGCTATCCATAATGCTACCGTTCTACAGGAAGTACGCAGACCTGTTGGCCCCGCTACTGGTGAGGACCTTTAATGAGGCAAGAGAGAAGGGGACCCTGCCCCCGACAATGTCGGAAGCGACAATTTCTTTGATCCTAAAGCGGGACAAAGACCCACTGCAATGTGGATCGTACAGGCCGATCTCGCTCCTCAATGTGGATGCAAAGTTGCTGGCAGAAGTGCTGGCCACGAGGATCGAGGACTGTGTCCCGGGGGTAATCCACGAGGACCAGACAGGATTTGTAAAGGGCAGGCAACTAAACACCAATGTGCGGCGGCTCTTAAACGTGATAATGATGCCATCGCAGGAGGGAGAGGCGGAGATAGTGGCAGCTATGGACGCGGAGAAGGCCTTTGACCGAGTAGAGTGGGAGTACCTCTGGGAAGTGCTGCACACGTTTGGGTTCGGGGTAGGGTTTATCAGTTGGGTTAAGCTCCTTTACAGAGCCCCGCTGGCAAGTGTAGTGACGAACCGGCGGAGGTCGGAGTACTTTCGACTGTACCGAGGGACGAGGCAGGGGTGCCCCCTGTCCCCCCTGTTGTTCGCATTGGCGATCGAACCATTGGCCATGTCATTGAGGGAGTCTAATAAATGGAAGGGGGTGGTCCGAGGGGGAGAAGAGCATCGGGTGTCGCTATATGCGGATGACCTGTTGCTGTACGTGGCGGATCCAATGGAGCGGATGGTGGAGGTCATGCAGACTCTAAGGGAGTTTGGGGAGTTTTCGGGCTATAAGCTCAATGTAGGGAAGAGTGAGCTCTTTGTATTACAGGCGGGGGACCAAGAAAGAGGGATAGGGGACCTACCGCTGAGGAGGGCGGAGGGGAGCTTTCGGTATCTGGGGATCCAGATAGCCAGGAGTTGGGGGACCCTACATAAACTGAATCTGACGAGTTTTGTGGAGCAAATGGAGGAGGATTTCTAAAGATGGGACATGTTACCGCTCTCGCTGGCGGGTAGAGTACAGTCGGTCAAAATGGTGGTCCTTCCGAGGTTTCTGTTTGTGTTTCAGTGCCTTCCCATCGTGATCACTAAGGCCTTTTTTAAGAGATAGGCAGGAGTATTATGGGGTTTGTGTGGGCGAATAAGACCCCGAGAGTAAGGAGAGGGTTCCTGGAACGCAGTAGGGACCGAAGAGGGTTGGCGCTGCCAAACCTGGGGAGCTACTACTGGGCAGCAAATGTGGCGATGATCCGCAAGTGGGTTATGGAGGGAGAGGGGGCGGCATGGAAGAGGATGGAGATGGCGTCCTGTAAAGGAACGAGCCTGGGGGCGTTGGTGACGGCACCGCTGCCGCTCTCGCCGACAAAGTATACCACGAGCCCGGTGGTGGCCGCAACGCTAAGGATCTAGGACCAGTGGAGACGGCACCGGGGTGCAATGGGGGCATCGGTGTGGTCCCCGATCAGGGGTAACCACCGGTTTGTCCCGGGGAAGATGGACGGGGGGTTCCAGAGCTGGCATCGGGCGGGGATTGGAAGAATGGGGGACCTGTTCATCGACGGGACTTTGCGAGCCTAGGGGCACTGGAGGAGAAGTTCGAGTTACCCCCGGGAAATGCCTTTAGATATATGCAGGTGAGGGCTTTTGTGAGGCGACAGGTGAGGGAATTCGCGTTGCTCCCGGCACAAGAAATTCAAGATAGGGTGATCTCGGGTGCATGGGTCGGGGAGGGCAAGGTGTCGGAAATACACCAGGAGATGAAAGAAGAGGGGGAAGCGCTGATAGAGGAGCTGAAGGGTAAATGGGAGGAGGAGCTGGGGGAGGAGATCGAGGAAGGTCTGTGGGCTGATGCCCTAGGTAGGGTTAATTCCTCCTCCTCGTGTGCCAGGCTCAGCCTGATACAATTTAAGGTGGTCCACAGAGCGCACTTGACGGGGGCGAGGTTGAGTAGGTTCTTTGGGGTAGAGGGCAGATGTGGGAGGTGCTCAGGGAGCCCGGCGAACCATGTCCATATGTTTTGGTCATGCCCGGCACTGGAGGGGTTCTGGAGAGGAGTGGCGGGAGCAATATCTCAGGTGGTGAAAGTCCGGGTCAAGCCAAGCTGGGGGCTAGCAATATTTGGAGTAGTGGACGAACCGGGAGTGCAGGAGGCGAAAGAGGCCGGCATTCTGGCCTTTGCGTCCCTAGTAGCCCGGCGAAGGATCTTGCTAATGTGGAAGGAGGCGAAACCCCCCCAGCCTGGAGACCTGGATAAACGACATGGCTGGGTTCATAAAGCTGGAGAGGATTAAGTTCGCCTTGAGACGGTCTGCGCAGGGGTTCTACAGGCGGTGGCAACCGTTCCTAGACTATCTCGCGGAGCGTTAGAGGAAGGTCGGTCAGCAGCAGCAGCAACATTGGGGGGGGGACGTCCTGGGAGCGGGGGGGGGAAGAGGGGGGACTGCCTGGGAGGGTGGATGAGCAAGAGATAACATGAAGGGTTGGGGAAACTGGCACGTACGGGTGAGGGCCGGTGTACAAAGGTGTGTAAATATATCATTTTGCCATGTATATATCTTGCTCTGCGCGATTTCTCGTTTTTTTTTTGTTCCGGGGGGGGGGGGGGGGCTATACTTTGTAAGGGAGAAAAATTGTGTTAAAAAACTTTAACACAAAGTTATATATATATATTTTTTTTAAACAGCGAGAGGGGAGCCGGGGGGTTTCAGTGTTTAAAACAGCGAGAGGAGAGCCGGGAGTTTCAGTGTTTAAAACAGTGAGAGGAGAGCCGGGAGTTTCAGTGTTTAAAACAGCGCGAGGAGAGCCGGGAGTTTCAGTGTTTAAAACAGCGAGAGGAGAGCCGGGAGTTTCAGTGTTTAAAACAGCGAGAGGAGAGCCGGGAGTTTCAGTGTTTAAAACAGCGAGAGGAGAGCCGGGTGTTTCAGTGTTTAAAACAGCGAGAGGAGAGCCGGGAGTTTCAGTGTTTAAAACAGCGAGAGGAGAGCCGTGAGTTTCAGTGTTTAAAACAGCGAGAGGAGAGCCGTGAGTTTCAGTGTTTAAAACAGCGAGAGGAGAGCCGGGAGTTTCAGTGTTTAAAACAGCGAGAGGAGAGCCGGGAGTTTCAGTATTTAAAACAGCGAGAGGAGAGCCGGGAGTTTCAGTGTTTAAACCAGAGAGAGGAGAGCCGTGAGTTTCAGTGTTTAAAACAGCGAGAGGAGAGCCGGGAGTTTCAGTATTTAAAACAGCGAGAGGAGAGCCGGGAGTTTCAGTGTTTAAAACAGCGAGAGGAGAGCCGTGAGTTTCAGTGTTTAAAACAGCGAGAGGAGAGCCGGGAGTTTCAGTGTTTAAAACAGAGAGAGTAGAGCCGGGAGTTTCAGTGTTTAAAACAGCGAGAGGAGAGCCGGGAGTTTCAGTGTTTAAAACAGCGAGAGGAGAGCCGGGAGTTTCAGTGTTTAAAACAGCGAGAGGAGAGCCGTGAGTTTCAGTGTTTAAAACAGCGAGAGGAGAGCCGGGAGTTTCAGTGTTTAAAACAGCGAGAGGAGAGCCGGGAGTTTCAGTGTTTAAAACAGCGAGAGGAGAGCCGTGAGTTTCAGTGTTTAAAACAGCGAGAGGAGAGCCGGGAGTTTCAGTGTTTAAAACAGTGAGAGGAGAGCCGGGAGTTTCAGTGTTTAAAACAGCGAGAGGAGAGCCGGGAGTTTCAGTGTTTAAAACAGCGAGAGGAGAGCCGGGAGTTTCTGTGTTTAAAACAGCGAGAGGAGAGCCGGGAGTTTCAGTGTTTAAAACAGCGAGAGGAGAGCCGGGAGTTTCAGTGTTTAAAACAGCGAGAGGAGAGCCGGGAGTTTCAGTGTTTAAAACAGTGAGAGGAGAGCCGGGAGTTTCAGTGTTTAAAACAGCGAGAGGAGAGCCGTGAGTTTCAGTGTTTAAAACAGCGAGAGGAGAGCCGTGAGTTTCAGTGTTTAAAACAGCGAGAGGAGAGCCGGGAGTTTCAGTGTTTAAAACAGCGAGAGGAGAGCCGGGAGTTTCAGTATTTAAAACAGCGAGAGGAGAGCCGGGAGTTTCAGTGTTTAAACCAGAGAGAGGAGAGCCGTGAGTTTCAGTGTTTAAAACAGCGAGAGGAGAGCCGGGAGTTTCAGTATTTAAAACAGCGAGAGGAGAGCCGGGAGTTTCAGTGTTTAAAACAGCGAGAGGAGAGCCGTGAGTTTCAGTGTTTAAAACAGCGAGAGGAGAGCCGGGAGTTTCAGTGTTTAAAACAGAGAGAGTAGAGCCGGGAGTTTCAGTGTTTAAAACAGCGAGAGGAGAGCCGGGAGTTTCAGTGTTTAAAACAGCGAGAGGAGAGCCGTGAGTTTCAGTGTTTAAAACAGCGAGAGGAGAGCCGGGAGTTTCAGTGTTTAAAACAGCGAGAGGAGAGCCGGGAGTTTCAGTGTTTAAAACAGCGAGAGGAGAGCCGTGAGTTTCAGTGTTTAAAACAGCGAGAGGAGAGCCGGGAGTTTCAGTGTTTAAAACAGTGAGAGGAGAGCCGGGAGTTTCAGTGTTTAAAACAGCGAGAGGAGAGCCGGGAGTTTCAGTGTTTAAAACAGCGAGAGGAGAGCCGGGAGTTTCTGTGTTTAAAACAGCGAGAGGAGAGCCGGGAGTTTCAGTGTTTATAACAGCGAGAGGAGAGCCGGGAGTTTCAGTGTTTAAAACAGCGAGAGGAGAGCCGGGAGTTTCAGTGTTTAAAACAGCGAGAGGGGAGCCGGGAGTTTCTGTGTTTAAAACAGCGAGAGGAGAGCCGTGAGTTTCAGTGTTTAAAACAGCGAGAGGAGAGCCGGGAGTTTCAGTGTTTAAAACAGAGAGAGTAGAGCCGGGAGTTTCAGTGTTTAAAACAGCGAGAGGAGAGCCGGGAGTTTCAGTGTTTAAAACAGCGAGAGGAGAGCCGTGAGTTTCAGTGTTTAAAACAGCGAGAGGAGAGCCGGGAGTTTCAGTGTTTAAAACAGCGAGAGGAGAGCCGGGAGTTTCAGTGTTTAAAACAGCGAGAGGAGAGCCGTGAGTTTCAGTGTTTAAAACAGCGAGAGGAGAGCCGGGAGTTTCAGTGTTTAAAACAGTGAGAGGAGAGCCGGGAGTTTCAGTGTTTAAAACAGCGAGAGGAGAGCCGGGAGTTTCAGTGTTTAAAACAGCGAGAGGAGAGCCGGGAGTTTCTGTGTTTAAAACAGCGAGAGGAGAGCCGGGAGTTTCAGTGTTTAAAACAGCGAGAGGAGAGCCGGGAGTTTCAGTGTTTAAAACAGCGAGAGGAGAGCCGGGAGTTTCAGTGTTTAAAACAGCGAGAGGAGAGCCGGGAGTTTCTGTGTTTAAAACAGCGAGAGGGGAGCCGGGAGTTTCTGTGTTTAAAACAGCGAGAGGAGAGCCAGGAGTTTCAGTGTTTAAACCAGAGAGAGGAGAGCCGGGAGTTTCAGTTTTTAAAACAGCGAGAGGAGAGCCGGGAGTTTCAGTGTTTAAAACAGCGAGAGGAGAGCCGGGAGTTTCAGTGTTTAAAACAGTGAGAGGAGAGCCGGGAGTTTCAGTGTTTAAAACAGCGAGAGGAGAGCCGGGAGTTTCAGTGTTTATAACAGCGAGAGGAGAGCCGGGAGTTTCAGTGTTTAAAACAGCGAGAGGAGAGCCGGGAGTTTCAGTGTTTAAAACAGCGAGAGGAGAGCCGGGAGTTTCAGTGTTTAAAACAGCGAGAGTAGAGCCGGGAGTTTCAGTGTTTAAAACAGTGAGAGGAGAGCCGGGAGTTTCAGTGTTTAAAACAGTGAGAGGAGAGCCGGGAGTTTCAGTGTTTAAAACAGTGAGAGGAGAGCCGGGAGTTTCAGTGTTTAAAACAGCGAGAGGAGAGCCGGGAGTTTCAGTGTTTAAAACAGTGAGAGGAGAGCCGGGAGTTTCAGTGTTTAAAACAGCGAGTGGAGAGCCGGGAGTTTCACAGTTTAAAACAGCGAGAGGAGAGCCGGGAGTTTCAGTGTTTATAACAGTGAGAGGAGAGCCGGGAGTTTCAGTGTTTAAAACAGCGAGAGGGGAGCCGGGAGTTTCAGTGTTTAAAACAGTGAGAGGAGAGCCGGGAGTTTCAGTGTTTAAAACAGCGAGAGGGGAGCCGGGAGTTTCAGTGTTTAAAACAGCGAGAGGAGAGCCGGGAGTTTCAGTGTTTAAAACAGCGAGAGGAGAGACGGGGGTTTCAGTGTTTATAACAGCGAGAGGAGAGCCGGGAGTTTCAGTGTTTATAACAGCGAGAGGAGAGCCGGGAGTTTCAGTGTTTAAAACAGCGAGAGGAGAGCCGGGAGTTTCAGTGTTTATAACAGCGAGAGGGGAGCCGGGAGTTTCAGTGTTTATAACAGCGAGAGGAGAGCCGGGAGTTTCAGTGTTTAAAACAGTGAGAGGAGAGCCGGGAGTTTCAGTGTTTAAAACAGTGAGAGGAGAGCCGTGAGTTTCAGTGTTTAAAACAGTGAGAGGAGAGCCGGGAGTTTCAGTGTTTAAAACAGCGAGAGGAGAGCCGGGAGTTTCAGTGTTTAAAACAGTGAGAGGAGAGCCGTGAGTTTCAGTGTTTATAACAGCGAGAGGAGAGCCGGGAGTTTCAGTGTTTAAAACAGCGAGAGGAGAACCGGGGGTTTCTGTGTTTAAAACAGCGAGAGGAGAGCCGGGAGTTTCAGTGTTTAAAACAGCGAGAGGAGAACCGGGGGTTTCTGTGTTTAAAACAGCGAGAGGAGAGCCGGGAGTTTCAGTGTTTAAACCAGCGAGAGGAGAGCCGGGAGTTTCAGTGTTTAAACCAGCGAGAGGAGAGCCGGGAGTTTCAGTGTTTAAAACAGCGAGAGGGGAGCCGGGAGTTTCCAAACTGTCTATCTGTTATAAAGGGTGATGGCCTCACTACCTGCCTTCCTCTACACTGCCTGGTGGTTACCCATGCCCTTCCTGCCTGTTCGATACTCACTTGAGGTGTAACCGCCTCGCTGAACGTGTTATCCACGACTTGCTCAGCATCGCGAATGCTCCGCAGTGAATCCACCCTCAGCTCCAGTTCCGTTAGTCGGTCGCTGTAGTTGGGCACACTTCCCTCACATGTGGTCACCAGGGACAACTGAAGCTTCCATGATGTCAGGTCGGGGGCCGTGGGTGGGGATCCAGCGGGTGCCAGGTCCCGGAGGGAGACTGTCCTGGCGCCCGTCGGGGTGTGCCACGTATGCGTACAGCGGGTTCGCGTGTACTCTTTTGACCAAAGGGTCCGACTGATGGGTCCGCACATGCTTACGAAGGAGGGCAGGTCCAGGAACTGTCAGCCATGTTGGGAGCGTGGCCCCGGAGCTGGACTTCCTGGGGAAGGCAAAGAAACGTTCGTGAGGGGTCTCGTTAGTCGCAGTGCAGAGGAGCGATCGGATGGAGTGGAGGGCATCGGGGAGGACCTCCTGCCAGTGTGAGACCGGGAGATTTTTTGACCACAGGGCCAGCAGGACGGCCATCCAGACCGTCCCGTTCTCCCTCCCCACCTGCCCGTTTCCCCGGGGGTTGTAGCTGGTCATCCTGATTGATACGATGCCCTTGCTGAGCAGGAACTGACGCAGCTCATCACTCATGAAGGAGGATCCCCGATCGCTGTGGATGTAGGTGGGGAAACCGAACAGTGTGAAGATTCTGTGGAGGGCTTTAATGACCGTGGCAGAAGTCATATCGGGGCACGGGACAGCGAAAGGGAACCGGGAGTACTCATCGACCACGTTCAGAAAGTACCTGTTGCGGTCGGTGGAGGGGAAGGGGCCCTCTGAAGTCCATGCTGAGGCGCTCAAAGTGGTGGGAGGCCTTCATCAGGTGCGCTCAATCTGGCCGGTAGAAGTGCGGTTTGCACTTCGCACAGACCTGGCAGTCTCTGGTTACGGTCCTGACCTCCTCAGTGGAGTAGGGCAGGTTGCGGGCCTTGATGAAATGGAAGAACCGGGTGACCCCTGGGTGGCTGAGGTCATAGTGGAGAGCCTGGAGTCGGTCCACGTGTGCGCTGGCACATGTACCGCAGGATAGGGCGTCAGGGGGCTCGTTGAGCTTCCCCGGGCGATACAAAATCTCGTAATTATAGATGGAGAGCTCGATCCTCCACCTGAAGATCTTAACGTTTTTGATCTTGCCCCGCTGTGTGTTATTGAACCTGAAAGCAACCGACCGTTGGTCAGTGTGGAGAGTGAATCTCCTGCCGGCCAGGTAATGCCTCCAACGCCGCACAGCTTCCACAATGGCCTGGGCCTCCTTTTCGACAATGGCCTGGGCCTCCTTTTTGTTCCACCTGCAAAAATAGCACTTGGGGCCCCCCAGGGGTGGCTGGCTGCCGCACGGCGCAGGCTTGCGGTGAGCTGGAGTCGGCCGCTGGTGGGGCCCACGACGCCCATGAGGGTGCCGCCCGGTCGGGGGCGTAGGACTCGCCGTTACGGGAGGCCACTTCTAACGAGTTCGCGAGCTCCCTAGTTAGAACATAGAACATAGAAAAATACAGCACAGAACAGGCCCTTCGGCCCACAATGTTGTGCCGAACCTTTGTCCTAGATGAATCATAGATTATCATTGAATTTACAGTGCAGAAGGAGGCCATTCGGCCCATTGAGTCTGCACCGGCTCTTGGAAAGAGCACCCTACCCAAAGTCAACACCTCCACCCAACATTAAGGGCAATTTTGGACACTAAGGGCAATTTATCATGGCCAATCCACCTAACCTGCACATCTTTGGACTGTGGGAGGAAACTGGAGCACCCGGAGGAAACCCACGCACACACGGGGAGGATCTGCAGACTCCGCAGACAGTGACCCAAGCCAGAATCGAACCTGGGACCCTGGAGCTGTGAAGCAATTGTGCTATCCACAATGCTACCGTGCTGCCCTTAAGAACAAATAAATCTACACTATATCATTTTACCGTAATCCATGTACCTATCCAATAGCTTGAAGGTCCCTAATGTTTCCGACTCAACTACTTCCACAGGCAGTGCATTCCATGCCCCCACTACTCTCTGGGTAAAGAACCTACCTCTGATATCCCTCCTATATCTTCCACCTTTCACCTTAAATTTATGTCCCCTTATAATGGTTTGTTCCACCTGGGGAAAAAGTCTCTGACTGTCTACTCTATCTATTCCCCTGATCACCTTATAAACCTCTATCAAGTCGCCCCTCATCCTTCTCCGTTCTAATGAGAAAAGGCCTAGCACCCTCAACCTTTCCTCGTAAGACCTACTCTCCATTCCAGGCAACATCCTGGTAAATCTCCTTTGCACCTTTTCCAAAGCTTCCACATCCTTCCTAAAATGAGGCGACCAGAACTGTACACAGTACTCCAAATGTGGCCTTACCAAAGTTTTGTTTCCGCAAGATCAAGCGTACCCCCTTCCAGTAGACGCTGACGGACTTACGCAGACCTCATGCCCGTAACGAAGGCGTCGCGGATTAAAAGTTCTGTGTGCTGAACTGCCGAAACTGCCTGGCAGTCACAGTTCCTCCCCAGGATGAGCAGAGCCAGGAATGAGCAGAGCCAGGAATCGTCCAGGGACTCACCGGGGAGTTGCTGTCTCGTGGACAGGCGGTGCCTGGCGTATACTTGATTGACTGGCTGAACGTAATGTCCCTTCAGGAGCTCCATTGCTTCGGAGTAAGTGGGCACATCCCGGATGAGAGGAAAAATGTCAGGGCTCACCCGTGAATAAAGGACTTGGAGCTTCTGCGCGTCCGAGGGTTCCTCAGCAGATGTTCGGAGGTAGCTTTCGAAGCAGCCAGTGGTCAAAAGCGGACGTAGCGTTGGCTGCTTGAGGGCTCAGCTGCAGGCGATCAGGCTTGATGCGAAGATCCATCGTTTAAAAAATTTTTGCTCAATAAATTGGTGCACTATCAATCACCACAAAGACGAGAGTAGTGGAATAATCGAGGCTTTATTGAGCAAAGATGTTGTGCCTCCTGTAGCTGCCACCAGAATGGCTGCAGCACCGGCGAGCACACACATTTATACTCCGCCTACTGGGCGGAGCCAGCAGGCAGGGATTTACCCATGTACCTCTGATATACGCGTCTTACCGATTATGGTATAATGCTGCTAGTGGTGATTACCACACTACATAGCACAGGAGGAGCAAATCACGGGTGCGAGCTCCCCTGCTGTGATTACCCTTCAGCCCCTTAATTACTCCCTTTTTAACAAACAATTAAGCTAAGAATACTATTTACTGACCTCCCTCACACTAATTTTACTCCCCTTACCCTACTTTGTTCACTTATATTACTTTATTATACTGACCCTGACTTTCACTTATTTGGGTTGTTTCTCAGTTATTCCCTTCCTCCAAAACAAAACACTTTTTATACTCATGCCTGCTTACTGTGACGCTGACAGCGAAGTCAATGAGATCTGGAATCCGACCTTGATGTTTATGAAACTCCGCTCCTGCCCGAACTGAGCTTTACACTCAGTCTTTTTAGTTGCACCTTTTCTAAGTTTCACCCAACTCGAAAAGAATTCTCCTTCAGCCAAGCAAGTCCTGTATCAGCCTCCAAAACACTGCTTTGGAAACCGGATTGAACCAGTCGCAGAGTTAACCAGCGACAGCTGAGAGTCACTCAGCTGACTCCTGTTTCGGGAATTAAACTGAACTACAATAATCAAAATTTTAATTACTGGGTTAAAGAACTAATTTAGCTTAAATTAAGTTTAATGGTTACTGTAGCCACGTAAAATGGCTGCTTCCCGATTAATTTGGCCAAAACCCGATTTAAAATGGCTAACCGGAAAGACTGATGGGAAAAGCAGGTAACAAGACACAACGGACAGCTGCAGGCAGAATATCATATTCGGCTCTGGGGAAGTCGGCCCAGATCGATACTCAGGACTATTAACAGCCCATCAACCCAGACATCTGCAGTTTAAGCGGCTATCCCCGGGAACAATTGCAACATATTAGCAATTGAATGCCGGGCCAGACCTGTCGGCGCCTGCAGTGGCCGAAACAAAGACAGGTGAACGACCACCCTCCGATCGAGGAATCGCCTCGCAATTGGACGTATCGAACCCAGTGATTGGGAACAAGTTCAATCACTTGGGACTCAGGGTCAAGGGCCGCCCCAAGAGGCGGGAAGCCCCTGGGCCCTATAAAGTGAGGGGCCAAGTTCAGATCGTTCTCTCTCTCCCTTCTTCGCCTGCTCGAGACCTTCGCAAGAACATCAACCAGCAACTCTAAGTTTGACTCCAGCGATCGCTACCCGATAAAGACTCCTAGCCATCGACCTGTATCAGCCTTTTGAATCCCGCGGGCCAGATCCGATTCGATAAGCCATTCATTTCCCTGACCTGGTGGGCTCTTCCTAAAGTTAAGTATTGGCCAGTAGTGATAGGTTTATTATATAGATAGTAGGATTATTGTATAAACATTACTTGTTGTATATAATAAATGACCGTTGATTTCAATCTTACTAAGCGGTGTGCTGACTTATTAATCCTAACTTGAGCTTGAACCACGTGGCGGTATCAGAAAGATACCTGGCGACTCATGAGCAAAGGTGAAGTAATTAGAACTAAATAAATTAAGGCTAATAAGAGCAACATAATTGGCGACTCTGGTGGGACCCAACATAGAAGTGGAAAACCACTCCGGGAGAACCCCAACAATTTGATTAGGATCCAATCGGAAACAAAAACAAAAAACCCACAAATGTTCAAGCGGTTCTGGTTAATAATTCACAATTCGGAAGTGTGTGTATGCATGCGTAACTAACAGGGTTATAAGGTAAAACTGATAGATTTTTTTGCATCAAAACTGTCGGAAGTCTGTATTTTCGGAAATTAGCGCAAGCTGTACCCGCATCTACGACACCACCTTAGCCTCCTGTTCCAAATTTGAACGTAACGAGCAGATAAGAGATATAGCCATGCAGGCAATGCAGAGCCTCATGAACCCCGAAGAATTTGCGGTCGCACTGATCAGCAGCGTTAGAGTGGGACAGTGTCCCATTTGGGAAGTGGAAATTCGCAAATTTCTGCAGGGCAAAGGATGGCCCGTGTGGAGCGGTTTCTGTAATAACGACGACTCAGGTCCTGGAAGTATAGGACATACTTGGTGGGAGAACCTGAATGAGATCCATAAAAAGAGCTTAGCAAAAGCGCGCAAGCCGATGGCAATCGTGTCCTGCATGGCACAATTGCGAGGCACAGAGGAGGTCGTCAGGACGCTCCGAAATGAAATAGAGGGCATACATCTTTTGAGTAAAATCGATGTATGGAAAAGGAAAACCTGGAATTGAAAAGGCAGTTAGAAGCCAAGGACGAAGAGGTGGCTGACGCCAAACGGGGTCACCAGTCTTGTCTGGCGCATTTAAGCAGTTTTCAATCCCAGTATGAGAAGGCTTATCAGGACACACAGCATGCAGTCCTGGTTAAGAAAGAGACAGAGAAGTAGGTGGAGACGCTACAGAAGCAATGTAGTGATCTCAAGGCAGCCTTGAGAGCGCTCCACGCTGCAACCACGGAACAAAGGCAGAGTACCTTAGACCATGCGAAGTGCTGAAAGTAAATTGCAGACCTGCAATGCTTTCTGTCCAAAAGGGATTCCAAGACACCTTTGGGGAAAGTTTAGACCAGGAAGACGGCCCTGATTGGGAAGAACTGCAAGAGACAGCGCAGAGATATGTTCAGGGAGCATGTGCGCAGGGAAAACCCCAAAGGAGGAGAGCACCCCCACCCCCCACACAGCAGGTAATACAGGCTCCCATGAACCCTGTAACAACCCACCGCACCGCCACAGCAGACGAGGCGGAAGTCTTATATTCCACCCCCCTCACAGTGACCCAATTACGGGACGCGTGTGCTAAAATCACACCGTTCCTCCCAGCTTCAGACCCACACCTTTTCTTTGCCACCGTCAAACACCAGGCGACCATGTACGGCCTGGATGAGAAAGAGCAGGTAAAGCTCACGGTCCTCAGCTTAGACCCATCGGTCGCAGCAGCCCTTCCCGACCCACAGAATGTAGGAGGAGGCACCCTTGCAGAAATGCATACCGCGATCCTGGATGCGATCGGGTACAACCGGGGCGACCCCGTAGACGGTCTAAATAAGTGCAGACAGAAAAAGTCTGAACACCCCACAGCGTTCGCAGGACGCTCGTGGATTCACTTTGAAGCCGTTTTCGGCAACGTAGACCGTGCCCATTTGCCCGCAGACAATATGGCCAAATGGACCCGCACCCTTATCTCCCATGCCACAGAAGCAGGACAGAATGCCTGTCGTAATTATGACCCCCTCGGTGGAGGCTCATAATGAGAAGTGGGTGGTCAAAAGATTGTCCCGCGTTTGGGAACAAGCGGCTCACGGTAAATCCGCAGCTAGAACCCCTGAGGACAAGCAAGCCGCCGCAGACATGCAGGCAGTAAGAACCACTCTCCACAACCCCGCCTGGGTAAACCCCCCCAGCAAAACCGCAAAAATGCTACAATTGCGGACAGTTGGGACATTTTGCCAAAGAATGCAAGGCCCCTAAAAAGCCACAGAGAGCCCAACAGACAGGCACTCTCAATAAGAAAAAGGCAGAGCCCATACATTGCGTTAGCGCGCAGTCCGATCAGACAGACTTGACCGGAACGGACTGACAGTGTACAGGCTCCCCGAGTTGGGCCTGCGATACCCTTTGGGAGAGGTCAGGACGACCCGTAGTCGCAGCAAAGGTTAGGGGACAGCCGATCGAGCTTCTCTGGGACACAGGAGGGTCCCGCACAACCTTAAATTCCTCCACCCTTGGTAAAAACACGTGGCCCACCACAGCCACTATCACCCTCAGCAGCTTCACAGGCCACTCACAACAGGGACATATCACGACCCCTGTACCCATCCAGATCAGAACTATTAATACAAAGCAGCCCGTAGTGTTAGTCGACCTGCCCCCAACAGCAGAGCACATTTTGGGGATCGACTTCATGAATTCCCACCACCTCTCTTTCGATCCAGTCAACCAGTGTGTCTGGAAGATGGCGAAATCCGCTAGAGCCCCCGCAACACTCAATATAGGGGATTATATGAACAAAATTAGCGCAGTAGGCGAGTTTTGGTTCAACCCCACCACACTCAGCACGGACCGACAGGTTAGGGCAGTCCTGCAAAAGAACAGGGCAGCCTTTGCAACCCACAAGCACGACTGTGGACGGATGACCGGCTCCGTACAAATAACCGGACCGGACCCAAGACCCCCAAAACAGTACGGACTTCCCCTAGAAGCAGAGGGAGAAATCCTAAAGGTCATAGAAAGCTTATTAGAGCAGGGCGTCCTAAGATCGGTAGCCTCAACTAATAATGCCCCGATTTGGCCAGTAAGGAAACCCGACGGATCATGGCGTTTAACCATTGATTATCAGGAACTCAATAAAGTCACCCCCGCAGCAGCCCCCACCGTTGCAACAAGTCCCGAAACCATGCTCAAACAGGGACTCCATGCCCGATATTTCACGGTTTTGGACGTCAGTAATGGGTTCTGGTCCATTCCATTGGCAAAGGCGTGCCAGTATAAATTTGCCTTCATTTCAGAGCGCAGCAGTACACGTGGACATGCCCGCCACAAGGCTTCCACAACTCCCCCTCCATTTTCCACCGACAGCTGGCAAATGGACTAGCAAAATTTTCTCGCCCCGAATGTCTGGTACAGTATGTAGACGATCTACTACTGCAGACAGACACAAAGGAAGAGCACATTGAGCTTCTGTCCGAACTCCTGGAATTACTACACTCCATTGGCCTTAAAGTAAACCCCAAAAAGGCCCAAATATTGGAAGAGAAAGTGGTATATTTGGGTACAATTATCACACACGGCAAACGCGAGATCGAGCACAAAAGAATTGACTCGATCGCTAAATTGCCCCTTCCCCAACACGTTTCAGCCCTCCGGTCGTTTTTAGGACTGGTTGGCTACTGCTGAAACCACATTGACGGTTTCGCCAGCAAGGCAGCGCCCCTCTCAGACCTCCTAAAGAAAGGAGCCCCCTGGGAGTGGCTTCCGCAGCATACGGATGCTGTGGAATCATTAAAACGGGCGCTCATAGCCGCCCCCGCACTACAAGTTCCCGACCCACTTTCCCCTTACGCCATAGAGGTAGCGACCACAGACCGCACCCATTCAGCCGTGCTCCTGCAGGAAAGGCACGACCCGTAGCTTATGCCTCCCGGATTTTAGATGCTGTGGATCAGGGATTTTCAGTCTGTGAGAGGCACCTGCTCGCAGTTTTCTAGGCAGTCCAGTACTTTTCATACATTACCGGACTGAACCCCATCACCATTCTGACCGAGCACACCCCCACCCAACTTTTACTAGACGGACGACTTAAAGACGGTACCGTCAGCCAAATCCACGCTGCTAGGTGGACCCTTCTCTTACAAGGACGGGACATCACAGTAAAACGGACAAAGACTCACACATACTTAGCGGACAATCTACAGTACCCCGGAACCCCCCATGAGTGTGAAATCATCTCACCCCACCATAATACAGGCCCCTTTATAGCGAAAACACCCCCCCGAAAACTAGCCACTCCATCTCAGAGCCTCCCTCACCCGGACACGTGTGACCCCATTAGGATTTATGTCGATGGATCTTCCACAGTCCTGGATGGGCAACGCATAACAGGTTGTGGGATTTATGTGGAGGACGCGCAGGGACGCGCCCTCGAGGAAATCGCATTAAAATTACCCGGACACTTAGGCGCGCAGGCAGCAGAGCTCGCGGCCATCGCCTACATTGTAGAGCACCCAGATTCCTTCCCCAGCCCAGCAGACATATATTCAGACAGTCTATATGTCTGCAACAGCCTCATTGAATTTCTGCCCCTCTGGGAAACAAGAGGATTTGATTCCGCGGACGGGAAACCCCTCTCCTCAGCACCATCACTCCGCCATATTTTGCAAAAAGCCAAGAACAGGACTTCTGGCATTATAAAAGTCCGCAGCCACCATCGTCTCCCTCCTGGGAAATGTAAAAGCCGACGCGCTGGCTAAGGCAGGATCCAGGCATGGGTATTTTTGGAAACCCCCCGAAAGCGCCCCAGTGAGTGCGCCAGTGAGTGCAGTTCAGGTCGCGCAGACTAGGATCGAAGATCTAGTAGAGGCCCAGAAGCAGGATAGCGCTCTCACTGAAATCGTGAAAGGGAAGTTTCCAGCCTCATACGAGAGGTACAGAAATACAATAACCACACATGACGGTGTGGTGCTAAAGGACACCCTTTACGTAGTTCCTGAGCAGGATAGGAATCAAATGATCTGTTTATTCCATGATGGTCATGGACACCAGGGAATCGAACCCACCGCAGCCCACCTCAAACAGCTTTGTTGGTGGCCAAATCTCAAAGAGGATGTATCCCATTACATTGAGAATTGCCTCATCTGCGCTCAGAGCAACCCAGATAGATATGCCAAAAAAGCACAACTCAGCCACACCCGACCCGTTAACGGCCCCTGGACTAACCTCCAGATCGATTTTATAGGTCCATTGCCCCCTTGCAGGAATGGCTATAAATATGTTCTGGTGGTCATAGACACTTTTACAAAGTGGGTGGAAACATTTCCAGCCCGCACCAACACCGCAAAAACCACAGCCAAGATCCTAACCCACCACATCTTTACAAGATGGGGACTCCCCCGCAGTATTGAATCGGACCAAGGTTCTCACTTTACGGGACGGGTCATGCAGAACGTCCTCACAATATTTGGCATAACCCAAAAATTTCACATTGCGTACCACCCTCCGTAGAGTGGTATAGTGGAGCGCATGAATCGGACCCTAAAAACCACCCTCAGAAAAATGGTCCAGCGGAACAACACCACTTGGGATTCGGTCCTCCCCTTTGCGCTGATATTTTTGCGTAACACTGTTTCCACCTCCACACACCCTCATGACCGGACTCCCCATGAAAGGGACAGAATACTTGTTGGGTTTAGACCTGACCAGCCCTGAAGTTACGGCCCTCACCCACGAGAAAGCCGTTGAACAATTACTTATGAATGTAAAAACGGCTCAGTTAGCAGCCGCTGTTAAACTGGGCACTAAAAGAAAACAGAGCAAAGCCTGTTTTGCTAAGGCAGTACATGCCACGGAGTACAATATAGGACAACAAGTGATGTTGTCCGTGTATAACCCCAGCACATTTCTGTCTCCGAAATACTCGGGTCCGTACTCCATTACGGATAAAATAAGCCCATCGGTATACAAAATCAAATACCAAAATGGTAAGACTGCGTGGTTTCACATAAACCAGCTCAAGGTTTATGGAGCACAGTCAAACCACTCCCACCACGTCATGCTTGACGCAGCAGACCACACCCCGCCCATAGCCAACGTAACCACACCCACCCCTTCCACGTCCAGCCCAGACACGGACTCGCCCCGGACTCCACCCACAAACTTTACACTCCGCCCCGGAACGCCCACAGACTGCAGCAGCAGAGACAGCGACTGTGACTCTGACGACAGCCACAGCAGCCCCCCTACTATCCTGGACCCACACCCAGCAACTCCAACTTCGACTCCAGTGACCCCTTCCTCATCACTTACTTAAATAAACCCCACCACCGACCACCGAACCACACGGACGACCCCGACTTTGTCTCCACCCAACTCGACCCAACTCATTGGCACCGCGACAACTCCTGCAGACTCGTCCGCAACGACGAGAGCGACCCCAACTCACACCACGCAGCCCTTTCCGCCCTAATTCACTCCAGAGTTTGGCACCCGGGAGAAGGTGACGACCTCGGGTCTGACTCCCAAGCCGCCAACCCCTTTGCGACCCTGTTCGCAACAGAGAACTGAGGTGTCCACATGATGATTTAAAGGAGACACTTGGTGAAAAGTGTTGTCCTTCCTGATGGAACCTGCAGAATGTTTTCCGTTGTTTGTATGTTTGTTTAATGTTGTTCGTCCAACAGGAGAATGTTCTCACCGCCACACACCCATTCACCTGAACTTTTTAACTTTTTCCCACTGACACCCACCACCGCCACACACCCATTCGGCTGAAACCTCTGAGGACTTACCTCAGACACCCACCGCCACCAGACGCTTGTTCAGCGGAACTAACTTTTCAGCTGATACTTGTTCGGGTATCAGACGCCCGATCGTAACTGCTCTTCCGATTTGACGGAAGATTTAGAACAGCAACCCCACCACGATGACTACATTTTTGTCCGTACTTGTCGGTTGCTCAGGCAGTGGAGAAACAGCGTGAGACCCGCCCTGCCTGGGGACCCCCCCCTGTTGGTCAAAAAATGCTCGGGTAGGGGACATACGGTATTGGTAGCCGTCCTACCCGGGGACTCCATCCAAATCTTACCCGTCGCGGCCCATACGCACCTCATTCGACCTTTTCCTTTCAAAAACAGTTTTATTTATTTAGGCAACCTTTCGGTTGCCGCCAAATGCTATTTACATCCTAGAACATTTGGATGCTAAACTTAGCACTGGTCCACCATTGGGAAGTGTGCCGTGTCCTAACATTTGTTTTGGAAAAAAATGGGGGAGAAGTCACATATTGTGACCAATTATAAGGGAATAATTGGCCCTGAAGGACAGACACACTAACACACCGGATATTAAACCAAGGTAGTTACAGATACTATGCTTGTTTTACAGAACTTCAGAAGCTCCAGGACCGGAGAAAAACAGAGAACACAGAGAAAGAAAAGAAAGAGGACAGCCATGAGGACTCCTTTCATCGTGCTCAACACTCTTTTTCTGAACATTTGGTTGCGCGGGAACGCGGACCCCATTACTCCAAACCCCCCTGCCGTTAATGTTTCACTGCCCCGCAGTACCGAGGGCCCAGTCATCAGCCACGCTGCATTATCCTGGTGTGCCAAGTTCATAACTTGGTACTCCCTGTCGTACGTTATTGAGGCACTGTTAGCATTGGCCATACTCTGCTGTGCAGTACAGACCATGCGCCTCCGCAAGTGGAAAGGGAGAGCGTACCGCGCTCCAACCCCGGTATATCGGATCCGATCCCCGATATTCGGCTATGACCAGACCCCCGCGACCTATAAAGAATAAAGAGTATTCACTTGCGTTATTACTGTAAATAAAGAGATGTACAAAACGTTTCATAAAAAAAAAGTATGATCCTGAGCTTGACTGCCAAGCCAGGAAAGAGTATATTAAATGTTCTGATTGTTGTTGTATGTTTTAGGAAGATAGGATAATGCAATGTTTAGTGAGTATAGAGTATGGAGGTAAAATTAGAGGTTCCCAGTTTTATTTTTTTTGATACATGCCCCTGCTTGACATAGCGCCCTCAAGAATTGTTTAGGTAAATTTTTGTGCATAGCTAGGGTCAGAGTAGTGGCCATGTAGGAGGTGCCCCCCCCCGGTCAGGGAACGAAAAGGACAAAATTTATGTGATCCTTCACGCTTCGCGTTAGGATCACAAGGCGGGAATGTAGACACGTAAAATTGCTGCTTCCCGATTAATTTGGCCAAAACCCGATTTAAAATGGCTAACCGGAAAGACTGATGGGAAAAGCAGGTAACAAGACAGAAACGGACAGCTGCAGGCAGAATATCATATTCGGCTCTGGGGAAGTCGGCCCAGATCGATACTCAGGACTATTAACAGCACATCAACCCAGACATCTGCAGTTTTAATCGGCTATCCCCGGGAACAATTGCAACATATTAGCAATTGAATACCGGGCCAGACCTGTCAGCGCCTGCAGTGGCCGAAACAAAGGCAGGTGAACGACCACCCCCCGATCGGGGAATCGCCTCGCAATTGGACACATCGACCCCAGTGATTGGGAACAAGTCCAATCACTTGGGACTCAGGGTCAAGGGCCGCCCCAAGAGGTGGGAAGCCCCTGGGTCCTATAAAGTGAGGGGCCAAGTTCAAATCGCTCTCTCTCTCCCTTCTTCGCCTGCTCGAGACCTTCGCAAGAACATCAACCAGCAACTCTAAGTTTGAATCCAGCGATCGCTATCCGATAAAGACTCCTAGCCATCGACCGGTATCAGCCTTTTGAATCCCACGGGCCAGATCCGATTCGATAAGCCATTCGTTTCCCTGACCTGGTGGGCTCTTCCTAAAGTTAAGTATTGGCCAGTAGTGATAGGTTTATTATATAGATAGTAGGATTATTGTATAAACATTACTTGTTGTATATAATAAATGACCGTTGATTTCAATCTTACTAAGCGGTGTGCTGACTTATTAATCATAACTTGAGCTTGAACCACGTGGCGGTATCAGAAAGATACCTGGCGACTCGTGAGCAAAGGTGACGTAATTAGAACTAAATAAACTAAGGCTAATAAGAGCAACATTACCTACCCATGTGGACATGGGTTACGAACCTATCAAAGAGAAAGCTATGTATGGCCTTGGCATTGCGTCTTCCTACAGGTAAAATCAGATGTATTTTGCAAGATACATTCTTGACAATTGGATTGTGAAGACAATTTGAACTCTGTTCCGAGTTTCTGAATGAGATCAGCAAGAAAGACTAAATCATACAGTCATAGAATTCACAGTGCAGAAGGAGGCCATTCAGCCCATCGAGTCTGCACCGGCTCTTGGAAAGAACACCCTACTTAAGCCCACAGCTCCACCCTATCCCAGTAACCCCACCTAACTCTTTGGACACTAAGGGCAATTTAGCATGGCCAATCCACCTAACCTGCACCTCTTTGGATTGCACATGAGGGCATGTCAAAATGTGAAGGTTTTGGAAAACAGATTTGTCATTTAATGGATGAATCATGGACTTTAACAGATTGTATAAAAGGTTACCAGTGTTTAATTTGTGGCCTGTGTTAAGGTGCCTCATATGGACATGCTGACTGGTGATGTGTTCTATCAGTGGGGAAGCACTGTTAGGTCAGATACCTGCAGTCTTTTAAATCCTGCTCTTTCAGCCATTTCCACTCAGTCATTTTCAGTATTAGATAGGACAGATAAGTGTTTATCTGTGTCTTCCTCTGCCTTATTCCCTCGACTTGTTCCATTGAGTATTCGCAAACTCCTTTGTTATCTCTTTTCTAGCTTTTGTTTACTCTTCCTTCCCAATTTACGTACTAATTTTCTGCCTTCCACTTCCAAGTTTATTTTTGTCCAGTTTGAATTTCTGCTAAAGATAGAAACAAAGAAAATAGGAACAGGAGGAGGCCATTCGGCCCTTTGAGCCTGCTCCACCATTCATTATGATCGTGGCTGATTATCCAACTCAGTAACCTGCTCTTGCCTTCTCCCCATATCCATTGATCCCTTTGGCCCCAAGTGCTTTATCTAACTGCTTGAAACATAGTCTTTTCGCCTCAACTACTTTCTGCGGTAACGAATTCCACAGGCCGACCACTCTCTGGGTGAAGAAATTTCTTCTCATCTCTGTCCTGAATGGTCTACCCCACATCTTTAGACTGTGACCCCTGGATTTAGACTCCCCCATCAGGACTATCTCCCCTGTCTATTGCTGTTAGAATTTTATCGGTTTCTCTGAGATCCCCCCTCATTCTTCTAAACTCGAGCGAATACAGAATTTACAGTGCAGAAGGAGGCCATTCGGCCCGTCGAGTCTGCACCGGCTCTTGGAAAGAGCACCCTACCCAAGGTCAACACCTCCATCCAATCCCCATAACCCAGTAACCCCACCCACACTAAGGGCAATTTTGGACACTAAGGGCAATTTATCATGGCCAATCCACCTAACCTGCACATCTTTGGACTGTGGGAGGAAACCGGAGCACCCGGAGGAAACCCACGCAGACACGGGGCGAACGTGCAGACTCCGCACAGACAGTGACTCAAGCCGGAATCGAACCTGGGACCCTGGAGCTGTGAAACAATTGTGCTATCCACAATGCTACCATGCTGCCCTACAATCCTAATCGATTCAATCTCTCATCATGTGTCAGTCCCCCCATCCCAGGAATCAGTCCGGTAAATCTCTGCACTCCCTCTAGAGCAAGAACATCCTTCCTCAGATTAAGGAGACCAAAACTGCCCACAATACTCCAGGTGTGGTCTCAGCAAGGCCGTGTGTAATTGCAGCAACACATCCCTGCTCCTGTACTCGAAACCTCTCGCAATGAAGGCCAACATACCATTTGCCGCCTTTACCGCCTGCTGCACCTGCATGCTTACCTTCAGTGACTGGCGTACAAGGACACCCAGGTCTCGTTGCACACTCCCCTCTCTCAATCTGTAGCCAATCAGAAAATAATCTGCCTTCCTGTTTTTGCAACCAAAGTGGATAACCCGCATTTATCCAAATTATACTGTATCTGCCATTCATTTGCCCACTCGCTCCACTTGTCCAAATCACACTGAAGGATCTCTGCATCCTCCTCGCAGCTCACCCTCCCACACAACTTGGTGTCATCTGCAAATTTGGAGATATTACATTTTGTTCCCTCATCTAAATCATTAATATATATTGGTGAACAGCTGGGGTCCCAGCACTGATCCCTGTGGTACCCCACTAGTCACTGCCTGCCAATTTGAAAAGGACACATTTATTCCTATTCTTTGTTCCCTGTCTGCCAACCAGTTTTCTATCCATCTCAAATCACTACCCCCAATCCCATGAGGCTTAGGTTTACACACTAATATCTTACATGGAACCTTGTCGAAAACCTTCTGAAAGTCCAAATACACCACATCTACTGGCTCCCCCTCATCAACTCTACTAGTTAATTCCTCAAAGAATTCCAGTAGATTTGTCAAGCTTTATAAATCCATGCTGACTCTGTCCGATCCTGCCACTGTTTTCGAAGTGCTCTGCTATAAAATCTTTTATAATGGACCCCAGCTCTCTGCCAAGCTCATTTTAACCGTATCCTACAGCACTGCTCAGTGTTCCAGCTTTTTCTGTTCTTATTCCCAACTTTGCTGTTCCCAGGGCCAAGTTCTCCCGATTGTCATGATTGTTATATCTTCATCTCCACAAAAACTTTTTTTTTTCATTTTCAACTCACCAACCTAAAGCAACCATTAACACTCCACAGGTTTCCAGAGAATTGACTTCAAGAGTTTTGATCTAGAACATTGTTGAAAGGAGAGACAAGTTGCCAAAGTTTTTAATCTCTCACTGATCAGGGCTAAAGCACAGTGGCAAATTTTAAATGATTACAACAATTTATATTACAGGAGAAAAGGGTGCTGATTAGTTGGCAAGTCGATTCTGACTGGCCGAGGCATTGCCATGGCGAAAGCCATCGGGCTCCACAAGCTACTGCCAGTCCCGAAAGACAGCCACACAGTGGAGCTACATCGTGGGTAAATCTCAATGCCAGTGTTGTTGAATCCCAAATTTCTTTATCCGTCAGTCTGGCCTCAATAAAAGTCGAGATGGATTTGCAAGTATAACAATAGTTATTTTATTCAGCTTGCAAGCTACCTAGTCCACAGTGATACAGATAACATGTTGCTCTCTGCAGCCCTGGGACTAAGTGAATGTCCCAGACAAAGAGATCAGTACTGATACATTCAAATGGCATCAAGTTTCACATACTCGACACCCATAGGTCATCCTATGTCCCTCCTGACTTGTTTGATCTATTCTGATTGGCTCACTTCCAATCCCTTTCTCCGGCCCCTATCAATTCAGCATCTCTCTCATAGACACACCTCTTCCTGCTTTTTTCCATGCGGTCTCAAATACTTTGTCTCTACTTGCCAGAATCAAAGTGGCTTATTTCTACATTACATTAACTAATATCTCTAAAGTAACTATTTTATATCACATTCGTCATTCCCTCCTTTTATCATTCCATGATAACCGAACTATCCAATCCATTAGCTACGGTTCCTCATCTAAAAAGATCTGTCACTGCATTTCCAATTCCTGGCGTAGCCCCCCTTCATCTGCTGCACCCTCATGAATTTTGACAGCTAAGATTTTAGGGGCGTTGATCTGTTCCAGTGCACCCCGCATTCTACCCATCACACATTTAAGGATGGCTGGGCCCACAAAGATGCAGCCGATAGCCACCACTAAATACATGACCATATTTATCAACCAGTCCTTCCAACCTCCAAATCCCCAGTTACCCCAAGAGCCAGGATCCTGCATCCCGTCTAAGTGATCCCGTATGCGATCCATAAATTTAGTGATGTTAGCGGTCAAGTCCTAAACTCCCATGATACACTTGCCCTGCACTATGGCGCAATCCCCACCCTCACGGGCCAGAAGATAGTCAAGAGCATACCGGTTCTGCATTGCAAACAACCGTAGCTGAGACAACTCCTTGGTTATTGCCCCGAGGGCTCCCAAGGTTTACTACCCGGGTTTTCCTCAGTTTGGCCTTTAACTAACTTAAGTGTATCTCCCGGTAACCTACGTTCTAGCTGTACTTCCCTTCTCATACGCCCTATCCTCTCTAGTCCCTTTCACTTTCTCATAGCCTCTTCCTACGCTCTTCTGACAGCCTGATTTTACCTTTATTGTACCACTCTTAACACATCCAAAATCAAATTTACATGTATTCCAAAAACAAGGCAATGTCCATATAATGTTCCCTTCCCATCGCCGGGACCGGTGCAACTGCTTCATGACTCCTGCATTCTCCTTAACTTTGATGACCTTCCATGAGTCGATACCATGTCCTCGTATATGGGGGCAGCGAAGAACATCACCTTTGCAGAGGTGATGTAACCTTGTAGATTGGTTGGGGCTACACAGATACATAATATTTCCCTTTTCCATGTCCATCGCCAATAACACGCCAAGCGAAGTGAGGCCAAATATCACACAGACGGTGCGTAGCCACCCCATCATGCTCCACACCTGTAAAATAGCACTGGAGAAGGGAGGCAGGTTAGTATCCGACCTTTTACAGTAGTGGAGATGGACTCAATTTACAGTGATGTAGGTGGACCCAAGCACTTCGCCCCTCCACTTTAACTGCTGTGGGGGTGGTAAGGAGAACTTGGAAGGGCCCGTCCCATCGCGGCTCCGACCCCTTCCTAGTGCAATTTTTGACCATGACATAACTACCGGGCTGGACTGAAAGTGAGCTAGGTACTGGGGGCGATGGCTGGTGAGCCGCGCGGACCTGGCCATGGAGTTCCTTGAGCACTTGCGTGAGGGCTAGAACATAGGTGGTCATCTCTTCAGTCATCTGATGAAACTGAACCAGTCTGGGAACCTGCAGGCTCCAGGGAGTTCTAAGAGGCCTGCCATAAAGAATCTCGGCGGGAGAGAGCCGGGCCGGTCCCGCAGGTGTAACCCGCAGCTGGAAGAGGGCAACGGGGAGCAACTTAAGCCATGTCAGTCCCGTGTCTGCTCTTAATGTAGCCAATTTAGTTTTGAGGGTCTGATTGTGTCTCTCAACCAACCCGGCCGCCTGCGGTCTGTAAGCACAGTGTAACTGCTGGCGTATGCCCAACTGGGAGCAAAACTCCTTGTTAATTTGTCCAATAAAATGAGGCCCATTATCAGAACTTAACTGAGCTGGTATACCGTACCGGGGAATGATTTCCCTCATCAAGACTTTAACCACAGTAGCAGCTTTATTATCGATAGTCGGATACGCCTCGACCCATCTGCTGAACACATCCACAATGACCAAAACATATTTATAACATTGACACCTTTCCAACTCAATGTAATCCATTTGGAGCGTCTCAAAGGGACCACTGGGCAACGGGGTTTGCCCCATCCCACAAGGGATACCTTTTCCGGTGTTATATTGCTGACAAATCAAACACCGATTACTGATACTTTGGGCCAACCCCTGCATTTTAGATGCCACCAAGTGTCCAGCAACAAATCACTAGTCCCTCGAGCCCCACAATGAGTTGCAAAGTGTACACATTCAATGACCCATAACGCCAGCACATCAGACATACAAGTCTGATGTGCAGGCGTGGTCCATAAAGAGGAAACAGAATCATATGTACAACCTAACCGTTTCCACATTTGTTTATCACTCTCAGGAGCGTCCTCCTGTAACCTTATGACGTCTTGGATGGTTGGCATTGACTTGTCAGAAGCAGACATATTTATAGTAGATCGTTTAGTCTCACTTGCTGAATTTGCACGGCTGTTCGCGCTGCACAATCTGCTCGTTCATTACCAACGTCAACTGGGGTTGTACCATTCGTGTGGGCAGCGCATTTAATAACGGAAATCTGCGCGGGCATAAGGAGGGCCTGCAGGAAGTCATTAACTAAACCCCGGTGGGATATTTGACCACACATAATCATGTCAGGTTGTTCTGACGAAATGTCACTCAAATCGCCCCTTATTGTGGTAGTTTCCTGAATCAAGGCTAAACAGTCGTGGCCAGGTGCGTCTTCATGGACAGGGGGACCACTAAGAAAACAGGCTGGATTGATAGTGGTACAGTGGTTAAATGTCAGACGTGGATTGTTCAAAAGGTATATCTCATACCTATTCTGACGAGCTGCGGTAAGATGCTGAGTCTGCAGTTGCCCCAATAGTGCGATTACCGAGTGGGAGCTATACACCGTAATATCCTGTTGGAGGGTGAGAGCATGTAACGGCTATGCGATGGCATTGATTGAACGTAAATCCTGTCAAAATTTTTTTATGGTAGTGCCGTCCGGCATGACTTGAAGTGCGTACTCTGTTGGATCCGAATGATCCACTGCCCTCCTGACCATTCGCCCCATATCCCTGGCATGGTACTGGTCATGGACCTGACGTGTAATATGAGGGCTTACTGAAGCTGACTGTGGCCATAAATGTGGTGATATTGTAACAAAATCGGCAGTACCTTCTTTTCCCGTGACTGTGGCTGTAACCTTGACTGGCCATTCGGTCTCAAGTAATGGCCGGTATTTGTCCTCCAACTCCCTGTTTCGTCCAGTTCTGCCATAGGCCAGGGTAACGTGATGCAGTGACTGTTCAACGTCTAACGTCCACCACTGGGGGGTGATAGAAATATAGCACTGTTGTCTCATCCTCCATGATGTAACCGTTACCCCCTCATCTCCGCATTCTAGCTGTAGCTGGAAGATGCACAGTAAATCTCGGGCCAACAAGTTACAGTCCAATCCAGTAGTCACTACAAACTGATGCTCTGCAGACTTATTCTCCTAAGTGACTGTCACAGGTTCAGAAATAGGATACTCACACACCTGTCCTTGGAACCCTGACAATTGCTGCGTGTGGTTGGATAATGGTAATTTAAGTGCTGATTGCACAGAAGACATGGCTGCCCCGGTGTCGATTACAAATGAGTGATGTTGATCTCCTATCTGCAGAGAGATAATAGGTTCCCTGTCCAATTGGAGAGTCCTTATGGCTAAATTAGCTAGTCAATCCTGTGTTGGGAAAGGGTTTTCCTGGGAGAAGTCAGTGTATCTCGTCTGTCCTCCCCTTGGTGGGTACCCTCTCCTTCTGCTGCCTGTCTTTTAAAGGGGCATTCCTGTTGCCAGTGATCTGCACGGCCGCAATTAAAACATGCATTGCTCCCTCTATATCTGCCCCGTCCTCTTCTTCCAGTAGACCAATGGCCCCTCAGAGGGGGCTGCGGTTGTAGAGCTGTTGATTCGTTCGGTGGGCCATAAAAAGGAGCTGAGGGTCCCTTTGGGTGGGTTTGATATCCTCCCCCTCGCTGATCCACCTACCCAAAGTCACAATATTGGGGCTCCTGCTGGTAAACTACCATTTCTGCCGCTTGTTGGGGTCGCAGATCATCCTTTTTCATTACATACTCAGTCTTAACCTTTGTAACTGAGCCTCCTTCCTGGCCTACACCCTCCTTCCAATAAAATCTGACTGCCCTTGCCATCTGGGAAGGGTCGTTCTCTGTCCAATTCATGTTATTACATTTCACAGCAGTAACCACAGAAGGTGGTAGGCAATGCATTAACATAGCACAATATTGAGGGGAATTCTGACCATTTCAATGTGGCAAGTCGCCTGACTGCCCACAGTAGATTTCATTAAAACGCTCCAGAAATTCCTCTGGCTCTTCAGTCTTCTTAGGTTTTAGGTCTAAGATAACAGAAAGATTTATGGGCCTTTGAAATGTGCTATTCAACACATTCAGGATCTGTGTCCTTCTATCGTCGTCTAACGCATAGGCCTGCTGAAGTGCAGCATGACTAGCATAATTCAGGTGGTTAAGATAATTGCGGTACTCTGCTGGGGTTAAAATCTGCTGGACTAGGGCCCAGAGGTCCCTTGAATCAGCTTGATAAATTGAGATGGTAGTTCTCAAGGAATCCACGAAGGCAGCAGGAGATTTTTTTCTATCTGGGATTGTAGCCATAATAGCCATCATCTCACTGGGTGTCCATGGGAAGTAAACGTCTATCGTGGGGTTCGCTCCCGCAGTCACTGCGTCGGGGTTTCGCATCTTCCTAATCGGTAACTGTCTCCGAATGTCACCAGGGGGCACTCTAGCTATTTCCCCTGGTTGTTCCAGGACTTCAACATCTCTCCCTGTCACTAGGGGGAGTTCTTTCTCTGCAAAAGAATCTGTTTCAGCTTCCTTTGTTCCCGAACCTTGTGGTTTCTGCTTAGTTTGGAGAGACTTAGGTGATATGCTTACTTTTCCAAATTATTGAATTTTTCTTTTTCTGTCAATTCAAGGCCAGCCATTGAACTACGTAGCTCATCTCTTGTTTGACCCGCGCCTTTCCTGTCTCTACTTGCGCTTTTTTTTAAAACTTAAAAATGTTTGAAAATTCAAATTGAATTACTGCAACTTGCAAGCTTAGCTCTGATCTCAACTCAGAACCAAATTTACAATTTGCTTAACACAAACTTGTATAACATTTACAACTTAATTATTTCTTTATCTTAACAATTTTTCTTTTAACAAGTTTTTTTTTCTTTTACATTCACATAAGTGTTGGCAAAATCAACTATCATCTCCAGATTTACACTTTTTTTTTTTAAATGCTGTCTGTGACCTCCTTTAAGTTTCTATTAATCTCCTGATAAAATGAGATAAACATTATTTCAAGTAAGTAAAACTTAAGATTCTGGCAATTTCAATCAATTGCTTTCGAAAATAATAACTTTTATCAAAGAGGTGGAGAAACCCACTGGTTTCCTTTAATTAATTCAAAACGTAACTTTGCTGGTGTTCACTGACTCAAAGGAAAGGTATCCGATTACACTACAGGCTGCTGCTGTTATCTCAAAGCCTGAGTGAGAAGCACTGTCTGTCTTTTGATGTTGCCTGCTGCTGTTAACCCTTTGAGAGACTTCTGCTTCAACCAATATGCAGCATTCCCCACAATCTCAACTAGTCCTCGGAACTGCGTTTTACGCCAATACAGTCCAAGGAGACAATTTTAGCTTAATCAACTATATATTTAAAACACTCACACATAGAGTTGAACCATCTTCAGATTTAAAAACAGTTATACTGGACTGAACCTTCAGTACTGAAGTCCCATCAGCCCCTGAACCCATATAATAGACTGAACCTTCACTACTGAAGTCCCATCAGCCTCTGAACCCTTATACTTGGAATTGAATCATCATTTGAGCTGTCACATCAACCCTAACCCAAGCCGAATCAACAATATGAAATCCCATCAATTAAATTGCTAATCCCCAGACTGACCTGTGATTTCGTCGAGGCGGTCTTTCTGTGCCAACCGCGAGTGACCAGACTAATCAGACGATAAGAAGAGGGGAACAATCAATGCGCGGTCATTTTCCAGTTCTACATTGAGGGCCCTCGTTCCCCATCCTCCTGTTCATAATCAGTCTAATTCTGATTTCGCAGTTGGACCAGGATCGCCCTGAGAAATCCCGGGTTTCGGCACCAAATGTTGAATCCCAAATTTCTTTATCCGTCAGTCTGGCCTCAATAAAAGTCGAGATGGATTTGCAAGTATAACAATAGTTATTTTATTCAGCTTGCAAGCTACCTAGTCCACAGTGATACAGATAACATGTTGCTCTCTTCAGCCCCGGGACTAAGTGAATGTCCCAGACAAAGAGATCAGTACTGATACATTCAAATGGCATCAAGTTTCACATACTCGACACCCATAGGTCATCCTATGTCCCTCCTGACTTGTTTGATCTATTCTGATTGGCTCACTTCCAATCCCTTTCTCCGGCCCCTATCAATTCAGCATCTCTCTCATAGACACACCTCTTCCTGCTTTTTTCCATGCGGTCTAAAATCCTTTGTCTCTACTTGCCAGAATCAAAGTGGCTTATTTCTACATTACATTAACTAATATCTCTAAAGTAACTATTTTATATCACATTCATTAGTGTGATGCCCGGTACATTGACCATACATCACAATAATTGGCTGGTCGAATAGAATAGGCAAACCGTACACTCCACCACACCAAGCTTGTAAAACCCAAAACTAAACATTCTACTGTTAGATATGATTCCCCGATTGGACAGCACTGTCTGAACAATCCTGAGTGCAGTATTGGCTATAGTGACAACAAATTTAATATCATCAGCTGAGCTCGGAACGTGGTTCATTTACACTTGTTCGCAGTGACATACTTTAATAAAAAGATCTGTTCTCTGCAAACCAGAAGGAATATGATGTGGAGATGCCGGCGCTGGACTGGGGTGAGCACAGTAAGAAGTCTTAAACACCAGGTCAAAGTCCAACAGGTTTGTTTCAAACACTAGCTTTCGGAGCACTGCTCCTTCCTCAGGTGAATGAAGAGGTATGTTCCAGAAACATATTTATAGACAAATTCAAAGATGCAAGACAATGCTTAGAATGTGAGCATTAGCAGTTAATTAAGTGTTTACATATCCAGAGATAGGAGTAACCCCAGGTTAAAGAGGTGTGAATTGTCTCAAGCCAGGACAGTTGGTAGGATTTCGCAGGCCCAGGCCAGATGGTGGGGGATGAATGTAATGCGACATGAATCCCAGGTCCAGGTTGAGGCCGCACTCATGTGTGCGGAACTTGGCTATAAGTTTCTGCTCGGCGATTCTGCGTTGTCCCGCTTCCTGAAGGTCGCCTTGGAGAACGCTTACCCGGAGATCAGAGGCTGAATGCCCTTGACTGCTGAAGTGTTCCCCGACTGGAAGGGAATATTTCTACCTGGTGATTGTTGCGTGATGTCCGTTCATTCGTTGTCGCAGCGTCTGCATGGTCTCGCCAATGTACCATGCTTCGGGACATCCTTTCCTGCAGCGTATGAGGTAGACAACGCTGGCTGAGTCGCACGAGCCAACGTTGTCTACCTCATACGCTGCAGGAAAGGATGTCCCGAAGCGTGGTACATTGGCGAGACCATGCAGACGCTGCGACAATGAATGAACGGACATCGTGCGACAATCGCCAGGCAGGAATGTTCCCTTCCAGTCGGGGAACACTTCAGCAGTCAAGGGCATTCAGCCTCTGATCTCCGGTTAAGCGTTCTCCAAGGCGGCCTTCAGGACGCGCGACAACGCAGAATCGCCGAGCAGAAACTTATAGCCAAGTTCCGCACACATGAGTGCGGCCTCAACCGGGACCTGGGATTCATGTTGCATTACATTCATCCCCCACCATCTGGCCTGGGCTTGCAAAATCCTACCAACTGTCCTGGCTTGGTACAATTCACACCTCTTTAACCTGGGGTTACCCCTATCTCTGGATATGTAAACACTTAATTAACTGCAAATGCTCGCATTCTAAGCATTGTCTTGCATCTTTGACTTTGTCTATATAATATGTTTCTGGAACATACCTCTTCATTCACCTGAGGAAGGAGCAGCGCTTCGAAAGCTAGTGTTTGAAACAAACCTGTTGGAATTTAACCTGGTGTTGTAAGACTTCTTACAAAAGGAATATGTCCCAGTCTTGTGCCTTTTTGAACTACCTGGGAGTTTGGAGCTATAATTCCCTATTGCTTTCTCCATGTGAAGGTCTCTTATCAATCGGAGTCAATTTGCCACTCAATCAGCACCATTTTCTCCGACAGAATAAATTGTTGCCATCATTTGAAATTCAGAATTCTTGCATTTGTCCCAAAAATGAAAAGCTTCGGCAACATGTATCTCTTTTCAAATTCTGTACCACCAAGCAAATCTTTTTTCTTCTTTATATAAATTTAGAGTACCCAAATTTATTTTTCCAATTAAGGGGCAATTGGGCGTGGCCAGTCCACCTACCCTGCACATCTTTGGGTTGTGGGGCGAAACCCACGCAAACACGGGGAGAATGTGCAAACTCCACACGGACAGTGACCCAGAGCCGGGATCGAACCCGGGTTCTCGGCTCGGTGAGATGGCAGTGCTAACCACTGTGCCACCGTGCTGCCACACGATCAAGCAAATCTTGTCCTTGTTGAAGTCCTAAGACGATAAGACATGGAGCAGAATTAGGCCACTCGGCCCATCGAGTCTGCTCCGCCATTCAATCATGGCTGATATTTTTCTCATCCCCATTCTCCTGCCTTCTCCCCGTAACCCCTGATCCCCTCTGTACCTGTGTTCACCGTCCAGGCACCAGTGCTTCTCATTCTCTATTCAACCATTAGCAACTACCCATCTTCAAATACCTCTGTGAATCACAGAGTTGTTACAGCGCAGAAGGAGGCCATTGAGCCCACCGTCTCTGTGCCGTCCCTCCAAATGAGCGGTGCCGCTCCCCCACCTCACCCTGTGATTTTCACATTCTTCCTTTTCAGCGAATAATCCAGTTTCGTCTCCAATTGAACCAGCCTCCGCCGCACTGTCAGGCCGAGCATTTCACATCTTAATGTCTTTCCTCACGTCGCCTTTTCCCAGTGTCCGTAAATCAGTGCCCTCCCGTTCTCAGTCCCTCCACCAGGAAGTACAATTTAATATCTCTGTCAAATTTCCCACAGCCCTCTCTCCCAAGGAAAATAGCTCTAACTTCTCCAATCTATCGACAGAACTGAAATTCCACATCCTGGAATAAACACCCTCACATCTTATCTAAAGTGTGGTTTCCAGACGATACAATACTCCAATTGGGGCCAAAGCAATGTTTGCAACAAGTTTAACTTGTACCCTAAGCCCGATTAATAAAGTCTATGAAACTGTGACTTTATTAATCAGTCTCTCAACCTGCCCTGCCACCTTCAGTACTGGATGCATTTACACACCCAAGTCTCTACTCCTAAACCCATTTAGAATTAGACCTTCTGTTTTAGATTAGCTGTGTTCTACCAAAATGAATCACTTCACAATCCTCTGCAGTGAATTTAATCTGCAACTTGTCTGCCCATTTCTCCAACTTGTCCCTGTCCTTTTGACATTCCATCCTATCCAGTTCACAGTGCTCCCAAGTTTGTGTCAACCACAAGTTTGTCCTGCACATCAATACGTATCAGGAAAAGCACTGACTCCTGGGGAACTCCACGACCAAGCTTCCTCCAATCCGAAAAACATCCATTAACCACTACTCTGCATTCTCTCACCTTTCCAACCATTATCCTGTCCCCTCCTGACCCACCCCCCTCTCCTCCACTCCATATGGTTGAGACCTCTGTATGTAGTAACCTCTATGGAAATAGATGCAAGTTACTGAGTATCTGTTACAGTAAGGCTCCGAGGCTGTGAAGTCTCTCAGGGGACATTAGGCGGACCTAATGTTCTCAGCGGACCATTGCGTGAGCTGGAAATACACATTTTAGCAACTTCATTAACTTAGTTTGCTTGTGCTTTGTTTATTCCAGATTCCAATTCTATTGGAGTGGCTGGGATGAGTTTGAGTATTTCCAGCTCCTCTCACCTTGATCTGTTACAACATCACAGCCACAGTGGGTCACTAATTGAAGCTGAAGAGAAGATGGAAGACAAAAGATCACTGGGTAGGACATAGGAACAGGAGTGGGCCAGTCAGCCTTTGTTTCTGTTCAGCAGATATATATCTTAATATCATCGACCAACATTGCTTCCAGAACCCTCACTACTCTTGCCTAACCAAATCTATCTCCCACACTTCTGAAATGTTCAATTGACCCCCATTTCAAATGCAGTCAGGGGGAGGGTTCCAGATTTCTGCTGAAGATGCTTTCTGATATCGCCCTGAACAGCCCAGCTCCAGTTTCAAACTTCTGCTGCACTGTCCCATCAGAGGAAATATTTTCTATCCTTTCAACTAAATCACCCATTAATTCGGAGACTACAGGCCTACTCAATGCATTCATAGAATCCCCACAGTGCATAGAGTCTGCACCATCGTGTCTGCGTAAGAGGAATCCATTCAATCTCCAGAGTAAGTATCTAAACATCCAGACTCAACCTCACAAGGAACAACCCCCCCCCCCCCAACAAACATCACCCCCCACCCCCCCACGGACCCCTATCCCAGTCTGAGCCCCCTGCCACCCCGTACCTTTCTGACGAGTTCCAATCATTTCTCCCTTGATGCTCCATCCCACCCTGTGGTTACTGTGTCGAGTCCGAAACACCACAGTGACTTCTTGCCTTTACCGTTTCTCATCTTTACCCAACTCGCTTCCACATCCTGCTTCCCTGAATTTAGATTGTGCTACAACCAGCATTAACTTACAGAGCCGCCTCTCGACTTTTTCCTCATTTCCTGTCCTTTCTAAATGTCGTTTAACCTTTAATATTCAGGTCCCAACCCAGAATCTCCAGTAAGGCTATCAAATCGTACTTATTTATTTCTGTGTGCACGCTCAGTTCATCTGTTTTGTTTTGAATGCGACATGCATTTTGGAGCTTTTAGTTTTATTCCTTTATTCTTTTTCCAACCTCTAGTTTCATCTCTTGATTTACTGTGAGATTTGTCTCTCTATCCCTTCCTGTCGCAGTCTGCCTTTCATTCCCTGTAATAACACCTTTTTCTCTTGCCTTGTCTGGTTAGCACTGCTGCCTCACAGCTCCAGGGACCCGGGTTCAATTCCGGCCTCGGGTCACTGTCTGTGCGGAGTCTGCACGTTCTCCCCGTGTCTGTGTGGGTTTCCTCCGGGTGCTCCGGTTTCCTCCCACAGTCCAAAGATGTGCAGGTTAGGTGGATTGGCCATCCTAAATAACCCTTAGTGTCCAAAGGTGTGCAGGTTACGTTACGAGGCAGGGAGGTAGTAGGATGCTCTTTCAGAGGGTCAGTGCAGACATGATGAGCCGAATGATCTTCTTCTGCACTATAGGGATTCTTTGATTGACCACATCATCCAAAATTTGATTCTTTGCCCAACTATTTAGTTTAAAATCCTCCCTCTCTACATCCCGAGTTATGCAGCTCGCAAGAGCACTGGTCCCAGCAAGGTTCAGGTGTAGATCGTCCCAACAGCACAGACCCCCACTTCCCCCAGTACCCGTGCCAGTGGGCCATGAACAGAACCCATTTCTCCCACACCAGCCTTTCAGCCACTTATTCATTTCAATAATCTGATTTTCCTGTGTTGCTTTGAATGTGGCTCAGGTAATAACTCCGAGATTATGACCTTTGAGGTTCTGCTTCTTAAGTTGGTACCTACATGGACCACAACAACTCCTCTCCCTCCCACAACAACTCCTCTCCCTCCCACAACAACTCCTCTCCCTCCCACAACAACTCCTCTCCCTCCCACTGCAACGTTCCTCTTCAGCCCAGAGCAGATGTTCCAAACCCTGGCACCAGGCAGGCAACACAGCCGGCTGGGCTCTCACTCTTTGCTGCCCAGAATAGGGCCAATCCTTTGGGCGCACTATCCCCTACTACCTTATTAACCTGACCACCAGATGCTAAACTATTTTGAACCTTAGTCATTTACCAGATACTCTCCAAATAACCAACTTCTTCTCCTGCAGAGTAAGACCAGTCTCTGAATGTTTGAGTGTTAGTTAAACTCTAGATTTGAGTTAATTGCGAATTTACAAGAAGATTTAAGAAGTTGGGACTCCTTACTCCGCATCCTCCAGCATCCAGTCTAATTACAATGTTGTGTCATGGTTCATGTTACACTTCCCAGCCTCTTTTGTTCAATATCCTCATTATAAACCTTCATCATTGTCCTTCAAGTCCCTCACTGATTTTTTTTCTCATTCCCATTTGCAGATCTTTACACTTTCTCCAGGGACAGGGCAAGAGGTTGGTCGGGTAGAGTAGGGAGCAGGATGGAGCAGGGAGGGGGTAACAGGGTGGGTAGAGAAACAGGAGGGAACTGTATAGGGACAGGGACAAAGTGAAAATAAATAGAAAATGTATCTTTCCTTCTGTACCAGGTCACCGTCTACCACTCCCAATCCCACCTCATATTCGTGGAGGCATCGGTTCCAGAAGTAGGACTGCTTTATAGCAGACAATGAGAGAAAGGTGCGTGGAGGACACTATCCGTCCGAGTGAGTGACTTCTGGAAGCAGCCAATGTTGTCTCCTCAGGAAAACGGCCCGGCCAGAAAGCAGCACAGCCTGTCTCGCAGAGTGATATTTATTGAGCAGAAAGACTGACGGAAAATGTGGCCACAGCCATTACCCCGGTCCGCATAATCTGCGATGTTCGATTCACCTGCTCGCACACGGGTCATTGCCAGCCTGTAAGTTAACCTTTGAGAAAGACTTAGCCAGGTGGCGAAGCCTCTCCGCCTCCAGTCAGGACAACTAATCAGGTTGGAGCTATCAGATGCTGGTTTGGAAGTGGCCAGTGTGATTACGTTATCAGGCAACCCTGACCTGTGGGGTCATTGAGAACATGTTGGATTGTGGGTCCCGGGAACATGTTGGAGCCCTCGCTGGGAATGTGTCGGAGCGAGGGTCTCAGGAATATGTTGGAGCAATGGATCCCGGGAACGTGTCAGAGCGAGGGTCGGGAACGTGTTGGAGCAAAGGTGCCAGGAACATGTCAGAGCAAGGGTCTCATGAATGTGTCGATATGTCGGGGCGAGAGGTCCATAAGCCCACAAGACATAGGAGCAGAATTAGGCCACTCGGCCCATCGAGCCTGCTCCGCCATTCAATCATGGCTGATATTTTTCTCATCCCCATTCCCCTGCCTTCTCCCCATAACCTGTGATCCCCTTATTAATCAAGAACCTATCTATCTCTGTCTTAAAGACACTCAGTGATTTGGCCTCCACAGCCTTCTGCGGCAAAGAGTTCCACAGATTCACCACCCTCTGGCTGAAGAAATTCCTCCTCATCTCTGTGTTAAAGGATCGTCCCTTTAGTCTGAGATGGTGTCCTCTGATTCTAGTTTTTCCTACAAGTGGAAACATCCTCTCCACGTCCACTCTATCCAGGCCTCGCAGTATCTTGTAAGTTTCAATAAGATCCCTTCTTATCCTTCTAAACCCCAACGAGTACAGACCCAGAGTCCTCAAACATTCCTCATACAACAAGCTCTTCATTCCAGGGATCATTCTTGTGGACCCTTTCCTCTGGACCCTTTCCAAGGCCAGCACATCATTCCTTAGATACGGGGCCCAAAACTGCTCACAATACTCCAAGTGGGGTCTGACCAGAGCCTTATACAGCCTCAGAAGTACATCCCTGGTCTTGTATTCTAGCCCTCGTGACATGAATGCTAACATTGCATTTGCCTTCCTAACTGCTGACTGAATCTGCACGTTAACCTTAAGAGAATCGTGAACAAGGACTCCCAAGTCCCTTTGTGCTTCTGATTTCCGAAGCATCTTCCCATTTAGAAAATAGTCTGTGCCTAAATTCCTCTTTCCAAAGTGCATAACCTCACACTTTTCCACATTGTATTCCATCTGCCACTTCATTGCCCACTCTCCTAGCTTGTCCAAATCCTTCTGCAGACCCCTTGCTTCCTCAATACTACCTGTCCCTCTACAGATCTTTGTATCATCTGCAAACTTAGCAACAGTGCCTTCAGTTCCTTCTTCCAGATCATTAATGTATATTGTGAAAAGTTGTGGTCCCAGCACCGACCCCTGAGGCACACCACTACAGGTCCCGGGAACATTTCGGAGCGATGAATCCCAGAAACCTGTTGGGTGTGAGGGAACCCAGGAATATGTTGGAGGCAGAGGTCCCGGTAACGTGTTGAAGGGAGGGAACTTGTTGGGAGTGAGGGCTGCCAGAAATGTGTTGGAGTGAAGGGTCCCGGGAATGTGTCGGAGCCAGGGGTCCCTGAACCAGTTGAAGCCAGGGGTATGGGAACGTGTCGGATGTGAGGAGTCTTGGGAACGCCGGAAGTGAGTGGTCCCAGGAATGTGTTGGCTGTGAGGAATCCCGGGAACATGTCGACTGTGAGTGGTCCGGGGTCCCGGGAATGTGTTGGCAGTGAGGGGTCCGGAGTCTCGGGAATGTGTTGGCAGTGAGGGGTCCGAGGTACTGGGAAAGTGTTGGCAGTTAGGTGTCTGGGGTCTCGGGAATGTGTTGGCAGTGAGGGGTCCGGGGTCTCGGGAATGTGTTCGCAGTGAGGAGTCCGGGGTGTCGGGAATGTGTTGGCAGTGAGGGGTCCGAGGTACTGGGAAAGTGTTGGCAGTTAGGTGTCTGGGGTCTCGGGAATGTGTTGGCAGTGAGGGGTCCGGGGTCTCGGGAATGTGTTGGCAGCGAGGGGTCCGGGGTCCCGGGAATGTGTTGGCAGTGAGGGGTCCGTGGTCCGAGACTGTGTTGGCAGTGGGGGGTCCCGGGAATGTGTTGGCAGTGAGGGGTCCGGGGTCCCGGGAATGTGTTGGCAGTGAGGGTTCCGGGGTCTCGGGAATGTGTTAGCAGTGGGGGGTCCCGGGAATGTGTTGGCATTGAGGGGTCCGGGGTCCCGGGAATGTGTTGGCATTGAGGGGTCCGGGGTCTCGGGAATGTGTTGGCAGTGAGGGGTCCCGGGAATGTGTTGGCATTGAGGGGTCCCGGGAATGTGTTGGCAGTGACGGATCCTGGGAATGTGTTGGCAATAAGGGGTCCGGGGTCCCGGGAATGTGTTGGCAGTGAGGGGTCCGGGGTCCCGGGAATGTGTTGGCAGTGAGGGTTCCGGGGTCTCGGGAATGTGTTAGCAGTGGGAGGTCCCGGGAATGTGTTGGCATTGAGGGGTCCGGGGTCCCGGGAATGTGTTGGCATTGAGGGGTCTGGGGTCTCGGGAATGTGCTGGCAATGAGGGGTCCCGGGAATGTGTTGGCATTGAGGGGTCCCGGGAATGTGTTGGCAGTGACGGATCCTGGGAATGTGTTGGCAGTAAGGGGTCCGGGGTCCCGGGAATGTGTTGGCAGTGAGGGGTCCGGGGTCTCGGGAATGTGTTGGCAGTGAGGGGTCTGGGGTCTCGGGAACGTGTTGGCAGTGAGGGGTCCGGAGTCTCGGGAATGTGTTGGCAGCAAGGGGTCTGGGGAATGTGTTGGCAGTGAGGGGTCCGAGGTACTGGGAAAGTGTTGGCAGTGAGGGGTCCGGGGTCCCGGGGATGTGTTGGCAGTGAGGGGTCCGGACTCTCGGGAATGTGTTGGCAGTGAGGGGTTTGGTGTCTCGGGGATGTGTTGGCAGTGAGGGGTCCGGAGTCTCGGGAATGTGTTGGCAGTGAGGGGTTCGGACTCTCGGGAATGTGTTGGCAGTGAGGGGTTTGGGGTCTCGGGGATGTGTTGGCAGTGAGGGGTCCGGAGTCTCGGGAATGTGTTGGCAGTGAGGGGTCCGGGGTCCCGGGAATGTGTTGGCAGTTAGGTGTCTGGGGTCTCGGGAATGTGTTGGCAGCGAGGGGTCCGGGGTCCCTGGAATGTGTTGGCATTGAGGGGTCCGTGGTCCAAGACTGTGTTGGCAGTGGGGGGTCCCGGGAATGTGTTGGCAGTGAGGGGTCCGTGGTCCGAGACTGTGTTGGCAGTGGGGGGTCCCGGGAATGTGTTGGCAGTGAGGGGTCCGGGGTCCCGGGAATGTGTTGGCAGTGAGGGTTCCGGGGTCTCGGGAATGTGTTAGCAGTGGGTGGTCCCGGGAATGTGTTGGCATTGAGGGGTCCGGGGTCCCGGGAATGTGTTGGCATTGAGGGGTCCGGGGTCTCGGGAATGTGTTGGCAGTGAGGGGTCCCGGGAATGTGTTGGCATTGAGGGGTCCCGGGAATGTGTTGCCAGTGACGGATCCTGGGAATGTGTTGGCAGTAAGGGGACCGGGGTCCCGGGAATGTGTTGGCAGTGAGGGGTCTGGGGTCTCGGGAATGTGTTGGCAGTTAGGGGTCCGGGCTCCCGGGAATGTGTTGGCAGTGAGGGGTCCGGGGTCTCGGGAATGTGTTGGCAGTGGGGGGTCTCGGGAATGTGTTGGCAATGGGGGGTCCCGGGAATGTGTTGGCAGTGAGGGGTCCGGGGTCCCGGGAATGTGTTGGCAGCGAAGGGTCCGGGCTCCCGGGAATGTGTTGGCAGTGAGGGGTCCGGGGTCCCGGGAATGTGTTGGCAGTGAGGGGTCTGGGGTCCCGGGAATGTGTTGGCAGTGAGGGGTCCGGGGTCCCGGGAATCTGTTGGCAGTGAGGGGTCCGGGGTCTTGGGAATGTGTTGGCAGTGAGGGGTCCCGGGGATGTGTTGGCAGTGAGGGGTCCCGGGAATGTGTTGGCAGTGAGGGGTCCGGGCCCCCAGGAATGTGCTGGCAGTGAGGGGTCCGGGGTCCCGGGAATGTGTTGGCAGTGGGGGGTCCGGGGTCCCGGGAATGTGTTGGCAGTGAGGGGTCCGTGGTCCGAGACTGTGTTTGCAGTGGGGGGTCCCGGGAATGTGTTGGCAGTGAGGGGTCCGGGGTCCCGGGAATGTGTTGGCAGTGAGGGTTCCGGGGTCTCGGGAATGTGTTAGCAGTGGGGGGTCCCGGGAATGTGTTGGCATTGAGGGGTCCGGGGTCCCGGGAATGTGTTGGCATTGAGGGGTCCGGGGTCTCGGGAATGTGTTGGCAGTGAGGGGTCCCGGGAATGTGTTGGCATTGAGGGGTCCCGGGAATGTGTTGGCAGTGACGGATCCTGGGAATGTGTTGGCAATAAGGGGTCCGGGGTCCCGGGAATGTGTTGGCAGTGGGGGGTCCGGGGTCCCGGGAATGTGTTGGCAGTGAGGGTTCCGGGGTCTCGGGAATGTGTTAGCAGTGGGAGGTCCCGGGAATGTGTTGGCATTGAGGGGTCCGGGGTCCCGGGAATGTGTTGGCATTGAGGGGTCCGGGGTCTCGGGAATGTGTTGGCAATGAGGGGTCCCGGGAATGTGTTGGCATTGAGGGGTCCCGGGAATGTGTTGGCAGTGACGGATCCTGGGAATGTGTTGGCAGTAAGGGGTCCGGGGTCCCGGGAATGTGTTGGCAGTGAGGGGTCCGGGGTCTCGGGAATGTGTTGGCAGTGAGGGGTCTGGGGTCTCGGGAATGTGTTGGCAGTGAGGGGTCCGGAGTCTCGGGAATGTGTTGGCAGCGAGGGGTCTGGGGAATGTGTTGGCAGTGAGGGGTCCGAGGTACTGGGAAAGTGTTGGCAGTGAGGGGTCCGGGGTCCCGGGGATGTGTTGGCAGTGAGGGGTCCGGACTCTCGGGAATGTGTTGGCAGTGAGGGGTTTGGTGTCTCGGGGATGTGTTGGCAGTGAGGGGTCCGCAGTCTCGGGAATGTGTTGGCAGTGAGGGGTTCGGACTCTCGGGAATGTGTTGGCAGTGAGGGGTTTGGGGTCTCGGGGATGTGTTGGCAGTGAGGGGTCCGGAGTCTCGGGAATGTGTTGGCAGTGAGGGGTCCGGGGTCCCGGGAATGTGTTGGCAGTTAGGTGTCTGGGGTCTCGGGAATGTGTTGGCAGCGAGGGGTCCGGGGTCCCTGGAATGTGTTGGCATTGAGGGGTCCGTGGTCCAAGACTGTGTTGGCAGTGGGGGGTCCCGGGAATGTGTTGGCAGTGAGGGGTCCGTGGTCCGAGACTGTGTTGGCAGTGGGGGGTCCCGGGAATGTGTTGGCAGTGAGGGGTCCGGGGTCCCGGGAATGTGTTGGCAGTGAGGGTTCCGGGGTCTCGGGAATGTGTTAGCAGTGGGGGGTCCCGGGAATGTGTTGGCATTGAGGGGTCCGGGGTCCCGGGAATGTGTTGGCATTGAGGGGTCCGGGGTCTCGGGAATGTGTTGGCAGTGAGGGGTCCCGGGAATGTGTTGGCATTGAGGGATCCCGGGAATGTGTTGGCAGTGACGGATCCTGGGAATGTGTTGGCAGTAAGGGGACCGGGGTCCCGGGAATGTGTTGGCAGTGAGGGGTCTGGGGTCTCGGGAATGTGTTGGCAGTGAGGGGTCCGGGCTCCCGGGAATGTGTTGGCAGTGAGGGGTCCGGGGTCTCGGGAATGTGTTGGCAGTGGGGGGTCTCGGGAATGTGTTGGCAATGGGGGGTCCCGGGAATGTGTTGGCAGTGAGGGGTCCGGGGTCCCGGGAATGTGTTGGCAGCGAGGGGTCCGGGCTCCCGGGAATGTGTTGGCAGTGAGGGGTCCGGGGTCCCGGGAATGTGTTGGCAGTGAGGGGTCTGGGGTCCCGGGAATGTGTTGGCAGTGAGGGGTCCGGGGTCCCGGGAATCTGTTGGCAGTGAGGGGTCCGGGGTCTTGGGAATGTGTTGGCAGTGAGGGGTCCCGGGGATGTGTTGGCAGTGAGGGGTCCCGGGAATGTGTTGGCAGTGAGGGGTCCGGGCCCCCAGGAATGTGCTGGCAGTGAGGGGTCCGGGGTCCCGGGAATGTGTTGGCAGTGGGGGGTCCGGGGTCCCGGGAATGTGTTGGCAGTGAGGGGTCCGGGGTCTGGGAATGTGTTGGCGGTGAGGGGTCCCGGGAATGTGTTGGCAGTGAGGGGTCCGGGGTCTCAGGAATGTGTTGGCAGTGAGGGGTCCGAGATCCCGGCAATGTGTTGGCAGTAAGGGGTCCGGGGTCCCGGGAATGTGTTGGCAGTGAGGGGTCCGAGGTCTCGGGAATGTGTTGGCAGTGAGGTGTCTGGGGTCTCGGGAATGTGTTGGCAGTGAGGGGTCCGGGCTCCCGGGAATGTGTTGGCAGTGAGGGGTCCCGGGAATGTGTTGGCAGTGAGGGATCCTGGGAATGTGTTGGCAGTAAGGGGTCCGGGGTCCCGGGAATGTGTTGGCAGTGAGGGGTCCGGGGTCTCGGGAATGTGTTGGCACTGAGGGGTCCGGGGTCCCGGGAATGTGTTGGCAGTGAGGGGTCCGGTTTCTCGGGAATGTGTTGGCAGTGAGGTGTCTGGGGTCTCGGGAATGTGTTGGCAGTGAGGGGTCCGGGCTCCCGGGAATGTGTTGGCAGTGAGTGGTCCGGGGTCTCGGGAATGTGTTAGCAGTGAGGGGTCCCGTGAATGTGTTGGCAGTGAGGGATCCCGGGAATGTGTTGGCAGTAAGGGGTCCGGGGTCCCGGGAATGTGTTGGCAGTGAGGGGTCCAGGGTCTCGGGAATGTGTTGGCAGTGAGTGGTCCGGGCTCCCGGGAATGTGTTGGCAGCGAGGGGTCCGGGGTCCCGGGAATGTGTTGGCAGTGAGGGGTCCGGGGTCCGAGAATGTGTTGGCAGTGGGGGGTCCCGGGAATGTGTTGGCAGTGAGGGGTCCGGGGTCCCGGGAATGTGTTGGCAATGAGGGGTCCGGGGTCTCGGGAATGTGTTGGCAGTGGGGGGTCCCGGGAATGTGTTGGCAGTGAGGGGTCCGGGCTCCCGGGAATGTGTTGGCAGCGAGGGGTCCGGGCCCCCGGGAATGTGTTGGCAGTGAGGGGTCCGGGGTCCCGGGAATGTGTTGGCAGTGAGGGGTCAGCGGTCCCGGGAATGTGTTGGCAGTGAGGGGTCCGGGGTCTCGGGAATGTGTTGGCAGTGAGGGGTCCGAGATCCCGGGAATGTGTTGGCAGTAAGGGGTCCGGGGTCCCGGGAATGTGTTGGCAGTGAGGGGTCCGGGGTCCCGGGAATGTGTTGGCAGTGAGGGGTCCGGGGTCTCGGGCATGTGTTGGCAGTGAGGGGTCCCGGGAATGTGTTGGCAGTGAGGGGTCCCGGGAATGTGTTGGCAGTGAGGGGTCCGGGTTCTCGGGAATGTGTTGGCAGTGAGGTGTCTGGGGTCTCGGGAATGTGTTGGCAGTGGGGGGTCCCGGGAATGTGTTGGCAGTGAGGGGTCCGGGGTCTCGGGAATGTGTTGGCAGTGAGGGATCCCGGGAATGTTTTGGCAGTGAGTGGTCCGGGGTCCCGGGAATGTGTTGGCAGTGAGGGGTCCCGGGAATGTGTTGGCAGTGAGGGATCCCGGGAATGTGTTGGCAGTAAGGGGTCCGAGATCCCGGGAATGTGTTGGCAGTGAGGGGTCCGAGATCCCGGGAATGTGTTGGCAGTGAGGGGTCCCGGGAATGTGTTGGCAGTGAGGGATCCCGGGAATGTGTTGGCAGTAAGGGGTCCGGGGTCCCGGGAATGTGTTGGCAGTGAGAGGTCCGGGGTCCCGGGAATGTGTTGGCAGTGAGGGGTCCGGGGTCTCGGGAACGTGTTGGCAGTGAGGGGTCCCGGGAATGTGTTGGCAGTGAGGGGTCCGGGTTCTCGGGAATGTGTTGGCAGTGAGGTGTCTGGGGTCTCGGGAATGTTTTGGCAGTGAGGGGTCCGGAGTCCCGGGAATGTGTTGGCAGTGAGGGATCCCGGGAATTTGTTGGCAGTGAGGGGTCCGGGGTCTCGGGAATGTGTTGGCAGTGAGGGGTCCCGGGAATGTGTTGGCAGTGAGGGGTCCCGGGAATGTGTTGGCAGTGAGGGATCCCGGGAATGTGTTGGCAGTAAGGGGTCCGGGGTCCCGGGAATGTGTTGGCAGTGAGAGGTCCGTGGTCCCGGGAATGTGTTGGCAGTGAGGGGTCCCGGGAATGTGTTGGCAGTGAGGGGTCCGGGGTCTCGGGAATGTGTTGGCAGTGAGGGGTCTGGGGTCTCGGGAATGTGTTGGCAGTGGGGGTCCGGGCTCCCGGGAATGTGTTGGCAGTGAGGGGTCCAGGGTCCCGGGAATGTGTTGGCAGTGAGGGGTCCAGTGTCTCGGGAATGTGTTGGCACTGAGGGGTCCGGGGTCCCGGGAATGTGTTGGCAGTGAGGGGTCCAGTGTCTCGGGAATGTGTTGGCAGTGAGGGGTCCGGGGTCCCGGGAATGTGTTGGCAGTGAGGGGTCCGGAGTCTCGGGAATGTGTTGGCAGCGAGGGGTCTGGGGAATGTGTTGGCAGTGAGGGGTCCGAGGTACTGGGAAAGTGTTGGCAGTGAGGGGTCCGGGGTCCCGGGGATGTGTTGGCAGTGAGGGGTCCGGACTCTCGGGAATGTGTTGGCAGTGAGGGGTTTGGTGTCTCGGGGATGTGTTGGCAGTGAGGGGTCCGCAGTCTCGGGAATGTGTTGGCAGTGAGGGGTTCGGACTCTCGGGAATGTGTTGGCAGTGAGGGGTTTGGGGTCTCGGGGATGTGTTGGCAGTGAGGGGTCCGGAGTCTCGGGAATGTGTTGGCAGTGAGGGGTCCGGGGTCCCGGGAATGTGTTGGCAGTTAGGTGTCTGGGGTCTCGGGAATGTGTTGGCAGCGAGGGGTCCGGGGTCCCTGGAATGTGTTGGCATTGAGGGGTCCGTGGTCCAAGACTGTGTTGGCAGTGGGGGGTCCCGGGAATGTGTTGGCAGTGAGGGGTCCGTGGTCCGAGACTGTGTTGGCAGTGGGGGGTCCCGGGAATGTGTTGGCAGTGAGGGGTCCGGGGTCCCGGGAATGTGTTGGCAGTGAGGGTTCCGGGGTCTCGGGAATGTGTTAGCAGTGGGGGGTCCCGGGAATGTGTTGGCATTGAGGGGTCCGGGGTCCCGGGAATGTGTTGGCATTGAGGGGTCCGGGGTCTCGGGAATGTGTTGGCAGTGAGGGGTCCCGGGAATGTGTTGGCATTGAGGGATCCCGGGAATGTGTTGGCAGTGACGGATCCTGGGAATGTGTTGGCAGTAAGGGGACCGGGGTCCCGGGAATGTGTTGGCAGTGAGGGGTCTGGGGTCTCGGGAATGTGTTGGCAGTGAGGGGTCCGGGCTCCCGGGAATGTGTTGGCAGTGAGGGGTCCGGGGTCTCGGGAATGTGTTGGCAGTGGGGGGTCTCGGGAATGTGTTGGCAATGGGGGGTCCCGGGAATGTGTTGGCAGTGAGGGGTCCGGGGTCCCGGGAATGTGTTGGCAGCGAGGGGTCCGGGCTCCCGGGAATGTGTTGGCAGTGAGGGGTCCGGGGTCCCGGGAATGTGTTGGCAGTGAGGGGTCTGGGGTCCCGGGAATGTGTTGGCAGTGAGGGGTCCGGGGTCCCGGGAATCTGTTGGCAGTGAGGGGTCCGGGGTCTTGGGAATGTGTTGGCAGTGAGGGGTCCCGGGGATGTGTTGGCAGTGAGGGGTCCCGGGAATGTGTTGGCAGTGAGGGGTCCGGGCCCCCAGGAATGTGCTGGCAGTGAGGGGTCCGGGGTCCCGGGAATGTGTTGGCAGTGGGGGGTCCGGGGTCCCGGGAATGTGTTGGCAGTGAGGGGTCCGGGGTCTGGGAATGTGTTGGCGGTGAGGGGTCCCGGGAATGTGTTGGCAGTGAGGGGTCCGGGGTCTCAGGAATGTGTTGGCAGTGAGGGGTCCGAGATCCCGGCAATGTGTTGGCAGTAAGGGGTCCGGGGTCCCGGGAATGTGTTGGCAGTGAGGGGTCCGAGGTCTCGGGAATGTGTTGGCAGTGAGGTGTCTGGGGTCTCGGGAATGTGTTGGCAGTGAGGGGTCCGGGCTCCCGGGAATGTGTTGGCAGTGAGGGGTCCCGGGAATGTGTTGGCAGTGAGGGATCCTGGGAATGTGTTGGCAGTAAGGGGTCCGGGGTCCCGGGAATGTGTTGGCAGTGAGGGGTCCGGGGTCTCGGGAATGTGTTGGCACTGAGGGGTCCGGGGTCCCGGGAATGTGTTGGCAGTGAGGGGTCCGGTTTCTCGGGAATGTGTTGGCAGTGAGGTGTCTGGGGTCTCGGGAATGTGTTGGCAGTGAGGGGTCCGGGCTCCCGGGAATGTGTTGGCAGTGAGTGGTCCGGGGTCTCGGGAATGTGTTAGCAGTGAGGGGTCCCGTGAATGTGTTGGCAGTGAGGGATCCCGGGAATGTGTTGGCAGTAAGGGGTCCGGGGTCCCGGGAATGTGTTGGCAGTGAGGGGTCCAGGGTCTCGGGAATGTGTTGGCAGTGAGTGGTCCGGGCTCCCGGGAATGTGTTGGCAGCGAGGGGTCCGGGGTCCCGGGAATGTGTTGGCAGTGAGGGGTCCGGGGTCCGAGAATGTGTTGGCAGTGGGGGGTCCCGGGAATGTGTTGGCAGTGAGGGGTCCGGGGTCCCGGGAATGTGTTGGCAATGAGGGGTCCGGGGTCTCGGGAATGTGTTGGCAGTGGGGGGTCCCGGGAATGTGTTGGCAGTGAGGGGTCCGGGCTCCCGGGAATGTGTTGGCAGCGAGGGGTCCGGGCCCCCGGGAATGTGTTGGCAGTGAGGGGTCCGGGGTCCCGGGAATGTGTTGGCAGTGAGGGGTCAGCGGTCCCGGGAATGTGTTGGCAGTGAGGGGTCCGGGGTCTCGGGAATGTGTTGGCAGTGAGGGGTCCGAGATCCCGGGAATGTGTTGGCAGTAAGGGGTCCGGGGTCCCGGGAATGTGTTGGCAGTGAGGGGTCCGGGGTCCCGGGAATGTGTTGGCAGTGAGGGGTCCGGGGTCTCGGGCATGTGTTGGCAGTGAGGGGTCCCGGGAATGTGTTGGCAGTGAGGGGTCCCGGGAATGTGTTGGCAGTGAGGGGTCCGGGTTCTCGGGAATGTGTTGGCAGTGAGGTGTCTGGGGTCTCGGGAATGTGTTGGCAGTGGGGGGTCCCGGGAATGTGTTGGCAGTGAGGGGTCCGGGGTCTCGGGAATGTGTTGGCAGTGAGGGATCCCGGGAATGTTTTGGCAGTGAGTGGTCCGGGGTCCCGGGAATGTGTTGGCAGTGAGGGGTCCCGGGAATGTGTTGGCAGTGAGGGATCCCGGGAATGTGTTGGCAGTAAGGGGTCCGAGATCCCGGGAATGTGTTGGCAGTGAGGGGTCCGAGATCCCGGGAATGTGTTGGCAGTGAGGGGTCCCGGGAATGTGTTGGCAGTGAGGGATCCCGGGAATGTGTTGGCAGTAAGGGGTCCGGGGTCCCGGGAATGTGTTGGCAGTGAGAGGTCCGGGGTCCCGGGAATGTGTTGGCAGTGAGGGGTCCGGGGTCTCGGGAACGTGTTGGCAGTGAGGGGTCCCGGGAATGTGTTGGCAGTGAGGGGTCCGGGTTCTCGGGAATGTGTTGGCAGTGAGGTGTCTGGGGTCTCGGGAATGTTTTGGCAGTGAGGGGTCCGGAGTCCCGGGAATGTGTTGGCAGTGAGGGATCCCGGGAATTTGTTGGCAGTGAGGGGTCCGGGGTCTCGGGAATGTGTTGGCAGTGAGGGGTCCCGGGAATGTGTTGGCAGTGAGGGGTCCCGGGAATGTGTTGGCAGTGAGGGATCCCGGGAATGTGTTGGCAGTAAGGGGTCCGGGGTCCCGGGAATGTGTTGGCAGTGAGAGGTCCGTGGTCCCGGGAATGTGTTGGCAGTGAGGGGTCCCGGGAATGTGTTGGCAGTGAGGGGTCCGGGGTCTCGGGAATGTGTTGGCAGTGAGGGGTCTGGGGTCTCGGGAATGTGTTGGCAGTGGGGGTCCGGGCTCCCGGGAATGTGTTGGCAGTGAGGGGTCCAGGGTCCCGGGAATGTGTTGGCAGTGAGGGGTCCAGTGTCTCGGGAATGTGTTGGCACTGAGGGGTCCGGGGTCCCGGGAATGTGTTGGCAGTGAGGGGTCCAGTGTCTCGGGAATGTGTTGGCAGTGAGGGGTCCGGGGTCCCGGGAATGTGTTGGCAGTGAGGGGTCCGGGGTCTCGGGAATGTGTTGGCAGTGAGGGGTCCGGACACCCGGGAATGTGTTGGCAGTGAGGAGTCCGGGGTCCCGGGAATGTGTTGGCAGTGAGGGGTCCGTGGTTCGTGACTGTGTTGGCAGTGGGGGGTCCCGGGAATGTGTTGGCAGTGACGGATCCTGGGAATGTGTTGGCAGTAAGGGGTCCCGGGAATGTGTTGGCAGTGAGGGGTCCCGGGAATGTGTTGGCAGTGAGGGGTCCCGGGAATGTGTTGGCAGTGACGGATCCTGGGAATGTGTTGGCAGTAAGGGGTCCGGGGTCCCGGGAATGTGTTGGCAGTGAGGGGTCCGGGGTCTCGGGAATGTGTTGGCAGTGAGGGGTCTGGGGTCTCGGGAATGTGTTGGCAGTGAGGGGTCCGGGGTCTGGGAATGTGTTGGCGGTGAGGGGTCCCGGGAATGTGTTGGCAGTGAGGGGTCCGGGGTCTCAGGAATGTGTTGGCAGTGAGGGGTCCGGGCTCCCGGGAATGTGTTGGCAGTGAGGGGTCCCGGGAATGTGTTGGCAGTGAGGGATCCTGGGAATGTGTTGGCAGTAAGGGGTCCGGGGTCCCGGGAATGTGTTGGCAGTGGGGGGTCTCGGGAATGTGTTGGCACTGAGGGGTCCGGGGTCCCGGGAATGTGTTGGCAGTGAGGGGTCCGGTTTCTCGGGAATGTGTTGGCAGTGAGGTGTCTGGGGTCTCGGGAATGTGTTGGCAGTGAGGGGTCCGGGCTCCCGGGAATGTGTTGGCAGTGAGTGGTCCGGGGTCTCGGGAATGTGTTAGCAGTGAGGGGTCCCGTGAATGTGTTGGCAGTGAGGGATCCCGGGAATGTGTTGGCAGTAAGGGGTCCGGGGTCCCGGGAATGTGTTGGCAGTGAGGGGTCCAGGGTCTCGGGAATGTGTTGGCAGTGAGTGGTCCGGGCTCCCGGGAATGTGTTGGCAGCGAGGGGTCCGGGGTCCCGGGAATGTGTTGGCAGTGAGGGGTCCGGGGTCCGAGAATGTGTTGGCAGTGGGGGGTCCCGGGAATGTGTTGGCAGTGAGGGGTCCGGGGTCCCGGGAATGTGTTGGCAATGAGGGGTCCGGGGTCTCGGGAATGTGTTGGCAGTGGGGGGTCCCGGGAATGTGTTGGCAGTGAGGGGTCCGGGCTCCCGGGAATGTGTTGGCAGCGAGGGGTCCGGGCCCCCGGGAATGTGTTGGCAGTGAGGGGTCCGGGGTCCCGGGAATGTGTTGGCAGTGAGGGGTCAGCGGTCCCGGGAATGTGTTGGCAGTGAGGGGTCCGGGGTCTCGGGAATGTGTTGGCAGTGAGGGGTCCGAGATCCCGGGAATGTGTTGGCAGTAAGGGGTCCGGGGTCCCGGGAATGTGTTGGCAGTGAGGGGTCCGGGGTCCCGGGAATGTGTTGGCAGTGAGGGGTCCGGGGTCTCGGGAATGTGTTGGCAGTGAGGGGTCCCGGGAATGTGTTGGCAGTGAGGGGTCCCGGGAATGTGTTGGCAGTGAGGGGTCCGGGTTCTCGGGAATGTGTTGGCAGTGAGGTGTCTGGGGTCTCGGGAATGTGTTGGCAGTGGGGGGTCCCGGGAATGTGTTGGCAGTGAGGGGTCCGGGGTCTCGGGAATGTGTTGGCAGTGAGGGATCCCGGGAATGTTTTGGCAGTGAGTGGTCCGGGGTCCCGGGAATGTGTTGGCAGTGAGGGGTCCCGGGAATGTGTTGGCAGTGAGGGATCCCGGGAATGTGTTGGCAGTAAGGGGTCCGAGATCCCGGGAATGTGTTGGCAGTGAGGGGTCCGAGATCCCGGGAATGTGTTGGCAGTGAGGGGTCCCGGGAATGTGTTGGCAGTGAGGGATCCCGGGAATGTGTTGGCAGTAAGGGGTCCGGGGTCCCGGGAATGTGTTGGCAGTGAGAGGTCCGGGGTCCCGGGAATGTGTTGGCAGTGAGGGGTCCGGGGTCTCGGGAACGTGTTGGCAGTGAGGGGTCCCGGGAATGTGTTGGCAGTGAGGGGTCCGGGTTCTCGGGAATGTGTTGGCAGTGAGGTGTCTGGGGTCTCGGGAATGTTTTGGCAGTGAGGGGTCCGGAGTCCCGGGAATGTGTTGGCAGTGAGGGATCCCGGGAATTTGTTGGCAGTGAGGGGTCCGGGGTCTCGGGAATGTGTTGGCAGTGAGGGGTCCCGGGAATGTGTTGGCAGTGAGGGGTCCCGGGAATGTGTTGGCAGTGAGGGATCCCGGGAATGTGTTGGCAGTAAGGGGTCCGGGGTCCCGGGAATGTGTTGGCAGTGAGAGGTCCGTGGTCCCGGGAATGTGTTGGCAGTGAGGGGTCCCGGGAATGTGTTGGCAGTGAGGGGTCCGGGGTCTCGGGAATGTGTTGGCAGTGAGGGGTCTGGGGTCTCGGGAATGTGTTGGCAGTGGGGGTCCGGGCTCCCGGGAATGTGTTGGCAGTGAGGGGTCCAGTGTCTCGGGAATGTGTTGGCAGTGAGGGGTCCGGGGTCCCGGGAATGTGTTGGCAGTGAGGGGTCCGGGGTCTCGGGAATGTGTTGGCAGTGAGGGGTCCGGACACCCGGGAATGTGTTGGCAGTGAGGAGTCCGGGGTCCCGGGAATGTGTTGGCAGTGAGGGGTCCGTGGTTCGTGACTGTGTTGGCAGTGGGGGGTCCCGGGAATGTGTTGGCAGTGACGGATCCTGGGAATGTGTTGGCAGTAAGGGGTCCCGGGAATGTGTTGGCAGTGAGGGGTCCCGGGAATGTGTTGGCAGTGAGGGGTCCCGGGAATGTGTTGGCAGTGACGGATCCTGGGAATGTGTTGGCAGTAAGGGGTCCGGGGTCCCGGGAATGTGTTGGCAGTGAGGGGTCCGGGGTCTCGGGAATGTGTTGGCAGTGAGGGGTCTGGGGTCTCGGGAATGTGTTGGCAGTGAGGGGTCCGGAGTCTCGGGAATGTGTTGGCAGCGAGGGGTCCGAGGTACTGGGAAAGTGTTGGCAGTTAGGTGTCTGGGGTCTCGGGAATGTGTTGGCAGTGAGGGGTCCGGGGTCTCGGGAATGTGTTGGCAGCGAGGGGTCCGGGGTCCCGGGAATGTGTTGGCAGTGAGGGGTCCGTGGTCCGAGACTGTGTTGGCAGTGGGGGGTCCCGGGAATGTGTTGGCAGTGAGGGGTCCGGGGTCCCGGGAATGTGTTGGCAGTGAGGGTTCCGGGGTCTCGGGAATGTGTTAGCAGTGGGGGGTCCCGGGAATGTGTTGGCATTGAGGGGTCCGGGGTCCCGGGAATGTGTTGGCATTGAGGGGTCCGGGGTCTCGGGAATGTGTTGGCAGTGAGGGGTCCCGGGAATGTGTTGGCATTGAGGGGTCCCGGGAATGTGTTGGCAGTGACGGATCCTGGGAATGTGTTGGCAATAAGGGGTCCGGGGTCCCGGGAATGTGTTGGCAGTGAGGGGTCCGGGGTCCCGGGAATGTGTTGGCAGTGAGGGTTCCGGGGTCTCGGGAATGTGTTAGCAGTGGGAGGTCCCGGGAATGTGTTGGCATTGAGGGGTCCGGGGTCCCGGGAATGTGTTGGCATTGAGGGGTCTGGGGTCTCGGGAATGTGCTGGCAATGAGGGGTCCCGGGAATGTGTTGGCATTGAGGGGTCCCGGGAATGTGTTGGCAGTGACGGATCCTGGGAATGTGTTGGCAGTAAGGGGTCCGGGGTCCCGGGAATGTGTTGGCAGTGAGGGGTCCGGGGTCTCGGGAATGTGTTGGCAGTGAGGGGTCTGGGGTCTCGGGAACGTGTTGGCAGTGAGGGGTCCGGAGTCTCGGGAATGTGTTGGCAGCAAGGGGTCTAGGGAATGTGTTGGCAGTGAGGGGTCCGAGGTACTGGGAAAGTGTTGGCAGTGAGGGGTCCGGGGTCCCGGGGATGTGTTGGCAGTGAGGGGTCCGGACTCTCGGGAATGTGTTGGCAGTGAGGGGTTTGGTGTCTCGGGGATGTGTTGGCAGTGAGGGGTCCGGAGTCTCGGGAATGTGTTGGCAGTGAGGGGTTCGGACTCTCGGGAATGTGTTGGCAGTGAGGGGTTTGGGGTCTCGGGGATGTGTTGGCAGTGAGGGGTCCGGAGTCTCGGGAATGTGTTGGCAGTGAGGGGTCCGGGGTCCCGGGAATGTGTTGGCAGTTAGGTGTCTGGGGTCTCGGGAATGTGTTGGCAGCGAGGGGTCCGGGGTCCCTGGAATGTGTTGGCATTGAGGGGTCCGTGGTCCAAGACTGTGTTGGCAGTGGGGGGTCCCGGGAATGTGTTGGCAGTGAGGGGTCCGTGGTCCGAGACTGTGTTGGCAGTGGGGGGTCCCGGGAATGTGTTGGCAGTGAGGGGTCCGGGGTCCCGGGAATGTGTTGGCAGTGAGGGTTCCGGGGTCTCGGGAATGTGTTAGCAGTGGGTGGTCCCGGGAATGTGTTGGCATTGAGGGGTCCGGGGTCCCGGGAATGTGTTGGCATTGAGGGGTCCGGGGTCTCGGGAATGTGTTGGCAGTGAGGGGTCCCGGGAATGTGTTGGCATTGAGGGGTCCCGGGAATGTGTTGCCAGTGACGGATCCTGGGAATGTGTTGGCAGTAAGGGGACCGGGGTCCCGGGAATGTGTTGGCAGTGAGGGGTCTGGGGTCTCGGGAATGTGTTGGCAGTGAGGGGTCCGGGCTCCCGGGAATGTGTTGGCAGTGAGGGGTCCGGGGTCTCGGGAATGTGTTGGCAGTGGGGGGTCTCGGGAATGTGTTGGCAATGGGGGGTCCCGGGAATGTGTTGGCAGTGAGGGGTCCGGGGTCCCGGGAATGTGTTGGCAGCGAAGGGTCCGGGCTCCCGGGAATGTGTTGGCAGTGAGGGGTCCGGGGTCCCGGGAATGTGTTGGCAGTGAGGGGTCTGGGGTCCCGGGAATGTGTTGGCAGTGAGGGGTCCGGGGTCCCGGGAATCTGTTGGCAGTGAGGGGTCCGGGGTCTTGGGAATGTGTTGGCAGTGAGGGGTCCCGGGGATGTGTTGGCAGTGAGGGGTCCCGGGAATGTGTTGGCAGTGAGGGGTCCGGGCCCCCAGGAATGTGCTGGCAGTGAGGGGTCCGGGGTCCCGGGAATGTGTTGGCAGTGGGGGGTCCGGGGTCCCGGGAATGTGTTGGCAGTGAGGGGTCCGTGGTCCGAGACTGTGTTGGCAGTGGGGGGTCCCGGGAATGTGTTGGCAGTGAGGGGTCCGGGGTCCCGGGAATGTGTTGGCAGTGAGGGTTCCGGGGTCTCGGGAATGTGTTAGCAGTGGGGGGTCCCGGGAATGTGTTGGCATTGAGGGGTCCGGGGTCCCGGGAATGTGTTGGCATTGAGGGGTCCGGGGTCTCGGGAATGTGTTGGCAGTGAGGGGTCCCGGGAATGTGTTGGCATTGAGGGGTCCCGGGAATGTGTTGGCAGTGACGGATCCTGGGAATGTGTTGGCAATAAGGGGTCCGGGGTCCCGGGAATGTGTTGGCAGTGGGGGGTCCGGGGTCCCGGGAATGTGTTGGCAGTGAGGGTTCCGGGGTCTCGGGAATGTGTTAGCAGTGGGAGGTCCCGGGAATGTGTTGGCATTGAGGGGTCCGGGGTCCCGGGAATGTGTTGGCATTGAGGGGTCCGGGGTCTCGGGAATGTGTTGGCAATGAGGGGTCCCGGGAATGTGTTGGCATTGAGGGGTCCCGGGAATGTGTTGGCAGTGACGGATCCTGGGAATGTGTTGGCAGTAAGGGGTCCGGGGTCCCGGGAATGTGTTGGCAGTGAGGGGTCCGGGGTCTCGGGAATGTGTTGGCAGTGAGGGGTCTGGGGTCTCGGGAATGTGTTGGCAGTGAGGGGTCCGGAGTCTCGGGAATGTGTTGGCAGCGAGGGGTCTGGGGAATGTGTTGGCAGTGAGGGGTCCGAGGTACTGGGAAAGTGTTGGCAGTGAGGGGTCCGGGGTCCCGGGGATGTGTTGGCAGTGAGGGGTCCGGACTCTCGGGAATGTGTTGGCAGTGAGGGGTTTGGTGTCTCGGGGATGTGTTGGCAGTGAGGGGTCCGCAGTCTCGGGAATGTGTTGGCAGTGAGGGGTTCGGACTCTCGGGAATGTGTTGGCAGTGAGGGGTTTGGGGTCTCGGGGATGTGTTGGCAGTGAGGGGTCCGGAGTCTCGGGAATGTGTTGGCAGTGAGGGGTCCGGGGTCCCGGGAATGTGTTGGCAGTTAGGTGTCTGGGGTCTCGGGAATGTGTTGGCAGCGAGGGGTCCGGGGTCCCTGGAATGTGTTGGCATTGAGGGGTCCGTGGTCCAAGACTGTGTTGGCAGTGGGGGGTCCCGGGAATGTGTTGGCAGTGAGGGGTCCGTGGTCCGAGACTGTGTTGGCAGTGGGGGGTCCCGGGAATGTGTTGGCAGTGAGGGGTCCGGGGTCCCGGGAATGTGTTGGCAGTGAGGGTTCCGGGGTCTCGGGAATGTGTTAGCAGTGGGGGGTCCCGGGAATGTGTTGGCATTGAGGGGTCCGGGGTCCCGGGAATGTGTTGGCATTGAGGGGTCCGGGGTCTCGGGAATGTGTTGGCAGTGAGGGGTCCCGGGAATGTGTTGGCATTGAGGGATCCCGGGAATGTGTTGGCAGTGACGGATCCTGGGAATGTGTTGGCAGTAAGGGGACCGGGGTCCCGGGAATGTGTTGGCAGTGAGGGGTCTGGGGTCTCGGGAATGTGTTGGCAGTGAGGGGTCCGGGCTCCCGGGAATGTGTTGGCAGTGAGGGGTCCGGGGTCTCGGGAATGTGTTGGCAGTGGGGGGTCTCGGGAATGTGTTGGCAATGGGGGGTCCCGGGAATGTGTTGGCAGTGAGGGGTCCGGGGTCCCGGGAATGTGTTGGCAGCGAGGGGTCCGGGCTCCCGGGAATGTGTTGGCAGTGAGGGGTCCGGGGTCCCGGGAATGTGTTGGCAGTGAGGGGTCTGGGGTCCCGGGAATGTGTTGGCAGTGAGGGGTCCGGGGTCCCGGGAATCTGTTGGCAGTGAGGGGTCCGGGGTCTTGGGAATGTGTTGGCAGTGAGGGGTCCCGGGGATGTGTTGGCAGTGAGGGGTCCCGGGAATGTGTTGGCAGTGAGGGGTCCGGGCCCCCAGGAATGTGCTGGCAGTGAGGGGTCCGGGGTCCCGGGAATGTGTTGGCAGTGGGGGGTCCGGGGTCCCGGGAATGTGTTGGCAGTGAGGGGTCCGGGGTCTGGGAATGTGTTGGCGGTGAGGGGTCCCGGGAATGTGTTGGCAGTGAGGGGTCCGGGGTCTCAGGAATGTGTTGGCAGTGAGGGGTCCGAGATCCCGGCAATGTGTTGGCAGTAAGGGGTCCGGGGTCCCGGGAATGTGTTGGCAGTGAGGGGTCCGAGGTCTCGGGAATGTGTTGGCAGTGAGGTGTCTGGGGTCTCGGGAATGTGTTGGCAGTGAGGGGTCCGGGCTCCCGGGAATGTGTTGGCAGTGAGGGGTCCCGGGAATGTGTTGGCTGTGAGGGATCCTGGGAATGTGTTGGCAGTAAGGGGTCCGGGGTCCCGGGAATGTGTTGGCAGTGAGGGGTCCGGGGTCTCGGGAATGTGTTGGCACTGAGGGGTCCGGGGTCCCGGGAATGTGTTGGCAGTGAGGGGTCCGGTTTCTCGGGAATGTGTTGGCAGTGAGGTGTCTGGGGTCTCGGGAATGTGTTGGCAGTGAGGGGTCCGGGCTCCCGGGAATGTGTTGGCAGTGAGTGGTCCGGGGTCTCGGGAATGTGTTAGCAGTGAGGGGTCCCGTGAATGTGTTGGCAGTGAGGGATCCCGGGAATGTGTTGGCAGTAAGGGGTCCGGGGTCCCGGGAATGTGTTGGCAGTGAGGGGTCCAGGGTCTCGGGAATGTGTTGGCAGTGAGTGGTCCGGGCTCCCGGGAATGTGTTGGCAGCGAGGGGTCCGGGGTCCCGGGAATGTGTTGGCAGTGAGGGGTCCGGGGTCCGAGAATGTGTTGGCAGTGGGGGGTCCCGGGAATGTGTTGGCAGTGAGGGGTCCGGGGTCCCGGGAATGTGTTGGCAATGAGGGGTCCGGGGTCTCGGGAATGTGTTGGCAGTGGGGGGTCCCGGGAATGTGTTGGCAGTGAGGGGTCCGGGCTCCCGGGAATGTGTTGGCAGCGAGGGGTCCGGGCCCCCGGGAATGTGTTGGCAGTGAGGGGTCCGGGGTCCCGGGAATGTGTTGGCAGTGAGGGGTCAGCGGTCCCGGGAATGTGTTGGCAGTGAGGGGTCCGGGGTCTCGGGAATGTGTTGGCAGTGAGGGGTCCGAGATCCCGGGAATGTGTTGGCAGTAAGGGGTCCGGGGTCCCGGGAATGTGTTGGCAGTGAGGGGTCCGGGGTCCCGGGAATGTGTTGGCAGTGAGGGGTCCGGGGTCTCGGGCATGTGTTGGCAGTGAGGGGTCCCGGGAATGTGTTGGCAGTGAGGGGTCCCGGGAATGTGTTGGCAGTGAGGGGTCCGGGTTCTCGGGAATGTGTTGGCAGTGAGGTGTCTGGGGTCTCGGGAATGTGTTGGCAGTGGGGGGTCCCGGGAATGTGTTGGCAGTGAGGGGTCCGGGGTCTCGGGAATGTGTTGGCAGTGAGGGATCCCGGGAATGTTTTGGCAGTGAGTGGTCCGGGGTCCCGGGAATGTGTTGGCAGTGAGGGGTCCCGGGAATGTGTTGGCAGTGAGGGATCCCGGGAATGTGTTGGCAGTAAGGGGTCCGAGATCCCGGGAATGTGTTGGCAGTGAGGGGTCCGAGATCCCGGGAATGTGTTGGCAGTGAGGGGTCCCGGGAATGTGTTGGCAGTGAGGGATCCCGGGAATGTGTTGGCAGTAAGGGGTCCGGGGTCCCGGGAATGTGTTGGCAGTGAGAGGTCCGGGGTCCCGGGAATGTGTTGGCAGTGAGGGGTCCGGGGTCTCGGGAACGTGTTGGCAGTGAGGGGTCCCGGGAATGTGTTGGCAGTGAGGGGTCCGGGTTCTCGGGAATGTGTTGGCAGTGAGGTGTCTGGGGTCTCGGGAATGTTTTGGCAGTGAGGGGTCCGGAGTCCCGGGAATGTGTTGGCAGTGAGGGATCCCGGGAATTTGTTGGCAGTGAGGGGTCCGGGGTCTCGGGAATGTGTTGGCAGTGAGGGGTCCCGGGAATGTGTTGGCAGTGAGGGGTCCCGGGAATGTGTTGGCAGTGAGGGATCCCGGGAATGTGTTGGCAGTAAGGGGTCCGGGGTCCCGGGAATGTGTTGGCAGTGAGAGGTCCGTGGTCCCGGGAATGTGTTGGCAGTGAGGGGTCCCGGGAATGTGTTGGCAGTGAGGGGTCCGGGGTCTCGGGAATGTGTTGGCAGTGAGGGGTCTGGGGTCTCGGGAATGTGTTGGCAGTGGGGGTCCGGGCTCCCGGGAATGTGTTGGCAGTGAGGGGTCCAGGGTCCCGGGAATGTGTTGGCAGTGAGGGGTCCAGTGTCTCGGGAATGTGTTGGCACTGAGGGGTCCGGGGTCCCGGGAATGTGTTGGCAGTGAGGGGTCCAGTGTCTCGGGAATGTGTTGGCAGTGAGGGGTCCGGGGTCCCGGGAATGTGTTGGCAGTGAGGGGTCCGGGGTCTCGGGAATGTGTTGGCAGTGAGGGGTCCGGACACCCGGGAATGTGTTGGCAGTGAGGAGTCCGGGGTCCCGGGAATGTGTTGGCAGTGAGGGGTCCGTGGTTCGTGACTGTGTTGGCAGTGGGGGGTCCCGGGAATGTGTTGGCAGTGACGGATCCTGGGAATGTGTTGGCAGTAAGGGGTCCCGGGAATGTGTTGGCAGTGAGGGGTCCCGGGAATGTGTTGGCAGTGAGGGGTCCCGGGAATGTGTTGGCAGTGACGGATCCTGGGAATGTGTTGGCAGTAAGGGGTCCGGGGTCCCGGGAATGTGTTGGCAGTGAGGGGTCCGGGGTCTCGGGAATGTGTTGGCAGTGAGGGGTCTGGGGTCTCGGGAATGTGTTGGCAGTGAGGGGTCCGGGGTCTGGGAATGTGTTGGCGGTGAGGGGTCCCGGGAATGTGTTGGCAGTGAGGGGTCCGGGGTCTCAGGAATGTGTTGGCAGTGAGGGGTCCGGGCTCCCGGGAATGTGTTGGCAGTGAGGGGTCCCGGGAATGTGTTGGCAGTGAGGGATCCTGGGAATGTGTTGGCAGTAAGGGGTCCGGGGTCCCGGGAATGTGTTGGCAGTGAGGGGTCTCGGGAATGTGTTGGCACTGAGGGGTCCGGGGTCCCGGGAATGTGTTGGCAGTGAGGGGTCCGGTTTCTCGGGAATGTGTTGGCAGTGAGGTGTCTGGGGTCTCGGGAATGTGTTGGCAGTGAGGGGTCCGGGCTCCCGGGAATGTGTTGGCAGTGAGTGGTCCGGGGTCTCGGGAATGTGTTAGCAGTGAGGGGTCCCGTGAATGTGTTGGCAGTGAGGGATCCCGGGAATGTGTTGGCAGTAAGGGGTCCGGGGTCCCGGGAATGTGTTGGCAGTGAGGGGTCCAGGGTCTCGGGAATGTGTTGGCAGTGAGTGGTCCGGGCTCCCGGGAATGTGTTGGCAGCGAGGGGTCCGGGGTCCCGGGAATGTGTTGGCAGTGAGGGGTCCGGGGTCCGAGAATGTGTTGGCAGTGGGGGGTCCCGGGAATGTGTTGGCAGTGAGGGGTCCGGGGTCCCGGGAATGTGTTGGCAATGAGGGGTCCGGGGTCTCGGGAATGTGTTGGCAGTGGGGGGTCCCGGGAATGTGTTGGCAGTGAGGGGTCCGGGCTCCCGGGAATGTGTTGGCAGCGAGGGGTCCGGGCCCCCGGGAATGTGTTGGCAGTGAGGGGTCCGGGGTCCCGGGAATGTGTTGGCAGTGAGGGGTCAGCGGTCCCGGGAATGTGTTGGCAGTGAGGGGTCCGGGGTCTCGGGAATGTGTTGGCAGTGAGGGGTCCGAGATCCCGGGAATGTGTTGGCAGTAAGGGGTCCGGGGTCCCGGGAATGTGTTGGCAGTGAGGGGTCCGGGGTCCCGGGAATGTGTTGGCAGTGAGGGGTCCGGGGTCTCGGGAATGTGTTGGCAGTGAGGGGTCCCGGGAATGTGTTGGCAGTGAGGGGTCCCGGGAATGTGTTGGCAGTGAGGGGTCCGGGTTCTCGGGAATGTGTTGGCAGTGAGGTGTCTGGGGTCTCGGGAATGTGTTGGCAGTGGGGGGTCCCGGGAATGTGTTGGCAGTGAGGGGTCCGGGGTCTCGGGAATGTGTTGGCAGTGAGGGATCCCGGGAATGTTTTGGCAGTGAGTGGTCCGGGGTCCCGGGAATGTGTTGGCAGTGAGGGGTCCCGGGAATGTGTTGGCAGTGAGGGATCCCGGGAATGTGTTGGCAGTAAGGGGTCCGAGATCCCGGGAATGTGTTGGCAGTGAGGGGTCCGAGATCCCGGGAATGTGTTGGCAGTGAGGGGTCCCGGGAATGTGTTGGCAGTGAGGGATCCCGGGAATGTGTTGGCAGTAAGGGGTCCGGGGTCCCGGGAATGTGTTGGCAGTGAGAGGTCCGGGGTCCCGGGAATGTGTTGGCAGTGAGGGGTCCGGGGTCTCGGGAACGTGTTGGCAGTGAGGGGTCCCGGGAATGTGTTGGCAGTGAGGGGTCCGGGTTCTCGGGAATGTGTTGGCAGTGAGGTGTCTGGGGTCTCGGGAATGTTTTGGCAGTGAGGGGTCCGGAGTCCCGGGAATGTGTTGGCAGTGAGGGATCCCGGGAATTTGTTGGCAGTGAGGGGTCCGGGGTCTCGGGAATGTGTTGGCAGTGAGGGGTCCCGGGAATGTGTTGGCAGTGAGGGGTCCCGGGAATGTGTTGGCAGTGAGGGATCCCGGGAATGTGTTGGCAGTAAGGGGTCCGGGGTCCCGGGAATGTGTTGGCAGTGAGAGGTCCGTGGTCCCGGGAATGTGTTGGCAGTGAGGGGTCCCGGGAATGTGTTGGCAGTGAGGGGTCCGGGGTCTCGGGAATGTGTTGGCAGTGAGGGGTCTGGGGTCTCGGGAATGTGTTGGCAGTGGGGGTCCGGGCTCCCGGGAATGTGTTGGCAGTGAGGGGTCCAGTGTCTCGGGAATGTGTTGGCAGTGAGGGGTCCGGGGTCCCGGGAATGTGTTGGCAGTGAGGGGTCCGGGGTCTCGGGAATGTGTTGGCAGTGAGGGGTCCGGACACCCGGGAATGTGTTGGCAGTGAGGAGTCCGGGGTCCCGGGAATGTGTTGGCAGTGAGGGGTCCGTGGTTCGTGACTGTGTTGGCAGTGGGGGGTCCCGGGAATGTGTTGGCAGTGACGGATCCTGGGAATGTGTTGGCAGTAAGGGGTCCCGGGAATGTGTTGGCAGTGAGGGGTCCCGGGAATGTGTTGGCAGTGAGGGGTCCCGGGAATGTGTTGGCAGTGACGGATCCTGGGAATGTGTTGGCAGTAAGGGGTCCGGGGTCCCGGGAATGTGTTGGCAGTGAGGGGTCCGGGGTCTCGGGAATGTGTTGGCAGTGAGGGGTCTGGGGTCTCGGGAATGTGTTGGCAGTGAGGGGTCCGGAGTCTCGGGAATGTGTTGGCAGCGAGGGGTCTGGGGTCTGGGGAATGTGTTGGCAGTGAGGGGTCCGAGGTACTGGGAAAGTGTTGGCAGTGAGGGGTCCGGGGTCCCGGGGATGTGTTGGCAGTGAGGGGTCCGGGGTCCCGGGAATGTGTTGGCAGTGAGGGGTCCGGGGTCTCGGGAATGTGTTGGCAGTGAGGGGTCCGGGGTCCCGGGAATGTGTTGGCAGTGAGGGGTCCGGGGTCCCGGGAATGTGTTGGCAGTGAGGGGTCCGGAGTCTCGGGAATGTGTTGGCAGTGAGGGGTCCGGGGTCCCGGGAATGTGTTGGCAGTGAGGGGTTCGGACTCTCGGGAATGTGTTGGCAGTGAGGGGTTTGGGGTCTCGGGGATGTGTTGGCAGTGAGGGGTCCGGAGTCTCGGGAATGTGTTGGCAGTGAGGGGTCCGGGGTCCCGGGAATGTGTTGGCAGTGAGGGGTCCGGGTTCTCGGGAATGTGTTGGCAGTTAGGTGTCTGGGGTCTCGGGAATGTGTTGGCAGCGAGGGGTCCGGGGTCTCGGGAATGTGTTGGCAGCGAGGGGTCCGGGGTCCCGGGAATGTGTTGGCAGTGAGGGGTCCGGGTTCTCGGGAATGTGTTGGCAGTTAGGTGTCTGGGGTCCCGGGAATGTGTTGGCAGTGAGGGGTCCGTGGTCCAAGACTGTGTTGGCAGTGGGGGGTCCCGGGAATGTGTTGGCAGTGAGGGGTCCGTGGTCCGAGACTGTGTTGGCAGTGGGGGGTCCCGGGAATGTGTTGGCAGTGAGGGGTCCGGGGTCCCGGGAATGTGTTGGCAGTGAGGGTTCCGGGGTCTCGGGAATGTGTTAGCAGTGGGGGGTCCCGGGAATGTGTTGGCATTGAGGGGTCCGGGGTCCCGGGAATGTGTTGGCATTGAGGGGTCCGGGGTCTCGGGAATGTGTTGGCAGTGAGGGGTCCCGGGAATGTGTTGGCATTGAGGGGTCCCGGGAATGTGTTGGCAGTGACGGATCCTGGGAATGTGTTGGCAGTAAGGGGACCGGGGTCCCGGGAATGTGTTGGCAGTGAGGGGTCTGGGGTCTCGGGAATGTGTTGGCAGTGAGGGGTCTGGGGTCCCGGGAATGTGTTGGCAGTGAGGGGTTCGGGGTCCCGGGAATGTGTTCGCAGTGAGGAGTCCGGGGTGTCGGGAATGTGTTGGCAGTGAGGGGTCCGGGGTCTCGGGAATGTGTTGGCAGTGGGGGGTCCGGGGTCTCGGGAATGTGTTGGCAGTGAGGGGTCCAGGGTCTCGGGAATGTGTTCGCAGTGAGGGGTCCGGGCTCCCGGGAATGTGTTGGCAGTGAGGGGTCCGGGGTCTCGGGAATGTGTTGGCAGTGGGGGCTCCCGGGAATGTGTTGGCAGTGAGGGGTCCGGGCTCCCGGGAATGTGTTGGCAGTGAGGGGTCCGGGGTCCCGGGAATGTGTTGGCAGCGAGGGGTCCGGGCTCCCGGGAATGTGTTGGCAGTGAGGGGTCCGGGGTCCCAGGAATGTGTTGGCAGTGAAGGGTCCGGGGTCCCGGGAATGTGTTGGCAGTGAGGGGTCAGGGGTCTCAGGAATGTGTTGGCAGTGAGGGGTCCGAGATCCCGGCAATGTGTTGGCAGTAAGGGGTCCGGGGTCCCGGGAACGTGTTGGCAGTGAGGGGTCCGAGGTCTCGGGAATGTGTTGGCAGTGAGGTGTCTGGGGTCTCGGGAATGTGTTGGCAGTGAGGGGTCCGGGCTCCCGGGAATGTGTTGGCAGTGAGGGGTCCCGGGAATGTGTTGGCAGTGAGGGATCCTGGGAATGTGTTGGCAGTCCGGGGTCCCGGGAATGTGTTGGCAGTGAGGGGTCCGGTTTCTCGGGAATGTGTTGGCAGTGAGGTGTCTGGGGTCTCGGGAATGTGTTGGCAGTGAGGGGTCCGGGCTCCCGGGAATGTGTTGGCAGTGAGGGGTCCGGGGTCCCGGGAATGTTTTGGCAGTGAGGGATCCCGGGAATGTGTTGGCAGTAAGGGCTCCGGGGTCCCGGGAATGTGTTAGCAGTGAGGGGTCCTGGGAATGTGTTGGCAGTGAGGGGTCCCGTGAATGTGTTGGCAGTGAGGGATCCCGGGAATGTGTTGGCAGTAAGGGGTCCGGGGGCCCGGGAATGTGTTGGCAGTGAGGGGTCCGGGGTCTCGGGAATGTGTTGGCAGTGAGGGGTCCAGGGTCTCGGGAATGTGTTGGCAGTGAGTGGTCCGGGCTCCCGGGAATGTGTTGGCAGCGAGGGGTCCGGGGTCCCGGGAATGTGTTGGCAGTGAGGGGTCCGTGGTCGGAGACTGTGTTGGCAGTGGGGGGTCCCGGGAATGTGTTGGCAGTGAGGGGTCCGGGGTCCCGGGAATGTGTTGGCAGTGAGGGGTCCGGCGTCTCGGGAATGTGTTAGCAGTGGGGGGTCCCGGGAATGTGTTGGCATTGAGTGGTCCGGGGTCTCGGGAATGTGTTGGCAGTGAGGGGTCCCGGGAATGTGTTGGCAGTGAGGGGTCCCGGGAATGTGTTGGCAGTGAGGGATCCCGGGAATGTGTTGGCAGTAAGGGGTCCGGGGTCCCGGGAATGTGTTGGCAGTGAGGGGTCCGGGGTCTCGGGAATGTGTTGGCAGTGAGGGGGCCAGGGTCTCGGGAATGAGTTGGCAGTGAGGGGTCCGGGGTCCCGGGAATGTGTTGGCAGTGAGGGGACCGGGGTCTCGGGAATGTGTTGGCAGTGAGGGGTCCGGGGTCCCGGGAATGTGTTGGCAGTGAGGGGTCCGGGGTCTCGGGAATGTGTTGTCAGTGAGGGGTCCGGGGTCTCGGGAATGTGTTGGCAGTGAGGGGTCCGGGCTCCCGGGAATGTGTTGGCAGCGAGGGTTCCGGGGTTCCGGGAATGTGTTGGGAGTGAGGGGTCCGTGGTCCGAGAATGTGTTGGCAGTGGGGGGTCCCGGGAATGTGTTGGCAGTGAGGGGTCCGGGGTCCCGGGAATGTGTTGGCAGTGAGGGGTCCGGGGTCTCGGGAATGTGTTGGCAGTGAGGGGTCCAGGGTCTCGGGAATGTGTTGGCAGTGAGTGGTCCGGGCTCCCGGGAATGTGTTGGCAGCGAGGGGTCCGGGGTCCCGGGAATGTGTTGGCAGTGAGGGGTCCGTGGTCGGAGACTGTGTTGGCAGTGGGGGGTCCCGGGAATGTGTTGGCAGTGAGGGGTCCGGGGTCCCGGGAATGTGTTGGCAGTGAGGGGTCCGGCGTCTCGGGAATGTGTTAGCAGTGGGGGGTCCCGGGAATGTGTTGGCATTGAGTGGTCCGGGGTCTCGGGAATGTGTTGGCAGTGAGGGGTCCCTGGAATGTGTTGGCAGTGAGGGGTCCCGGGAATGTGTTGGCAGTGAGGGATCCCGGGAATGTGTTGGCAGTAAGGGGTCCGGGGTCCCGGGAATGTGTTGGCAGTGAGGGGTCCGGGGTCTCGGGAATGTGTTGGCAGTGAGGGGGCCATGGTCTCGGGAATGAGTTGGCAGTGAGGGGTCCGGGATCCCGGGAATGTGTTGGCAGTGAGGGGACCGGGGTCTCGGGAATGTGTTGGCAGTGAGGGGTCCGGGGTCCCGGGAATGTGTTGGCAGTGAGGGGTCCGGGGTCTCGGGAATGTGTTGTCAGTGAGGGGTCCGGGGTCTCGGGAATGTGTTGGCAGTGAGGGGTCCGGGCTCCCGGGAATGTGTTGGCAGCGAGGGTTCCGGGGTTCCGGGAATGTGTTGGGAGTGAGGGGTCCGTGGTCCGAGAATGTGTTGGCAGTGGGGGGTCCCGGGAATGTGTTGGCAGTGAGGGGTCCGGGGTCCCGGGAATGTGTTGGCAATGAGGGGTCCGGGGTCTCGGGAATGTGTTGGCAGTGGGGGGTCCCGGGAATGTGTTGGCAGTGAGGGGTCCGGGCTCCCGGGAATGTGTTGGCAGCGAGGGGTCCGGGCCCCCGGGAATGTGTTGTCAGTGAGGGGTCCGGGGTCCCGGGAATGTGTTGGCAGTGAGGGGTCAGCGGTCCCGGGAATGTGTTGGCAGTGAGGGGTCCGGGGTCCCGGGAATGTGTTGGCAGTGAGGGATCCGGGGTCTCGGGAACGTGTTGGCAGTGAGGGGTCCCGGGAATGTGTTGGCAGTGAGGGGTCCCGGGAATGTGTTGGCAGTGAGGGATCCCGGGAATGTGTTGGCAGTAAGGGGTCCGGGGTCCCGGGAATGTGTTGGCAGTGAGGGGTCCGGGTTCTCGGGAATGTGTTGGCAGTGAGGTGTCTGGGGTCTCGGGAATGTGTTGGCAGTGAGGGGTCCGGGGTCCCGGGAATGTGTTGGCAGTGAGGGGTCCGGGGTCCCGGGAATGTGTTGGCAGTGAGGGATCCCGGGAATGTTTTGGCAGTGAGTGGTCCGGGGTCTCGGGAATGTGTTGGCAGTGAGGGGTCCCGGGAATGTGTTGGCAGTGAGGGGTCCCGGGAATGTGTTGGCAGTGAGGGATCCCGGGAATGTGTTGGCAGTAAGGGGTCCGGGGTCCCGGGAATGTGTTGGCAGTGAGAGGTCCGGGGTCCCGGGAATGTGTTGGCAGTGAGGTGTCCCGGGAATGTGTTGGCAGTGAGGGGTCCCGGGAATGTGTTGGCAGTGAGGGATCCTGGGAATGTGTTGGCAGTAAGGGGTCCGGGGTCCCGGGAATGTGTTGGCAGTGAGGGGTCCGGGTTCTCGGGAATGTGTTGGCAGTGAGGTGTCTGGGGTCTCGGGAATGTTTTGGCAGTGAGGGGTCCGGAGTCCCGGGAATGTGTTGGCAGTGAGGGATCCCGGGAATTTGTTGGCAGTGAGGGGTCCGGGGTCTCGGGAATGTGTTGGCAGTGAGGGGTCCCGGGAATGTGTTGGCAGTGAGGGGTCCCGGGAATGTGTTGGCAGTGAGGGATCCCGGGAATGTGTTGGCAGTAAGGGGTCCGGGGTCCCGGGAATGTGTTGGCAGTGAGGGGTCCGGGGTCTCGGGAATGTGTTGGCAGTGAGGGGTCTGGGGTCTCGGGAATGTGTTGGCAGTGGGGGTCCGGGGTCCCGGGAATGTGTTGGCAGTGAGGGGTCCAGGGTCTAGGTAATGTGTTGGCACTGAGGGGTCTGGGGTCTCGGGAATGTGTTGGCAGTGGGGGTCCGGGCTCCCGGGAATGTGTTGGCAGTGAGGGGTCCAGTGTCTCGGGAATGTGTTGGCATTGAGGGTTCCGGGGTCCCGGGAATGTGTTGGCAGTGAGGGGTCCGGGGTCTCGGGAATGTGTTGGCAGTGAGGGGTCCAGGGTCTCGGGAATGTGTTGGCAGTGAGGGGTCCGGACTCCCGGGAATGTGTTGGCAGTGAGGAGTCCGGGGTCCCGGGAATGTGTTGGCAGTGAGGGGTCCGTGGTCCGTGACTGTGTTGGCAGTGGGGGGTCCCGGGAATGTGTTGGCAGTGAGGGGTCCGGGGTCCCGGGAATGTGTTGGCACTGAGGGGTCCGAGGTCTCGGGAATGTGTTAGCAGTGGGGGGTCCCGGGAATGTGTTGGCATTGAGGGGTCCGGGGTCCCGGGAATGTGTTGGCATTGAGGGGTCCGGGGTCTCGGGAATGTGTTGGCAGTGAGGGGTCCCGGGAATGTGTTGGCATTGAGGGGTCCCGGGAATGTGTTGGCAGTGAGGGATCCCGGGAATGTGTTGGCAGTAAGGGGTCCGGGGTCCCGGGAATGTGTTGGCAGTGAGGGGTCCGGGGTCTCGGGAATGTGTTGGCAGTGAGGGGTCTCGGGAATGTGTTGGCAGTGAGGGGTCCGGGGTCCCGGGAATGTGTTGGCACTGAGGGGTCCGGGGTCCCGGGAATGTGTTGGCAGTGAGGGGTCTGGGGTCTCGGGAATGTGTTGGCAGTGAGGGGTCCGGGCTCCCGGGAATGTGTTGGCAGTGAGGGGTCCAGGGTCTCGGGAATGAGTTGGCAGTGAGGGGTCCGGGGTCCCGGGAATGTGTTGGCAGTGAGGGGTCCGGGGTCCCGGGAATGTGTTGGCAGTGAGGGGTCCGAGGTCCCGGGAATGTGTTGGCAGTGAGGGGTCCGGGGTGTCGGGAATGTGATGGCAGTGAGGGGTCCGTGGTCCGAGAATGTGTTGGCAGTGGGGGGTCCCGGGAATGTGTTGGCAGTGAGTGGTCCGGGGTGTTGGGAATGTGATGGCAGTGAGGGTTCCGGGGTCTCGGGAATGTGTTGGCAGTGGGGGGTCCCGGGAATGTGTTGGCAGTGAGGGGTCCGGGGTCCCGGGAATGTGTTGGCAGCGAGGGGTCCGGGCTCCCGGGAATGTGTTGGCAGTGAGGGGTCCGGGGTCCCGGGAATGTGTTGGCAGTGAGGGGTCTGGGGTCCCGGGAATGTGTTGGCAGTGAGGGGTCCGGGGCCTTGGGAATGTGTTGGCAGTGAGGGGTCCGGGGTCTGGGAATGTGTTGGCAGTGGGGGGTCCCGGGAATGTGTTGGCAGTGAGGGGTCCGGTGTCTGGGAATGTGTTGGCAGTGAGGGGTCCGGGGTCTCGGGAATGTGTTGGCAGTGAGGGGTCCGGGCTCCCGGGAATGTGTTGGCAGTGAAGGGTCCGGGGTCCCGGGAATGTGTTGGCAGTGAGGGGTCCGGGGTCTCGGGAATGTGTTGGCAGTGAGGGGTCCGAGATCCCGGGAATGTGTTGCAAGTAAGGGGTCCGGGGTTCCGGGAATGTGTTGGCAGTGAGGGGTCCGGGGTCCCGGGAATGTGTTGGCAGTGAGGGGTCCGGGGTCCCGGGAATGTGTTGGCAGTGAGGGGTCCGGGGACTCGGGAACGTGTTGGCAGTGAGGGGTCCGGGGTCTCGGGAACGTGTTGGCAGTGAGGGATCCTGGGAATGTGTTGGCAGAAAGGGGTCCGGGGTCTCGGGAATGTGTTGGCAGTGAGGGGTCCGGGGTCTGGGAATGTGTTGGCAGTGAGGGGTCTAGAGTCCCGGGAATGTGTTGGCAGTAAGGGGTCCGAGATCCCGGGAATGTGTTGGCAGTAAGGGGTCCGGGGTCCCGGGAATGTGTTGGCAGTGAGGTGTCCCGGGAATGTGTTGGCAGTGAGGGATCCTGGGAATGTGTTGGCAGTGAGGGATCCTGGGAATGTGTTGGCAGTAAGGGGTCCGAGGTCCCGGGAATGTGTTGGCAGTGAGGGATCCTGGGAATGTGTTGGCAGTAAGGGGTCCGGGGTCCCGGGAATGTGTTGGCAGTGAGGGGTCCGGGTTCTCGGGAATGTGTTGGCAGTGAGGTGTCTGGGGTCTCGGGAATGTTTTGGCAGTGAGGGATCCCGGGAATTTGTTGGCAGTGAGGGGTCCGGGGTCTCGGGAATGTGTTGGCAGTGAGGGGTCCAGGGTCTCGGGAATGTGTTGGCAGTGAGGGGTCCCGGGAATGTGTTGGCAGTGAGGGATCCCGGGAATGTGTTGGCAGTAAGGGGTCCGGGGTCCCGGGAATGTGTTGGCAGTGAGGTGTCCCGGGAATGTGTTGGCAGTGAGGGATCCTGGGAATGTGTTGGCAGTGAGGGATCCTGGGAATGTGTTGGCAGTAAGGGGTCCGAGGTCCCGGGAATGTGTTGGCAGTGAGGGATCCTGGGAATGTGTTGGCAGTAAGGGGTCCGGGGTCCCGGGAATGTGTTGGCAGTGAGGGGTCCGGGTTCTCGGGAATGTGTTGGCAGTGAGGTGTCTGGGGTCTCGGGAATGTTTTGGCAGTGAGGGATCCCGGGAATTTGTTGGCAGTGAGGGGTCCGGGGTCTCGGGAATGTGTTGGCAGTGAGGGGTCCAGGGTCTCGGGAATGTGTTGGCAGTGAGGGGTCCCGGGAATGTGTTGGCAGTGAGGGATCCCGGGAATGTGTTGGCAGTAAGGGGTCCGGGGTCCCGGGAATGTGTTGGCAGTGAGGGGTCCGGGGTCCCGGGAATGTGTTGGCAGTGAGGGGTCCGGGGTCTCGGGAATGTGTTGGCAGTGAGGGTTCCGGGGTCCCGGGAATGTGTTGGCAGTGAGGGGTCCGGTGTCTCGGGAATGTGTTGGCAGTGAGGGGTCCGGGGTCTCGGGAATGTGTTGGCAGTGAGGGGTCCGGGGTCTCGGGAATGTGTTGGCAGTGAGGGGTCCGGGGTCCCGGGAATGTGTTGGCAGTGAGGGGTCCGGGGTCTCGGGAATGTATTGGCAGTGAGAGGTCCGTGGTCCCGGGAATGTGTTGGCAGTGAGGGGTCCCGGGAATGTGTTGGCAGTGAGGGGTCCCGGGAATGTGTTGGCAGTGAGGGATCCCGGGAATGTGTTGGCAGTAAGGGGTCCGGGGTCCCGGGAATGTGTTGGCAATGAGGGGTCCGGGGTCTCGGGAATGTGTTGGCAGTGAGGGTTCCGGGGTCCCGGGAATGTGTTGGCAGTGAGGGGTCCGGTGTCTCGGGAATGTGTTGGCAGTGAGGGGTCCAGGGTCTCGGGAATGTGTTGGCAGTGAGGGGTCCGGACTCCCGGGAATGTGTTGGCAGTGAGGAGTCCGGGGTCCCGGGAATGTGTTGGCAGTGAGGGGTCCGTGGTCCGTGACTGTGTTGGCAGTGGGGGGTCCCGGGAATGTGTTGGCAGTGAGGGGTCCGGGGTCCCGGGAATGTGTTGGCACTGAGGGGTCCGAGGTCTCGGGAATGTGTTAGCAGTGGGGGGTCCCGGGAATGTGTTGGCATTGAGGGGTCCGGGGTCCCGGGAATGTGTTGGCATTGAGGGGTCCGGGGTCTCGGGAATGTGTTGGCAGTGAGGGGTCCCGGGAATGTGTTGGCATTGAGGGGTCCCGGGAATGTGTTGGCAGTGAGGGATCCCGGGAATGTGTTGGCAGTAAGGGGTCCGGGGTCCCGGGAATGTGTTGGCAGTGAGGGGTCCGGGGTCTCGGGAATGTGTTGGCAGTGAGGGGTCTCGGGTCTCGGGAATGTGTTGGCAGTGAGGGGTCCGGGCTCCCGGGAATGTGTTGGCAGTGAGGGGTCCAGGGTCTCGGGAATGAGTTGGCAGTGAGGGTTCCGGGGTCCCGGGAATGTGTTGGCAGTGAGGGGTCCGGGGTCCCGGGAATGTGTTGGCAGTGAGGGGTCCGGGGTGTCGGGAATGTGTTGGCAGTGAGGGGTCCAGGGTCTCGGGAATGTGTTGGCAGTGAGGGGTCCGGGCTCCCGGGAATGTGTTGGCAGTGAGGGGCCCGGGGTCCCGGGAATGTGATGGCAGTGAGGGGCCCGGGGTCTCGGGAATGTGTTGGCAGTGAGGGTTCCGGGGTCTCGGGAATGTGATGGCAGTGAGGGTTCCGGGGTCTCGGGAATGTGTTGGCAGTGAGGGTTCCGGGGTCTCGGGAATGTGATGGCAGTGAGGGTTCCGGGGTCTCGGGAATGTGTTGGCAGTGGGGGGTCCCGGGAATGTGTTGGCAGTGAGGGGTCCGGGGTCCCGGGAATGTGTTGGCAGCGAGGGGTCCGGGCTCCCGGGAATGTGTTGGCAGTGAGGGGTCCGGGGTCCCGGGAATGTGTTGGCAGTGAGGGGTCTGGGGTCCCGGGAATGTGTTGGCAGTGAGGGGTCCGGGGCCTTGGGAATGTGTTGGCAGTGAGGGGTCCCGGGGATGTGTTGGCAGTGAGGGGTCCGGGCTCCCGGGAATGTGTTGCCAGTGAGGGGTCCGGGCACCCGGGAATGTGTTGGCAGTGAGGGGTCCGGGGTCCCGGGAATGTGTTGGCAGTGGGGGGTCCCGGGAATGTGTTGGCAGTGAGGGGTCCGGGGTCTGGGAATGTGTGGGCAGTGAAGCGTCCGGGGTCCCGGGAATGTGTTGGCAGTGAGGGGTCCGGGGTCTCGGGAACGTGTTGGCAGTGAGGGGTCCCGGGAATGTGTTGGCAGTGAGGGATCCTGGGAATGTGTTGGCAGTAAGGGGTCCGGGGTCCCGGGAATGTGTTGGCAGTGAGGGGTCCCGGTTCTCGGGAATGTGTTGGCAGTGAGGTGTCTGGGGTCTCGGGAATGTGTTGGCAGTGAGGGGTCCGGGGTCTCGGGAATGTGTTGGCAGTGAGGGGTCCGGGGTCTGGGGAACGTGTTGGCAGTGAGGGGTCCCGGGAATGTGTTGGCAGTGAGGGGCCCCGGGGATGTGTTGGCAGTGAGGTTTCCGGGCTCCCGGGAATGTGTTGGCAGTGAGGGGTCCGGGTCCCCGGGAATGTGTTGGCAGTGAGGGGTCCGGGGTCCCGGGAATGTGTTGGCAGTGGGAGGTCCGGGGTCCCGGGAATGTGTTGGCAGTGAGGGGTCCGGGGTCTCGGGAATGTGTTGGCAGTGAGGGGTCCGAGGTCCCGGGAATGTGTTGGCAGTAAGGGGTCCGGGGTCCCGGGAATGTGTTGGCAGTGAGGGGTCCGGGGTCTGGGGAACGTGTTGGCAGTGAGGGGTCCGGGGTCTGGGGAACGTGTTGGCAGTGAGGGGTCCCGGGAATGTGTTGGCAGTGAAGGGTCCCGGGAATGTGTTGGCAGTGAGGGGTCCGGGGTCTCGGGAATGTGTTGGCAGCGAGGGGTCTGGGGTCTCGGGAATGTGTTGGCAGTGAGGGGTCCGTGGTCCGAGACTGTGTTGGCAGTGGGGGGTCCCGGGAATGTGTTGGCAGTGAGGGGTCCGGGGTCCCGGGAATGTGTTGGCAGTGAGGGTTCCGGGGTCTCGGGAATGTGTTGGCAGTGAGGGGTCTGGGAATGTGTTGGCAGCGAGGGGTCCAGGGTCCCTGGAATGTGTTGGCAGTGAGGGGTCCGTGGTCCGAGACTGTGTTGGCAGTGGGGGGTCCCGGGAATGTGTTGGCATTGAGGGGTCCGGGGTCCCGGGAATGTGTTGGCATTGAGGGGTCCGGGGTCTCGGGAATGTGTTGGCAGTGAGGGGTCCCGGGAATGTGTTGGCATTGAGGGGTCCCGGGAATGTGTTGGCAGTGAGGGGTCCGGAGTATCGGGAATGTGTTGGCAGCGAGGGGTCCGGTGTCTGGGGAATGTGTTGGCAGTGAGGGGTCCGAGGTACTGGGAAAGTGTTGGCAGTGAGGGGTCCGGGGTCCCGGGAATGTGTTGGCAGTGAGGGGTCCGGACTCTCGGGAATGTGTTGGCCGTGAGGGGTCCGACATCTCGGGAATGTGTTGGCAGTGAGGGGTTTGGGGTCTCGGGGATGTGTTGGCAGTGAGGGGTCCGGAGTCTCGGGAATGTGTTGGCAGTGAGGGGTCCGGGGTCTCGGGAACGTGTTGGCAGTGAGGGGTCCCGGGAATGTGTTGGCAGTGAAGGGTCCCGGGAATGTGTTGGCAGTAAGGGGTCCGGGGTCCCGGGAATGTGTTGGCAGTGAGGGGTCCCGGTTCTCGGGAATGTGTTGGCAGTGAGGTGTCTGGGGTCCCGGGAATGTGTTGCCAGTGAGGGGTCCGGGCACCCGGGAATGTGTTGGCAGTGAGGGGTCCGGGGTCCCGGGAATGTGTTGGCAGTGGGGGGTCCCGGGAATGTGTTGGCAGTGAGGGGTCCGGGGTCTGGGAATGTGTTGGCAGTGAAGCGTCCGGGGTCCCGGGAATGTGTTGGCAGTGAGGGGTCCGGGGTCTCGGGAACGTGTTGGCAGTGAGGGGTCCCGGGAATGTGTTGGCAGTGAGGGATCCTGGGAATGTGTTGGCAGTAAGGGGTCCGGGGTCCCGGGAATGTGTTGGCAGTGAGGGGTCCCGGTTCTCGGGAATGTGTTGGCAGTGAGGTGTCTGGGGTCTCGGGAATGTGTTGGCAGTGAGGGGTCCGGGGTCTCGGGAATGTGTTGGCAGTGAGGGGTCCGGGGTCTGGGGAACGTGTTGGCAGTGAGGGGTCCCGGGAATGTGTTGGCAGTGAGGGGTCCCGGGGATGTGTTGGCAGTGAGGTTTCCGGGCTCCCGGGAATGTGTTGGCAGTGAGGGGTCCGGGTCCCCGGGAATGTGTTGGCAGTGAGGGGTCCGGGGTCCCGGGAATGTGTTGGCAGTGGGAGGTCCGGGGTCCCGGGAATGTGTTGGCAGTGAGGGGTCCGGGGTCTCGGGAATGTGTTGGCAGTGAGGGGTCCGAGGTCCCGGGAATGTGTTGGCAGTAAGGGGTCCGGGGTCCCGGGAATGTGTTGGCAGTGAGGGGTCCGGGGTCTGGGGAACGTGTTGGCAGTGAGGGGTCCGGGGTCTGGGGAACGTGTTGGCAGTGAGGGGTCCCGGGAATGTGTTGGCAGTGAAGGGTCCCGGGAATGTGTTGGCAGTGAGGGGTCCGGGGTCTCGGGAATGTGTTGGCAGCGAGGGGTCTGGGGTCTCGGGAATGTGTTGGCAGTGAGGGGTCCGTGGTCCGAGACTGTGTTGGCAGTGGGGGGTCCCGGGAATGTGTTGGCAGTGAGGGGTCCGGGGTCCCGGGAATGTGTTGGCAGTGAGGGTTCCGGGGTCTCGGGAATGTGTTGGCAGTGAGGGGTCTGGGAATGTGTTGGCAGCGAGGGGTCCAGGGTCCCTGGAATGTGTTGGCAGTGAGGGGTCCGTGGTCCGAGACTGTGTTGGCAGTGGGGGGTCCCGGGAATGTGTTGGCATTGAGGGGTCCGGGGTCCCGGGAATGTGTTGGCATTGAGGGGTCCGGGGTCTCGGGAATGTGTTGGCAGTGAGGGGTCCCGGGAATGTGTTGGCATTGAGGGGTCCCGGGAATGTGTTGGCAGTGAGGGGTCCGGAGTATCGGGAATGTGTTGGCAGCGAGGGGTCCGGTGTCTGGGGAATGTGTTGGCAGTGAGGGGTCCGAGGTACTGGGAAAGTGTTGGCAGTGAGGGGTCCGGGGTCCCGGGAATGTGTTGGCAGTGAGGGGTCCGGACTCTCGGGAATGTGTTGGCCGTGAGGGGTCCGACATCTCGGGAATGTGTTGGCAGTGAGGGGTTTGGGGTCTCGGGGATGTGTTGGCAGTGAGGGGTCCGGAGTCTCGGGAATGTGTTGGCAGTGAGGGGTCCGGGGTCTCGGGAACGTGTTGGCAGTGAGGGGTCCCGGGAATGTGTTGGCAGTGAAGGGTCCCGGGAATGTGTTGGCAGTAAGGGGTCCGGGGTCCCGGGAATGTGTTGGCAGTGAGGGGTCCCGGTTCTCGGGAATGTGTTGGCAGTGAGGTGTCTGGGGTCTCGGGAATGTGTTGGCAGTGAGGGGTCCGGAGTCTCGGGAATGTGTTGGCAGTGAGGGGTCCGGGGTCTCGGGAATGTGTTGGCAGTGAGGGGTCCGGGGTCTGGGGAACGTGTTGGCAGTGAGGGGTCCCGGGAATGTGTTGGCAGTGAGGGGTCCCGGGGATGTGTTGGCAGTGAGGTTTCCGGGCTCGCGGGAATGTGTTGGCAGTGAGGGGTCCGGGTCCCCGGGAATGTGTTGGCAGTGAGGGGTCCGGGGTCCCGGGAATGTGTTGGCAGTGGGAGGTCCGGGGTCCCGGGAATGTGTTGGCAGTGAGGGGTCCGGGGTCTCGGGAATGTGTTGGCAGTGAGGGGTCCGAGGTCCCGGGAATGTGTTGGCAGTAAGGGGTCCGGGGTCCCGGGAATGTGTTGGCAGTGAGGGGTCCGGGGTCTGGGGAACGTGTTGGCAGTGAGGGGTCCGGGGTCTCGGGAACGTGTTGGCAGTGCGGGGTCCCGGGAATGTGTTGGCAGTGAAGGGTCCCGGGAATGTGTTGGCAGTGAGGGGTCCGGGGTCTCGGGAATGTGTTGGCAGCGAGGGGTCTGGGGTCTCGGGAATGTGTTGGCAGTGAGGGGTCCGTGGTCCGAGACTGTGTTGGCAGTGGGGGGTCCCGGGAATGTGTTGGCAGTGAGGGGTCCGGGGTCCCGGGAATGTGTTGGCAGTGAGGGTTCCGGGGTCTCGGGAATGTGTTGGCAGTGAGGGGTCTGGGAATGTGTTGGCAGCGAGGGGTCCAGGGTCCCTGGAATGTGTTGGCAGTGAGGGGTCCGTGGTCCGAGACTGTGTTGGCAGTGGGGGGTCCCGGGAATGTGTTGGCATTGAGGGGTCCGGGGTCCCGGGAATGTGTTGGCATTGAGGGGTCCCGGGAATGTGTTGGCATTGAGGGGTCCCGGGAATGTGTTGGCATTGAGGGGTCCGGGGTCCCGGGAATGTGTTGGCATTGAGGGGTCCGGGGTCTCGGGAATGTGTTGGCAGTGAGGGGTCCCGGGAATGTGTTGGCATTGAGGGGTCCCGGGAATGTGTTGGCAGTGAGGGGTCCGGAGTATCGGGAATGTGTTGGCAGCGAGGGGTCCGGTGTCTGGGGAATGTGTTGGCAGTGAGGGGTCCGAGGTACTGGGAAAGTGTTGGCAGTGAGGGGTCCGGGGTCCCGGGAATGTGTTGGCAGTGAGGGGTCCGGACTCTCGGGAATGTGTTGGCCGTGAGGGATCCGACATCTCGGGAATGTGTTGGCAGTGAGGGGTTTGGGGTCTCGGGGATGTGTTGGCAGTGAGGGGTCCGGAGTCTCGGGAATGTGTTGGCAGTGAGGGGTCCGGGGTCTCGGGAAAGTGTTGGCAGTGAAGGGTCCGGGGTCCCGGGAATGTGTTGGCAGTGAGGGGTCTCGGGAATGTGTTGGCAGTGAGGGGTCCGGGGTCCCGGGAATGTGTTGGCAGTGAGGTGTCCGGGGTCCCGGGAATGTGATGGCAGTGAGGGGTCCGGGGTCTCGGGAATGTGTTGACAGTGAGGTGTCCGGAGTCTCGGGAATGTGTTGGCAGTGAGGTTTCCGGGGTCTCGGGAATGTGTTGGCAGTGAGGGGTCTGGGAATGTGTTGGCAGTGAGGGGTCCGGGGTCCCGGGAATGTGTTGGCAGTGAGGGGTCCCGGTTCTCGGGAATGTGTTGGCAGTGAGGTGTCTGGGGTCTCGGGAATGTGTTGGCAGTGAGGGGTCCGGAGTCTCGGGAATGTGTTGGCAGTGAGGGGTCCGGGGTCTCGGGAATGTGTTGGCAGTGAGGGGTCCGGGGTCTGGGGAACGTGTTGGCAGTGAGGTGTCCGGGGTCCCGGGAATGTGTTGGCAGTGAGGGGTCCCGGGGATGTGTTGGCAGTGAGGTTTCCGGGCTCCCGGGAATGTGTTGGCAGTGAGGGGTCCGAGTCCCCGGGAATGTGTTGGCAGTGAGGGGTCCGGGGTCCCGGGAATGTGTTGGCAGTGGGAGGTCCGGGGTCCCGGGAATGTGTTGGCAGTGAGGGGTCCGGGGTCTGGGGAACGTGTTGGCAGTGAGGGGTCCGGGGTCTCGGGAACGTGTTGGCAGTGAGGGGTCCGGGGTCTCGGGAACGTGTTGGCAGTGAGGGGTCCCGGGAATGTGTTGGCAGTGACGGATCCTGGGAATGTGTTGGCAGTAAGGGGTCCGGGGTCCCGGGAATGTGTTGGCAGTGAGGGGTCCGGGGTCTGGGGAACGTGTTGGCAGTGAGGGGTCCGGGGTCTCGGGAACGTGTTGGCAGTGAGGGGTCCCGGGAATGTGTTGGCAGTGAGGGGTCCGGGGCCCCGGGAATGTGTTGGCAGTGAGGGTTCCGGGGTCTCGGGAATGTGTTGGCAGTGAGGGGTCTGGGAATGTGTTGGCAGCGAGGGGTCCAGGGTCCCTGGAATGTGTTGGCAGTGAGGGGTCCGTGGTCCGAGACTGTGTTGGCAGTGGGGGGTCCCGGGAATGTGTTGGCATTGAGGGGTCCGGGGTCCCGGGAATGTGTTGGCATTGAGGGGTCCGGGGTCTCGGGAATGTGTTGGCAGTGAGGGGTCCCGGGAATGTGTTGGCATTGAGGGGTCCCGGGAATGTGTTGGCAGTGAGGGGTCCGGAGTATCGGGAATGTGTTGGCAGCGAGGGGTCCGGTGTCTGGGGAATGTGTTGGCAGTGAGGGGTCCGAGGTACTGGGAAAGTGTTGGCAGTGAGGGGTCCGGGGTCTCGGGAATGTGTTGGCAGTGAGGGGTCCGGGGTCTGGGGAACGTGTTGGCAGTGAGTTGTCCGGGGTCCCGGGAATGTGTTGGCAGTGAGGGGTCCCGGGGATGTGTTGGCAGTGAGGTTTCCGGGCTCCCGGGAATGTGTTGGCAGTGAGGGGTCCGAGTCCCCGGGAATGTGTTGGCAGTGAGGGGTCCGGGGTCCCGGGAATGTGTTGGCAGTGGGAGGTCCGGGGTCCCGGGAATGTGTTGGCAGTGAGGGGTCCGGGGTCTGGGGAACGTGTTGGCAGTGAGGGGTCCGGGGTCTCGGGAACGTGTTGGCAGTGAGCGGTCCGGGGTCTCGGGAACGTGTTGGCAGTGAGGGGTCCCGGGAATGTGTTGGCAGTGACGGATCCTGGGAATGTGTTGGCAGTAAGGGGTCCGGGGTCCCGGGAATGTGTTGGCAGTGAGGGGTCCGGGGTCTGGGGAACGTGTTGGCAGTGAGGGGTCCGGGGTCTCGGGAACGTGTTGGCAGTGAGGGGTCCCGGGAATGTGTTGGCAGTGAGGGGTCCGGGGTCCCGGGAATGTGTTGGCAGTGAGGGTTCCGGGGTCTCGGGAATGTGTTGGCAGTGAGGGGTCTGGGAATGTGTTGGCAGCGAGGGGTCCAGGGTCCCTGGAATGTGTTGGCAGTGAGGGGTCCGTGGTCCGAGACTGTGTTGGCAGTGGGGGGTCCCGGGAATGTGTTGGCATTGAGGGGTCCGGGGTCCCGGGAATGTGTTGGCATTGAGGGGTCCGGGGTCTCGGGAATGTGTTGGCAGTGAGGGGTCCCGGGAATGTGTTGGCATTGAGGGGTCCCGGGAATGTGTTGGCAGTGAGGGGTCCGGAGTATCGGGAATGTGTTGGCAGCGAGGGGTCCGGTGTCTGGGGAATGTGTTGGCAGTGAGGGGTCCGAGGTACTGGGAAAGTGTTGGCAGTGAGGGGTCCGGGGTCCCGGGAATGTGTTGGCAGTGAGGGGTCCGGACTCTCGGGAATGTGTTGGCCGTGAGGGGTCCGACATCTCGGGAATGTGTTGGCAGTGAGGGGTTTGGGGTCTCGGGGATGTGTTGGCAGTGAGGGGTCCGGAGTCTCGGGAATGTGTTGGCAGTGAGGGGTCCGGGTTTCGGGAAAGTGTTGGCAATGAAGGGTCCGGGGTCCCGGGAATGTGTTGGCAGTGAGGGGTCTCGGGAATGTGTTGGCAGTGAGGGGTCCGGGGTCCCGGGAATGTGTTGGCAGTGAGGGGTCCGGGGTCCCGGGAATGTGTTGGCAGTGAGGGATCCGGGGTCTCGGGAATGTGTTGGCAGTGAGGGGTCCCGGGAATGTGTTGGCAGTGAGGGGTCCGTGGTCTCGGGAATGTGTTGGCAGTGAGGGGTCCCGGGAATGTGTTGGCAGTGAGGGATCCGGGGTCTGGGAATGTGTTGGCGGTGAGGGGTCCGGGGTCCCGGGAATGTGTTGGCAGTGAGGGGTCCGGGGTCCCGGGAATGTGTTGGCAGTGAGGGGTCCAGGGTCTCGGGAATGTGTTGGCAGTGAGGGGTCCCGGGAATGTGTTGGCAGTGAGGGGTCCGGGGTCTCGGGAATGTGTTGGCAGTGAGTGGTCCGGGGTCCCGGGAATGTGTTGGCAGTGAGGAGTCCGGGGTGTCGGGAATGTGTTGGCAGTGAGGGGTCCGGGGTCTCGGGAACGTGTTGGCAGTGAGGGGTCCCGGGAATGTGTTGGCAGTGAAGGGTCCCGGGAATGTGTTGGCAGTAAGGGGTCCGGGGTCCCGGGAATGTGTTGGCAGTGAGGGGTCCCGGTTCTCGGGAATGTGTTGGCAGTGAGGTGTCTGGGGTCTCGGGAATGTGTTGGCAGTGAGGGGTCCGGAGTCTCGGGAATGTGTTGGCAGTGAGGGGTCCGGGGTCTCGGGAATGTGTTGGCAGTGAGGGGTCCGGGGTCTGGGGAACGTGTTGGCAGTGAGGGGTCCCGGGAATGTGTTGGCAGTGAGGGGTCCCGGGGATGTGTTGGCAGTGAGGTTTCCGGGCTCCCGGGAATGTGTTGGCAGTGAGGGGTCCGGGTCCCCGGGAATGTGTTGGCAGTGAGGGGTCCGGGGTCCCGGGAATGTGTTGGCAGTGGGAGGTCCGGGGTCCCGGGAATGTGTTGGCAGTGAGGGGTCCGGGGTCTCGGGAATGTGTTGGCAGTGAGGGGTCCGAGGTCCCGGGAATGTGTTGGCAGTAAGGGGTCCGGGGTCCCGGGAATGTGTTGGCAGTGAGGGGTCCGGGGTCTGGGGAACGTGTTGGCAGTGAGGGGTCCGGGGTCTCGGGAACGTGTTGGCAGTGAGGGGTCCCGGGAATGTGTTGGCAGTGAAGGGTCCCGGGAATGTGTTGGCAGTGAGGGGTCCGGGGTCTCGGGAATGTGTTGGCAGCGAGGGGTCTGGGGTCTCGGGAATGTGTTGGCAGTGAGGGGTCCGTGGTCCGAGACTGTGTTGGCAGTGGGGGGTCCCGGGAATGTGTTGGCAGTGAGGGGTCCGGGGTCCCGGGAATGTGTTGGCAGTGAGGGTTCCGGGGTCTCGGGAATGTGTTGGCAGTGAGGGGTCTGGGAATGTGTTGGCAGCGAGGGGTCCAGGGTCCCTGGAATGTGTTGGCAGTGAGGGGTCCGTGGTCCGAGACTGTGTTGGCAGTGGGGGGTCCCGGGAATGTGTTGGCATTGAGGGGTCCGGGGTCCCGGGAATGTGTTGGCATTGAGGGGTCCCGGGAATGTGTTGGCATTGAGGGGTCCCGGGAATGTGTTGGCATTGAGGGGTCCGGGGTCCCGGGAATGTGTTGGCATTGAGGGGTCCGGGGTCTCGGGAATGTGTTGGCAGTGAGGGGTCCCGGGAATGTGTTGGCATTGAGGGGTCCCGGGAATGTGTTGGCAGTGAGGGGTCCGGAGTATCGGGAATGTGTTGGCAGCGAGGGGTCCGGTGTCTGGGGAATGTGTTGGCAGTGAGGGGTCCGAGGTACTGGGAAAGTGTTGGCAGTGAGGGGTCCGGGGTCCCGGGAATGTGTTGGCAGTGAGGGGTCCGGACTCTCGGGAATGTGTTGGCCGTGAGGGATCCGACATCTCGGGAATGTGTTGGCAGTGAGGGGTTTGGGGTCTCGGGGATGTGTTGGCAGTGAGGGGTCCGGAGTCTCGGGAATGTGTTGGCAGTGAGGGGTCCGGGGTCTCGGGAAAGTGTTGGCAGTGAAGGGTCCGGGGTCCCGGGAATGTGTTGGCAGTGAGGGGTCTCGGGAATGTGTTGGCAGTGAGGGGTCCGGGGTCCCGGGAATGTGTTGGCAGTGAGGTGTCCGGGGTCCCGGGAATGTGATGGCAGTGAGGGGTCCGGGGTCTCGGGAATGTGTTGACAGTGAGGTGTCCGGAGTCTCGGGAATGTGTTGGCAGTGAGGGTTCCGGGGTCTCGGGAATGTGTTGGCAGTGAGGGGTCTGGGAATGTGTTGGCAGTGAGGGGTCCGGGGTCCCGGGAATGTGTTGGCAGTGAGGGGTCCCGGTTCTCGGGAATGTGTTGGCAGTGAGGTGTCTGGGGTCTCGGGAATGTGTTGGCAGTGAGGGGTCCGGAGTCTCGGGAATGTGTTGGCAGTGAGGGGTCCGGGGTCTCGGGAATGTGTTGGCAGTGAGGGGTCCGGGGTCTGGGGAACGTGTTGGCAGTGAGGTGTCCGGGGTCCCGGGAATGTGTTGGCAGTGAGGGGTCCCGGGGATGTGTTGGCAGTGAGGTTTCCGGGCTCCCGGGAATGTGTTGGCAGTGAGGGGTCCGAGTCCCCGGGAATGTGTTGGCAGTGAGGGGTCCGGGGTCCCGGGAATGTGTTGGCAGTGGGAGGTCCGGGGTCCCGGGAATGTGTTGGCAGTGAGGGGTCCGGGGTCTGGGGAACGTGTTGGCAGTGAGGGGTCCGGGGTCTCGGGAACGTGTTGGCAGTGAGGGGTCCGGGGTCTCGGGAACGTGTTGGCAGTGAGGGGTCCCGGGAATGTGTTGGCAGTGACGGATCCTGGGAATGTGTTGGCAGTAAGGGGTCCGGGGTCCCGGGAATGTGTTGGCAGTGAGGGGTCCGGGGTCTGGGGAACGTGTTGGCAGTGAGGGGTCCGGGGTCTCGGGAACGTGTTGGCAGTGAGGGGTCCCGGGAATGTGTTGGCAGTGAGGGGTCCGGGGTCCCGGGAATGTGTTGGCAGTGAGGGTTCCGGGGTCTCGGGAATGTGTTGGCAGTGAGGGGTCTGGGAATGTGTTGGCAGCGAGGGGTCCAGGGTCCCTGGAATGTGTTGGCAGTGAGGGGTCCGTGGTCCGAGACAGTGTTGGCAGTGGGGGGTCCCGGGAATGTGTTGGCATTGAGGGGTCCGGGGTCCCGGGAATGTGTTGGCATTGAGGGGTCCGGGGTCTCGGGAATGTGTTGGCAGTGAGGGGTCCCGGGAATGTGTTGGCATTGAGGGGTCCCGGGAATGTGTTGGCAGTGAGGGGTCCGGAGTATCGGGAATGTGTTGGCAGCGAGGGGTCCGGTGTCTGGGGAATGTGTTGGCAGTGAGGGGTCCGAGGTACTGGGAAAGTGTTGGCAGTGAGGGGTCCGGGGTCCCGGGAATGTGTTGGCAGTGAGGGGTCCGGACTCTCGGGAATGTGTTGGCCGTGAGGGGTCCGACATCTCGGGAATGTGTTGGCAGTGAGGGGTTTGGGGTCTCGGGGATGTGTTGGCAGTGAGGGGTCCGGAGTCTCGGGAATGTGTTGGCAGTGAGGGGTCCGGAGTCTCGGGAAAGTGTTGGCAGTGAAGGGTCCGGGGTCCCGGGAATGTGTTGGCAGTGAGGGGTCTCGGGAATGTGTTGGCAGTGAGGGGTCCGGGGTCCCGGGAATGTGTTGGCAGTGAGGGGTCCGGGGTCCCGGGAATGTGTTGGCAGTGAGGGATCCGGGGTCTCGGGAATGTGTTGGCAGTGAGGGGTCCCGGGAATGTGTTGGCAGTGAGGGGTCCGTGGTCTCGGGAATGTGTTGGCAGTGAGGGGTCCCGGGAATGTGTTGGCAGTGAGGGATCCGGGGTCTGGGAATGTGTTGGCAGTGAGGGGTCCGGGGTCCCGGGAATGTGTTGGCAGTGAGGGGTCCGGGGTCCCGGGAATGTGTTGGCAGTGAGGGGTCCAGGGTCTCGGGAATGTGTTGGCAGTGAGGGGTCCCGGGAATGTGTTGGCAGTGAGGGGTCCGGGGTCTCGGGAATGTGTTGGCAGTGAGGGGTCCGGGGTCCCGGGAATGTGTTGGCAGTGAGGAGTCCGGGGTGTCGGGAATGTGTTGGCAGTGAGGGGTCCCGGGAATGTGTTGGCAGTGAGGGGTCCGGGGTCCCGGGAATGTGTTGGCAGTGAGGGGTCCGGGGTCCCGGGAATGTGTTGGCAGTGAGGGGTCCAGGGTCTCGGGAATGTGTTGGCAGTGAGGGGTCCCGGGAATGTGTTGGCAGTGAGGGGTCCGGGGTCTCGGGAATGTGTTCGCAGTGAGGGGTCCGGGCTCCCGGGAATGTGTTGGCAGTGAGGGGTCCGTGGTCCGAGAATGTGTTGGCAGTGGGGGGTCCCGGGAATGTGTTGGCAGTGAGGGGTCCGGGGTCCCGGGAATGTGTTGACAGCGAGGGGTCCGCGCTCCCGGGAATGTGTTGGCAGTGAGGGGTCCGGGGTCCCGGGAATGTGATGGCAGTGAGGGGTCTGGGGTCCCGGGAATGTGTTGGCAGTGAGGGGTCCGGGGTCTTGGGAATGTGTTGGCAGTGAGGGGTCCCGGCAATGTGTTGGCAGTGAGGGGTCCGGTGTCCCGGGAATGTGTTGACAGTGAGGGGTCCGGGCTCCCGGGAATGTGTTGCCAGTGAGGGGTCCGGGCCCCCGGTAATGTGTTGGCAATGAGGGGTCCGGGGTCCCGGGAATGTGTTGGCAGTGGGGGGTCCGGGGTCTGGGAATGTGTTGGCAGTGAAGGGTCCGGGGTCCCGGGAATGTGATGGCAGTGAGGGGTCCGGGGTCTGGGAATGTGTTGGCAGTGAGGGGTCCGGGGTCTGGGAATGTGTTGGCAGTGAAGGGTCCGGGGTCCCGGGAATGTGTTGGCAGTGAGGGGTCCGGGGTCTCGGGAATGTGTTGGCAGTGAGGGGTCCGAGATCCCGGCATTGTGTTGGCAGTAAGGGGTCCGGGGTCCCGGGAATGTGTTGGCAGTGAGGGGTCCGGGGTCCCGGGAATGTGTTGGCAGTGAGGGGTCCGGGGTCTCGGGAATGTGTTGGCAGTGAGGGGTCCGAGATCCCGGCAATGTGTTGGCAGTAAGGGGTCCGGGGTCCCGGGAATGTGTTGGCAGTGAGGGGTCCGGGGTCCCGGGAACGTGTTGGCAGTGAGGGGTCCGGGCTCCCGGGAATGTGTTGGCAGTGAGGGGTCCCGGGAATGTGTTGGCAGTGAGGGATCCTGGGAATGTGTTGGCAGTAAGGGGTCCGGGGTCCCGGGAATGTGTTGGCAGTGAGGGGTCCGGTTTCTCGGGAATGTGTTGGCAGTGAGGTGTCTGGGGTCTCGGGAATGTGTTGGCAGTGAGGGGTCCGGGCTCCCGGGAATGTGTTGGCAGTGAGGGGTCCGGGGTCCCGGGAATGTTTTGGCAGTGAGGGATCCCGGGAATGTGTTGGCAGTGAGGGGTCCGGGGTCTCGGGAATGTGTTGGCAGTGAGGGGTCCCGGGAATGTGTTGGCAGTGAGGGGTCCCGTGAATGTGTTGGCAGTGAGGGATCCCGGGAATGTGTTGGCAGTAAGGGGTCCGGGGTCCCGGGAATGTGTTGGCAGTGAGGGGTCCGGGGTCTCGGGAATGTGTTGGCAGTGAGGGGTCTGGGGTCTCGGGAATGTGTTGGCAGTGAGGGGTCCGAGATCCCGGCAATGTGTTGGCAGTAAGGGGTCCGGGGTCCCGGGAATGTGTTGGCAGTGAGGGGTCCGGGGTCCCGGGAACGTGTTGGCAGTGAGGGGTCCGAGGTCTCGGGAATGTGTTGGCAGTGAGGTGTCTGGGGTCTCGGGAATGTGTTGGCAGTGAGGGGTCCGGGCTCCCGGGAATGTGTTCGCAGTGAGGGGTCCCGGGAATGTGTTGGCAGTGAGGGATCCTGGGAATGTGTTGGCAGTAAGGGGTCCGGGGTCCCGGGAATGTGTTGGCAGTGAGGGGTCCGGTTTCTCGGGAATGTGTTGGCAGTGAGGGGTCCGGGCTCCCGGGAATGTGTTGGCAGTGAGGGGTCCGGGGTCCCGGGAATGTTTTGGCAGTGAGGGGTCCGGGGTCTCGGGAATGTGTTGGCAGTGAGGGGTCCCGGGAATGTGTTGGCAGTGAGGGGTCCCGTGAATGTGTTGGCAGTGAGGGATCCCGGGAATGTGTTGGCAGTAAGGGGTCCGGGGTCCCGGGAATGTGTTGGCAGTGAGGGGTCTGGGGTCTCGGGAATGTGTTGGCAGTGAGGGGTCCGGGCTCCCGGGAATGTGTTGGCAGTGAGGGGTCCAGGGTCTCGGTAATGTGTTGGCAGTGAGGGGTCCGGTGTCTCGGGAATGTGTTGGCAGTGAGGGGTCCAGGGTCTCGGGAATGTGTTGGCAGTGAGTGGTCCGGGCTCCCGGGAATGTGTTGGCAGCGAGGGGTCCGGGGTCCCGGGAATGTGTTGGCAGTGAGGGGTCCGTGGTCGGAGACTGTGTTGGCAGTGGGGGGTCCCGGAAATGTGTTGGCAGTGAGGGGTCCGGGGTCCCGGGAATGTGTTGGCAGTGAGGGGTCCGGGGTCTCGGGAATGTGTTAGCAGTGGGGGGTCCCGGGAATGTGTTGGCATTGAGGGGTCCGGGGTCCCGGGAATGTGTTGGCATTGAGTGGTCCGGGGTCTCGGGAATGTGTTGGCAGTGAGGGGTCCCAGGAATGTGTTGGCAGTGAGGGGTCCCGGGAATGTGTTGGCAGTGAGGGATCCCGGGAATGTGTTGGCAGTAAGGGGTCCGGGGTCCCGGGAATGTGTTGGCAGTGAGGGGTCCGGGGTCTCGGGAATGTGTTGGCAGTGAGGGGTCTGGGGACCCGGGAATGTGTTGGCAGTGAGGGGTCCGGGGTCCCGGGAATGTGTTGGCAGTGAGGGGTCCGGGGTCTCGGGAATGTGTTGGCAGTGAGGGGTCCGGGGTCCCGGGAATGTGTTGGCAGTGAGGGGTCCGGGGTCTCGGGAATGTGTTGTCAGTGAGGGGTCCGGGGTCTCGGGAATGTGTTAGCAGTGGGGGGTCCCGGGAATGTGTTGGCATTGAGGGGTCCGGGGTCCCGGGAATGTGTTGGCATTGAGTGGTCCGGGGTCTCGGGAATGTGTTGGCAGTGAGGGGTCCCGGGAATGTGTTGGCAGTGAGGGGTCCCGGGAATGTGTTGGCAGTGAGGGATCAAAGAACAAAGAACAAAGAAATGTACAGCACAGGAACAGGCCCTTCGGCCCTCCAAGCCCGTGCCGACCATACTGCCCGACTAAACTACAATCTTCTACACTTCCTGGGTCCGTATCCTTCTATTCCCATCCTATTCATATATTTGTCAAGATGCCCCTTAAATGTCCCTATCGTCCCTGCCTCCACTACCTCCTCCGGTAGTGAGTTCCAGGCACCCACTACCCTCTGCGTAAAAAACTTGCCTCGTACATCTACTCTAAACTTTGCCCCTCTCACCTTAAACCTATGCCCCCTAGTAATTGACCCCTCTACCCTGGGGAAAAGCCTCTGACTATCCACTCTGTCTATGCCCCTCATAATTTTGTATACCTCTATCAGGTCGCCCCTCAACCTCCTTCGTTCCAGTGAGAACAAACCGAGTTTATTCAATCGCTCCTCATAGCTTATGCCCTCCATACCAGGCAACATTCTGGTAAATCTCTTCTGCACCCTCTCTAAAGCCTCCACATCCTTCTGGTAGTGTGGCGACCAGAATTGAACACTATACTCCAAGTGTGGCCTAACTAAGGTTCTATACAGCTGCAACATGACTTGCCAATTCTTATACTCAATGCCCCGGCCAATGAAGGCAAGCATGCCGTATGCCTTCTTGACTACCTTCTCCACCTGTGTAGCCCCTTTCAGTGATCTGTGGACCTGTACTCCTAGATCTCTTTGACTTTCAATACTCTTGAGGGTTCTACCATTCACTGTATATTCCCTACCTGCATTAGCCCTTCCAAAATGCATTACCTCACATTTGTCCAGGTTAAACTCCATCTGCCATCTCTCCGCCCAAGTCTCCAGACAATCTAAATCCTGCTGTATCCTCAGACAGTCCTCATCGCTATCCGCAATTCCACCAACCTTTGTGTCGTCTGCAAACTTACTAATCAGACCAGTTACATTTTCCTCCAAATCATTTATATATACTACAAAGAGCAAAGGTCCCAGCACTGATCCCTGTGGAACACCACTGGTCACAGCCCTCCAATTAGAAAAGCATCCCTCCATTGCTACCCTCTGCCTTCTATGGCCTAGCCAGTTCTGTATCCACCTTGCCAGTTCACCCCTGATCCCGTGTGACTTCACCTTTTGTACTAGTCTACCATGAGGGACCTTGTCAAAGGCCTTACTGAAGTCCATATAGACAACATCTACTGCCCTACCTGCATCAATCATCTTAGTGACCTCCTCGAAAAACTCTATCAAGTTAGTGAGACACGACCTCCCCTTCACAAAACCGTGCTGCCTCTCACTAATACGTCCATTTGCTTCCAAATGGGAGTAGATCCTGTCTCGAATAATTCTCTCCAGTAATTTCCCTACCACTGAAGTAAGGCTCACCGGCCTGTAGTTCCCGGGATTATCCCTGCCACCCTTCTTAAACAGAGGAACAACATTGGCTATTCTCCAGTCCTCCGGGACATCCCCTGAAGACAGCGAGGATCCAAAGATTTCTGTCAAGGCCTCAGCAATTTCCTCTCCTGCCTCCTTCAGTATTCTGGGGTAGATCCCATCCGGCCCTGGGGACTTATCTACCTTAATATTTTTTAAGACACCCAACACCTCGTCTTTTTGGATCACAATGTGACCCAGGCTATCTACACCCCCTTCTCCAGACTCAACATCTACCAATTCCTTCTCTTTGGTGAATACTGATGCAAAGTATTCATTTAGTACCTCGCCCATTTCCTCTGGCTCCACACATAGATTCCCTTCCCTGTCCTTCAGTGGGCCAACCCTTTCCCTGGCTACCCTCTTGCTTTTTATGTACGTGTAAAAAGCCTTGGGATTTTCCTTAACCCTATTTGCCAATGACTTTTCGTGACCCCTTCTAGCCCTCCTGACTCCCTGCTTAAGTTCCTTCCTACTTTCCTTATATGCCACACAGGCTTCGTCTGTTCCCAGCCTTTTAGCCCTGACAAATGCCTCCTTTTTCTTTTTGACGAGGCCTACAATATCATTCGTCATCCAAGGTTCCCGAAAATTGCCATATTTGTCTTTCTTCCCCACAGGAACATGCCTGTCCTGTATTCCTATCAACTGACACTTGAAAGCCTCCCACATGTCAGATGTTGATTTGCCCTCAAACATCCGCCCCCAATCTATGCTCTTCAGTTCCCGCCTAATATTGTTATAATTAGCCTTCCCCCAATTTAGCACATTCATCCTCGGACCACTCTTATCCTTGTCCACCAGTACTTTAAAACTTACTGAATTGTGGTCACTGTTACCGAAATGCTCCCCTACTGAAACATCTACCACCTGGCCGGGCTCATTCCCCAATACCAGGTCCAGTACCGCCTCTTCCCTAGTTGGACTGTTTACATATTGTTTTAAGAAGCCCTCCTGGATGCTCCTTACAAACTCTGCCCCGTCTAAGCCCCTGGCACTAAGTGAGTCCCAGTCAATATTGGGGAAGTTGAAGTCTCCCATCACCACAACCCTGTTGTTTTTACTCTTTTCCAAAATCTGTCTACCTATCTGCTCCTCTATCTCCCGCTGGCTGTTGGGAGGCCTGTAGTATACCCCCAACATTGTGACTGCACCCTTCTTATTCCTGATCTCTACCCATATAGCCTCACTGCCCTCTGAGGTGTCCTCTCGCTGTATAGCTGTGATACTCTCCTGAACAAGTAGCGCAACTCCGCCTCCCCTTTTACATCCCCCTCTATCCCGCCTGAAACATCTAAATCCTGGAACGTTTAGCTGCCAATCCTGCCCTTCCCTCAACCAGGTCTCTGTAATGGCAACAACATCATAGTTCCAAGTAGTAATCCAAGCTCTAAGTTCATCTGCCTTACCCGTAATGCTCCTTGCATTAAAACATATGCACTTCAGGCCACCAGACCCGCTGTGTTCAGCAACTTCTCCCCGTCTGCTCTGCCTCAGAGCCACACTGTCCATATTCCCTAGTTCTCCCTCAACGCTCTCACCTTCTGACCTATTGCTCCCGTGCCCACCCCCCTGCCATACTAGTTTAAACCCTCCCGTGTGACACTAGCAAATCTCGCGGCCAGGATATTTATGCCTCTCCGGTTTAGATGCAACCCGTCCATCTTATACAGGTCACACCTGCCCCGGAAGAGCTCCCAGTGGTCCAGATAACCGAAACCCTCCCTCCTACACCAGCTGTTTAGCCACGTGTTTGTCTGCTCTATCTTCCTATTTCTAGCCTCACTGGCACGTGGCACAGGGAGTAATCCCGAGATTACAACCCTCGAGGTCCTGTCTTTTAATCCCGGGAATGTGTTGGCAGTAAGGGGTCCGGGGTCCCGGGAATGTGTTGGCAGTGAGGGGTCCGGGGTCTCGGGAATGTGTTGGCAGTGAGGGGTCCAGGGTCTCGGGAATGAGTTGGCAGTGAGGGGTCCGGGGTCCCGGGAATGTGTTGGCAGTGAGGGGTCCGGGGTCTCGGGAATGTGTTGGCAGTGAGGGGTCCGGGCTCCCGGGAATTTGTTGGCAGCGAGGGGTCCGGGGTTCCGGGAATGTGTTGGGAGTGAGGGGTCCGTGGTCCGAGAATGTGTTGGCAGTGGGGGGTCCCGGGAATGTGTTGGCAATGAGGGGTCCGGTGTCTCGGGAATGTGTTGGCAGTGAGGGGTCCGGGGTCTCGGGAATGTGTTGGCAGTGAGGTGTCTGGGGTCTCGGGAATGTGTTGGCAGTGAGGGGTCCCGGGAATGTGTTGGCAGTGAGGGGTCCGGGGTCTCGGGAATGTGTTGGCAGTGAGGGGTCCGGGGTCCCGGGAATGTGTTGGCAGTGGGGGGTCTCGGGAATGTGTTGGCAGTGAGGGGTCCGGGGTCTGGGAATGTGTTGGCAGTGAAGGGTCCGGGGTCCCGGGAATGTGTTGGCAGTGAGGGGTCCGAGATCCCGGGAATGTGTTGGCAGTAAGGGGTCCGGGGTCCCGGGAATGTGTTGGCAGTGAGGGGTCCGGGGTCTCGGGAATGTGTTGGCAGTGAAGGGTCCGGGGTCCCGGGAATGTGTTGGCAGTGAGGGGTCCGGGGTCTCGGGAATGTGTTGGCAGTGAGGGGTCCGTGGTCCGAGAATGTGTTGGCAGTGGGGGGTCCCGGGAATTTGTTGGCAGTGAGGGGTCCGGGGTCCCGGGAATGTGTTGGCAGGGAGGGGTCCGTGGTCCGAGAATGTGTTGGCAGTGGGGGGTCCTGGGAATGTGTTGGCAGTGAGGGGTCTGGGGTCCCGGGAATGTGTTGGCAGTGAAGGGTCCGGGCTCCCGGGAATGTGTTGGCAGTGAGGGGTCCGGGGTCTCGGGAATGTGTTGGCAGTGAGGGGTCCGGGGTCCCGGGAATGTGTTGGCAGTGAGGGGTCCGTGGTCTCGGGAATGTGTTGGCAGTGAGGGGTCCGGTGTCTGGGAATGTGTTGGCAGTGAGGGGTCCGGAGTCTCGGGAATGTGTTGGCAGTGAGGCGTCCGGGGTCTCGGGAATGTGTTGGCAGTGAGGGGTCCGGTGTCTGGGAATGTGTTGGCAGTGAGGGGTCCGGAGTCTCGGGAATGTGTTGGCAGTGAGGCGTCCGGGGTCTGGGAATGTGTTGGCAGTGAGGGGTCCGGAGTCTCGGGAATGTGTTGGCAGTGAGGGGTCTTGGGTCCCGGGAATGTGTTGGCAGTGAGGGGTCCCGGGAATGTGTTGGCAGTGAGGGGTCTGGGGTCCCGGGAATGTGTTGGCAGTGAGGGCTCCCGGGAATGCGTTGGCAATGAGGGGTCCGGGGTCCCGGGAATGTGTTGGCAGTGGGGGGTCCCGGGAATGTGTTGCCAGTGAGGGGGCCAGGGTCTCGGGAATGTGTTGGCAGTGAGGGGTCCGGGGCCTCGGGAATGTGTTGGCAGTGGGGGGTCCCGGGAATGTGTTGCCAGTGAGGGGGCCAGGGTCTCGGGAATGTGTTGGCAGTGAGGGGTCTGGGGTCTCGGGAATGTGTTGGCAGTGAGGGGCCCGGGGTCTCGGGAATGTGTTGGCAGTGGGAGGTTCCTGGGAATGTGTTGGCAGTGAGGGGTCCGGGGTCCCGGGAATGTGTTGGCAGTGAGGGGTCCGGGCTCCCGGGAATGTGTTGGCAGTGAGGGGTCCGGGGTCTCGGGAATGTGTTGGCAGTGAGGGGTCCGGGGTCCCGGGAATGTGTTGGCAGTGAGGGGTCCGGGGTCTCGGGAATGTGTTGGCAGTGAGGGGTCCGGGGTCCCGGGAATGTGTTGGCAGTGAGGGGTCTGGTGTCCCGGGAATGTGTTGGCAGTGAGGGGTCCGGGCTCCCGGGAATGTGTTGGCAGTGAGGGGTCCGGGGTCCCGGGAATGTCTTGGCAGTGAGGGGTCCGGGGTATCGGGAATGTGTTGGCAGTGAGGGGTCCGGGGTCCCGGGAATGTCTTGGCAGTGAGGGGTCCGGGGTCCCGGGAATGTGTTGGCAGTGAGGGGTCCGGGGTCCCGGGAATGTCTTGGCAGTGAGGGGTCCGGGGTCCCGGGAATATGTTGGCAGTGAGGGGCCCGGGGTCTGGGAATGTGTTGGCAGTGAGGGGTTCGGAGTCTCGGGAATGTGTTGGCAGTGGGTTGTCCCGGGAATGTGTTGGCAGTGAGGGGTCTGGGGTCCCGCGAATGTGTTGGCAGTGAGGGGTCCCGGGAATGTGTTGGCAGTGAGGGGTCTCGGGAATGTGTTGGCAGTGAGGGGTCCAGGATCTCGGGAATGTGTTGGCAGTGAGGGGTCCTGGGTCCCGGGAATGTGTTGGCAGTGAGGAGTCCGGGGTCTCGGGAATGTGTTGGCAGTGAGGGGTCCGGGGTCTCGGGAATGTGTTGGCAGTGAGGGGTCCGGGTTCTCGGGAATGTGTTGGCAGTGAGGGGTCCGGGTTCTCGGGAATGTGTTGGCAGTGAGGGGTCCGGGGTCCCGGGAATGTGTTGGCAGTGAGGGGTCCGGGGTCCCGGGAATGTGTTGGCAGTGAGGGGTCCGGGGTCTCGGGAATGTGTTAGCAGTGGGGGGTCCCGGGAATGTGTTGGCATTGAGGGGTCCGGGGTCCCGGGAATGTGTTGGCATTGAGGGGTCCGGGGTCTCGGGAATGTGTTGGCAGTGAGGGGTCCCGGGAATGTGTTGGCAGTGAGGGGTCCCGGGAATGTGTTCGCAGTGAGGGATCCCGGGAATGTGTTGTCAGTAAGGGGTCCGGGGTCCCGGGAATGTGTTGGCAGTGAGGGGTCCGGGGTCTCGGGAATGTGTTGGCAGTGAGGGGTCTGGGGTCTCGGGAATGTGTTGGCAGTGAGGGGTCCGGGCTCCCGGGAATGTGTTGGCAGTGAGGGGTCCAGGGTCTCGGGAATGAGTTGGCAGTGAGGGGTCCGGGGTCCCGGGAATGTGTTGGCAGTGAGGGGTCTGGGGTCTCGGGAATGAGTTGGCAGTGAGGGGTCCGGGGTCTCGGGAATATGTTGGCAGTGAGGGGTCCGAGGTGTCGGGAATGTATTCGCAGTGAGGGGTCCGGGGTCCCGGGAATGTGTTGGCAGTGAGGGGTCCAGGGTCTCGGGAATGTGTTCGCAGTGAGGGGTCCGGGGTCCCGGGAATGTGTTGGCAGTGAGGGGTCCGTGGTCCGAGAATGTGTTGGCAGTGGGGGGTCCCGGGAATGTGTTGGCAGTGAGGGGTCCGTGGTCCGAGAAAGTGTTGGCAGTGGGGGGTCCCGGGAATGTGTTGGCAGTGGGGGGTCCCGGGAATGTGTTGGCAGTGAGGGGTCCGGGGTCCCGGGAATGTGTTGGCAGTGAGGGGTCCGGGGTCTGGGGAATGTGTTGGCAGTGAGGGGTCCGGGGACTCGGGAACGTGTTGGCCGTGAGGGGTCCCGGGAATGTGTTGGCAGTGAGGGATCCTGGGAATGTGTTGGCAGTAAGGGGTCCGGGGTCTCGGGAATGTGTTGACAGTGAGGGGTCCAGGGTCCTGGGAATGTGTTGACAGTGAGGGGTCCGGGGTCCCCGGAATGTGTTGACAGTGAGGGGTCCGGCGTCTCGGGAATGTGTTGGCAGTGAGGGGTCCAGGGTCCCGGGAATGTGTTGACAGTGAGGGGTCCGGCGTCTCGGGAATGTGTTGGCAGTGAGGGGTCTGGGAATGTGTTGGCAGTGAGGGGTCCGGTGTCCCGGGAATGTGTTGACAGTGAGGGGTCCGGCGTCTCGGGAATGTGTTGGCAGTGAGGAGTCTCAGGAATGTGTTGGCATTGAGGGGTCCGGGATCCCGGGAATGTGTTGACAGTGAGGGGTCCGGGGTCTCGGGAATGTGTTGGCAGTGAGGGGTCCGGGGTCCCGGGAATGTGTTGGCAGTGAGGGGTCCGGGGTCTCGGGAATGTGTTGGCAGTGAGGGGTCTGGGAATGTGTTGGCAGTGAGGGGTCCGGGGTCCCGGGAATGTGTTGGCAGTGAGGGGTCCGTGGTCTCGGGAATGTGTTGGCAGTGAGGGGTCCCGGGAATGTATTGGCAGTGAGGGGTCCGGGGTCTCGGGAATGTGTTGGCAGTGAGGGGTCTGGTGTCTCGGGAATGTGTTGGCAGTGGGGGTCCGGGGTCCCGGGAATGTGTTGGCAGTGAGGGGTCCAGGGTCTAGGTAATGTGTTGGCAGTGAGGGGTCCGGTGTCTCGGGAATGTGTTGGCAGTGAGGGGTCCGGGGTCCCGGGAATGTGTTGGCAGTGAGGAGTCCGGGGTCTCGGGAATGTGTTGGCAGTGCGGGGTCCAGGGTCTCGGGAATGTGTTGGCAGTGAGGAGTCCGGGGTCCCGGGAATGTGTTGGCAGTGAGGGGTCCGGGGTCCCGGGAATGTGTTGGCAGTGAGGGGTCCGAGGTCTCGGGAATGTGTTAGCAGTGGGGGGTCCCGGGAATGTGTTGGCATTGAGGGTTCCGAGGTCTCGGGAATGTGTTGGCATTGAGGGGTCCGGGGTCTCGGGAATGAGTTGGCAGTGAGGGGTCCCGGGAATGTGTTGGCAGTGAGGGGTCCCGGGAATGTGTTGGCAGTGAGGGATCCCGGGAATGTGTTGGCAGTAAGGGGTCCGGGGTCCCGGGAATGTGTTGGCAGTGAGGGGTCCGGGGTCTCGGGAATGTGTTGGCAGTGAGGGGTCTCGGGTCTCGGGAATGTGTTGGCAGTGAGGGGTCCGGGCTCCCGGGAATGTGTTGGCAGTGAGGGGTCCAGGGTCTCGGGAATGAGTTGGCAGTGAGGGGTCCGGGGTCCCGGGAATGTGTTGGCAGTGAGGGGTCCGGGGTCTCGGGAATGTGTTGGCAGTGAGGGGTCCGGGGTCCCGGGAATGTGTTGGCAGTGAGGGGTCCGGGGTGTCGGGAATGCGTTGGCAGTGAGGGGTCCAGGATCTCGGGAATGTGTTGGCAGTGAGGGGTCCGTGGTCCGAGAATGTGTTGGCAGTAGGGGGTCCCGGGAATGTGTTGGCAGTGAGGGGTCCGGGGTCCCGGGAATGTGATGGCAGTGAGGGTTCCGGGGTCCCGGGAATGTGTTGGCAGCGAGGGGTCCGGGCTCCCGGGAATGTGTTGGCAGTGAGGGGTCCGGGGTCCCGGGAATGTGTTGGCAGTGAGGGGTCTGGGGTCCCGGGAATGTGTTGGCAGTGAGGGGTCCGGGGTCTCGGGAATGTGTTGGCAGTGGGGGGTCCCGGGAATGTGTTGCCAGTGAGGGGGCCAGGGTCTCGGGAATGTGTTGGCAGTGGGGGGTCCCGGGAATGTGTTGCCAGTGAGGGGGCCAGGGTCTCGGGAATGTGTTGCCAGTGAGGGGTCCGGGGTCTCGGGAATGTGTTGGCAGTGGGAGGTCCCGGGAATGTGTTGGCAGTGAGGGGTCCGGGGTCCCGGGAATGTGTTGGCAGTGAGGGGTCCGGGCTCCCGGGAATGTGTTGGCAGTGAGGGGTCCGGGGCCCCGGGAATGTGTTGGCAGTGAGGGGTCCGGGGTCCCGGGAATGTCTTGGCAGTGAGGGGTCCGGGGTATCGGGAATGTGTTGGCAGTGAGGGGCCCGGGGTCTGGGAATGTCTTGGCAGTGAGGGGTCCGGGGTATCGGGAATGTGTTGGCAGTGAGGGGCCCGGGCCCCCGGGAATGTGTTGGCAGTGAGGGGTCCGGGCTCCCGGGAATGTGTTGGCAGTGAGGGGTCCCGGGAATGTGTTGGCAGTGAGGGGTCCTGGGTCCCGGGAATGTGTTGGCAGTGAGGGGTCCGGGGTCTCGGGAATGTGTTGGCAGTGAGGGGTCCGGGGTCTCGGGAATGTGTTGGCAGTGAGGGGTCCGGGTTCTCGGGAATGTGTTGGCAGTGAGGGGTCCGGGTTCTCGGGAATGTGTTGGCAGTGAGGGGTCCGGGGTCCCGGGAATGTGTTGGCAGTGAGGGGTCCGGGGTCCCGGGAATGTGTTGGCAGTGAGGGGTCCGGGGTCTCGGGAATGTGTTAGCAGTGGGGGGTCCCGGCATTGAGGGGTCCGGGGTCTCGGGAATGTGTTGGCATTGAGGGGTCCGGGGTCTCGGGAATGTGGTGGCAGTGAGGGGTCCCGGGAATGTGTTGGCAGTGAGGGGTCCCGGGAATGTGTTCGCAGTGAGGGATCCCGGGAATGTGTTGGCAGTAAGGGGTCCGGGGTCCCGGGAATGTGTTGGCAGTGAGGGGTCCGGGGTCTCGGGAATGTGTTGGCAGTGAGGGGTCCGGGCTCCCGGGAATGTGTTGGCAGTGAGGGGTCCAGGGTCTCGGGAATGAGTTGGCAGTGAGGGGTCCGGGGTCCCGGGAATGTGTTGGCAGTGAGGGGTCTGGGGTCTCGGGAATGAGTTGGCAGTGAGGGGTCCGGGGTCTCGGGAATGTGTTGGCAGTGAGGGGTCCGAGGTGTCGGGAATGTGTTGGCAGTGAGGGGTCCAGGGTCTCGGGAATGTGTTGGCAGTGAGGGGTCCGGGCTCCCGGGAATGTGTTGGCAGCGAGGGGTCCGGGGTCCCGGGAATGTGTTGGCAGTGAGGGGTCCGTGGTCCGAGAATGTGTTGGCAGTGGGGGGTCCCGGGAATGTCTTGGCAGTGAGGGGTCCGGGGTCTCGGGAATGTGTTGGCAGTGGGGGGTCCCGGGAATGTATTGGCAGTGAGGGGTCCGGGGTCCCGGGAATGTGTTGGCAGTGAGGGGTCCCGGGAATGTGTTGGCAGTGAGGGGTCCTGGGTCCCGGGAATGTGTTGGCAGTGAGGAGTCCGGGGTCTCGGGAATGTGTTGGCAGTGAGGGGTCCGGGGTCTCGGGAATGTGTTGGCAGTGAGGGGTCCGGGTTCTCGGGAATGTGTTGGCAGTGAGGGGTCCGGGTTCTCGGGAATGTGTTGGCAGTGAGGGGTCCGGGGTCCCGGGAATGTGTTGGCAGTGAGGGGTCCGGGGTCCCGGGAATGTGTTGGCAGTGAGGGGTCCCGGGAATGTGTTGGCAGTGAGGGGTCCTGGGTCCCGGGAATGTGTTGGCAGTGAGGGGTCCGGGGCCTCGGGAATGTGTTAGCAGTGGGGGGTCCCGGGAATGTGTTGGCATTGAGGGGTCCGGGGTCCCGGGAATGTGTTGGCATTGAGGGGTCCGGGGTCTCGGGAATGTGTTGGCAGTGAGGGGTCCCGGGAATGTGTTGGCAGTGAGGGGTCCCGGGAATGTGTTCGCAGTGAGGGATCCCGGGAATGTGTTGGCAGTGAGGGGTCCGGGGTCTCGGGAATGTGTTGGCAGTGAGGGGTCCCGGGAATGTGTTGGCAGTGAGGGATCCCGGGAATGTGTTGGCAGTGAGGGGTCCGGGGTCTCGGGAATGTGTTGGCAGTGAGGGGTCCCGGGAATGTGTTGGCAGTGAGGGGTCCCGGGAATGTGTTCGCAGTGAGGGATCCCGGGAATGTGTTGGCAGTAAGGGGTCCGGGGTCCCGGGAATGTGTTGGCAGTGAGGGGTCCGGGGTCTCGGGAATGTGTTGGCAGTGAGGGGTCTGGGGTCTCGGGAATGTGTTGGCAGTGAGGGGTCCGGGCTCCCGGGAATGTGTTGGCAGTGAGGGGTCCGGCGTCTCGGAAATGTGTTGGCAGTGAGGGGTCCGAGGTGTCGGGAATGTGTTGGCAGTGAGGGGTCTGGGGTCTCGGGAATGAGTTGGCAGTGAGGGGTCCGGCGTCTCGGGAATGTGTTGGCAGTGAGGGGTCCGAGGTGTCGGGAATGTGTTGGCAGTGAGGGGTCCAGGGTCTCGGGAATGAGTTGGCAGTGAGGGGTCCGGGGTCCCGGGAATGAGTTGGCAGTGAGGGGTCCGGCGTCTCGGGAATGTGTTGGCAGTGAGGGGTCCGAGGTGTCGGGAATGTGTTGGCAGTGAGGGGTCTGGGGTCTCGGGAATGAGTTGGCAGTGAGGGGTCCGGCGTCTCGGGAATGTGTTGGCAGTGAGGGGTCCGAGGTGTCGGGAATGTGTTGGCAGTGAGGGGTCCAGGGTCTCGGGAATGTGTTGGCAGTGAGGGGTCCGGGCTCCCGGGAATGTGTTGGCAGCGAGGGGTCCGGGGTCCCGGGAATGTGTTGGCAGTGAGGGGTCCGTGGTCCGAGAATGTGTTGGCAGTGGGGGGTCCCGGGAATGTGTTGGCAGTGAGGGGTCCGGGGTCTCGGGAATGTGTTGGCAGTGGGGGGTCCCGGGAATGTGTTGGCAGTGACGGGTCCGGGGTCCCGGGAATGTGTTGGCAGCGAGGGGTCCGGGCTCCCGGGAATGTGTTGGCAGTGAGGGGTCCGGGGTCCCGGGAATGTGTTGGGAGTGAGGGGTCCGGGGTCTGGGGAATGTGTTGGCAGTGAGGGGTCCGGGGACTCGGGAACGTGTTGGCCGTGAGGGGTCCCGGGAATGTGTTGGCAGTGAGGGATCCTGGGAATGTGTTGACAGTGAGGGGTCCAGGGTCCTGGGAATGTGTTGACAGTGAGGGGTCCGGGGTCCCCGGAATGTGTTGACAGTGAGGGGTCCGGCGTCTCGGGAATGTGTTGGCAGTGAGGGGTCTGGGAATGTGTTGGCAGTGAGGGGTCCAGGGTCCCGGGAATGTGTTGACAGTGAGGGGTCCGGCGTCTCGGCAATGTGTTGGCAGTGAGGGGTCTGGGAATGTGTTGGCAGTGAGGGGTCCGGTGTCCCGGGAATGTGTTGACAGTGAGGGGTCCGGCGTCTCGGGAATGTGTTGGCAGTGAGGAGTCTCAGGAATGTGTTGGCATTGAGGGGTCCGGGATCCCGGGAATGTGTTGACAGTGAGGGGTCCGGGGTCTCGGGAATGTGTTGGCAGTGAGGGGTCCGGGGTCCCGGGAATGTGTTGGCAGTGAGGGGTCCGGTGTCTCGGGAATGTGTTGGCAGTGAGGGGTCTGGGAATGTGTTGGCAGTGAGGGGTCCGGGGTCCCGGGAATGTGTTGGCAGTGAGGGGTCCGTGGTCTCGGGAATGTGTTGGCAGTGAGGGGTCCCGGGAATGTGTTGGCAGTGAGGGGTCCGGGGTCTCGGGAATGTGTTGGCAGTGAGGGGTCTGGGGTCTCGGGAATGTGTTGGCAGTGGGGATCCGGGCTCCCGGGAATGTGTTGGCAGTGAGGGGTCCAGGGTCTAGGTAATGTGTTGGCACTGAGGGGTCCGGGGTCCCGGGAATGTGTTGGCAGTGAGGGGTCCGGTGTCTCGGGAATGTGTTGGCAGTGAGGGGTCCGGGGTCCCGGGAATGTGTTGGCAGTGAGGGGTCCGGGGTCTCGGGAATGTGTTGGCAGTGAGGGGTCCAGGGTCTCGGGAATGTGTTGGCAGTGAGGGGTCCGGACTCCCGGGAATGTGTTGGCAGTGAGGAGTCCGGGGTCCCGGGAATGTGTTGGCAGTGAGGGGTCCGTGGTCCGTGACTGTGTTGGCAGTGGGGGGTCCCGGGAATGTGTTGGCAGTGAGGGGTCCGGGTTCCCGGGAATGTGTTGGCAGTGAGGGGTCCGAGGTCTCGGGAATGTGTTAGCAGTGGGGGGTCCCGGGAATGTGTTGGCATTGAGGGGTCCGGGGTCCCGGGAATGTGTTGGCATTGAGGGGTCCGGGGTCTCGGGAATGTGTTGGCAGTGAGGGGTCCCGGGAATGTGTTGGCAGTGAGGGGTCCCGGGAATGTGTTGGCAGTGAGGGATCCCGGGAATGTGTTGGCAGTAAGGGGTCCGGGGTCCCGGGAATGTGTTGGCAGTGAGGGGTCCGGGGTCTCGGGAATGTGTTGGCAGTGAGGGGTCTCGGGTCTCGGGAATGTGTTGGCAGTGAGGGGTCCGGGCTCCCGGGAATGTGTTGGCAGTGAGGGGTCCAGGGTCTCGGGAATGAGTTGGCAGTGAGGGGTCCGGTGTCCCGGGAATGTGTTGGCAGTGAGGGGTCCGGGGTCTCGGGAATGTGTTGGCAGTGAGGGGTCCGGGGTCCCGGGAATGTTTTGGCAGTGAGGGGTCCGGGGTGTCGGGAATGTGTTGGCAGTGAGGGGTCCAGGGTCTCGGGAATGTGTTGGCAGTGAGGGGTCCGGGCTCCCGGGAATGTGTTGGCAGCGAGGGGTCCGGGGTCCCGGGAATGTGTTGGCAGTGAGGGGTCCGGTGTCTCGGGAATGTGTTGGCAGTGAGGGGTCTGGGGTCTCGGGAATGTGTTGGCAGTGAGGGGTTCTGGGTCCCGGGAATGTGTTTGCAGTGAGGGGTCCGTGGTCCCGGGAATGTGTTGGCAGTGAGGGGTCCCGGGAATGTGTTGGCAGTGAGGGGTCCGGGGTCTCGGGAATGTGTTGGCAGTGAGGGGTCTGGGGTCTCGGGAATGTGTTGGCAGTGGGGGTCCGGGCTCCCGGGAATGTGTTGGCAGTGAGGGGTCCAGGGTCCCGGGAATGTGTTGGCAGTGAGGAGTCCGGTGTCTCGGGAATGTGTTGGCAGTGAGGGGTCCGGGGTCCCGGGAATGTGTTGGCAGTGAGGGGTCCGGGGTCTCGGGAATGTGTTGGCAGTGAGGGGTCCAGGGTCTCGGGAATGTGTTGGCAGTGAGGGGTCTGGACTCCCGGGAATGTGTTGGCAGTGAGGAGTCCGGGGTCCCGGGAATGTGTTGGCAGTGAGGGGTCCGTGGTCCGTGACTGTGTTGGCAGTGGGGGGTCCCGGGAATGTGTTGGCAGTGAGGGGTCCGGGGTCCCGGGAATGTATTGGCAGTGAGGGGTCCGAGGTCTCGGGAATGTGTTAGCAGTGGGGGGTCCCGGGAATGTGTTGGCATTGAGGGGTCCGGGGTCCCGGGAATGTGTTGGCATTGAGGGGTCCGGGGTCCCGGGAATGTGTTGGCAGTGAGGGGTCCCGGGAATGTGTTGGCAGTGAGGGATCCCGGGAATGTGTTGGCAGTAAGGGGTCCGGGATCCCGGGAATGTGTTGGCAGTGAGGGGTCCGGGGTCCCGGGAATGTGTTGGCAGTGAGGGGTCCAGGGTCTCGGGAATGAGTTGGCAGTGAGGGGTCCGGGGTCCCGGGAATGTGTTGGCAGTGAGGGGTCCGGGGTCTCGGGAATGTGTTGGCAGTGAGGGGTCCGGGGTCCCGGGAATGTGTTGGCAGTGAGGGGTTCGGACTCTCGGGAATGTGTTGGCAGTGAGGGGTCCGGGGTCTCGGGAATGTGTTGGCAGTGAGGGGTCCGGGGTGTCGGGAATGTGTTGGCAGTGAGGGGTCCAGGGTCTCGGGAATGTGTTGGCAGTGAGGGGTCCGGGCTCCCGGGAATGTGTTGGCAGCGAGGGTCCCGGGGTCCCGGGAATGTGTTGGCAGTGAGGGGTCCATGGTCCGAGAATGTGTTGGCAGTGGGGGGTCCCGGGAATGTGTTGGCAGTGAGGGGTCCGGGGTCCCGGGAATGTGATGGCAGTGAGGGTTCCGGGGTCTCGGGATTGTGTTGGCAATGGGGGGTCCCGGGAATGTGTTGGCAGTGAGTGGTCCGGGGTCCCGGGAATGTGTTGGCAGCGAGGGGTCCGGGCTCCCGGGAATGTGTTGGCAGTGAGGGGTCCGGGGTCCCGGGAATGTGTTGGCAGTGAGGGGTCTGGGGTCCCGGGGATGTGTTGGCAGTGAGGGGTCCGGGCTCCCGGGAATGTGTTGCCAGTGAGGGGTCCGGGCACCCGGGAATGTGTTGGCAGTGAGGGGTCCGGGGTCCCGGGAATGTGTTGGCAGTGGGGGGTCCCGGGAATGTGTTGGCAGTGAGGGGTCCGGGGTCTGGGAATGTGTTGGCAGTGAAGGGTCCGGGGTCCCGGGAATGTGTTGGCAGTGAGGGGTCCGGGGTCTCGGGAATGTGTTGGCAGTGAGGGGTCCGAGATCCCGGGAATGTGTTGGCAGTAAGGGGTCCGGGGTCTCGGGAATGTGTTGGCAGTGAGGGGTCCGGGGTCTCGGGAATGTGTTGGCAGTGAGGGGTCCGGGGTCTCGGGAATGTGTTGGCAGTGAGGGGTCCGGGCTCCCGGGAATGTGTTGGCAGTGAGGGGTCCGGGGTCTCGGGAATGTGTTGGCAGTGAGGGGTCCGGGGTCCCGGGAATGTTTTGGCAGTGAGGGATCCCGGGAATGTGTTGGCAGTGAGGGGTCCGGTGTCTCGGGAATGTGTTGGCAATGAGGGGTCCCGGGAATGTGTTGGCAGTGAGGGGTCCCGGGAATGTGTTGGCAGTGAGGGATCCCGGGAATGTGTTAGCAGCGAGGGGTCCGGGGTCCCGGGAATGTGTTGGCAGCGAGGGGTCCGGGGTCCCGGGAATGTGTTGGCAGTGAGGGGTCCAGGGTCTCGGGAATGTGTTGGCAGTGAGTGGTCCGGGGTCCCGGGAATGTGTTGGCAGTGAGGGGTCCGGGGTCTCGGGAATGTGTTAGCAGCGAGGGGTCCGGGGCCCTGGGAATGTGTTGGCATTGAGGGGTCCGGGGTCTCGGGAATGTGTTGGCAGTGAGGGGTCCCGGGAATGTGTTGGCATTGAGGGGTCCGGGGTCCCGGGAATGTGTTGGCATTGAGGGGTCCGGGGTCTCGGGAATGTGTTGGCAGTGAGGGGTCCCGGGAATGTGTTGGCAGTGAGGGGTCCCGGGAATGTGTTCGCAGTGAGGGATCCCGGGAATGTGTTGGCAGTAAGGGGTCCGGGGTCCCGGGAATGTGTTGGCAGTGAGGGGTCCGGGGTCTCGGGAATGTGTTGGCAGTGAGGGGTCCGGGGTCTCGGGAATGTGTTGGCAGTGAGGGGTCTGTGGTCTCGGGAATGTGTTGGCAGTGAGGGGTCCGGGCTCCCGGGAATGTGTTGGCAGTGAGTGGTCCAGGGTCTCGGGAATGAGTTGGCAGTGAGGGGTCCCGGGAATGTGTTGGCAGTGCGGGGTCCGGGGTCCCGGGAATGTGTTGGCAGTGAGGGGTCCGGGGTCTCGGGAATGTGTTGGCAGTGAGGGGTCCAGGGTCCCGGGAATGTGTTGGCAGTGAGGGGTCCGGGGTCTCGGGAATGTGTTGGCAGTGAGGGGTCCAGGGTCTCGGGAATGTGTTGGCAGTGAGGGGTCCGGACTCCCGGGAATGTGTTGGCAGTGAGGAGTCCGGGGTCCCGGGAATGTGTTGGCAGTGAGGGGTCCGTGGTCCGTGACTGTGTTGGCAGTGGGGGGTCCCGGGAATGTGTTGGCAGTGAGGGGTCCGGGGTCCCGGGAATGTGTTGGCAGTGAGGGGTCCGAGGTCTCGGGAATGTGTTAGCAGTGGGGGGTCCCGGGAATGTGTTGGCATTGAGGGGTCCGGGGTCCCGGGAATGTGTTGGCATTGAGGGGTCCGGGGTCTCGGGAATGTGTTGGCAGTGAGGGGTCCCGGGAATGTGTTGGCAGTGAGGGGTCCCGGGAATGTGTTGGCAGTGAGGGATCCCGGGAATGTGTTGGCAGTAAGGGGTCCGGGGTCCCGGGAATGTGTTGGCAGTGAGGGGTCCGGGGTCTCGGGAATGTGTTGGCAGTGAGGGGTCTCGGGTCTCGGGAATGTGTTGGCAGTGAGGGGTCCGGGGTCTCGGGAATGTGTTGGCAGTGAGGGGTCTGGGGTCTCGGGAATGTGTTGGCAGTGAGGGGTCCGGGCTCCCGGGAATGTGTTGGCAGTGAGGGGTCCAGGGTCTCGGGAATGAGTTGGCAGTGAGGGGTCCGGGGTCCCGGGAATGTGTTGGCAGTGAGGGGTCCGGGGTCTCGGGAATGTGTTGGCAGTGAGGGGTCCGGGGTCCCGGGAATGTTTTGGCAGTGAGGGGTCCGGGGTGTCGGGAATGTGTTGGCAGTGAGGGGTCCGGGCTCCCGGGAATGTGTTGGCAGCGAGGGGTCCGGGGTCCCGGGAATGTGTTGGCAGTGAGGGGTCCGGTGTCTCGGGAATGTGTTGGCAGTGAGGGGTTCTGGGTCCCGGGAATGTGTTGGCAGTGAGGGGTCCGTGGTCCCGGGAATGTGTTGGCAGTGAGGGGTCCCGGGAATGTGTTGGCAATGAGGGGTCCGGGGTCTCGGGAATGTGTTGGCAGTGAGGGGTCTGGGGTCTCGGGAATGTGTTGGCAGTGGGGGTCCGGGCTCCCGGGAATGTGTTGGCAGTGAGGGGTCCAGGGTCTAGGTAATGTGTTGGCAGTGAGGGGTCTCGGGAATGTGTTGGCAGTGAGGGGTCCGGGGTCTCGGGAATGTGTTGGCAGTGAGGGGTCCAGGGTCTCGGGAATGTGTTGGCAGTGAGGGGTCTGGACTCCCGGGAATGTGTTGGCAGTGAGGGGTCCGTGGTCCGTGACTGTGTTGGCAGTGGGGGGTCCCGGGAATGTGTTGGCAGTGAGGGGTCCGGGGTCCCGGGAATGTGTTGGCAGTGAGGGGTCCGAGGTCTCGGGAATGTGTTAGCAGTGGGGGGTCCCGGGAATGTGTTGGCATTGAGGGGTCCGGGGTCCCGGGAATGTGTTGGCATTGAGGGGTCCGGGGCCCCGGGAATGTGTTGACAGTGAGGGGTCCGGGGTCTCGGGAATGTGTTGGCAGTGAGGTGTCCCGGGAATGTGTTGGCAGTGAGGGGTCCCGGGAATGTGTTGGCAGTGGGGGGTCCCGGGAATGTGTTGGCAGTGAGGGGTCCGGGGTCCCGGGAATGTGTTGGCAGTGAGGGGTCCGAGGTCTCGGGAATGTGTTAGCAGTGGGGGGTCCCGGGAATGTGTTGGCATTGAGGGGTCCGGGGTCCCGGGAATGTGTTGGCATTGAGGGGTCCGGGGTCTCGGGAATGTGTTGGCAGTGAGGGGTCCCGGGAATGTGTTGGCAGTGAGGGGTCCCGGGAATGTGTTGGCAGTGAGGGATCCCGGGAATGTGTTGGCAGTAAGGGGTCCGGGGTCCCGGGAATGTGTTGGCAGTGAGGGGTCCGGGGTCTCGGGAATGTGTTGGCAGTGAGGGGTCTCGGGTCTCGGGAATGTGTTGGCAGTGAGGGGTCCGGGGTCTCGGGAATGTGTTGGCAGTGAGGGGTCTGGGGTCTCGGGAATGTGTTGGCAGTGAGGGGTCCGGGCTCCCGGGAATGTGTTGGCAGTGAGGGGTCCAGGGTCTCGGGAATGAGTTGGCAGTGAGGGGTCCGGGGTCCCGGGAATGTGTTGGCAGTGAGGGGTCCGGGGTCTCGGGAATGTGTTGGCAGTGAGGGGTCCGGGGTCCCGGGAATGTTTTGGCAGTGAGGGGTCCGGGGTGTCGGGAATGTGTTGGCAGTGAGGGGTCCGGGCTCCCGGGAATGTGTTGGCAGCGAGGGGTCCGGGGTCCCGGGAATGTGTTGGCAGTGAGGGGTCCGGTGTCTCGGGAATGTGTTGGCAGTGAGGGGTTCTGGGTCCCGGGAATGTGTTGGCAGTGAGGGGTCCGTGGTCCCGGGAATGTGTTGGCAGTGAGGGGTCCCGGGAATGTGTTGGCAATGAGGGGTCCGGGGTCTCGGGAATGTGTTGGCAGTGAGGGGTCTGGGGTCTCGGGAATGTGTTGGCAGTGGGGGTCCGGGCTCCCGGGAATGTGTTGGCAGTGAGGGGTCCAGGGTCTAGGTAATGTGTTGGCAGTGAGGGGTCTCGGGAATGTGTTGGCAGTGAGGGGTCCGGGGTCTCGGGAATGTGTTGGCAGTGAGGGGTCCAGGGTCTCGGGAATGTGTTGGCAGTGAGGGGTCTGGACTCCCGGGAATGTGTTGGCAGTGAGGGGTCCGTGGTCCGTGACTGTGTTGGCAGTGGGGGGTCCCGGGAATGTGTTGGCAGTGAGGGGTCCGGGGTCCCGGGAATGTGTTGGCAGTGAGGGGTCCGAGGTCTCGGGAATGTGTTAGCAGTGGGGGGTCCCGGGAATGTGTTGGCATTGAGGGGTCCGGGGTCCCGGGAATGTGTTGGCATTGAGGGGTCCGGGGCCCCGGGAATGTGTTGACAGTGAGGGGTCCGGGGTCTCGGGAATGTGTTGGCAGTGAGGTGTCCCGGGAATGTGTTGGCAGTGAGGGGTCCCGGGAATGTGTTGGCAGTGAGGGGTCCCGGGAATGTGTTGGCAGTAAGGGGTCCGGGATCCCGGGAATGTGTTGGCAGTGAGGGGTCCGGGGTCTCGGGAATGTGTTGGCAGTGAGGGTTCTCGGGTCTCGGGAATGTGTTGGCAGTGAGGGGTCCGGGCTCCCGGGAATGTGTTGGCAGTGAGGGGTCCAGGGTCTCGGGAATGAGTTGGCAGTGAGGGGTCCGGGGTCCCGGGAATGTGTTGGCAGTGAGGGGTCCGGGGTCTCGGGAATGTGTTGGCAGTGAGGGGTCCGGGGTCCCGGGAATGTGTTGGCAGTGAGGGGTCCGGGGTGTCGGGAATGTGTTGGCAGTGAGGGGTCCAGGGTCTCGGGAATGTGTTGGCAGTGAGGGGTCCGGGCTCCCGGGAATGTGTTGGCAGCGAGGGTCCCGGGGTCCCGGGAATGTGTTGGCAGTGAGGGGTCCATGGTCCGAGAATGTGTTGGCAGTGGGGGGTCCCGGGAATGTGTTGGCAGTGAGGGGTCCGGGGTCCCGGGAATGTGATGGCAGTGAGGGTTCCGGGGTCTCGGGAATGTGTTGGCAATGGGGGGTCCCGGGAATGTGTTGGCAGTGAGGGGTCCGGGGTCCCGGGAATGTGTTGGCAGCGAGGGGTCCGGGCTCCCGGGAATGTGTTGGCAGTGAGGGGTCCGGGGTCCCGGGAATGTGTTGGCAGTGAGGGGTCTGGGGTCCTGGGAATGTGTTGGCAGTGAGGGGTCCGGGGCCTTGGGAATGTGTTGGCAGTGAGGGGTCCCGGGGATGTGTTGGCAGTGAGGGGTCCGGGCACCCGGGAATGTGTTGGCAGTGAGGGGTCCGGGGTCCCGGGAATGCGTTGGCAGTGGGGGGTCCCGGGAATGTGTTGGCAGTGAGGGGTCCGGGGTCTGGGAATGTGTTGGCAGTGAAGGGTCCGGGGTCCCGGGAATGTGTTGGCAGTGAGGGGTCCGGGGTCTCGGGAATGTGTTGGCAGTGAGGGGTCCGAGATCCCGGGAATGTGTTGGCAGTAAGGGGTCCGGGGTCCCGGGAATGTGTTGGCAGTGAGGGGTCCGGGGTCCCGGGAATGTGTTGGCAGTGAGGGGTCCGGGGTCTGGGGAACGTGTTGGCAGTGAGGGGTCCGGGGTCTCGGGAACGTGTTGGCAGTGAGGGGTCCGGGGTCCCGGGAATGTGTTGGCAGTGAGGGGTCCCGGGAATGTGTTGGCAGTGAGGGATCCTGGGAATGTGTTGACAGTATGGGGTCCGGGGTCCCGGGAATGTGTTGGCAGTGAGGGGTCCCGGTTCTCGGGAATGTGTTGGCAGTGAGGTGTCTGGGGTCTCGGGAATGTGTTGGCAGTGAGGGGTCCGGTCTCCCGGGAATGTGTTGGCAGTGAGGGGTCCGGGGTCTCGGGAATGTGTTGGCAGTGAGGGGTCCGGGGTCCCGGGAATGTTTTGGCAGTGAGGGATCCCGGGAATGTGTTGGCAGTGAGGGGTCCGGTGTCTCGGGAATGTGTTGGCAATGAGGGGTCCCGGGAATGTGTTGGCAGTGAGGGGTCCCGGGAATGTGTTGGAAGTGAGGGATCCCGGGAATGTGTTGGCAGTAAGGGGTCCGGGGTCCCGGGAATGTGTTGGCAGTGAGGGGTCCGGGGTCTCGGGAATGTGTTGGCAGTGAGGGGTCCGGGGTCTCGGGAATGTGTTGGCAGTGAGTGGTCCGGGCTCCCGGGAATGTGTTGGCAGTGAGGGGTCCCGGGAATGTGTTGGCAGTAAGGGGTCCGGGGTCCCGGGAATGTGTTGGCAGTGAGGGGTCCGGGGTCTCGGGAATGTGTTGGCAGTGAGGGGTCCGGGGTCTCGGGAATGTGTTGGCAGTGAGGGGTCCAGGGTCTCGGGAATGTGTTGGCAGTGAGGGGTCCGGGGTCTCGGGAATGTGTTGGCAGCGAGGGGTCCGTGGTCGGAGACTGTGTTGGCAGTTAGGGGTCCCGGGAATGTGTTGTCAGTGAGGGGTCCCGGGAATGTGTTGGCAGTGAGGGGTCCCAGGAATGTGTTGGCAGTGAGGGATCCCGGGAATGTGTTGGCAGTAAGGGGTCCGGGGTCCCGGGAATGTGTTGGCAGTGAGGGGTCCGGGGTCTCGGGAATGTGTTGGCAGTGAGGGGTCCGTGGTCCGAGAATGTGTTGGCAGTGGGGGGTCCCGGGAATGTGTTGGCAGTGGGTGGTCCCGGGAATGTGTTGGCAGTGAGGGGTCCGGGGTCCCGGGAATGTGTTGGCAGTGAGGGGTCCGGGGTCTCGGGAATGTGTTGGCAGTGAGGGGTCCGGGGTCTCGGGAAAGTGTTGGCAGTGAGGGGTCCGGGGTCTGGGAATGTGTTGGCAGTGAAGGGTCCGGGCTCCCGGGAATGTGTTGGCAGTGAAGGGTCCGGGGTCTCGGGAATGTGTTGGCAGTGAGGGGTCCGGGGTCTCGGGAAAGTGTTGGCAGTGAGGGGTCCAGGGTCTGGGAATGTGTTGGCAGTGAGGGGTCCGTGGTCTTGGGAATGTGTTGGCAGTGAGGGGTCCGGGGTCTGGGAATGTGTTGGCAGTGAGGGGTCCGGGGGCCCGGGAATGTGTTGGCAGTGAAGGGTCCGGGGTCCCGGGAATGTGTTGGCAGTGAGGGGTCCGGAGTCTCGGGAATGTGCTGGCAGTGAGGCGTCCGGGGTCTCGGGAATGTGTTGGCAGTGAGGGGTCCGGGGTCTGGGAATGTGTTGGCAGTGAGGGGTCCGGAGTCTCGGGAATGTGTTGGCAGTGAGGGGTCTTGTGTCCCGGGAATGTGTTGGCAGTGGGGGGTCCCGGGAATGTGTTGGCAGTGAGGGGTCTGGGGTCCCGGGAATGTGTTGGCAGTGAGGGCTCCCGGGAATGTGTTGGCAGTGAGGGGTCCGGGGTCCCGGGAATGTGTTGGCAGTGAGGGGTCCGGGGTCTCGGGAATGTGTTGGCAGTGGGGGGTCCCGGGAATGTGTTGGCAGTGAGGGGTCCCGGGAATGTGTTGGCAGTGAGGGGTCCCGGGAATGTGTTGGCAGTGAGGAGTCCGGGGTCTCGGGAATGTGTTGGCAGTGAGGGGTCCGGGGTCTCGGGAATGTGTTGGCAGTGAGGGGTCCTGGGTCTCGGGAATGTGTTGGCAGTGAGGAGTCCGGGGTCTCGGGAATGTGTTGGCAGTGAGGGGTCCGGGGTCTCGGGAAAGTGTTGGCAGTGAGGGGTCCTGGGTCTCGGGAATGTGTTGGCAGTGAGGAGTCCGGGCTCCCGGGAATGTGTTGGCAGTGAGGGGTCCGGGGTCTCGGGAATGTGTTGGCAGTGAGGGGTCCGGGTTCTCGGGAATGTGTTGGCAGTGAGGGGTCCGGGGTCCCGGGAATGTGTTGGCAGTGAGGGGTCCGGGGTCCCGGGAATGTGTTGGCAGTGAGGGGTCCGGGGTCTCGGGAATGTGTTAGCAGTGGGGGGTCCCGGGAATGTGTTGGCAGTGAGGGGTCCCGGGAATGTGTTCGCAGTGAGGGATCCCGGGAATGTGTTGGCAGTAAGGGGTCCGGGGTCCCGGGAATGTGTTGGCAGTGAGGGGTCCGAGGTCTCGGGAATGTGTTGGCAGTGAGGGGTCTGGGGTCTCGGGAATGTGTTGGCAGTGAGGGGTCCGGGGCCCCGGGAATGTGTTGGCAGTGAGGGGTCCGGGGTCTCGGGAATGAGTTGGCAGTGAGGGGTCCGGGGTCCCGGGAATGTGTTGGCAGTGAGGGGTCCGAGGTCTCGGGAATGTGTTGGCAGTGAGGGGTCTGGGGTCTCGGGAATGTGTTGGCAGTGAGGGGTCCGGGGCCCCGGGAATGTGTTGGCAGTGAGGGGTCCGAGGTCTCGGGAATGTGTTGGCAGTGAGGGGTCTGGGGTCTCGGGAATGTGTTGGCAGTAAGGGGTCCGGGGTCCCGGGAATGTGTTGGCAGTGAGGGGTCCGAGGTCTCGGGAATGTGTTGGCAGTGAGGGGTCTGGGGTCTCGGGAATGTGTTGGCAGTGAGGGGTCCGGGGCCCCGGGAATGTGTTGGCAGTGAGGGGTCCGGGGTCTCGGTAATGTGTTGGCAGTGAGGGGTCCAGGGTCTCGGGAATGAGTTGGCAGTGAGGGGTCCGGGGTCCCGGGAATGTGTTGGCAGTGAGGGGTCTGGGGTCTCGGGAATGAGTTGGCAGTGAGGGGTCCGGGGTCTCGGGAATGAGTTGGCAGTGAAGGGTCCGAGGTGTCGGGAATGTGTTGGCAGTGAGGGGTCCAGGGTCTCGGGAATGTGTTGGCAGTGAGGGGTCCGGGCTCCCGGGAATGTGTTGGCAGCGAGGGGTCCGGGGTCCCGGGAATGTGTTGGCAGTGAGGGGTCCGTGGTCCGAGAAAGTGTTGGCAGTGGGGGGTCCCGGGAATGTGTTGGCAGTGAGGGGTCCGGTGTCCCGGGAATGTGTTGGCAGTGAGGGGTCCGGGGTCCCGGGAATGTGTTGGCAGTGAGGGGTCCGGGGTCTCGGGAATGTGTTGGCAGTGGGGGGTCCCGGGAATGTGTTGGCAGTGAGGGGTCCGGGGTCCCGGGAATGTGTTGGCAGCGAGGGGTCCGGGCTCCCGGGAATGTGTTGGCAGTGAGGGGTCCGGGGACTCGGGAACGTGTTGGCCGTGAGGGGTCCCGGGAATGTGTTGGCAGTGAGGGATCCTGGGAATGTGTTGGCAGTGAGGGGTCCGGTGTCCCGGGAATGTGTTGACAGTGAGGGGTCCGGGGTCCCCGGAATGTGTTGACAGTGAGGGGTCCGGCGTCTCGGGAATGTGTTTGCAGTGAGGGGTCTGGGAATGTGTTGGCAGTGAGGGGTCCAGGGTCCCGGGAATGTGTTGACAGTGAGGGGTCCGGTGTCCCGGGAATGTGTTGGCAGCGAGGGGTCCGGGGTCCCCGGAATGTGTTGACAGTGAGGGGTCCGGCGTCTCGGGAATGTGTTTGCAGTGAGGGGTCTGGGAATGTGTTGGCAGTGAGGGGTCCAGGGTCCCGGGAATGTGTTGACAGTGAGGGGTCCGGCGTCTCGGGAATGTGTTGGCAGTGAGGGGTCTGGGAATGTGTTGGCAGTGAGGGGTCCGGTGTCCCGGGAATGTGTTGACAGTGAGGGGTCCGGCGTCTCGGGAATGTGTTGGCAGTGAGGAGTCTCAGGAATGTGTTGGCATTGAGGGGTCCGGGATCCCGGGAATGTGTTGACAGTGAGGGGTCCGGGGTCTCGGGAATGTGTTGGCAGTGAGGTGTCCGGGGTCTCGGGAAAGTGTTGGCAGTGAGGGGTCCGGGATCCCGGGAATGTGTTGACAGTGAGGGGTCCGGGGTCTCGGGAATGTGTTGGCAGTGAGGGGTCTGAGAATGTGTTGGCAGTGAGGGGTCCGGGGTCCCGGGAATGTGTTGGCAGTGAGGGGTCCGTGGTCTCGGGAATGTGTTGGCAGTGAGGGGTCCCGGGAATGTGTTGGCAGTGAGGGGTCCGGGGTCTCGGGAATGTGTTGGCAGTGAGGGGTCCGGGGTCTCGGGAATGTGTTGGCAGTGAGGGGTCTGAGAATGTGTTGGCAGTGAGGGGTCCGGGGTCCCGGGAATGTGTTGGCAGTGAGGGGTCCGTGGTCTCGGGAATGTGTTGGCAGTGAGGGGTCCCGGGAATGTGTTGGCAGTGAGGTGTCCGGGGTCTCGGGAATGTGTTGGCAGTGAGGGGTCCCGGGTCCTGGGAATGTGTTGGCAGTGAGGGTTCCGGGGTCCCGGGAATGTGTTGGCAGTGAGGGGTCCGGGGACTCGGGAACGTGTTGGCCGTGAGGGGTCCCGGGAATGTGTTGGCAGTGAGGGGTCCAGGGTCCTGGGAATGTGTTGACAGTGAGGGGTCCGGGGTCTCGGGAATGTGTTGACAGTGAGGGGTCCGGCGTCTCGGGAATGTGTTGGCAGTGAGGGGTCTGGGAATGTGTTGGCAGTGAGGGGTCCGGTGTCCCGGGAATGTGTTGGCAGTGAGGAGTCCGGGATCCCGGGAATGTGTTGGCAGTGAGGGGTCCGGCGTCTCGGGAATGTGTTGGCAGTGAGGGGTCTGGGAATGTGTTGGCAGTGAGGGGTCCGGTGTCCCGGGAATGTGTTGGCAGTGAGGGGTCCGGTGTCCCGGGAATGTGTTGACAGTGAGGGGTCCGGCGTCTCGGGAATGTGTTGGCAGTGAGGAGTCTCAGGAATGTGTTGGCATTGAGGGGTCCGGGATCCCGGGAATGTGTTCGCAGTGAGGGGTCCAGGGTCCCGGGAATGTGTTGACAGTGAGGGGTCCGGCGTCTCGGGAATGTGTTGGCAGTGAGGAGTCTCAGGAATGTGTTGGCATTGAGGGGTCCGGGATCCCGGGAATGTGTTGACAGTAAGGGGTCCGGGGTCCTGGGAATGTGTTGGCAGTGAGGGGTCCGGTGTCCCGGGAATGTGTTGACAGTGAGGGGTCCGGCGTCTCGGGAATGTGTTGGCAGTGAGGGGTCTGGGAATGTGTTGGCAGTGAGGGGTCCGGGGTCCCGGGAACGTGTTGGCAGTGATGGGTCCGGGTTCTCGGGAATGTGTTGGCAGTGAGGGGTCCGGGGTCTCGGGAATGTGTTGGCAGTGAGGGATCCCGGGAATGTGTTGGCAGTGATGGGTCCGGGGTCTCGGGAATGTGTTGGCAGTGAGGGGTCCGGGGTCTCGGGAATGTGTTGGCAGTGAGGGGTCCGGGGTCCCGGGAACGTGTTGGCACTGAGGGGTCCGGGGTCTCGGGAATGTGTTGGCAGTGAGGGGTCCGGGGTCTCGGGAATGTGTTGGCAGTGAGAGATCCCGGGAATGTGTTGGCAGTGATGGGTCCGGGGTCCCGGGAATGTGTTGGCAGTGAGGGGTCCCGGGTCCTGGGAATGTGTTGGCAGTGAGGGGTCCGGGGTCTCGGGAATGTGTTGGCAGTGAGGGGTCCGGGGTCCCGGGAATGTGTTGGCAGTGAGGGGTCCGGGGTCTCGGTAATGTGTTGGCAGTGAGGGGTCCCGGGTCCTGGGAATGTGTTGGCAGTGAGGGGTCCGGTGTCCCGGGAATGTGTTGGCAGTGAGGGGTCCGGGGTCCCGGGAACGTGTTGGCACTGAGGGGTCCGGGGTCCCGGGAATGAGTTGGCAGTGAGGGGTCCGGGGTCTCGGGAATGTGTTGGCAGTGAGGGGTCCGGGGTCCCGGGAATGAGTTGGCAGTGAGGGGTCCCGGGTCCTGGGAATGAGTTGGCAGTGAGGGGTCCGGGGTCTGGGAATGTGTTGGCAGTGAGGGGTCCGGGGTCTCGGGAATGTGTTGGCAGTGAGGGGTCCGGGGTCTCGGGAATGTGTTGGCAGTGAGGGGTCCGGGCTCCCGGGAATGTGTTGGCAGTGAGGGGTCCGGGGTCTCGGGAATGTGTTGGCAGTGAGGGGTCCGGGGTCCCGGGAATGTGTTGGCAGTGAGGGGTCCGGGCTCCCGGGAATGTGTTGGCAGTGAGGGGTCCGGGGTCCCGGGAATGTGTTGGCAGTGAGGGGTCCGGGGTCCCGGGAATGTGTTGGCAGTGAGGGGTCCCGGGAATGTGTTGGCAGTGAGGGGTCCGGGGTCCCGGGAATGTGTTGGCAGTGAGGGGTCCGGGGTCTCGGGAATGTGTTGGCAGTGAGGGGTCCGGGGTCCCGGGAATGTGTTGGCAGTGAGGGGTCCGGGCTCCCGGGAATGTGTTGGCAGTGAGGGGTCCGGGGTCCCGGGAATGTGTTGGCCGTGAGGTGTCCGGGATCCCGGGAATGTGTTGGCAGTGAGGGGTCCGGGGTCTCGGGAATGTGTTGGCAGTGAGGGGTCCGGGGTCTCGGGAATGTGTTGGCAGTGAGGGGTCCGGGGTCCCGGGAATGTGTTGGCAGTGAGGGGTCCGGGGTCTCGGGAATGTGTTGGCAGTGAGGGGTCCGGGGTCTCGGGAATGTGTTGGCAGTGAGGGGTCCGGGGTCCCCGGAATGTGTTGGCAGTGAGGGGTCCGGGTTCTCGGGAATGTGTTGGCAGTGAGGGGTCCAGGGTCCCGGGAATGTGTTGGCAGTGAGGTGTCCGGGATCCCGGGAATGTGTTGGCAGTGAGGGGTCCAGGGTCCCGGGAATGTGTTGACAGTGAGGGGTCCGGCGTCTCGGGAATGTGTTGGCAGTGAGGGGTCTGGGAATGTGTTGACAGTGAGGGGTCCGGTGTCCCGGGAATGTGTTGACAGTGAGGGGTCCGGGGTCTCGGGAACGTGTTGGCCGTGAGGGGTCCGGTGTCCCGGGAATGTGTTGACAGTGAGGGGTCCGGGGTCCCGGGAATGTGTTGGCAGTGAGGGGTCCGTGGTCTCGGGAACGTGTTGGCAGTGAGGGGTCCCGGGAATGTGTTGGCAGTGAGGTGTCCGGGGTCTCGGGAATGTGTTGGCAGTGAGGGGTCCGGGGTCTCGGGAATGTGTTGGCAGTGAGGGGTCCGGGGTCTCGGGAATGTGTTGGCAGTGAGGGGTCCGGGGTCTCGGGAATGTGTTGGCAGTGAGGGGTCCAGGGTCTCGGGAATGTGTTGACAGTGAGGGGTCCGGGTTCTCGGGAATGTGTTGACAGTGAGGGGTCCCGGGAATGTGATGGCAGTGAGGAGTCCGGGGTCTCGGGAATGTGTTGGCAGTGAGGAGTCCGGGGTCTCGGGAATGTGTTGACAGTGAGGGGTCCCGGGAATGTGTTGGCAGTGAGGAGTCCGGGGTCCCGGGAATGTGTTGGCAGTGAGGGGTCCGGGGTCTCGGGAATGTGTTGACAGTGAGGGGTCCCGGGAATGTGTTGGCAGTGAGGAGTCCGGGGTCTCGGGAATGTGTTGGCAGTGAGGAGTCCGGGGTCTCGGGAATGTGTTGGCAGTGAGGGGTCCGGGGTCCCGGGAATGTGTTGGCAGTGAGGGGTCCGGGGTCTCGGGAATGTGTTGGCAGTGAGGGGTCCGGGTTCTCGGGAATGTGTTGGCAGAGAGGGGTCCGGGGTCCCGGGAATGTGTTGGCAGTGAGGGGTCCGGGGTCCCGGGAATGTGTTGGCAGTGAGGGGTCCGGGTTCTCGGGAATGTGTTGGCAGTGAGGGGTCCGGGGTCCCGGGAATGTGTTGGCAGTGAGGGGTCCGGGGTCCCGGGAATGTGTTGGCAGTGAGGGGTCCGGGGTCTCGGTAATGTGTTGGCAGTGAGGGGTCCCGGGTCCTGGGAATGTGTTGGCAGTGAGGGGTCCGGTGTCCCGGGAATGTGTTGGCAGTGAGGGGTCCGGGGTCCCGGGAACGTGTTGGCACTGAGGGGTCCGGGGTCCCGGGAATGAGTTGGCAGTGAGGGGTCCGGGGTCTCGGGAATGTGTTGGCAGTGAGGGGTCCGGGGTCCCGGGAATGAGTTGGCAGTGAGGGGTCCCGGGTCCTGGGAATGAGTTGGCAGTGAGGGGTCCGGGGTCTGGGAATGTGTTGGCAGTGAGGGGTCCGGGGTCTCGGGAATGTGTTGGCAGTGAGGGGTCCGGGGTCTCGGGAATGTGTTGGCAGTGAGGGGTCCGGGCTCCCGGGAATGTGTTGGCAGTGAGGGGTCCGGGGTCTCGGGAATGTGTTGGCAGTGAGGGGTCCGGGGTCCCGGGAATGTGTTGGCAGTGAGGGGTCCGGGCTCCCGGGAATGTGTTGGCAGTGAGGGGTCCGGGGTCCCGGGAATGTGTTGGCAGTGAGGGGTCCGGGGTCCCGGGAATGTGTTGGCAGTGAGGGGTCCCGGGAATGTGTTGGCAGTGAGGGGTCCGGGGTCCCGGGAATGTGTTGGCAGTGAGGGGTCCGGGGTCTCGGGAATGTGTTGGCAGTGAGGGGTCCGGGGTCCCGGGAATGTGTTGGCAGTGAGGGGTCCGGGCTCCCGGGAATGTGTTGGCAGTGAGGGGTCCGGGGTCCCGGGAATGTGTTGGCCGTGAGGTGTCCGGGATCCCGGGAATGTGTTGGCAGTGAGGGGTCCGGGGTCTCGGGAATGTGTTGGCAGTGAGGGGTCCGGGGTCTCGGGAATGTGTTGGCAGTGAGGGGTCCGGGGTCCCGGGAATGTGTTGGCAGTGAGGGGTCCGGGGTCTCGGGAATGTGTTGGCAGTGAGGGGTCCGGGGTCTCGGGAATGTGTTGGCAGTGAGGGGTCCGGGGTCCCCGGAATGTGTTGGCAGTGAGGGGTCCGGGTTCTCGGGAATGTGTTGGCAGTGAGGGGTCCAGGGTCCCGGGAATGTGTTGGCAGTGAGGTGTCCGGGATCCCGGGAATGTGTTGGCAGTGAGGGGTCCAGGGTCCCGGGAATGTGTTGACAGTGAGGGGTCCGGCGTCTCGGGAATGTGTTGGCAGTGAGGGGTCTGGGAATGTGTTGACAGTGAGGGGTCCGGTGTCCCGGGAATGTGTTGACAGTGAGGGGTCCGGGGTCTCGGGAACGTGTTGGCCGTGAGGGGTCCGGTGTCCCGGGAATGTGTTGACAGTGAGGGGTCCGGGGTCCCGGGAATGTGTTGGCAGTGAGGGGTCCGTGGTCTCGGGAACGTGTTGGCAGTGAGGGGTCCCGGGAATGTGTTGGCAGTGAGGTGTCCGGGGTCTCGGGAATGTGTTGGCAGTGAGGGGTCCGGGGTCTCGGGAATGTGTTGGCAGTGAGGGGTCCGGGGTCTCGGGAATGTGTTGGCAGTGAGGGGTCCGGGGTCTCGGGAATGTGTTGGCAGTGAGGGGTCCAGGGTCTCGGGAATGTGTTGACAGTGAGGGGTCCGGGTTCTCGGGAATGTGTTGACAGTGAGGGGTCCCGGGAATGTGTTGGCAGTGAGGAGTCCGGGGTCTCGGGAATGTGTTGGCAGTGAGGAGTCCGGGGTCTCGGGAATGTGTTGACAGTGAGGGGTCCCGGGAATGTGTTGGCAGTGAGGAGTCCGGGGTCCCGGGAATGTGTTGGCAGTGAGGGGTCCGGGGTCTCGGGAATGTGTTGACAGTGAGGGGTCCCGGGAATGTGTTGGCAGTGAGGAGTCCGGGGTCTCGGGAATGTGTTGGCAGTGAGGAGTCCGGGGTCTCGGGAATGTGTTGGCAGTGAGGGGTCCGGGGTCCCGGGAATGTGTTGGCAGTGAGGGGTCCGGGGTCTCGGGAATGTGTTGGCAGTGAGGGGTCCGGGTTCTCGGGAATGTGTTGGCAGAGAGGGGTCCGGGGTCCCGGGAATGTGTTGGCAGTGAGGGGTCCGGGGTCCCGGGAATGTGTTGGCAGTGAGGGGTCCGGGTTCTCGGGAATGTGTTGGCAGTGAGGGGTCCGGGGTCCCGGGAATGTGTTGGCAGTGAGGGGTCCGGGGTCTCGGGAATGTGTTAGCAGTGGGGGGTCCCGGGAATGTGTTGGCAGTGAGGGGTCCCGGGAATGTGTTCGCAGTGAGGGATCCCGGGAATGTGTTGGCAGTAAGGGGTCCGGGGTCCCGGGAATGTGTTGGCAGTGAGGGGTCCGAGGTCTCGGGAATGTGTTGGCAGTGAGGGGTCTGGGGTCTCGGGAATGTGTTGGCAGTGAGGGGTCCGGGGCCCCGGGAATGTGTTGGCAGTGAGGGGTCCGGGCTCCCGGGAATGAGTTGGCAGTGAGGGGTCCGGGGTCTCGGGAATGTGTTGGCAGTGAGTTGTCCGGGGTGTCGGGAATGTGTTGGCAGTGAGGGGTCCGGGGTCTCGGGAATGAGTTGGCAGTGAGGGGTCTGGGGTCTCGGGAATGAGTTGGCAGTGAAGGGTCCGAGGTGTCGGGAATGTGTTGGCAGTGAGGGGTCCAGGGTCTCGGGAATGTGTTGGCAGTGAGGGGTCCGGGCTCCCGGGAATGTGTTGGCAGCGAGGGGTCCGGGGTCCCGGGAATGTGTTGGCAGTGAGGGGTCCGTGGTCCGAGAAAGTGTTGGCAGTGGGGGTCCCGGGAATGTGTTGGCAGTGAGGGGTCCGGTGTCCCGGGAATGTGTTGGCAGTGAGGGGTCCGGGGTCCCGGGAATGTGTTGGCAGTGAGGGGTCCGGGGTCTCGGGAATGTGTTGGCAGTGGGGGGTCCCGGGAATGTGTTGGCAGTGAGGGGTCCGGGGTCCCGGGAATGTGTTGGCAGCGAGGGGTCCGGGCTCCCGGGAATGTGTTGGCAGTGAGGGGTCCGGGGACTCGGGAACGTGTTGGCCGTGAGGGGTCCCGGGAATGTGTTGGCAGTGAGGGGTCCGGGGTCCCCGGAATGTGTTGGCAGTGAGGGGTCCGGGGTCTCGGGAATGTGTTGGCAGTGAGGGGTCCGGGGTCCCGGGAATGTGTTGGCAGTGAGGGGTCCGGGCTCCCGGGAATGTGTTGGCAGTGAGGGGTCCGGGGTCCCGGGAATGTGTTGGCAGTGAGGGGTCCCGGGAATGTGTTGGCAGTGAGGGGTCCGGGGTCCCGGGAATGTGTTGGCAGTGAGGGGTCCGGGGTCTCGGGAATGTGTTGGCAGTGAGGGGTCCGGGGTCCCGGGAATGTGTTGGCAGTGAGGGGTCCGGGCTCCCGGGAATGTGTTGGCAGTGAGGGGTCCGGGGTCCCGGGAATGTGTTGGCCGTGAGGTGTCCGGGATCCCGGGAATGTGTTGGCAGTGAGGGGTCCGGGGTCTCGGGAATGTGTTGGCAGTGAGGGGTCCGGGGTCTCGGGAATGTGTTGGCAGTGAGGGGTCCGGGGTCCCGGGAATGTGTTGGCAGTGAGGGGTCCGGGGTCTCGGGAATGTGTTGGCAGTGAGGGGTCCGGGGTCTCGGGAATGTGTTGGCAGTGAGGGGTCCGGGGTCCCCGGAATGTGTTGGCAGTGAGGGGTCCGGGTTCTCGGGAATGTGTTGGCAGTGAGGGGTCCAGGGTCCCGGGAATGTGTTGGCAGTGAGGTGTCCGGGATCCCGGGAATGTGTTGGCAGTGAGGGGTCCAGGGTCCCGGGAATGTGTTGACAGTGAGGGGTCCGGCGTCTCGGGAATGTGTTGGCAGTGAGGGGTCTGGGAATGTGTTGACAGTGAGGGGTCCGGTTTCCCGGGAATGTGTTGACAGTGAGGGGTCCGGGGTCTCGGGAACGTGTTGGCCGTGAGGGGTCCGGTGTCCCGGGAATGTGTTGACAGTGAGGGGTCCGGGGTCCCGGGAATGTGTTGGCAGTGAGGGGTCCGTGGTCTCGGGAACGTGTTGGCAGTGAGGGGTCCCGGGAATGTGTTGGCAGTGAGGTGTCCGGGGTCTCGGGAATGTGTTGGCAGTGAGGGGTCCGGGGTCTCGGGAATGTGTTGGCAGTGAGGGGTCCGGGGTCTCGGGAATGTGTTGGCAGTGAGGGGTCCGGGGTCTCGGGAATGTGTTGGCAGTGAGGGGTCCAGGGTCTCGGGAATGTGTTGACAGTGAGGGGTCCGGGTTCTCGGGAATGTGTTGACAGTGAGGGGTCCCGGGAATGTGTTGGCAGTGAGGAGTCCGGGGTCTCGGGAATGTGTTGGCAGTGAGGAGTCCGGGGTCTCGGGAATGTGTTGACAGTGAGGGGTCCCGGGAATGTGTTGGCAGTGAGGAGTCCGGGGTCCCGGGAATGTGTTGGCAGTGAGGGGTCCGGGGTCTCGGGAATGTGTTGACAGTGAGGGGTCCCGGGAATGTGTTGGCAGTGAGGAGTCCGGGGTCTCGGGAATGTGTTGGCAGTGAGGAGTCCGGGGTCTCGGGAATGTGTTGGCAGTGAGGGGTCCGGGGTCCCGGGAATGTGTTGGCAGTGAGGGGTCCGGGGTCTCGGGAATGTGTTGGCAGTGAGGGGTCCGGGTTCTCGGGAATTTGTTGGCAGTGAGGGGTCCGGGGTCCCGGGAATGTGTTGGCAGTGAGGGGTCCGGGGTCCCGGGAATGTGTTGGCAGTGAGGGGTCCGGGTTCTCGGGAATGTGTTGGCAGTGAGGGGTCCGGGGTCCCGGGAATGTGTTGGCAGTGAGGGGTCCGGGGTCTCGGGAATGTGTTAGCAGTGGGGGGTCCCGGGAATGTGTTGGCAGTGAGGGGTCCCGGGAATGTGTTCGCAGTGAGGGATCCCGGGAATGTGTTGGCAGTAAGGGGTCCGGGGTCCCGGGAATGTGTTGGCAGTGAGGGGTCCGAGGTCTCGGGAATGTGTTGGCAGTGAGGGGTCTGGGGTCTCGGGAATGTGTTGGCAGTGAGGGGTCCGGGGCCCCGGGAATGTGTTGGCAGTGAGGGGTCCGGGCTCCCGGGAATGAGTTGGCAGTGAGGGGTCCGGGGTCTCGGGAATGTGTTGGCAGTGAGTTGTCCGGGGTGTCGGGAATGTGTTGGCAGTGAGGGGTCCGGGGTCTCGGGAATGAGTTGGCAGTGAGGGGTCTGGGGTCTCGGGAATGAGTTGGCAGTGAAGGGTCCGAGGTGTCGGGAATGTGTTGGCAGTGAGGGGTCCAGGGTCTCGGGAATGTGTTGGCAGTGAGGGGTCCGGGCTCCCGGGAATGTGTTGGCAGCGAGGGGTCCGGGGTCCCGGGAATGTGTTGGCAGTGAGGGGTCCGGTGTCCCGGGAATGTGTTGGCAGTGAGGGGTCCGGGGTCCCGGGAATGTGTTGGCAGTGAGGGGTCCGGGGTCTCGGGAATGTGTTGGCAGTGGGGGGTCCCGGGAATGTGTTGGCAGTGAGGGGTCCGGGGTCCCGGGAATGTGTTGGCAGCGAGGGGTCCGGGCTCCCGGGAATGTGTTGGCAGTGAGGGGTCCGGGGACTCGGGAACGTGTTGGCCGTGAGGGGTCCCGGGAATGTGTTGGCAGTGAGGCGTCCGGGGTCCCCGGAATGTGTTGACAGTGAGGGGTCCGGCGTCTCGGGAATGTGTTTGCAGTGAGGGGTCTGGGAATGTGTTGGCAGTGAGGGGTCCAGGGTCCCGGGAATGTGTTGACAGTGAGGGGTCCGGCGTCTCGGGAATGTGTTGGCAGTGAGGGGTCTGGGAATGTGTTGGCAGTGAGGGGTCCGGTGTCCCGGGAATGTGTTGACAGTGAGGGGTCCGGCGTCTTGGGAATGTGTTGGCAGTGAGGAGTCTCAGGAATGTGTTGGCATTGAGGGGTCCGGGATCCCGGGAATGTGTTGACAGTGAGGGGTCCGGGGTCTCGGGAATGTGTTGGCAGTGAGGTGTCCGGGGTCTCGGGAAAGTGTTGGCAGTGAGGGGTCCGGGATCCCGGGAATGTGTTGACAGTGAGGGGTCCGGGGTCTCGGGAATGTGTTGGCAGTGAGGGGTCCGGGGTCCCGGGAATGTGTTGGCAGTGAGGGGTCCGTGGTCTCGGGAATGTGTTGGCAGTGAGGGGTCCCGGGAATGTGTTGGCAGTGAGGTGTCCGGGGTCTCGGGAATGTGTTGGCAGTGAGGGGTCCCGGGTCCTGGGAATGTGTTGGCAGTGAGGGGTCCGGGGTCCCGGGAATGTGTTGGCAGTGAGGGGTCCGGGGACTCGGGAACGTGTTGGCCGTGAGGGGTCCCGGGAATGTGTTGGCAGTGAGGGGTCCAGGGTCCTGGGAATGTGTTGACAGTGAGGTGTCCGGGGTCTCGGGAATGTGTTGACAGTGAGGGGTCCGGCGTCTCGGGAATGTGTTGGCAGTGAGGGGTCTGGGAATGTGTTGGCAGTGAGGGGTCCGGTGTCCCGGGAATGTGTTGGCAGTGAGGGGTCCGGTGTCCCGGGAATGTGTTGACAGTGAGGGGTCCGGCGTCTCGGGAATGTGTTGGCAGTGAGGAGTCTCAGGAATGTGTTGGCATTGAGGGGTCCGGGATCCCGGGAATGTGTTCGCAGTGAGGGGTCCAGGGTCCCGGGAATGTGTTGACAGTGAGGGGTCCGGCGTCTCGGGAATGTGTTGGCAGTGAGGAGTCTCAGGAATGTGTTGGCATTGAGGGGTCCGGGATCCCGGGAATGTGTTGGCAGTGAGGGGTCCGGTGTCTCGGGAATGTGTTGACAGTGAGGGGTCCGGCGTCTCGGGAATGTGTTGGCAGTGAGGAGTCTCAGGAATGTGTTGGCATTGAGGGGTCCGGGATCCCGGGAATGTGTTGACAGTAAGGGGTCCGGGGTCCTGGGAATGTGTTGGCAGTGAGGGGTCCGGGGTCCCGGGAATGTGTTGGCAGTGAGGGGTCCGGGTTCTCGGGAATGTGTTGGCAGTGAGGGGTCCGGGGTCCCGGGAATGTGTTGGCAGTGAGGGGTCCGGGGTCTCGGGAATGTGTTAGCAGTGGGGGGTCCCGGGAATGTGTTGGCAGTGAGGGGTCCCGGGAATGTGTTCGCAGTGAGGGATCCCGGGAATGTGTTGGCAGTAAGGGGTCCGGGGTCCCGGGAATGTGTTGGCAGTGAGGGGTCCGAGGTCTCGGGAATGTGTTGGCAGTGAGGGGTCTGGGGTCTCGGGAATGTGTTGGCAGTGAGGGGTCCGGGGCCCCGGGAATGTGTTGGCAGTGAGGGGTCCGGGCTCCCGGGAATGTGTTGGCAGTGAGGGGTCCAGGGTCTCGGGAATGAGTTGGCAGTGAGGGGTCCGGGGTCCCGGGAATGTGTTGGCAGTGAGGGGTCTGGGGTCTCGGGAATGAGTTGGCAGTGAGGGGTCCGGGGTCTCGGGAATGAGTTGGCAGTGAGGGGTCTGGGGTCTCGGGAATGAGTTGGCAGTGAAGGGTCCGAGGTGTCGGGAATGTGTTGGCAGTGAGGGGTCCAGGGTCTCGGGAATGTGTTGGCAGTGAGGGGTCCGGGCTCCCGGGAATGTGTTGGCAGCGAGGGGTCCGGGGTCCCGGGAATGTGTTGGCAGTGAGGGGTCCGTGGTCCGAGAAAGTGTTGGCAGTGGGGGGTCCCGGAAATGTGTTGGCAGTGAGGGGTCCGGTGTCCCGGGAATGTGTTGGCAGTGAGGGGTCCGGGGTCCCGGGAATGTGTTGGCAGTGAGGGGTCCGGGGTCTCGGGAATGTGTTGGCAGTGGGGGGTCCCGGGAATGTGTTGGCAGTGAGGGGTCCGGGGTCCCGGGAATGTGTTGGCAGCGAGGGGTCCGGGCTCCCGGGAATGTGTTGGCAGTGAGGGGTCCGGGGACTCGGGAACGTGTTGGCCGTGAGGGGTCCCGGGAATGTGTTGGCAGTGAGGGGTCCGGGGTCCCCGGAATGTGTTGACAGTGAGGGGTCCGGCGTCTCGGGAATGTGTTTGCAGTGAGGGGTCTGGGAATGTGTTGGCAGTGAGGGGTCCAGGGTCCCGGGAATGTGTTGACAGTGAGGGGTCCGGCGTCTCGGGAATGTGTTGGCAGTGAGGGGTCTGGGAATGTGTTGGCAGTGAGGGGTCCGGTGTCCCGGGAATGTGTTGACAGTGAGGGGTCCGGGGTCTCGGGAATGTGTTGGCAGTGAGGTGTCCGGGGTCTCGGGAAAGTGTTGGCAGTGAGGGGTCCGGGATCCCGGAAATGTGTTGACAGTGAGGGGTCCGGGGTCTCGGGAATGTGTTGGCAGTGAGGGGTCCGGGGTCCCGGGAATGTGTTGGCAGTGAGGGGTCCGTGGTCTCGGGAATGTGTTGGCAGTGAGGGGTCCCGGGAATGTGTTGGCAGTGAGGTGTCCGGGGTCTCGGGAATGTGTTGGCACTGAGGGGTCCGGGCTCCCGGGAATGTGTTGGCAGTGAGGGGTCCCGGGTCCTGGGAATGTGTTGGCAGTGAGGGGTCCGGGGTCCCGGGAATGTGTTGGCAGTGAGGGGTCCGGGGACTCGGGAACGTGTTGGCCGTGAGGGGTCCCGGGAATGTGTTGGCAGTGAGGGGTCCAGGGTCCTGGGAATGTGTTGACAGTGAGGGGTCCGGGGTCTCGGGAATGTGTTGACAGTGAGGGGTCCGGCGTCTCGGGAATGTGTTGGCAGTGAGGGGTCTGGGAATGTGTTGGCAGTGAGGGGTCCGGTGTCCCGGGAATGTGTTGGCAGTGAGGGGTCCGGTGTCCCGGGAATGTGTTGACAGTGAGGGGTCCGGCGTCTCGGGAATGTGTTGGCAGTGAGGAGTCTCAGGAATGTGTTGGCATTGAGGGGTCCGGGATCCCGGGAATGTGTTCGCAGTGAGGGGTCCAGGGTCCCGGGAATGTGTTGACAGTGAGGGGTCCGGCGTCTCGGGAATGTGTTGGCAGTGAGGAGTCTCAGGAATGTGTTGGCATTGAGGGGTCCGGGATCCCGGGAATGTGTTGACAGTAAGGGGTCCGGGGTCCTGGGAATGTGTTGGCAGTGAGGGGTCCCGGGAATGTGTTCGCAGTGAGGGATCCCGGGAATGTGTTGGCAGTAAGGGGTCCGGGGTCCCGGGAATGTGTTGGCAGTGAGGGGTCCGAGGTCTCGGGAATGTGTTGGCAGTGAGGGGTCTGGGGTCTCGGGAATGTGTTGGCAGTGAGGGGTCCGGGGCCCCGGGAATGTGTTGGCAGTGAGGGGTCCGGGCTCCCGGGAATGTGTTGGCAGTGAGGGGTCCAGGGTCTCGGGAATGAGTTGGCAGTGAGGGGTCCGGGGTCCCGGGAATGTGTTGGCAGTGAGGGGTCTGGGGTCTCGGGAATGAGTTGGCAGTGAGGGGTCCGGGGTCTCGGGAATGAGTTGGCAGTGAGGGGTCTGGGGTCTCGGGAATGAGTTGGCAGTGAAGGGTCCGAGGTGTCGGGAATGTGTTGGCAGTGAGGGGTCCAGGGTCTCGGGAATGTGTTGGCAGTGAGGGGTCCGGGCTCCCGGGAATGTGTTGGCAGCGAGGGGTCCGGGGTCCCGGGAATGTGTTGGCAGTGAGGGGTCCGTGGTCCGAGAAAGTGTTGGCAGTGGGGGGTCCCGGGAATGTGTTGGCAGTGAGGGGTCCGGTGTCCCGGGAATGTGTTGGCAGTGAGGGGTCCGGGGTCCCGGGAATGTGTTGGCAGTGAGGGGTCCGGGGTCTCGGGAATGTGTTGGCAGTGGGGGGTCCCGGGAATGTGTTGGCAGTGAGGGGTCCGGGGTCCCGGGAATGTGTTGGCAGCGAGGGGTCCGGGCTCCCGGGAATGTGTTGGCAGTGAGGGGTCCGGGGACTCGGGAACGTGTTGGCCGTGAGGGGTCCCGGGAATGTGTTGGCAGTGAGGGGTCCGGGGTCCCCGGAATGTGTTGACAGTGAGGGGTCCGGCGTCTCGGGAATGTGTTTGCAGTGAGGGGTCTGGGAATGTGTTGGCAGTGAGGGGTCCAGGGTCCCGGGAATGTGTTGACAGTGAGGGGTCCGGCGTCTCGGGAATGTGTTGGCAGTGAGGGGTCTGGGAATGTGTTGGCAGTGAGGGGTCCGGTGTCCCGGGAATGTGTTGACAGTGAGGGGTCCGGGGTCTCGGGAATGTGTTGGCAGTGAGGTGTCCGGGGTCTCGGGAATGTGTTGGCAGTGAGGGGTCCGTGGTCTCGGGAATGTGTTGGCAGTGAGGGGTCCCGGGAATGTGTTGGCAGTGAGGTGTCCGGGGTCTCGGGAATGTGTTGGCACTGAGGGGTCGGGGCTCCCGGGAATGTGTTGGCAGTGAGGGGTCCCGGGTCCTGGGAATGTGTTGGCAGTGAGGGGTCCGGGGTCCCGGGAATGTGTTGGCAGTGAGGGGTCCGGGGACTCGGGAACGTGTTGGCCGTGAGGGGTCCCGGGAATGTGTTGGCAGTGAGGGGTCCAGGGTCCTGGGAATGTGTTGACAGTGAAGGGTCCGGGGTCTCGGGAATGTGTTGACAGTGAGGGGTCCGGCGTCTCGGGAATGTGTTGGCAGTGAGGGGTCTGGGAATGTGTTGGCAGTGAGGGGTCCGGTGTCCCGGGAATGTGTTGGCAGTGAGGGGTCCGGTGTCCCGGGAATGTGTTGACAGTGAGGGGTCCGGCGTCTCGGGAATGTGTTGGCAGTGAGGAGTCTCAGGAATGTGTTGGCATTGAGGGGTCCGGGATCCCGGGAATGTGTTCGCAGTGAGGGGTCCAGGGTCCCGGGAATGTGTTGACAGTGAGGGGTCCGGCGTCTCGGGAATGTGTTGGCAGTGAGGAGTCTCAGGAATGTGTTGGCATTGAGGGGTCCGGGATCCCGGGAATGTGTTGACAGTAAGGGGTCCGGGGTCCTGGGAATGTGTTGGCAGTGAGGGGTCCGGGGTCCCGGGAATGTGTTGACAGTGAGGGGTCCGGCGTCTCGGGAATGTGTTGGCAGTGAGGGGTCTGGGAATGTGTTGGCAGTGAGGGGTCCGGGGTCCCGGGAACGTGTTGGCAGTGATGGGTCCGGGTTCTCGGGAATGTGTTGGCAGTGAGGGGTCCGGGGTCTCGGGAATGTGTTGGCAGTGAGGGGTCCGTGGTCTCGGGAACGTGTTGGCAGTGAGGGGTCCCGGGAATGTGTTGGCAGTGAGGTGTCCGGGGTCTCGGGAATGTGTTGGCAGTGAGGGGTCCCGGGAATGTGTTGGCAGTGAGGGGTCCCGGGAATGTGTTGGCAGTGAGGTGTCCGGGGTCTCGGGAATGTGTTGGCAGTGAGGGGTCCCGGGAATGTGTTGGCAGTGAGGGGTCCGGGTCTCGGGAACGTGTTGGCCGTGAGGGGTCCCGGGAATGTGTTGGCAGTGAGGGGTCCCGGGAATGTGTTGGCAGTGAGGGGTCCGGGGTCTCGGGAATGTGTTGGCAGTGAGGGGTCCGGGGACTCGGGAACGTGTTGGCCGTGAGGGGTCCCGGGAATGTGTTGGCAGTGAGGGGTCCGGGGTCCCGGGAATGTGTTGGCAGTGAGGGGTCCGGGGTCCCGGGAATGTGTTGGCAGTGGGGGGTCCCGGGAATGTGTTGGCAGTGAGGGGTCCCGGGAATGTGTTGGCAGTGAGGGGTCCGGGGTCCCGGGAATGTGTTGGCAGTGAGGGGTCCGGGGTCCCGGGAATGTGTTGGCAGTGAGGGGTCCGGGGTCTCGGGAATGTGTTGGCAGTGAGGGGTCCGGGGTCTCGGGAATGTGTTGGCAGTGAGGAGTCTCAGGAATGTGTTGGCATTGAGGGGTCCGGGATCCCGGGAATGTGTTGACAGTGAGGGGTCCGGCGTCTCGGGAATGTGTTGGCAGTGAGGAGTCTCAGGAATGTGTTGGCATTGAGGGGTCCGGGATCCCGGGAATGTGTTGGCAGTGAGGGGTCCGGTGTCTCGGGAATGTGTTGACAGTGAGGGGTCCGGCGTCTCGGGAATGTGTTGGCAGTGAGGAGTCTCAGGAATGTGTTGGCATTGAGGGGTCCGGGATCCCGGGAATGTGTTGACAGTAAGGGGTCCGGGGTCCTGGGAATGTGTTGGCAGTGAGGGGTCCGGGGTCCCGGGAATGTGTTGGCAGTGAGGGGTCCGGGTTCTCGGGAATGTGTTGGCAGTGAGGGGTCCGGGGTCCCGGGAATGTGTTGGCAGTGAGGGGTCCGGGGTCTCGGGAATGTGTTAGCAGTGGGGGGTCCCGGGAATGTGTTGGCAGTGAGGGGTCCCGGGAATGTGTTCGCAGTGAGGGATCCCGGGAATGTGTTGGCAGTAAGGGGTCCGGGGTCCCGGGAATGTGTTGGCAGTGAGGGGTCCGAGGTCTCGGGAATGTGTTGGCAGTGAGGGGTCTGGGGTCTCGGGAATGTGTTGGCAGTGAGGGGTCCGGGGCCCCGGGAATGTGTTGGCAGTGAGGGGTCCGGGCTCCCGGGAATGTGTTGGCAGTGAGGGGTCCAGGGTCTCGGGAATGAGTTGGCAGTGAGGGGTCCGGGGTCCCGGGAATGTGTTGGCAGTGAGGGGTCTGGGGTCTCGGGAATGAGTTGGCAGTGAGGGGTCCGGGGTCTCGGGAATGAGTTGGCAGTGAGGGGTCTGGGGTCTCGGGAATGAGTTGGCAGTGAAGGGTCCGAGGTGTCGGGAATGTGTTGGCAGTGAGGGGTCCAGGGTCTCGGGAATGTGTTGGCAGTGAGGGGTCCGGGCTCCCGGGAATGTGTTGGCAGCGAGGGGTCCGGGGTCCCGGGAATGTGTTGGCAGTGAGGGGTCCGTGGTCCGAGAAAGTGTTGGCAGTGGGGGGTCCCGGGAATGTGTTGGCAGTGAGGGGTCCGGTGTCCCGGGAATGTGTTGGCAGTGAGGGGTCCGGGGTCCCGGGAATGTGTTGGCAGTGAGGGGTCCGGGGTCTCGGGAATGTGTTGGCAGTGGGGGGTCCCGGGAATGTGTTGGCAGTGAGGGGTCCGGGGTCCCGGGAATGTGTTGGCAGCGAGGGGTCCGGGCTCCCGGGAATGTGTTGGCAGTGAGGGGTCCGGGGACTCGGGAACGTGTTGGCAGTGAGGGGTCCGTGGTCGGAGACTGTGTTGGCAGTGGGGGGTCCCGGGAATGTGTTGGCAGTGAGGGGCCCGGGGTCCCGGGAATGTGTTGGCAGTGAGGGGTCCGGGGTCCCCGGAATGTGTTGACAGTGAGGGGTCCGGCGTCTCGGGAATGTGTTTGCAGTGAGGGGTCTGGGAATGTGTTGGCAGTGAGGGGTCCAGGGTCCCGGGAATGTGTTGACAGTGAGGGGTCCGGCGTCTCGGGAATGTGTTGGCAGTGAGGGGTCTGGGAATGTGTTGGCAGTGAGGGGTCCGGTGTCCCGGGAATGTGTTGACAGTGAGGGGTCCGGGGTCTCGGGAATGTGTTGGCAGTGAGGTGTCCGGGGTCTCGGGAAAGTGTTGGCAGTGAGGGGTCCGGGATCCCGGGAATGTGTTGACAGTGAGGGGTCCGGGGTCTCGGGAATGAGTTGGCAGTGAGGGGTCCGGGGTCCCGGGAATGTGTTGGCAGTGAGGGGTCCGTGGTCTCGGGAATGTGTTGGCAGTGAGGGGTCCCGGGAATGTGTTGGCAGTGAGGTGTCCGGGGTCTCGGGAATGTGTTGGCAGTGAGGGGTCCGGGCTCCCGGGAATGTGTTGGCAGTGAGGGGTCCCGGGTCCTGGGAATGTGTTGGCAGTGAGGGGTCCGGGGTCCCGGGAATGTGTTGGCAGTGAGGGGTCCGGGGACTCGGGAACGTGTTGGCCGTGAGGGGTCCCGGGAATGTGTTGGCAGTGAGGGGTCCAGGGTCCTGGGAATGTGTTGACAGTGAGGGGTCCGGGGTCTCGGGAATGTGTTGACAGTGAGGGGTCCGGCGTCTCGGGAATGTGTTGGCAGTGAGGGGTCTGGGAATGTGTTGGCAGTGAGGGGTCCGGTGTCCCGGGAATGTGTTGGCAGTGAGGGGTCCGGTGTCCCGGGAATGTGTTGACAGTGAGGGGTCCGGCGTCTCGGGAATGTGTTGGCAGTGAGGAGTCTCAGGAATGTGTTGGCATTGAGGGGTCCGGGATCCCGGGAATGTGTTCGCAGTGAGGGGTCCAGGGTCCCGGGAATGTGTTGACAGTGAGGGGTCCGGCGTCTCGGGAATGTGTTGGCAGTGAGGAGTCTCAGGAATGTGTTGGCATTGAGGGGTCCGGGATCCCGGGAATGTGTTGACAGTAAGGGGTCCGGGGTCCTGGGAATGTGTTGGCAGTGAGGGGTCCGGCGTCTCGGGAATGTGTTGGCAGTGAGGGGTCTGGGAATGTGTTGGCAGTGAGGGGTCCGGGGTCCCGGGAACGTGTTGGCAGTGATGGGTCCGGGTTCTCGGGAATGTGTTGGCAGTGAGGGGTCCGGGGTCTCGGGAATGTGTTGGCAGTGAGGGGTCCGTGGTCTCGGGAACGTGTTGGCAGTGAGGGGTCCCGGGAATGTGTTGGCAGTGAGGTGTCCGGGGTCTCGGGAATGTGTTGGCAGTGAGGGGTCCCGGGAATGTGTTGGCAGTGAGGGGTCCCGGGAATGTGTTGGCAGTGAGGGGTCCCGGGAATGTGTTGGCAGTGAGGTGTCCGGGGTCTCGGGAATGTGTTGGCAGTGAGGGGTCCCGGGAATGTGTTGGCAGTGAGGGGTCCCGGGAATGTGTTGGCAGTGAGGTGTCCCGGGTCCTGGGAATGTGTTGGCAGTGAGGGGTCCGGGGTCTCGGGAACGTGTTGGCCGTGAGGGGTCCCGGGAATGTGTTGGCAGTGAGGGGTCCCGGGAATGTGCTGGCAGTGAGGGGTCCGGGGTCTCGGGAATGTGTTGGCAGTGAGGGGTCCGGGGACTCGGGAACGTGTTGGCCGTGAGGGGTCCCGGGAATGTGTTGGCAGTGAGGGGTCCGGGGTCCCGGGAATGTGTTGGCAGTGAGGGGTCCGGGGTCCCGGGCATGTGTTGGCAGTGGGGGGTCCCGGGAATGTGTTGGCAGTGAGGGGTCCCGGGAATGTGTTGGCAGTGAGGGGTCCGGGGTCCCGGGAATGTGTTGGCAGTGAGGGGTCCGGGGTCCCGGGAATGTGTTGGCAGTGAGGGGTCCGGGGTCTCGGGAATGTGTTGGCAGTGAGGGGTCCGGGGTCCCGGGAATGTGTTGGCAGTGAGGGGTCCGGGGTCCCGGGAATGTGTTGGCAGTGAGGGGTCCGGGGTCTCGGGAATGTGTTGGCAGTGAGGGGTCCGGGGTCTCGGGAATGTGTTGGCAGTGAGGGGTCCCGGGAATGTGTTGGCAGTGAGGGGTCCGGGGTCTCGGGAATGTGTTGGCAGTGAGGGGTCCGGGGTCTCGGGAATGTGTTGGCAGTGAGGGGTCCCGGGAATGTGTTGGCAGTGAGGGGTCCCGGGAATGTGTTGGCAGTGGGGGGTCCCGGGAATGTGTTGGCAGTGAGGGGTCCGGGGTCCCGGGAATGTGTTGGCAGTGAGGGGTCCCGGGTCCCGGGAATGTGTTGGCAGTGAGGGGTCCGGGGTCCCGGGAATGTGTTGGCAGTGAGGGGTCCGGGGTCTCGGGAATGTGTTGACAGTGAGGGGTCCGGGGTCTCGGGAACGTGTTGACAGTGAGGGGTCCGGGGTCCCGGGAATGTGTTGGCAGTGAAGGGTCCGGGGTCTCGGGAATGTGTTGACAGTGAGGGGTCCCGGGTCTCGGGAATGTGTTGACAGTGAGGGGTCCGGGGTCTCGGGAATGTGTTGGCATTGAGGGGTCCGGGGTCCCGGGAATGTGTTGGCAGTGAGGGGTCCGGGGTCTCGGGAATGTGTTGACAGTGAGGGGTCCAGGGTCTCGGGAATGTGTTGGCAGTGAGGGGTCCGGGGTCCCGGGAATGTTTTGGCAGTGAGGGGTCCGGGGTCCCGGGAATGTTTTGGCAGTGAGGGGTCCGGGGTCTCGGGAATGTGTTGACAGTGAGGGGTCCGGGGTCTCGGGAATGTGTTGGCAGTGAGGGGTCCGGGGTCTCGGGAATGTGTTGGCAGTGAGGGGTCCGGGGTCCCGGGAATGTTTTGGCAGTGAGCGGTCCGGGGTCCCGGGAATGTTTTGGCAGTGAGGGGTCCGGGGTCCCGGGAATGTGTTGGCAGTGAGGGGTCCAGTGTCTCGGGAATGTGTTGGCAGTGAGGGGTCCGGGGTCCCGGGAATGTGTTGGCAGTGAGGGGTCCGGGGTCTCGGGAATGTGTTGGCAGTGAGGGGTCCGGGGTCTCGGGAATGTGTTGACAGTGAGGGGTCCGGGGTCTCGGGAATGTGTTGGCAGTGAGGGGTCCGGGGTCCCGGGAATGTTTTGGCAGTGAGGGGTCCGGGGTCCCGGGAATGTTTTGGCAGTGAGGGGTCCAGGGTCTCGGGAATGTGTTGGCAGTGAGGGGTCCGGGGTCTCGGGAATGTGTTGGCAGTGAGGGGTCCAGGGTCTCGGGAATGTGTTGACAGTGAGGGGTCCAGGGTCCCGGGAATGTGTTGGCAGTGAGGGGTCCAGGGTCTCGGGAATGTGTTGACAGTGAGGGGTCCAGGGTCTCGGGAATGTGTTGACAGTGAGGGGTCCTTCCCCTGGGAATGTGTTGCCAGTGAGGGGTCCAGGGTCCCGGGAATGTGTTGACAGTGAGGGGTCTGGGAATGTGTTGGCAGTGAGGGGTCTGGGAATGTGTTGGCAGTGAGGGGTCCGGGGTCCCGGGAATGTGTTGACAGTGAGGGGTCCGGCGTCTCGGGAATGTGTTGGCAGTGAGGAGTCTCAGGAATGTGTTGGCATTGAGGGGTCCGGGATCCCGGGAATGTGTTGACAGTGAGGGGTCCGGGGTCCCGGGAATGTGTTGACAGTGAGGGGTCCGGCGTCTCGGGAATGTGTTGGCAGTGAGGGGTCCGGGATCCCGGGAATGTGTTGGCAGTGGGAGGTCCGGGGTCCCGGGAATGTGTTGGCATTGAGGGGTCCGGGATCCCGGGAATGTGTTGGCAGTGGGAGGTCCGGGGTCCCGGGAATGTGTTGGCATTGAGGGGTCCGGGATCCCGGGAATGTGTTGGCAGTGGGAGGTCCGGGGTCCCGGGAATGTGTTGGCAGTGAGGGGTCCGGCGTCTCGGGAATGTGTTGGCAGTGAGGGGTCCGGGGTCCCGGGAATGTGTTGGCAGTGAGGGGTCCGGGGTCCCGGGAATGTGTTGACAGTGAGGGGTCCGGCGTCTCGGGAATGTGTTGGCAGTGAGGGGTCCGGGGTCCCGGGAATGTGTTGGCAGTGAGGGGTCCGGGGTCCCGGGAATGTGTTGGCAGTGAGGGGTCTGGGAATGTGTTGGCAGTGAGGGGTCCCGGGAATGTGTTGGCAGTGAGGGATCCCGGGAATGTGTTGGCAGTGAGGGGTCCAGGGTCCCGGGAATGTGTTGGCAGTGAGGGGTCCGGGGTCTCGGGAATGTGTTGGCAGTGAGGGGTCCGGGGTCCCCGGAATGTGTTGGCAGTGAGGGGTCCCGGGAATGTGTTGGCAGTAAGGGGTCCAGGGTCCCGGGAATGTGTTGGCAGTGAGGGGTCCGGGGTCTCGGGAATGTGTTGGCAGTGAGGGGTCCGGGGTCTCGGGAATGTGTTGGCAGTGAGGGGTCCGGACTCTCGGGAATGTGTTGGCCGTGAGGGGTCCGGGGTCTCGGGAATGTGTTGGCAGTGAGGGGTCCGACATCTCGGGAATGTGTTGGCAGTGAGGGGTCTCGGGAATGTGTTGGCAGTGAGGGGTCCGGGGTCTCGGGAATGTGTTGGCATTGAGGGGTCCGGGGTCCCGGGAATGTGTTGGCAGTGAGGGGTCCGGGGTCTCGGGAATGTGTTGGCAGTGAGGGGTCCGGAGTCTCGGGAATGTGTTGGCAGTGAGGCGTCCGGGGTCTCGGGAATGTGTTGGCAGTGAGGGGTCCGACATCTCGGGAATGTGTTGGCAGTGAGGGGTTTGGGGTCTGGGAATGTGTTGGCAGTGAGGGGTCCGGACTCTCGGGAATGTGTTGGCAGTGAGGGGTCCGGGGTCTCGGGAATGTGTTGGCAGTGAGGGGTCCGACATCTCGGGAATGTGTTGGCAGTGAGGGGTTTGGGGTCTGGGAATGTGTTGGCAGTGAGGGGTCCGGACTCTCGGGAATGTATTGGCAGTGAGGGGTCCCGGGTCCTGGGAATGTGTTGGCAGTGAGGGATCCGGGGTCTCGGGAATGTGTTGACAGTGAGGGGTCCGGACTCTCGGGAATGTGTTGGCAGTGAGGGGTCCGGTGTCCCGGGAATGTGTTGACAGTGAGGGGTCCGGACTCTCGGGAATGTGTTGGCAGTGAGGGGTCCGGGGTCTCGGGAATGTGTTGGCAGTGAGGGGTCCGGGGTCTCGGGAAAGTGTTGGCAGTGAGGGGTCCGGGGTCTCGGGAATGTGTTGGCAGTGAGGGGTCTGGGAATGTGTTGGCAGTGAGGGGTCCGGGGTCTCGGGAATGTGTTGACAGTGAGGGGTCCGGACTCTCGGGAATGTGTTGGCAGTGAGGGGTCCGGTGTCCCGGGAATGTGTTGGCAGTGAGGGGTCCGGACTCTCGGGAATGTGTTGGCAGTGAGGGGTCCGGGGTCCCGGGAATGTGTTGGCCGTGAGGGGTCCGGGGTCTCGGGAATGTGTTGGCAGTGAGGGGTCCGGGGTCCCGGGAATGTGTTGGCAGTGAGGGGTCCTGGGTCCCGGGAATGTGTTGGCCGTGAGGGGTCCGGGGTCTCGGGAATGTGTTGGCAGTGAGGGGTCTGGGAATGTGTTGGCACTGAGGGGTCCAGGGTCCCGGGAATGTGTTGACAGTGAGGGGTCCGGCGTCTCGGGAATGTGTTGGCAGTGAGGGGTCTGGGAATGTGTTGGCAGTGAGGGGTCCGGTGTCCCGGGAATGTGTTGACAGTGAGGGGTCCGGCGACTCGGGAATGTGTTGGCAGTGAGGGGTCTGGGAATGTGTTGGCAGTGAGGGGTCCGGTGTCCCGGGAATGTGTTGGCAGTGAGGGGTCCGGGGTCCCGGGAATGTGTTGACAGTGAGGGGTCCGGCGTCTCGGGAATGTGTTGGCAGTGAGGGTTCTGCGAATGTGTTGGCAGTGAGGTGTCCGGGATCCCGGGAATGTGTTGGCAGTGAGGGGTCCAGGGTCCCGGGAATGTGTTGACAGTGAGGAGTCTCAGGAATGTGTTGGCAGTGAGGGGTCCGGTGTCCCGGGAATGTGTTGGCAGTGAGGGGTCCGGCGTCTTGGGAATGTGTTGACAGTGAGGGGTCCGGAGTCCCGGGAATGTGTTGGCAGTGGGGGGCTCAGGAATATGTTGGAAGGTCAGAAAGCCGCAGCAAGGACAACAGAACAAAATAAATTCTCACCATTTCTCACTCCTGGAGTTGCCTTTTGCGAAACATTGTCCAAATTCTTTGTGAACTTTAAATCACTGAGAATGAAAGTCCTGTTTCAACGCGGTACACGAGGCAGGACTCATTCCACAGCCTCTCTCAGTATCTCCCAACCCAACACGAGGGAGTGAAATGTCAGGGTGCTTGGGAATGTCGTATTGACAGCGACCCAGAGTAACGTGGCAACAAAGTCTGATCCACACGGATTGAAAAAATAGAAAGAGACTTTAATTCAGCTCTCTGAGTGGAGCAGCTTTGTTTAATATAATCCCTACAAGGAACTCCCATGTCATCCAAACCCAGGAACCCATTTGACTGGAGTTTTGTGAGTGAGCCAGTTGTGAATGCAACAATTATATCAACGGATGGACCAAGAGAGAAGTGAGGACCAGGGCTAAACTTTCCCCCATTCCGCCCGCTCTTGATTTGGGGATTCCGAGCTCAGGGGTCCCTATTTGAGGAAATCGGTTGAGTGTAGGACAATAAAGTGGATGAATGGCCAGTATTCTGCCGACGGATCTGAACTCCAGTGTGGACATTATACACCCACCACCTGGCTCGCAGCGTTACAGATTCTAAAGGTAGGCATCTACAAAATCCTCTTATTTCAGTAATATTACGAGACAGTAACATTGCTGATCAAGAGAGATATAATTCACAAGGCATGAGTGATGATCAGCCACTTCAGTTAATAAAACTTTATCAACATCAGTTTTAAAATTAACAAATCTTCAAATATAATTTTCTGTTTATAGAAGAGAGTTCCAAACTTCTAACACCGTGTATGTGTGCCTCAGTGTGTGTGTGTGTCAGTGTGTGTGTCAGTGTGTGCGTGTCTCAGTGTGTGTCAGTGTGTGTGTGGCTCACTGTGTGTCAGTGTGTGTGTGTCAGTGTGTGTGTCTCAGTGTGTGTGTCAGTGTGTGTGTGTCTCAGTGTGTGTCAGTGTGTGTGTGTCAGTGTGTGTGTCTCAGTGTGTGTGTCAGTGTGTGTGTGTCAGTGTGTGTGTGTCTCAGTGTGTGTCAGTGTGTGTGTGTCAGTGTGTGTGTGTGTCAGTGTGTGTGTGTCAGTGTGTGTGTGCCCGAACACCATCACCCTTAATCCCTTTATTCTTCAAAAAACTATCTATCTTTATCTTAAAAACATTTAATGAAGGAGCCTCTACTGCTTCACTGGGCAAGGAATTCCATAGATTCACAACCCTTTGGGTGAAGAAGTTCCTCCTAAACTCAGTCCTAAATCTACTTCCCCTTATTTTGAGGCTATGCCCCAAGTTCTGCTTTCACCCGCCAGTGGAAACAACCTGCCCGCATCTATCCTATCTATTCCCTTCATAATCTTATATGTTTCTATAAGATCCCCCCTCATCCTTCTAAAGTCCAACGAGTACAGTCCCAGTCTACTCAACCTCTCCTTGTAATCCAACCCCTTCAGCTCTGGGATTAACCTAGTGAATCTCCTCTGCACACCCTCCAGTGCCAGTACGTCCTTTCTCAAGTAAGGAGACCAAAACTGAACACAATACCCCAGGTGTGGCCTCACTTACACCTTATACAATTGCAGCATAACCTCCCTAGTCTTAAACTCCATCCCTCTAGCAATGAAGGACAAAATTCTATTTGCCTTCTTAATCACCTGTTGCACCTGTAAACCAACTTTTTGCGACTCATGCACCAGCACACCCAGGTCTCTCTGCACAGCAGCATGTTTTAATATTTTATAGATCATAGATCATAGAATTTACAGTGCAGAAGGAGGCCATTCAGCCCATCGAGTTTGCACCGGCTCTTGGAAAGAGCACCCGACCCAAGGTCCACACCTCCACCCTATCCCCATAACCCAGTAACCCCACCCAACACTAAGGGCAATTTTGGACACTAAGGGCAATTTAGCATGGCCAATCCACCTAACCTGCACATCTTTGGACTGTGGGAGGAAACCGGAGCACCCGGAGGAAACCCACGCACACACGGGGAGGATGTGCAGACTCCACACAGACAGTGACCCAAGCCAGAATCGAACCTGGGACCCTGGAGCTGTGAAGCAATTGTGCTATCCACAATGCTACCGTGCTGCCCACAATCATTTAAATCATAATCCCTTTTGCTGTTATTCCTACCAAAATGGATAACCTCACATTTGTCAACATTGTATTCCATCTGCCAGACCCTAGCCCATTCACTTAGCCTATCCAAATCCCTCTGCAGACTTCCAGTATCCTCTACACTTTTTGCTTTACCACTTATCTTAATGTCGTCTGCAAACTTGGACACATTGCCATTGGTCCCCAACTCCAAATCATCTATGTAAATTGTGAACAGTTGTGGGCCCAACACTGATCCCTGAGGGACGCCACTAGCTACTGATTGCCAACCAGAGAAACACCCATTCATCCCCACTCTTTGCTTTCTATTAATTAACCAATCCTCTATCCATGCTACTACTTTCCCCTTAATGCCATGCATCTTTCTCTTATGCATCAACCTTTTGTGTGGCACCTTGTCAAAGGCTTTCTGGAAATCCAGATATACCACATCCATTGGCTCCCCGTTATCTACCGCACTGTTAATGTCCTCAAAAAATTCCACTAAATTAGTTAGGCACGACCTGCCCTTTATGAACCCATGCTGCGTCTGCCCAATGGGACAATTTCCATCCAGATGCCTCGCTATTTCTTCCTTGATGATAGATTCCCTACTACCGAAGTTAAGCTCACTGGCCTATAATTACCCGCTTTCTGCCTTCCTCCTTTTTTAAACAGTGGTGTCACGTTTGCTAATTTCCAATCCGCCGGGACCACCCCAGAGTCGAGTGAATTTTGGTAAATTATCACTAGTGCATTTGCAATTTCCCTAGCCATCTCTTTTAGCACTCTGGGATGCATTCCATCAGGTCCAGGAGACTTGTCTACCTTTAGCCCCATTAGCTTGCCCATCACTACCTCCTTGGTGATAACAATCATCTCAAGGTCCTCACCTGTCATAGCCTCATTTCCATCAGTCACTGGCATGTTATTTGTGTCTTCCACTGTGAAGACTGACCCAAAAAACCTGTTCAGTTCCTCAGCCATTTCCTCATCTCCCATTATTAAATCTCCCTTCTCATCCTCTAAAAGACCAATATTTACCTGAGCCACTCTTTTTTGTTTTATATATTTGTAGAAGCTTTTACTGTCTGTTTTTATATTCTGAGCAAGTTTACTCTCATAATCTATCTTACTCTTCTTTATAGCTTTTTTAGTAGCTTTCTGTTGCCCCCTAAAGATTTCCCAGTCCTCTAGTCTCCCACTAATCTTTGCTACTTTGTATGCTTTTTCCTTCAATTTGATACTCTCCCTTATTTCCTTAGATATCCACGGTCGATTGTCCCTCTTTCTACCGTCCTTCCTTTTTGTTGGTATAAACCTTTGCTGAGCACTGTGAAAAATCGCTTGGAAGGTTCTCCACTGGTCCTCAACTGTTTCATCAGAAAGTCTTTGCTCCCAGTCTACCTTAGCTAATTCTTCTCTCATCCCATTGTAATCTCCTTTGTTTAAGCACAAAACACTAGTGCTTGATTTTACCTTCTCATCCTCCATCTGTATTTTAAATTCCACCATATTGTGATCGCTCCTTCCGAGAGGATCCCTAACTATGAGATCATTAACCAATCCTGTCTCATTACACAGGACCAGATCTAGGACCGCTTGTTCCCTCGTAGGTTCCATTACATACTGTTGTAGTGGGCAGCACAGTAGCATTGTGGATAGCACAATTGCTTCACAGCTCCATGGTCCCAGGTTCGAGTCCGGCTTGGGTCTCTGTCTGTGCGGAGTCTGTTCTATAAACTCCTCCTCAAGGCTGCCTTGACTGACCTGGTTAAACCAATCGACAAATAGATTAAAATCCTCCATGATAACTGCTGTACCATTTCTACATGCATCAGTTATTTCTTTGTTTATTGCCTGTCCCACCATAATGTTACTATTTGGTGGCCTATAGATTACTCCTATCAGTGACTTTTTCGCCTTACTATTCCTGATTTCCACCCAAATGGATTCAACCTGATCCTCCATAGCTTTGATTTCATCCCTTACTGTTGCCCGGATGTCATCCTTAAATAACAGAGCTACACCACCTCCCTTACCATCCACTCTGTCCTTCCGAATAGTTTGATACCCTCGGATATTTAACTCCCAGTCGTGACCATCCTTTAACCATGTTTCAGTAATGGCCATTAATGGCCATTGTCGCACTATGAATGTGTGTGTGTGTCAGTGTGTATGTGTTTCGGTGTGTGAGTGTGCGTGTGTCAGTGTGAGTGTGTCAGTGTGTGTGTGTCTGAGTGTGAGTGTCAGAGTATGAGTGTGTTTGTGTGCGTGTCGGTGTGAGTGTGTGTTTCAGTGTGCGTGTCGGTGTGTGTGTGTCAGTGCGTGTGTGTCAGTGTGTGTGTATGTGTTTCAGTGTGTGAGTGTGTGTGCCTGAGTGTGTCAGTGTGTGAGTGTGTCAGTGTGTGTGCCTGAGTGTGTGTGTCTGAGTGTGTGTATGTCTGAGTGTGTGTCGGTGTGTGAGTGTTTCAGTGGGAGCATGTCAGTGTGTGTGTCAGTGTGTGCATGTCAGTGTGAGCATGTCTGTGAGCGTGTCAGTGTGTGCGTGTCAGTGTGAGCATGTCAGTGTGTGCGTGTCAGTATGAGCGTGTCAGTGTGAGCATGTCTGTGAGCGTGTCAGTGTCAATGTGTGCGTGTCAGCGTGAGCGTGTCAGTGTGAGCGTGTCAGTGTCAGTGTGTGCATGTCAGTGTGAGCGTGTCAGTGTGAGCGTGTCTGTGAGCGTGTCAGTGTCAATGTGTGCGTGTCAGCGTGTCAGTGTGAGCGTGTCTGTGAGCGTGTCAGTGTCAGTGTGAGCGTGTCAGTGTGAGTGTGAGTGTGTCAGTGTGAGCGTGTCAGTGTTGGCGTGTCAGTGTGAGCGTGTCAGTGTCAGTGTGTGCGTGTCAGTGTGTGCGTGTCAGTGTGCATGTCAGTGTCTGAGCGTGTCAGTGTGAGCGTGTCAGTGTGAGCGTGTCAGGGTCAGTGTGAGTGTGTCAGTGTGAGCGTGTCAGTGTCAGTGTGTGCGTGTCTGTGAGCGTGTCTGTGTGTGCGTGTCAGTGTGTCAGTGTCAGTGTGTGCGTGTCAATGTCAGTGTGAGCATATGAGTGTGAGCGTGTCAGTATGTGCGTGTCAGTGTGAGTGTATCAGTGTGTGCGTGTCAGTGTGAGCGTGTCAGTGTGAGCGTGTCAGTGTGTGCGTGTCAGTGTGAGCGTGTCAGTGTGTGCGTGTCAGTGTCAGTGTGAGCGTGTCAGTGTGAGCGTGTCAGTGTGAGCGTGTCAGTGTGAGCGTGTCAGTGTCAGTGTGCGTGTCAGTGTGAGCATGTCAGTGTGAGCGTGTCTGTGAGCGTGTCAGTGTCAGTGTGAGCGTGTCAGTGTCAGTGTGAGCGTGTCAGTGTGAGCGTGTCAGTGTCAGTGTGAGCGTGTCAGTGTCAGTGTGTGCGTGTCAGTGTGAGCGTGTCAGTGTCAGTGTGAGCGTGTCAATGTGAGCGTGTCAGTGTGTGTGTGTCAGTGTCAGTGTGTGCGTGTCAGTGTGTGCGCGTCAGTGTCAGTGTGAGCGTGTCAGTGTGAGCGTGTCAGTGTCAGTGTGAGCGTGTCAGTGTCAGTGTGTGCGTGTCAGTGTGAGCGTGTCAGTGTCAGTGTGAGCGTGTCAGTGTGAGCGTGTCAGTGTGTGTGTGTCAGTGTCAGTGTGTGCGTGTCAGTGTGTGCGTGTCAGTGTCAGTGTGAGCGTGTCAGTGTGAGCGTGTCAGTGTCAGTGTGCGTGTCAGTGTGAGCATGTCAGTGTGAGCGTGTCTGTGAGCGTGTCAGTGTGAGCGTGTCAGTGTGAGCGTGTCAGTGTCAGTGTGTGCATGTCAGTGAGCGTGTCAGTGTGAGCGTGTCAGTGTGTGCGTGTCAGTGTGAGCGTGTCAGTGTCAGTGTGAGCGTGTCAGTGTGAGTGTGTCAGTGTGTGCATGTCAGTGTGAGCGTGTCAGTGTGTGCGTGTCAGTGTCAGTGTGTGCATGTCAGTGTGAGCGTGTCAGTGTGAGCGTGTCAGTGTGAGCGTGTCAGTGTGAGTGTGTCAGTGTCAGTGTGTGCGTGTCAGTGTCAGTGTGAGAGTGTCAGTGTGAGCGTGTCAGTGTGTGCGTGTCAGTGTCAGTGTGAGCGTGTCAGTGTGAGCGTGTCAGTGACAGTGTGAGAGTGCCAGTGTGAGCGTGTCAGTGTCAGTGTGTGCGTGTCAGTGTGAGCGTGTCTGTGAGCGTGTCAGTGTCAGTGTGCGTGTCAGTGTCAGTGTGCATGTCAGTGTGAGCATGTCAGTGTGAACGTGTCAGGGTCAGTGTGAGCGTGTCAGTGTGAGCATGTCAGTGTCAGTGCGTGCGTGTCAGTGTGGGCGTGTCAGTGTGTGCGTGTCAGTGTGAGCGTGTCAGTGTCAGTGTGAGAGTGTCAGTGTCAGTGTGTGCGTGTCAGTGTGTGCGTGTCAGTGTGAGCGTGTCTGTGAGCGTGTCAGTGTCAGTGTGAGCGTGTCAGTGTGAGCGTGTCTGTGAGCGTGTCAGTGTCAGTATGAACGTGTCAGTATGAGCGTGTCAGTGTCAGTGTGTGCGTGTGAGCGTGTCAGTGTCAGTGTGAGAGGTCAGTGTCAGTGTGAGTGTGTCAGTGTGAGCGTGTCAGTGTGTGCGTGTCAGCGTCAGTGTGAACGTGTCAGTGTGAGCGGGTCAGTGTGTGCGTGTCAGTGTGAGCGTGTCAGTGTGTGCGTGTCAGTGTCAGTGTGAGCGTGTCAGTGTGAGCGTGTCAGTGTCAGTGTGAGAGTGTCAGTGTGTGCGTGTCAGTGTGAGCGTGTCAGTGTGTGCGTGTCAGTGTGTGTGTGTCAGTGTGAGCGTGTCAGTGTGTGCGTGTCAGTGTGTGCGTGTCAGTGTGTGCGTGTCAGTGTCAGTGTGAGCGTGTCAGTGTGAGCGTGTCAGTGTCAGTGTGTGCGTGTCAGTGTCAGTGTGAGCGTGTCAGTGTGAGCGTGTCAGTGTGAGCGTGTCAGTGTGAGAGTGTCAGTGCGTGCGTGTCAGTGTGAGCGTGTCAGTGTGTGCGTGTCAGTGTCAGTGTGTGCGTGTCAATGTGAGAGTGTCAGTGTGTGCGTGTCAGTGTCAGTGTGAGCGTGTCAGTGTGAGCGTGTCAGTGTGAGCGTATCAGTGTGAGCGTGTCAGTGTGTGCGTGTCAGTGTGAGCCTGTCAGTGTGTGCGTGTCAGTGTCAGTGTGAGCGTGTCAGTGTGAGCGTGTCTGTGAGCGTGTCAGTGTGAGCGTGTCAGTGTGTGCGTGTCAGTGTGAGCGTGTCTGTGCGTGTGTCAGTGTGAGCCTGTCAGTGTCAGTGTGTGCGTGTCAGTGTCAGTGCGAGCGTGTCAGTGTGAGCGTGTCAGTGTGAGCGTGTCAGTGTCAGTGTGTGCGTGTCAGTGTGTGCGTGTCAGTGTGTGCGTGTCTGTGAGCGTGTCAGTGTGAGCGTGTCAGTGTGAGAGTGTCAGTGTGAACGTGTCAGTGTCAGTGTGAGAGTGTCAGTGTGTGCATGTCAGTGTGTGCGTGTCAGTGTGAGCGTGTCAGTGTCAGTGTGAGCGTGTCAGTGAGCATGTCAGTGTGAACGTGTCAGTGTGAGCGTGTCAGTGTGTGCTATGTCCCCTCGTGCCAGCCATTTCCATCCGCGGGAGAAGGCTCTCACTGTCCACCCTATCTAACCCCCTGATCATTTTGTATGCCTCTATTAAGTCTCCTCTTAACCTTCTTCTCTCCAACCAAAACAACCTCAAGTCCATCAGCCTTTCCTCATAAGATTTTCCCTCCATACCAGGCAACATACTGGTAAATCTCCTCTGCACCCGCTCCAAAGCCTCCACATCCTTCCTATAATGCGGTGACCAGAACTGTACGCAATACTCCAAATACGGCCGTACCAGAGTTTTGTACAGCTGCAGCATGACCTCCTGACTCCGGAACTCAATCCCTCTACCAATAAAGGCCAACACTCCATAGGCCTTCTTCACAACCTATCAACCTGGGTGGCAACTTTCAGGGATCTATGTACATGGACACCTAGATCCCTCTGTTCATCCACACTTCCAAGAACTTTTCCATTAGCCAAATATTCCACATTCCTGTTATTCCTTCCAAAGTGAATCACCTCACACTTCTCTACATTAAACTCCATTTGCCACCTCTCAGCCCAGCTCTGCAGCTTATCTATATCCCTCTGTAACCTGCTACATCCTTCCGCACTGTCGACAACACCACCGACTTTAGTATCGTCTGCAAATTTACTCACCCACCCTTCTGCGCCTTCCTCTAGGTCATTGATAAAAATGATAAAAATGTTTTCTTAAGTCTATTGAGGGGTAGCACAGGCGAGCTCGTAGCCTCCACATTCCTCCCAGGCATTCTCACTGAGCTCCTATTGATTTCTCATCAACTTTAACCAAGCCAGCGTTAGATGGGGTTACACCACCCCTCTATACAACCTCAATGTCCTGAGGCAAACTGAAAACCTGCTGTCTGCATTCATTCCTTCTCAGTGTTCAAATGTTAGGGTTATCTCCACACGATGTGTGTTAGACCCAGTCACGTTCCACCTCCTGACCTCCACCCTTCCAAATCCACTTCATCCCGTCCATTCCCAAACACCTTCCTCCCCCCTTCAGACCCTCACCACCCTTTTCCCTGCACCCCATCTTTTCCATGCCTCTTCCCCTAACCAGCGAACACGCATTAGCTGCTGCCCTGTGCATTGCTGCCTGTTCCTTTGTCCAACCCGTGGTGTCATTTGCATCTTCTTAACCGCCCTCGTGCTGCAGTTTCTGACCTCTACAAACACCCGTCAAATATTTGTGACCGTGTGTTGTTAGTTAGGAGGTTGTGGGACAACAGGCTGGAAATTTCTGATAGTAAACTCTTGTCGACATTCAGAAGTTTGTCTTGGGTAGGGCTGTTCTGCGTCATATAACGATGCTTAAGAATCTAGAGCACACGTTGGGAGTATCTTGACCGTGTCTGGGGTATGTGTAAACTGTCTGTTCAATGTGACACTCAACAGATTACAGATTTAACTTTGAAAAGTGTGAAGTCTGATTTATTGCTGCCAAGAAAATGCTATTTTTACTGGTGTTATTGAACTTTTGTAAATTTTGTATGCCAGAATTTTTATAAATTTACTTTAGTTTTGATTATACAATAAAATTTTCACCAACACAAGAAGAGAATTTGCCGTTAAATCCGGGTTCAGCGATTGTTGTTCGTCCTTATTTTCTCAAACATTTGTTCACTATCTAGGATGACATGCACTTCAATTCTCTCTCTGTAGTCTGTTTCTCATTCTCTCTCTCTTCCCTCTTTTCCATTTCCTTTCTCTCCTGATTTTCACACCATCTGTCATTTGTAATCTTAATCTCCATTTGTTTTTTCCTGTGGTGAGTGGGTACTGTCTGTCAGTGGCCTATGAGCAAGGGGCAGTTCCAGTGCCATGGAGAGGTCTAGAATGTTTCGGATGCCAACATTTCCATCTTTCTGCGGAGCCAGAGTTGTGGCTTCACCACTCGGCAGTGATTCCAGCCCAGTGCCAGCTGTGAGCATCAGAAAAATCTCTTCCAGCCACTCAGTGCCAAAAACAACAACCCAGTCAGCCGCTTGCCCAGTTTAGCCTGTGCGGTAGAAGCTACCGTTGAGTTCAGAGGGTGAACACGGGTTTTCTGACACACGTGTCCCCCTGCGATGGACAGTTTCCATACCAACGCCATAAAATTTCTGAGGTCAAGTGTTGAAAGTCATGCAGCAGCTGTATAGAACCTTAGTTAGGCCACACTTGGAGTATAGTGTTCAATTCCGGTCGCCACACTACCAGAAGGATGTGGAGGCTTTAGAGAGGGTGCAGAAGAGATTTACCCGAATGTTGCCTGGTATGGAGGGCATTAGCTATGAGGAGCGGTTGAATAAACTCGGTTTGTTCTCACTGGAACGACGGAGGTTGAGGGGCGACCTGATAGAGGTCTACAAAATTATGAGGGGCATAGACAGATGGATAGTCAGAGGCTTTTCCCCAGGGTAGAGGGGTCAATTAGTAGGGGGCATAGGTTTAAGGTGCGAGGGGCAAGGTTTAGAGTAGATGTACGAGGCAAGTTTTTTTACACAGAGGGTAGTGGGTGCCTGGAACTCGCTACCGGAGGAGGTAGTGGAAGCAGGGACGATAGGGACATTTAAGGGGCATCTTGACAAATACATGAATAGGATGGGAATAGAGGGATACGGACCCAGGAAGTGTAGAAGATTGTACTTTTGTCGGGTAGATGGCCGGTAGGGGGGATGGTGCCCCATGGGGGAGGGGGAGGCCCGAGTCGGGGGTGAGGGGACTGGGCCTGTAAAAGGAGCTGCGTCAAAGGTGGCGGGGCCGGGCAGGTGGAAAGCGCGGGCTTTTTCCCGCACTGGAGGGGACGGAGCCGGGGCGGGGAAGTGAGGGTTGTCTCCCGCGCTTGGGATGGAAGGGGGAGGCGGAGAGCCTGCTGGTGGGTAATGGAGGGGGGGGGGATGTCCCACAATGGGAGGAGTCGAAGGCGAGACGGTAGCGGCCGGGGTCAGCAGGAGTCAGCTGACTTGCGGGAGTGCAATGGGGGGAGCAAAGCAGCTAGGAGGGGTCCTAGCTGGAGGGGGGGGACCGGGTTGCTGCTGGTATGGTCATGGGGGAGCTGGAGCGAGTAGAGGGGGTTGGTACGGGGGTCTGCCGCTGTGGGGAACGGGCCGAGCGTGGGGCGCGGGCGCGTGGCTGGCCGAGGAGGGGTTATGGCTAGTCGGCAGGGGAGGGGGGCGGGTAGCCCCCTGATCCGGCTGATAACCTGGAATGTAAGGGGACTGAACGGGCTGGTCAAGCGGGCCCGCGTGTTCGTGCACCTGAAGGGGCTCAAGGCGGATGTGGTCATGCTCCAGGAGACACACCTGAAGGTGGCAGACCAGGTAAGATTGAGGAAGGGGTGGGTAGGTCAGGTGTTTCATTCAGGGCTGGATGCCAAAAATCGGGGGGGTGGCGATCTTGGTGGGAAAGAGGGTGTCGTTCGAGGCGTTGAGCATTGTGACAGACAATGGCGGCAGGTACGTAATGGTAAGTGGTAAGCTGCAAGGGGAGAGGGTGGTACTGGTCAACGTGTACGCACCGAACTGGGACGATGCAGGTTTTATGCGGCGCATGTTGGGTCGGATCCCGGACTTGTAAGTGGGGGGCCTGATAATGGGGGGGGGGGGGACTTTAACACGGTGTTGGATCTGGCACTGCATCGCATGTTCATAAGGCCTATTCCCTGATCGAATTTTTTATTATGAGCAGGGCACTGAGAGCGAGAGTAGAGGATACCGGGTACTCGGCGATCACGCCCCGCATTGGGTAGACTTAGAGCTGGGGGAGGAGAGGGACCAGCGCCCGCTGTGGCGCTTGGAGGTGGGGCTGTTGGCGGACGAGGAGGTGAGTGAGCGGGTCCGAAGAAGCATAGAGAGATACCTGGAGGCCAATGATAACGGGGAGGTCCGAGTGGGGATGGTCTGGGAGGCGCTGAATGCGGTGGTTAGGGGAGAGCTGATCTCCATTAGGGCCCACAAGGAGAGGAGGGAGCAGAGGGAGAGGCTGGTGGGGGAGATGGTGAGGGTAGACAGGAGGTAGCGGAAGAACCTGGGGAGGATTGTTGAGGGAGAGGCGTAGCCTCCAGGCCAAATTCGACCTGTTGACCACCAGGAAGGTGGAGGCACAGTGGAGGAAGGCCCAGGGGGCGGTTTATGAATATGGGGAAAAGGCAAGTCGGATGCTGGTGCACCATCTCCGGAAGCGGGACGCAGCGAGGGAGATCGCGGTACATAGAACATAGAAAATACAGCACAGAACAGGCCCTTCGGCCCACGATGTTGTGCCGAACCTTTGTCCTAGATTAATCATAGATTATCATTGAATTTACAGTGCAGAAGGAGGCCATTCGGCCCTTTGAGTCTGCACTGGCTCTTGGAAAGGGGGGAGGGAGGGGGAGAGGGGGGGGAGGGGGGGGAGGGGGAAGGCGGGGGAGGAGGGGAGGGGAGGAGGGAGGAGGGAAGGGGGTGGAGTGGAGGGAAGGGAGTGGAGGGAAGGGAGGGAGGGAGGGAGGGGGAGGGAGGGAGGGAGGGGGAGGGAGGGAGGGAGGGGGAGGGGGAGGGGAGGGGGAGGGGAGGGGGAGGGGAGGGGGAGGGGGGGGGGAGGGGGAGGGGAGGGAGGGGAGTGGAGGGAGGGGGAGGGGAGGGAGGGGAGGGGGAGGGGAGGGAGGGGAGGGGGGGGAGGGGGAGGGGAGGGAGGGGGAGGGGAGGGAGGGGAGGGGGAGGGGAGGGAGGAGGGAAGGGGGTGGAGTGGAGGGAAGGGAGTGGAGGGAAGGGAGGGAAGGAAGGGAGGGAGGGGGAGGGGAGGGAGGGAGGGGGAGGGGAGGGAGGGAGGGGGAGGGGAGGGAGGGAGGGGGAGGGGAGGGAGGGAGGGGAGGGAGGGAGGGGGAGGGGAGGGGAGGGAGGGGGAGGGAGGGAGGGGAGGGGGAGGGAGGGGGAGGGAAGGGAGGGAGGGAGGGGAGGGAGGGGGAGGGAGGGGGAGGGAGGGGGAGGGAGGGGAGGGAGGGCGAGGGAGGGGGAGGGAGGGGAGGGAGGGCGAGGGAGGGGGAGGGAGGGCGAGGGAGGGCGAGGGAGGGGAGGGAGGGCGAGGGAGGGGAGGGGAGGGGGAGGAGGGAGGGGGAGGGGGGAGGGAGGGGGAGGGGGAGGGAGGGGGAGGGGGGAGGGAGGGGGAGGGGGGAGGGAGGGGGAGGAGGGAGGGGGGAGGAGGGAGGGGGGGAGGGAGGGGGAGGAGGGAGGGGGGGAGGGGGAGGAGGGAGGGGGGAGGGAGGGGGAGGGAGGGGGGGGAGGGAGGGGGAGGGAGGGGGAGGAGGGAGGGAGGGGGAGGGGGAGGAGGAGGGAGGGGGGGAGGGGGAGGAGGGAGGGAGGGGGAGGGGGAGGAGGGAGGGAGGGGGAGGAGGGAGGGAGGGGGGAGGGGGAGGAGGGAGGGAGGGGGAGGAGGGAGGGGGAGGAGGGAGGGGGGGAGGGGGAGGAGGGAGGGGGGGAGGGGGAGGGAAGGGAGGGAGGGAGGGAGGGAGGGGGAGGGAGGGCGAGGGAGGGGAGGGAGGGCGAGGGAGGGGAGGGAGGGCGAGGGAGGGGAGGGAGGGCGAGGGAGGGGAGGGAGGGGCAGGGAGGGGAGGGAGGGGAGGGAGGGGAGGGAGGGCGAGGGAGGAGGGGAGGGGAGGGAGGGGGGAGGGAGGGGAGGGAGGGGAGGGAGGGGAGGGAGGGGGAGGGAGGGGAGGGAGGGGGAGGGAGGGCGAGGGAGGGGGAGGGGGAGGGAGGGCAAGGGAGGGCGAGGGAGGGGAGGGAGGGCGAGGGAGGGGAGGGGAGGGGGAGGAGGGAGGGGGAGGGGGGAGGGAGGGGGAGGGGGAGGGAGGGGGAGGGGGGAGGGAGGGGGAGGGGGAGGGAGGGGGAGGAGGGAGGGGGAGGAGGGAGGGGGGAGGGAGGGGGAGGAGGGAGGGGGGGAGGGAGGGGGAGGAGGGAGGGGGAGGGAGGGGGAGGGAGGGGGAGGAGGGAGGGGGGAGGGAGGGGGGAGGAGGGGGAGGAGGGAGGGAGGGGGGAGGGGGAGGAGGGAGGGAGGGGGAGGGGGAGGAGGGAGGGAGGGGGGAGGGGAGGAGGGAGGGAGGGGGAGGGGGAGGAGGGAGGGAGGGGGAGGGGGAGGAGGGAGGGAGGGGGAGGGGGGAGGAGGGAGGGAGGGGGGGGAGGGGGAGGAGGGAGGGAGGGGGGGAGGGAGGGAGGGAGGGGGAGGAGGGAGGGGGGGAGGGGGAGGAGGGAGGGGGGGAGGGGGAGGAGGGAGGGGGGAGGGGGAGGAGGAGGGGGGGGAGGGAGGGGGAGGGGGAGGAGGGAGGGGGGAGGGAGGGGGAGGGGGGGGGGAGGAGGGAGGGGGGGAGGGGGGGAGGGGGGGGGGGAGGGGGGAGGGGGAGGGGGGAGGGGGGAGGGGGAGGGGGGAGGGGGAGGGGGGGGGGAGGGGGAGGGGGAGGGGGGGGGGGGGGGGGAGGGGGGGAGGGGGAGGGGGGGGAGGGGGTGGGGGGGAGGGGAGGGGGGAGGGGGGGGGGGTGGGGGTGGGGGAGGGGGGTGGGGGGGGGTGGGGAGGGGGGGGGTGGGGGTGGGGGGGAGGGGGGGGGGGGGGGGGGGGGGAGGGGGTGGGGGGGAGGGGGAGGGGTGGGGGGGGTGGGGGAGGGGAGGGGGGGGGGGTGGGGGAGGGGGGAGGGGGAGGGGGAGGGGGTGGGAGGGGGTGGGGTGGGGGGGAGGGGAGGGGGGGGGGGGGGAGGGGTGGGGTGGGGGAGGGGGGGTGGGAGGGGTGGGGGTGGGGGGGGGGGGGTGGGGGTGGGGGGGAGGGGTGGGGGGGAGGGGTGGGGGGGGGTGGGGGAGGAGGGTGTGGGGGAGGGGTGGGGTGGGGGTGGGGGAGGGGGTGGGGTGGGGGGAGGGGGGGGGGGGGGGGTGGGAGGGGGGGTGGGGGGGTGGGGGGGGGTGGGGGAGGGTGGGGAGGGGGGAGGGTGGGGTGGGGTGGGGGAGGGGGTGGGAGGGGGGTGGGGGTGGGGGGGGGTGGGGTGGGGGTGGGGGGGAGGGGTGGGGGTGGGGGGGGAGGGGGGGGGTGGGGGGGAGGGGTGGGGTGGGGGTGGGGGGGTGGGGTGGTGGGGGGGGGGTGGGTGGGGGGGGGGGTGGGGGGTGGGTGGGGGGGGGGGGGGAGGGGGGGGGGTGGGGGGAGGGGGTGGGGAGGGGGGTGGGGGGGGGAGGGGGGGGAGGGGGGGGGGGTGGGGAGGGGGAGGGGGGTGGGGGTGGGGAGGGGAGGGGGGGTGGGGTGGGGTGGGTGGGGGTGGGGGTGGGTGGGGGGGGTGGGGGGGGGGTGGGGAGGGGGGGTGGGGGGGGGGGGGAGGGGGGTGGGGGAGGGGTGGGGGGGGGTGGGGGTGGGGGTGGGTGGGGTGGGGTGGGTGGGGGTGGGGTGGGGGAGGGGTGGGTGGGGTGGGGGTGGGGGGGGAGGGGGGGTGGGGTGGGGGGGGTGGGGGGGTGGGGTGGGGGGGTGGGGGAGGGGTGGGTGGGGGGGGTGGGGTGGGTGGGGGGGAGGGGGGGGTGGGGAGGGTGGGGTGGGGGGGGAGGGGTGGGGTGGGGGGTGGGGTGGGGGGTGGGGGGAGGGGGGGTGGGGTGGGAGGGGGTGGGGGGGTGGGGTGGGTGGGGGTGGGGGGGTGGGGGAGGGTGGGGGGTGGGGGGGTGGGGTGGGGGGTGGGGTGGGGGGTGGGGGGGGTGGGGGAGGGGGGGGTGGGGAGGGTGGGGGGGGGTGGGGTGGGGTGGGGGGGGAGGGGTGGGGTGGGGGGGGGGGTGGGGGGGGTGGGGGGTGGGGTGGGGGGTGGGGGGGAGGGGAGGGGGAGGGGAGGGAGGGGTGGGGGAGGGGAGGGTGGGTGGGGGAGGGGAGGGGGTGGGGGGAGGGGTGGGTGGGTGGGGTGGGGTGGGTGGGAGGGGGAGGGGTGGGGGGGGGGGGAGGGGGTGGGTGGGAGGGAGGTGGGTGGGGGAGGGGAGGGTGGGGTGGGGAGGGTGGGGAGGGGGGGAGGGAGGGGAGGGGAGGGGGGGAGGGGGGAGGGGGAGGGGGGGGAGGGTGGGAGGGGGGAGGGGTGGGAGGGGGAGGGGAGGGAGGGAGGGGGAGGGGGGGGGGAGGGGGGAGGGGAGGGGGAGGGGGAGGGAGGGAGGGGGAGGGGAGGGGAGGGGGAGGGGAGGGGAGGGGGAGGGGAGGGAGGGAGGGGAGGGTGGGGGAGGGGAGGGAGGGAGGGGGAGGGGTGGGAGGAGGGAGGGAGGGGGGGGGAGGGGAGGGAGGGGAGGGGGTGGGAGGGAGGGAGGGGGAGGGGAGGGAGGGTGGGGGAGGGGAGGGAGGGAGGGGGAGGGGAGGGAGGGAGGGGGGAGGGGAGGGAGGGAGGGAGGGGGAGGGAGGGAGGGGGAGGGGAGGGAGGGGGTGGGGAGGGAGGGAGGGAGGGGGAGGGGAGGGAGGGAGGGGGAGGGGGGGAGGGGGAGGGGTGGGAGGGAGGGGGAGGGGAGGGAGGGAGGGAGGGAGGGGGAGGGGGAGGGAGGAGGGGGAGGGGAGGGAGGGAGGGAGGGGGAGGGGAGGGAGGGGAGGGGAGGGGAGGGGGAGGGGGAGGGGGAGGGAGGGAGGGGAGGGAGGGAGGGGGAGGGGAGGGAGGGGAGGGGGAGGGGAGGGAGGGGGAGGGGAGGGAGGGAGGGGGTGGGGGAGGGAGGGAGGGGGTGGGGGGAGGGAGGGAGGGTGGGAGGGGAGGGAGGGGGGAGGGGGAGGAGGGAGGGGGAGGGGAGGGGGAGGGGAGGGGTGGGGAGGGAGGGGGGTGGGAGGGTGGGAGGGAGGGGGGAGGGGAGGGGGGAGGGAGGGAGGGGGAGGGGAGGGAGGGGGAGGGGTGGGAGGGTGGGAGGGGAGGGGAGGGAGGGGGAGGGGAGGGTGGGGGGGGTGGGAGGGGTGGGGAGGGGAGGGAGGGGGGAGGGGGGAGGGAGGGGGGGGGGGAGGGGAGGTGGGAGGGGGAGGGAGGGAGGGAGGGGGTGGGGTGGGAGGGAGGGGGAGGGGAGGGTGGGAGGGGAGGGGAGGGAGGGAGGGGGAGGGGAGGGAGGGGAGGGGAGGGGAGGGAGGGAGGGGGAGGGGAGGGAGGGAGGGAGGGGGTGGGAGGGAGGGGAGGGAGGGAGGGGAGGGAGGGGAGGGGGGGAGGGAGGGAGGGGAGGTGGAGGGGAGGGAGGGGGGGAGGGGAGGGAGGGAGGGGGAGGGGAGGGGGAGGGGGAGGGGAGGGGGAGGGAGGGGAGGGAGGGGGTGGGGGGAGGGAGGGAGGGGGAGGGGAGGGTGAGGGGGGAGGGGGGAGGGGGGGGAGGGGGGAGGGAGGGGGTGGGGAGGGGGGGAGGGGAGGGGGAGGGGAGGGGGAGGGGGAGGGGAGGGGAGGGGAGGGGGGAGGGGAGGGGAGGGAGGGGGGGAGGGGAGGGAGGGAGGGGGAGGGGGGGAGGGAGGGGGAGGGGTGGGAGGGAGGGGGGAGGGGGAGGGGGGAGGGGAGGGGGGAGGGGTGGGAGGGAGGGGGAGGGGGGGAGGGAGGGGGAGGGGGGGGAGGGGGAGGGGAGGGGGGGAGGGGAGGGGAGGGAGGGGGAGGGAGGGAGGGAGGGGGAGGGGGAGGGGAGGGAGGGGGAGGGGAGGGGGAGGGTGGGAGGGGAGGGGAGGGGGAGGGAGGGGAGGGAGGGGGAGGGGAGGGAGGGAGGGGGAGGGGAGGGAGGGGAGGGGGAGGGAGGGTGGGGAGGGGAGGGGGAGGGGGTGGGAGGGGGGGAGGGTGGGAGGGGAGGGGAGGGGAGGGAGGGAGGGGGAGGGGAGGGAGGGGAGGGAGGGGGAGGGAGGGGAGGGGGGAGGGGAGGGGGGAGGGGGGAGGGGGAGGGGAGGGGGAGGGAGGGGAGGGAGGGGGGAGGGGGGAGGGGGAGGGGGGAGGGGGAGGGGGGAGGGGAGGGAGGGGAGGGGTGGAGGGGTGGGAGGGGGAGGGTGGGGGAGGGGGTGGGGGGAGGGGGAGGGGGGAGGGGAGGGGGGGGGAGGGGGAGGGGAGGGGGGGAGGGGGGAGGGGAGGGAGGGGAGGGGGGAGGGGAGGGGGGGGAGGTGGGGGTGGGGGGGGGTGGGGGGGAGGGGAGGGTGGGGGAGGGGAGGGTGGGGGGGAGGAGGGGGAGGGGAGGGGGAGGGGGGTGGGGAGGGTGGGGGAGGGGGGGGGGGAGGGAGGGGGGGGAGGGGGTGGGGAGGGGGGGGAGGGGGGGAGGGGGGGAGGGGGAGGGGGGGGAGGGGAGGGGGGGGGGGGGGTGGGGGTGGGGGGAGGGGGGGTGGGGGAGGGTGGGGGGGGGAGGGTGGGGGGGGGGGTGGGGGGAGGGGGGGGGAGGGGAGGGGGGGGGTGGGGAGGGGGGAGGGGGGAGGGGAGGGGTGGGGGGGAGGGAGGGGGAGGGGGGGGGGGGAGGGGGAGGGGAGGGGGTGGGGAGGGGAGGGGAGGGGGAGGGGGAGGGGGAGGGAGGGGGGGGGGAGGGAGGGGAGGGGGGGAGGGAGGGGAGGGGGGGAGGGGGAGGGGAGGGGGGGAGGGGGGGAGGTGGGGAGGGGGGGAGGGAGGGGAGGGGGGGGAGGGGGGGAGGGGGGGGGAGGGGGTGGGGGGGGAGGGGGGGGAGGGGTGGGAGGGGGGGGGGAGGGGGGAGGGGGGAGGGAGGGGGAGGGTGGGGGGTGGGGGGGAGGGGGGTGGGGGGGGGAGGGGGGGGAGGGAGGGGGAGGGGGAGGGGAGGGGGTGGGTGGGAGGGGGAGGGGGGGAGGGAGGGGGAGGGGGGGGGGAGGGGTGGGGGAGGGGGGGGGAGGGGTGGGTGGGAGGGGGAGGGGGGGGAGGGGAGGGGAGGGGGAGGGGTGGGAGGGAGGGGAGGGGGGAGGGTGGGGAGGGGGGAGGGGAGGGGAGGGGGGAGGGGAGGGGGGAGGGGGGGGTGGGAGGGGAGGGGGAGGGGGAGGGGGGAGGGGAGGGGGGGAGGGTGGGGGAGGGGGAGGGGAGGGGAGGGGAGGGGGAGGGGGGAGGGAGGGGAGGGGAGGGGGGGAGGGGAGGGGAGGGGGGAGGGGGAGGGGGGAGGGAGGGGGAGGGGGGAGGGGGAGGGGGAGGGGGGGAGGGGAGGGGGAGGGAGGGGGAGGGGGAGGGGGAGGGAGGGGAGGGGAGGGAGAGGGAGGGAGGGGGAGGGGAGGGAGGGAGGGGGAGGGGAGGGAGGGAGGGGGGAGGGGAGGGGAGGGAGGGGAGGGGAGGGGAGGGAGGGGAGGGGAGGGAGGGAGGGGAGGGAGGGAGGGGGGGAGGGAGGGGGAGGGGAGGGGAGGGCGGGAGGGGGGAGGGAGGGGGAGGGGAGGGAGGGAGGGGGAGGGAGGGAGGGGAGGAGGGAGGGGAGGGGAGGGAGGGAGGGGGAGGGGAGGGAGGGAGGGGAGGGGCAGGGAGGGAGGGAGGGAGGGAGGGAGGGAGGGAGGGAGGGGAGGGAGGGAGGGGGAGGGG